>NW_026706826.1:4800000-6000000 GCF_024137745.1 Phymastichus coffea | reverse complement strand
ACAGGGAAGTGTTTTAGGCCCAACGCTATACCTGCTATACACGTGGGACCTAGCAAAGTCCCAAAGTATTATAACAGCAACTTATGCTGATGATACAGCAATGCGAACAACACATCATGAAGAAATAATAGAAACAGAAATATTATAGGAATACATAAATCAACATTTACGAGGTGTGATCAAAAAGTAAAGTGAATTTTGAAATTTAGCGGGCTACGTCCGTTCGATCTTCGACTTTTTTATTTGGTTATGTCGGTACACTCGTCTAGAACATACGTTCCAAATTTCAGCTTTGTAGTATGTTTGGTTTGTTTGTGAGAGGCATCAAGGTTAGAAGTGTTTTGCGTGCTCCACGATTTGCTGCTGTCTAAAAACATGGATCAAAGAGTTTGCATTAAATTTTGTGTGAAAAATGGAATCAAATGTTCCAAAACACTTGAAATGCTGAAAGTGGCATACGGTGAGTCTACTTTAAGCCAAAAAAATGTTTACAAGTGGTATAAACTCTTCCAAGAAGGCCGAGAAGACACCGACGACGAACCTCGTTCTGGACGCCCCAGCACATCAACAACTGATGAGAATGTTGAAGAAGTCAAGAAAATAGTGTTGGGAAATCGCCGAATTACCATTAGAGAAATTGCTGATGATATTGGCATCTCATTTGGTTCGTGCCAATCAATTTTGACGAGTGTTTTAGACATGAGACGTGTGTCAGCGAAGTTTGTTCCGAAATTCCTCAATTTCGACCAAAAGAAACGTCGCATGAGCATCGCCCGAGAGCTACTGAATGACGTCAACGATGATCCAGATTTACTCAACAGGGTTATAACAGGTGATGAAACATGGGTATACGGTTATGACGTCGAGACTAGGACTCAATCGTCCCAGTGGAGGCATTCTGGATCACCAAGACCAAAAAAAGCACGCCAAGTTCGATCAAATGTAAAGGTTTTGCTTACAGTTTTCTTTGACTGCAGGGGCGTGGTGCATCATGAGTTCTTGCCACAGGGTAGAACAGTAAATAAGGAATATTACCTGCAAGTTATGCGCAATTTGCGCGAAGCAATCCGCCAGAAACGTCCGAATTTGTGGAAAAATAAAAATTGGCTTTTGCACCATGATAACGCCCCTGCTCACACATCGTTGCTTGTGCGCGAATTTTTGGCTAAAACCAACACAGTAACGATGCCACAGGCACCGTATTCCCCAGATCTGGCCCCCTGTGACTTCTTCTTGTTCCCAAAACTGAAGGGGCCCATGAAAGGACGGCGTTTTGCCACGATTGAGGATATAAAGACGGCATCGAAGGATGAACTAAACAAGATCACAAAAAATGATTTTTTGAAATGCTTTGAGGATTGGAAAAAGCGTTGGCACAAGTGCATTATATCCGAGGGGGATTACTTTGAAGTAGATAAAATAAAAATTGATGAATAAATAAATATTTTTTGAGAAAAATAAAAATTCACCTTACTTTTTCATCACACCTCGTACATTACTGGCTTAACTCGTGGAGAATAGTAGTAAACGAGAGAAAATCAATACACACTACATTTACTCTTTGGAAAGACACCTGTTCACCTATTAAATTAAATGACAAATACATTCCTCAAAGCGAGCAGTTAAAATATTTAGGTATACCCTTGAATCGAATGTTAACATGGAAAAAGGACATATTTACTAAAAGGAAAGAGTTAGAATTAAAATGGAAGAAAATGTACTGGCTCATAGGAAAAAAATCGGAACTGACAATCAAAAACAAACTTTTACTATACACAGCTATACTCTATGATGTTCTTATCACTTATAATTCATTCAATAGTTCGTACTCTCGTGGTCTTGTTGCGTTAATGAGTAAGAATTTGTTTCTTTCAATATTACTCTAATTATTAATATGAAATAAATCATCAAATTATGTATATAAGTATATAAGTAAAATTTCAAGGAAAAGACAGACTTCGTCCTAGTTTTTTATGGTGAGAATTGACCATAAACAGAGCTAAAGTCTTTCTTATAAAGGATATAATTCAGCCCAAGTTTCATATAGCGCGAACTGTTCTATAAGTTGAGCATGAATTACAATAGAAAGTGAGAGGATTTGCTCAGTTCATTATAATAAGAGAAAGAACTTAGGTATTAGCCAAGATTATTCAATTTCATGCGCTCAATGTGCATGGCTAGCAGTGAATGCTAGCCTGTGCAAAAATCAGCGTATCTATACACAGATTTTCCCGCCTATTTTCGCAGGAGCGTTCTTTTCGAATCTTCGAAAATGATTCGCAATTTCTGAGGAATGAATTTTCTAAATTTACAAGTAAATAAACATTAATACAAAAGTTTTAAAACATGTAAACTTTACAAAATAAATTATTGATCGTTTTTGTATGATTTATAATTATCACAAATAGTATCGTCAAAAGTTATTAACTAATAAACTTAATTAATGTAATATCATCGTATTTACAATAAAACAATATTAAAATTCTACATAACTATATAGTTTATCAATTGTAGAAGTAATTTCTAAAAAGATATACTTAAATTAGTTAATAACATTTGAATTATAACAAATTTTCATATTTGTATCGGTTTTTTCTATAATCTTATAATACAATTACTAGATTAATTAACTAAGATTTATAAATTATGAAACTGTCATTATTATGTACGAAATTAAGCTTTCTTTCTATATACAACTTAACGTTTAAATAAATTATTAATTATTTATTTATTAATAACAGTTATAATTAAACTGTTATTAATGAAACCAATTCTTACTCATGCTACTTAGATAATCATCACTAGTTTAGAGTATCCGCATTATTCTGATAATTAATATTTACAATGTAATAAACAAATTAACTTTTCATATTAAAATATAATATAATTAATAATTAAACGCAATTAAAATTATTTGTAACAGGGTGGATTAGCTAGTACAAAAGGGGTTTATTTAAAAAAAACTCCCACCATGCAGAGCTAACCGCCGCTCCGTACGTATGAGTATACGAGGTGTGATGAAAAAGTAAGGTGAATTTTTATTTTACTCAAAAAATATTTATTTATTCATCAATTTTTATTTTATCTCCTTCAAAGTAATCCCCCTCCGATATAATGCACTTGTGCCAACGCTTTTTCCAATCCTCAAAGCATTTCAAAAAATCATTTTTTGTGATCTTGTTTAGTTCATCCTTCGATGCCGTCTTTATCTCCTCAATCGTGGCAAAACGCCGTCCTTTCATGGGCCTCTTCAGTTTTGGGAACAAGAAGAAGTCACAGGGGCCCAGATCTGGGGAATACGGTGCCTGTGGCATCGTTACTGTGTTGGTTTTAGCCAAAAATTCGCGCACAAGCAACGATGTGTGAGCAGGGGCGTTATCATGGTGCAAAAGCCAATTTTTATTTTTCCACAAATTCGGACGTTTCTGGCGGATTGCTTCGCGCAAATTACGCATAACTTGCAGGTAATATTCCTTATTTACTGTTCTACTCTGTGACAAGAACTCATGATGCACCACGCCCCTGCAGTCAAAGAAAACTGTAAGCAAAACCTTTACATTTGATCGAACTTGGCGTGCTTTTTTTGGTCTTGGTGATCCAGAATGCCTCCACTGGGACGATTGAGTCTTAGTCTCGACGTCATAACCGTATACCCATGTTTCATCACCTGTTATAACCCTGTTGAGTAAATCTGGATCATCGTTGACGTCATTCAGTAGCTCTTGGGCGATGCTCACGCGACGTTTCTTTTGGTCGAAATTGAGCAATTTCGGAACAAACTTCTCTGACACACGTCTCATGTCTAAAACACTCGTCAAAATTGATTGGCACGAATCAAATGAGATGCCAATATCATCAGCAATTTCTCTAATGGTAATTCGACGATTTCCCAACACTATTTTCTTGACTTCTTCAACATTCTCATCAGTTGTTGATGTGCTGGGGCGTCCAGAACGAGGTTCGTCGTCGGTGTCTTCTCGGCCTTCTTGGAAGAGTTTATACCACTTGTAAACATTTTTTTGGCTTAAAGTAGACTCACCGTATGCCACTTTCAGCATTTCAAGTGTTTTGGAACATTTGATTCCATTTTTCACACAAAATTTAATGCAAACTCTTTGATCCATGTTTTTAGACAGCAGCAAATCGTGGAGCACGCAAAACACTTCTAACCTTGATGCCTCTCACAAACAAACCAAACATACTACAAAGCTGAAATTTGGAACGTATGTTCTAGACGAGTGTACCGACATAACCAAACAAAAAAGTCGAAGATCGAACGGACGTAGCCCGCTAAATTTCAAAATTCACCTTACTTTTTGATCACACCTCGTACCTGTATTCGCCTTTACGTTTGATATTTTCGTTTAGATGTCTTCTTTCTAACAGAGTTGAACTCACCTTAAGTCACCTGACATGTGACACTCGATCTATCTTAGGTGTGAGTGATCTAATGTTTATTTCAACTAATCCTCTAGATGAAATCGGTTTAAAATTTAAACGGTGATAGATCCGTTAAACTAATAAGAAACGAAATAACGTAATGCGGCGAATAAAATTAATATCGTTTATCTCTAATAAACTACCATTTTTGACGGGCTGAAAGACTAACGCACGCGAATAGTATTTACAATGATTAACAATAATACGGGGAGAGAGTGAGAGAGAGAGAATTTAAAACTGTACCGCGAAAATTAACGCTCGACGCGAATACAAAAATAATAGTCGCAATAGACAAAATATTCACGAGAATATTCTCGTGAATATTTTGTCACGCAGACAAAGGGAGGTGCACCTACCCTGCGGTGCAATTACGGTGATCAGCCGTAATTGTTGAAGCAAATTGAATGATGGTAATCCTCTGGAACAAGCTGCGCTGCCTCACTTGCTTCCAATCTGCTGTTGCTGCACTTAATGTTGCTATTTGCTTGCTGCTGCTGTGATTGTCTCTACGATCACTCACGCACGTATCCAAAAGAATCCCAGGAAAATTTTTATTAGCAAAATGGCGAAACACTGTGCATAAACTATTTGGCGGTACTCTACAAGTAACAGCTGAGGCTTAACTGAAAACTTTGAACTCTCGCGCGCCCTCTCTCTCTCTCTCTTAGACGTTCGCTCTAGTATCGTTAGTGCTATTGAATCGCGAACGTATCGAAAATGTCGTAATTTTTGTTTTGACATTCGCCCCCCTATAGACAAGGGAAACATGTTAGTATAATTTTAATATACACCATTCAAAAGTGCGTGAATAGACCTTTCAAATGAGCCGCTACAAAGTTCTGTAGATTTATTTTTAGTCGAGATATGGAGTTTCAAAGTTAGAGTCGTTTTGTTTTCGGGTGGGCAAAGATTATTGGTCGTGAATGTAGGTAGTTTTACTTATTAATTATTAAAAATAAGAATTTAAACTGACATTGCTATTCAAATAAATAGTCGAGGTTAAATATTTAATTAATATTATCAATAAATATTTGGCACTACGAGCCAAAAATGCAATAAATATATAAAAATGATATAACTTTAAATTTCAAGTTGCATAAGTATAATCAAATTATTTATTAGTTTAATTTAGTGAAATCGTATAAAAATTAAAAATGAATTATTATCGGTATTACAATATCAAACTAAATTATAAAATATATTTAAAGTTTTTGTGAATATTTATTCGAATAATTTGTTTAAAAAGTTAGTAATAAATATACATTGTCATGCAATTTTTGATCGTGATAATCACAAATACAAACTTTTACTCTTGAAGCCTATTTATTTGAAAGGTATCTATGTTTCACAAGCGGTTCGATTTTTTAATACAGGAGATATAAAGTCTTGTAAGTCCTGATCAAAAGCCGATGAAATAAAACTGAAAAACATGTATCTCTTTATTTTTACAAAAAAAAAATTTTCTAAAATTTTATTGATATCGAAATTTTTACGGTCATTCACTTTTTTTGTTTGTAAAATAAATAAGAAAAACAAAGCAATAATGAATCAATATTGTATTGTTACAGGTGGAGAAATATGTCCACGACAAGAGGCTCGTAATCTTATATGGAATGCAACACGTCTTGGTGAGGTGGCTGTGCAGAGCTGTCCAGGCGGCGCTAATGGTCTAGCAAGGTGGCAATGTGTTCAAAAAACAACGGAAGGTATAAAATTAGTAGTTGAGTGGCAACGAGGATCGCCTGATCTAAGCGAATGCCGCAGTGTATGGTTATCTTCGCTTGAAAAGCGAGTGCGTGAAGGCGAGTTAATTCTTGGGGTAAGCAGTGATCTCAGTCAAGTAACTAATAATAGTCGTGAGCTCTATGGAGGTGACATGCTTATCACCACTAAGATTCTACGCAATATGGCTGAACGTATGGCTCAAGATATACGTACGTACGGAGATATGAGACAGCGCGAAGCTAGTGTTGCTGAGCTTCTTCAGGGAGCTGTTACGACAGGGAGCAATCTTCTTGATCAAGCACAAGACTCTTCTTGGAAAGATCTTACTCATCGCGAACAGATGGAAGTCGCCACTTCACTCCTCATAGGTCTTGAAGAAAATGCGTTTCTGTATGCCAACACACTTACTTATGAAAACTTTGTCCTTCATGAGCAACGTAATATTTGTAAGTGTATTTTATTGAATACTTATTTTTCTGTCAGTATTTTCTCAATCGAAATACGTTATTCTTATGTCTGGCAAGAGTAATTGAATAAAATATAAAATTTCATGTTGTAGAAATTGATTTTAACAGAGTGTTTGTGATTGTACATGTAATTTATTTATAAAAGAGATTTAGGTGACAAATGTTCCGACTTTTAAAAGAATTGTGCCTATTTTATTTTTTGAGCAGCAATCCTAATGACGTAAGAATGAATGAAATAAAACCAGTGCATGAGTATAATAATTTGACGTGAATATACATTTCATAAGTATACCTCTTTAATCTTTGGTACAAGAATTTGGTTGACTGGAGTCGAGTACATTCGAAAACCGAAAGTGCAATTAATCACTCGTTAATAGTTTGACAACTTATTTATATTTTTTAATGATTTTATTTATAATTTGTCATTAATTAATAATGAAAGCTTTATTTCATTATTAACTAAACCAAGTTCATTTCCTTACATTATGACAGAATACATTTACAGCGTAAAATTGACATATTTCGATGCTGATATATTAGTATTAACTTCTTTGTATATGATTCAAAGAACTTTAAGAGCTCAATAGTAGATAAACAGCAATACGGCTTGGTTTCATGTCATTGCTACTAAAAGCATTTTACATTTGCAGTGAGTGGAGAGGGGTTGGGGGTGAGTAGGCCGCGCGCACGAAATCTCCTCACCACAAGCCTCGGGTGACTCGTTTCCCCGACTATATTTTAAGGATTTGGGTTGGGTTCGGGCTTGGGTTCTGTGTAATGATAGTCATCGTGATTTCGAGTCAGAATCGGCACAGAGTCGGCTTTGCCCGCGGTTCGACTGCATAGACCGGGTAAAGTGTTTAAATTCGGTTTTCTGCGCCTTTTCGTTTACTGGAGCCACCTCCGATGTCGTCCACTGGTCACTTGTCGTCCTTCCAACTGTTCCTTTTATCGATGATGGAATGCCGAGCAGCTCGGGTAGCGACTCTTTCTCTCGGGTCAAAGGTCCGTTGGATATAGCACATACAGTTACTTAACGTATGGAGTTTTTGATTAAGCCCTCACCACAAATCCGTTAGCGGCTCAAAATAAAAGTCAGTATACAAGAGTGAATTGGTCAGCGAGGCGGAAATAAACGGAAAACCAATTAATTTCATTTTTCTCTTTATTCTGCAAGATCAGATATACACTCCTGTTCGGAAATGGCGGATAGACAGCGCGCTTCGGTTTGCTATTCTGTTCACTGCGGTGACGGATCCACCCGTCTCGGTGAATCTAACACGCGACGAGTTTTGCGCACGATTACTTAATTCCGCGACGGCGAGCGGCACTTTAGCTACTTGAGTTGTGGTGACTTCGTCTTCCATAACTCAGCAATGGGGATCTAATTTCCTACAACTGTGCGTGTCGTGTCCAGCGGCAAAATGGACCAGCGGCAGCTTTTCTCAAAAGAAGATGGTCGCCCTCACCTTCTTCCGAGAAGAAGTCAGTTAATTAATGGATATATAAATTCGGAAAGGGGCAACGCCTTCCGGTCATCTCCTCCTGCCCCGCTATTTACCCTCTCACACTCCCCACCAGATCGGTCAGCATTGACTGACGAGAGAGATATATACCCTTACTTTTATCTCGGTGCGGACGGAAATTACAAGTTCTATTAATTAGTCTATTGGCCATGATATCATCAGCACATCACGTTCAAATTTTCAAATTTCTTCAGCTAACTATGTCGATTAGTTTACTCTCGCTGCCTGTCGCTTTTGGATACGCATAGAGTATTAGCGAGTGAAATAAATTCAATTTATTTCGCATATAAATATAATAAAATATATTAATATAACATATTAATATAATATATTTATTATATTATATTTTTATATAATAAATATATTATAATTTATATAATATATTTATTTCGCAAATAAATTGAATTTTTTCACATACAAACATTGAGCATTCGTAAGTTTTCTTTTCGTAAGCGCCTTCACAATCAAATTCACGTTCGAATTATGGACCACATTTACCGTAACTCCTAGTTCACTTGTCATAGTATATCAAATTACATTTAATTCGCAGTAATTCGCATGCGCGTACAATAAATTCAAAAGTTGTCACTCAGTTACATGTGTGCGCCTTTAGTCGTTTGCTGTCTTCTTCTGGTCACTCTGTCTTTCTCTCTCTAGCTCGTATTCCTTCTCCGTCTCTAGTCTATCTACTTGTTGCGGCTCACCAAAATGGCCGCCGCCGATCGTACACGTGCCACTTCGCTCCCAGCGCTGATACTAGGTTTCGCCTCCTGGAGCGCTCGATCGTTGCTCCAGTCGCGTATTTCTAATGTGTTCGTGTGTTTCTAAGTGGGAACAACGAGTTTTTCCTCACCGAGTGTTAGTGTGGCGCTTAGGATGCCGTTCATCATCATCTACGAGCAACCGAAGACAGTTCATTGTTAACTGGTCATATTGTCCGCTTGAAGAGGTGTTTCTAGCAGCTGAGTGACTTTATAGCATTGAGAGAAAGTGTATTAGAGTGTATGTCCTCTGTTGTCTCGCGTTTTTCGTCACGTTTATTTTCCCTCTTCCGCGAGTTTTTGTTTTTCCGCATTTGCGTGTCGATTCGGGGTTGAAAACTCACCGTTTTTCCATTGGTTGGCACGTGTCAATTATATGGTCGCGAATTATCGCCGTTTTCTATTCCGTGGCGGTTGTCAGGGTGATGCAGTGTGCGTGCAGTCCTTTATTTTTCCTCTCTCATCAGCTGCTTTGATTCGCCGACCATCGGACCGCAACAGCTTTTGTAACGCCATTTCCTCGGGGGTAGGTGGACGTTTTCTCGTATAATAAAGTATTTCAGTTTTATTAGTTGTTGGTTGAATTTATTTCCGCGGTCACGTGGCGGGGAAAAGTGTGGTGGTGCATTCGATAATTAACCCATTAACGCTCACAGGACGGTTTTTCGAGACCTGAGTTTGAACTATTCTCATGTCATGAATTCTCGTGGAAAAAATTCAGGAACCATTGTTTCTTATGTTTTCGAGTGTCCTCTTTCCAATGATGCTGGTTAAAATTGTCGCTGAAAAACTTTTACGGTCCAAAAATCAAAAATAAATAAAAAAAACATGATTTTCTGATTTAATTTTTTTTTAAATCGACTTTTCGTTCCCTAAGCATTTTTTTTTAATGCCTAAAACCCTTATAGATCGCGGCCTCGAGGTTTTAACTACAAGTTACTATGGTTCTCCGGATATGAAAATTTTTCGTATAAACAAAATGGCGGCCGAAGTTAAAATATTTATCTAAAACTTTACAAATTTTTTTCTCGAATACTATAGATTTTCATGAAAATTTTTAAAGAACAAAAATGTCTTAGAATTAGTTATAAAATACTCTCAAATTTTTTCAGAATCATCCGAGAAAATTTTGGGATTTCGGAGAAGTCTCTGAATTGAAAATTTAAAAATTATGTCGGAAAATTTTGAAATAATTTGAGAGCGTTCTTTGTTTGTTTTTAAGACATTTCTATTCTCAGAAAAACTTTCGTAAAGTGCATGGTTTTTGGTAAACAAAATATTTATTTAGCAAACTTTAACATTTTTTTTCTCGAAAAGTATACTCTTTAGGAACATTTTTCTGAGAATAGAAATGTCTTAAAAACAAACAAAGAACGCTCTCAAATTATTTCAAAATTTTCCGACATAATTTTTAAATTTTCAATTCAGAGACTTTTCCGAAATCCCAAAATTTTCTCGGATGATTCTGAAAAAATTTGAGAGTATTTTATAACTAATTCTAAGACATTTTTGTTCTTTAAAAATTTTCATGAAAATCTATAGTATTCGAGAAAAAAATTTGTAAAGTTTTAGATAAATATTTTCACTTCGGCCGCCATTTTGTTTATACAAAAAATTTTCATATCCGGAGAACCATAGTAACTTGTAGTTAAAACCTCGAGGCCGCGATCTATAAGGGTTTTAGGCATTAAAAAAAATGCTTAGGGAAAGAAAAGTCAATTTAAAAAAAAAATTAAATCAGAAAATCATGTTTTTTTTATTTATTTTTGATTTTTGGACCGTAAAAGTTTTTCAGCGACAATTTTAACCAGCATCATTGGAAAGAGGACACTCGAAAACATAAGAAACAATGGTTCCTGAATTTTTTCCACGAGAATTCATGACATGAGAATAGTTCAAACTCAGGTCTCGAAAAACCGTCCTGTGAGCGTTAACGGGTTAATGCACCGCATCACAAGTGCCATTCAGTGTGCCAGTGCAAATACGACATAACAAGTTCAATGTTCGGGGCAACATAAATACTATATTTTATACAATATCCTTGTTTAATTTAAGTAATGGTTATAATTGCATTTTGAATATAACCTATTCTATACATCAAATTATTAGACAGCAATAAAAGCAGAAAAATTTACGAATTCTTGTTCCGATAGAGCTTCAAACCTTCTATTACTTGATTAAGGATAATCCAGAAATCCGAAATAATTCTTCAATTAGTTTCAAGGTTCTACATACGATCAAATATGTATCGAGATCCAAGGTCTAGGACAACCCTAGAGGTCAGATAAAGGTCAAACATGTGTTGTTAGGGAAACATCTGGAAATGTCGCAGGCTTAGTAAAAGACATAAATGACAAATTTTTTTCAAACGAAAACATTTATTTTGAATATCGGCAATCAAAAATTTTACGCTGTGGTAATTTGTAGATTATAAAGGTCAAATCCCTATGGTATCAGTATTGTTGGAAACACAGCTTGTACAGTGATTTTTGGTTATCATTAATCACGAACTTAATTTCCAGATGTTTCTTTCTTTTGGCTTCTTTCTTTCTCTCTCTCTCTCTCTCTCTCTCTCTCTGTCTCTGCTTAGCCGCACTTGCGTATATATATATTTCTTTTCTTGTTTATTGTATCGCCCGTGTTATTGCGAATAAATACCTCGTTTACTGTTCTCGCGGGATCTATTTTTAATTCATTAATCCACCTATCCTGTCTATCCCTCGAGTTTCGCGTTTAGGCGTGCGGGTCTAAGGTCTCGACCTGGCATTGGAGCCATGACGCCCCGACAACACCTGGTAGACTGGAGTCCCAGTTAGGAGACAAGCCGAGCCATCCTGCCTGATCGAACCGTGATTCATCACATTTCTTTTTATTATCATTTATTATTTATGTCAACGGGATAAATCTCCGTTACACACTCTAATTAAACAGTTTCTCAATCTATCCTATTGTAAATACTAATAATAAATTCAGAACAAACTCTTTCATCCAGCACCTCTAGCTATTTATTTTCTACATCAGCTGCTATTATTGAAAAATCCTCACCAGATTCCAGACCTATATTTTAGAATAAGGAATAAATCATTTTACATGTTCACCAAAACTCACTTTTTCTTATAAGGTCACAAATCTAAAGTTTCTGTATTTTGAAAGCTATTTAGTACACCCTTAGCTTTCCCACGTAAAGAAGCAGCGAAACCAGTACTTTACTTTGTGCTACTTCAGTTATTTGATCTTGCTATCAAATAAATTTGCTTTAACTACTCACACAATTAAATTGCGCCATCCATGTGTAAGTTTTTCATTATGAATTGACTAATTCGATAGATATAACAGAATTTACGAGAAGTAATGCTGAGTTTCTATGTGAAACATCAACTAACCTGATCTGCTATGTATTCATGTTACTCGTGTTAACTTTATAGTTTTTGTTGTTGTTTGTCCATTAGTACAAGGAGTGAACTCATCTAATTTAATTGTTACCAAAAGTGATCGAATTGTTCCTCAAGCGAAAATTGTATTTTCGGTAGTCTTTCGATGATACGTAATTGAAATACTTCATCGTTACGTATTTGTCTATCAGTCGCGAAATATATTTCTTTAGCATTTCGATGTTGAAATGTCGCCTCAACGTCTTGTAGACGTCTCCGATCAACAACGATTCGCATCTCATTGAATGCTAATAGCGCTTTGTAAAGAACAGATTGACGTGAAACATCATCGTCGGATTATCGGTCATCCTTCATCTATTAATTGTCGAGCGTGCGCCAACCATCAATTTCGAATTACAAGACCTTGAACGAATTTATATAGTTAGCAGAAAGCTTAGTAAAGTTTTTGAAAGTGGTACACGATTACGTAAACCTGAATGTATTATGTCTTCAAATGCCTAACTAAGTAACGTTTGCACCAGTACTTATAATGAAGACTCGAAAGCTATGCTTAATCAAATGAAACAGTAACTAACAGAAATAAATATAGCTGTACAAAAGACGAAATTTTCGTAGAGATTTTAAGAGACTGCAGTGATAATTACCAACGGCGACGAGATCGTGATAGATATAATCATTAGAACAGTTTCTGTTACAATTACGATTCTAGTTAGAACATATTATATGAAAGCAGAATCAAACAAACAAATAGTCGCGAGATAATAAATTACACAGGCCAACAAATCTCAAAACTAGAGACATAGTGTACCCAAAAGATTTTGATGCGCTGAATTCGAATCCAAGCTCAAAATTTTCCCTATACGTCACGTTTCCCAGATATTCTAACCTAAAAGTGCAAAAAATACCGTTTTTTGGTTTTTTTGAGGTTACATAGCATCTTGAACAAATTTTTTTTTTCAAATATGCGCCAGAGCATCTCAAAGGAGCGATCTTGCCCTTTGAAATCCATTTTTCAGATTCGAGATGGCTTTCTATTTCATCAAGATATCATTAATTGAAGTTAAATATTTTCGCAGTTTCGTAACAACGTTAAAATGCCCATATAGCACATCAGTTTACGTTTGAACCTCAAGGAGGCCAGACGTGTTATTTGCGGTCTGCTCTCTTGAAAGTAAACCTGTAAACCAACTAAGTGAAGTGATAGTTTGCAAATCAAACGTAGAGACTACACAAACCACTGACTTTATAATAAAGGGGCATAACAGCCAAAAAATGGAAATAAAACCAGGGGACGATATTTCTACCCCAACAACGAACTAAACGTAAAAATGGATACGCGGAAATTGTAAAAGGCTACATACCAGCCGAGGAGAACAAACTCCCAATAAAAAACAAGCGAAATTAACAGATTACTGATTAAGCCAATCTGTAAATAAATTTTTTGTACTGCAACAAATTGACAATGAAAATCAAAGTCAGGGAGAGAATCGTGCAAAATCTAAGGAAGATAACATCACACAAAACATAGCACCCCCGATCTTTGTCTATTACGTAGAAAACTTACGTCCACTGGAAAACGTTCTTAACACGGTAGCCAAAGACAGTTGTACTTTTAAAGTGTTAGCTAACAACAAAGTGAAAATATAACCGACGATGTCTGAAAAATACCTGCCGATAGTAAACACATTAAAAGTGAAAAACACTCAATTCTACACCTATCAGCGTAAAGAGAACAAAGGTTTCAGAGTCATCCTGGGAAGTATGCATCCATTAGTCGATATTGATGACATTAAAAAAGCTATTGAAGAATACGGACATAAAGTATTCGCAATATACTACACCGAATTACAAAACTTCCGATGCCATTATTTATTGTTGAAATTAAACACAACCACAATAGCCAAGAAATATATAAAATTAACAGATTATTAAATTCAGTAATTAAATTTGAATCACCAAACGTAAAAAGAGACATCCCTCAATGTCAAAACTACCAAGAATTCGGGCACACAAAAAACTACTGTTATAAAAGAGCGGTATGTGTCAAATGTGCACAAAATCATAAAATAAAGTAGTGTCCAATCAAAGAAAAAATTAAAGAAGTAACATGTGTAAATTGTAAAGGTAACCATACAGCAAGTTACAAAGGATGTCCATTTCGTAAAGAGTTACAACAAAAATTATTTCCCGGATTAATAGTAAAAACGGTTACAAAAAACAATAGCCAAGCTCAGCCTAATTTAAATACAAATGAAAACAGAGTGAAATCAAACATATCATATGCCCAAGTAACGGTAAATCAAAATAAACAGAATATGACACAGGAATCAAAACAAACAAACAATCAGTCATAAACAAATAATCACATTAAAGAAGAATATAAAAATAAACTCGAACACATGATGGAAAAACTAATGCAAAGGATGGATACTATGTTAAATCTGTTAACAACATTAGTGAGTAAATTAGCTTAATGAATTCACTGAAAATAAGTATCTGGAACGCAAACGGATTAATGCAAAGATTTCTAGAATTAAAAGCATTTTTAATCTACGAAGACATTGACATCATGTTAATAACAGAGACACATTTTACCAACAAAAACTACCTACATATTCCAAATTACACTGTACATAACACAAATCACCCACTCAACAAAGCCTATGGAGGAACAGCAATATTAATTAAAACGAAAATAAAAAATTTTGTTCACGCACACTCAGGTAAAGTTTATCTTCAAGCAACTAGTATCATCATAAACGACAGCAACGGCCCCTTAATAGTATCAGCTGTATACTGTCCTCCCAATAAAGCAATAACAAAAGAAGACTGGGCAAACTTCTTCAAAACATTAGGAAATCGCTTTATTGATTGAAGTGAATACAATTCGAAGCACCTGTGGTGGGGATCTAGATCATCAACTCCTACTTATAGAGGCAGAAAACCTTACGATGCTATACAAAAAAAACAGTTTTTCAATATTAACTGGTGAACCAAAATACTGGCCAACTGATATCAACAAGTTACCGGACTTAATTGACTTTGCAATAATATGCATGCTTAGACTTAACATCAGATCACTCTCCAGTATTAATATCACTCTACACTCGCAAGTAAATCAAAATAATAACAACTTCATAATAATTGACTGGAATAAATACACTTTCTTTATTGAAAAACGTCTTACATGCAATGTTCCACTTAAAACAGCTACTGACATAGAAAGCAGAATTACAACTCTGAAATCAATCCTAACTAAAGCTATTTGTAAGTACTCCATTACTGCAAATAGTAAAAAAATACAGCAAATCATACCGAAAAATATTGTTAAAAAAATAAAAGAAAAG
Organism: Phymastichus coffea; assembly: GCF_024137745.1. Classification (NCBI taxonomy): domain Eukaryota; kingdom Metazoa; phylum Arthropoda; class Insecta; order Hymenoptera; family Eulophidae; genus Phymastichus; species Phymastichus coffea. The sequence continues at coordinate 5,984,342 of NW_026706826.1, read as the reverse complement.
AGATTACTCAAAAAAGGTACCAAATAACAAGATCGACTCAAGACAAAAAGAAACTAAACATAGCAAATAAAGATTTAAAGAAAATGTTATACGAAGACAAAAATAACAAAATGCAAAATAGTCTAAAAGTTCTCAGTCCAACAGAAATAACGGATTACTCATTATGGAAAGTAACTAAAGGACTTAAGAGATCAACCTCATTTATACCAGCTATCAGAAAAAACTGTGATAATTAGACCAGATCTGACGAGGAAAAAACAGAAACGTTCACAAAACATCTATATTCAGACTTTAAACCTCATCAAAAATTAATCACTGAACAAGAAGAAAAAATTCTATTAGAAAATTTAAATATTCAAGAAGACATATTAATAAACACAGTGAAATTAAAGGAAGTATTACAAATAATTAACAATATCCATTGCAAAAAAACTCCCGGATATGATAAAATTACAGGCAAAATTATCAAAAAAACTACCGTTAATAACAATAAGATATATAACAATAGTTTTAAATGCAGTTTCCGTCTTTACTATTTTCCCTCTCAATGGAAAATACCAGAGATTATATTAATACCTAAACTCGGTAAAGAAACGACACTTGTAGACCATCATGTAGACCAATCAGTCTATTGTGACTTCATGTAGACCAATCAGTCTATTACCAATACTCGCAAAAGTCTTCGAAAAATTAATCCTAACTAGAATTAGCCCAATTATTGTTAATAAAAAACTTATACTAGATCATCAGTTTGGATTTAAATGCAATCACTCAACGATCGAACAAGTTAACAGAATTGCTAACGTTGCGAGAAAACCATCGAAGTAAAACAGTACAGCACAGGCATATTTCTCGATGTCGCCCAGGCGTTTGACAAAGTCTGGCTCTGTATAAATGGGGAAAGGAAATGTTTCTTGAACGTCACTGTAAGTTATAAAAGCATATATCCGTAACAGATCATTCCAAGTTAAAATAAATGATAAGGTATCGCAACGTCAAGCAATAAAAGCATGAGTGCCACAGGGAAGTGTTTTAGGCCCAACGCTATACCTGCTATACACGTGGGACCTAGCAAAGTCCCCAAGTATTATAACAGCAACTTATGCTGATGATACAGCAATGCGAACAACACATCATGAAGAAATAATAGAAACAGAAATATTATAGGAATACATAAATCAACATTTACATTACTGGCTTAACTCTTGGAGAATAGTAGTAAACGAGCGAAAATCAATACACACTACATTTACTCTTTGGAAAGACACCTGTTCACCTATTAAATTAAATGACAAATACATTCCTCAAAGCGAGCAGTTAAAATATTTAGGTATACCCTTGAATCGAAGGTTAATTAATATAACACGGGTAATTTTTTTTCTATTTGCCTATGAATCGCATAGTTAGTTTGACGCTATCTCTTGGGGATATGTGATAAGCAAAAATAACGGAAATAAAAAGTAGATAAAGAAGGTAGCAGGGAAAATAAATATGGGACTCGGAAGACTATGGGGGCTAGGAGAAAAGCTATTTAGAGAAAATTGGGAGCTAAGGATGAACTCGTTCGATGCACTGGCGAAAAGCGTGATTATGTATGGAGCAGAAGTCTGGGGATGGAAGAGATATGAAGAAATAGAGAGACTACAACTAAAATACATAAAGTGGGTATTAGGATTAGATAGAAACACACCAAGTTACTTAATACTATTGGAAACAGGAAGACAAGAAATAAAAGAAACAGCATTAGAAAGAGCAATAAGGTATGAAAACAAAATAAGAGAAGAAAGAGATGTCTCAATAAAAAAAGAAGCATGGAGACAACTAAAGAAAAGGGAAAGAAATGGAAGAAATAAAAAGGATAAGAAGGAGGAGAGAGAGGAAAGGCTAGAAAAAAGTAAAATATACAGAGAGAGGGAAGAGGGAGATGAAATGAGGAAAGAGTTTTGGGAAGAAATAAGAGATGAGCTAAAGAAAAAAGAAGAAAAAGAACTAGAAGAAAAACTAGAAAAATCAAGATACATAAACGAGTGGAAAGAACTGAAAGAAGAAATGAAAAGGTATAGGTTAAAGGAAATTCAAGGAGAGGGAAGACTAAAAGGCCTACAAATAAGGGAAAGAGGAAGCAGGTATTGGGAAAAAGAAGAAAATATGAGATGCAGAATGTGTATGAAAGAGGAAGAAAATTAGAAAATCATTGTAGAAAAATGTGAAAAAAGCGAAAGGAAGGGGAAGAATGGGAAAAAATAATAATAGGAAGCAAAGAAAAGATAGCGTGGATGATGAAGATAGAATAGAAAAGAAGAAGAAATGAAGAGAAGAAAGAAAAAGAAAAACAAGAAGACGAAACTGCAAGACCCTAAGGAGAGAAGGAAACAGAAGACAGAGAAGCAAGACTCGCAGACACATCTACATACACACACATACACACAAAACACACACACACACACACACACACACACACACAAAACACGAGTTCTAGCAACTACACAAGCGAGAGGAAGCAGGTATTGGAGGATGGAACAAAATGGAAAAGAAGAAGAATCGAAGAAGAGAAAGAAAAAGGTAAATTAGAAGACAAATTATAAGATACGAAGGAAAAATAAGTTAGGTTGAGGAAAGGAAAGGCAGAGGGAGCAATAGGAAATAAGAAAAAGGTATCAAAGCCCTAATAAGGAGAAAGATAGATGAAATGATTATCAAGAATGAGAGCAAAAGCAAAGGAAAGGTAAAGGTGAAAAGGCAAAAGAAAGTAACAAAGGAAAAAGTTGAAAAGAAAATATGCAAGAAAGAGAAAAACAGAAGAGCGGAAAAGGTAGATCTTGGAGAGAGAGAGAGAGGAAGAGGAGATTAATCGACAGAACAATAGGAAGAAAAGAGGAACAGACAGGCGCAGAAGACAGAGACCCAAGAGTTGCAGACACACCTACAAATATACATACATACACAAAATATACACACACATACATACATACACACACAAAACACATACATCATCAACTACACAAACACAAACTGGACACGAGACACAAATAGTAATGTAAGAAATAAAAAAAAACCAAATGTAACATAAGTTGTAAATGAAATATATATATATATATTTTTTTTCATGTATTTTCCCGTTTAATCGATTCCCGTAATCAGATTTAAAAAAAAATTACTTTTTTGGTAATTTGTTTAAATAAGTTTTTATAAACAATTGCAAATGACAAAAGAAAAAACACGGGTAATTTTTTTTCTATTTGCCTATGAATCGCATAGGTAGTTTGACGCTATCTCTTCCAGTTTTAGCCTGGGCCTTAATAGGTTAATTTGCTACTTTGAGCTCGCTTGGTTGCCGTTGACCTCAAAATAAGTAAAGTTTACTTATCAGGACGTAATACTTTAAAAGTTGTATCCACCAAATACACTCACCATCCTATATCTAAGACCGGCGAAATAACCTACACCTACCTTGATCTTTTCATCACAAATGTCTCCACTTTGATTCTCAAATTTGCGCAGTCTCTCTCTCCATTTGTTCCGTATCATGACCTAAGTTATCTTTCCATTTTTTTCTCATTACCTAAAAATTTCGTGAAATCTTTCACTTCTTGCTCTCTTCACTGCGTTGATTCATTTGCCCTAAATATCTTAATTACCACCAGTTTCTCGAACTATTTTAATCTTCTTCAATGCTCATCCTTACCAGTTGATCAGCTTGAGAGTGTGTTCATTAGTATAATTCTATCAGCTTTCAATGAGCTTGCCCCTTTGCGGGAAATTTGCGTTATAACAAAGAAAAATCACTATGTTTCTACTGAGTTGCGAGTGAAAATGCGTCCCCGTGATGTACTCTTTAGGCGCTACAAAAAAACTGGCTCCCTATGCTTACTACCTCAATATCGCGTTCTCTGCAACTTTATTTCCAATTACATCGACACCGCTAAAAATTCATACATTCATGATATCATCCATTATGTCAACTCAATTAAACTCAAGTGAGAGCCCTCCATGATATTGGTATAGCCTCTAGTCCTCTGCCCTATCTACTGTTTTTTTTCCTCTGATGACCTTAATGACCACTATGCAGCTGTGGCTAATCGTCACTCTGCATTAACCCATCAGGGCTTTGAGAATATCAACGGTACTCGATCTTATGATCCTATCCTTTTGCATCCTCCTTTGCTATTCTCTTTCTCTAATGTTTCGCAGCGTAACGTCAAGTCTGAGATCTTAGCCCTTCGCTCAAAGGGCTATGATGGCCTCACTAACGATATGATCAGGCGTGCCATCAACTCCCTTATACCTCAACTTACATTCATCATTAACCAATACATCGCTAGCTCCATCTTCTCCTCCTATTGAAAGAACATCATTATCCGTCCACTATCCAAAATAAAAACTCCATAGTCGCTGTTTGACACTAGACCAATAGCACAGATCTGTGAGTCTTCCAAGGTCCTTGAGCGTCTGCTTTATAAGTAATTCTTATGCTTTCTAGAGGCTCATAATATTCATGATCCAAGACAGGCTGGTTTTTGGGCGGGACATTCAACTGAGTACCGCTCAGGTCGGCCTCCTGGATAACGTAAGGTATGCTGTTGAGCTGCGTCAGGTCACCATCCTGGTATTGTTCGACTTTACCAAAGCTTTCGGTAGTATCCCCCATGTCTTCTCATTTGCAAGCTGAAGGCCTGCAGCATTGACGACTCTGCTCTTCGGTTGTTCTTCAGTTACTTGTCTGAACGGTTGCAAGCTGTTTTCGATCGGGGTGATGCGGTCACGCGATGGTTTCGTGCCCAGACTAGTGTCTTTTATGACAGTGTTCTTTGGTCCTCTACTGTTCACCATTTTCATTAACGATTTCCCCAGGCTATTGCATTTTTGCCGACATATCATGTATACTAACGACACTTAGATCTATCATCACGGTTTCTTATCTGAAATACGTTGCTAAGGTGCAGCTCAACGCTCAGGCTAATGGTGTCTGGGCTTCACTGAATGGCTTGCAATTGAATGTCGCCAAAACAAAAGTAATTATATTCGGCAGTGAACTCTATACGTCTTCCTTTTTCTTTTTCTCGAATTTCCGTCGACAATATCATCATTTCCTTTTCCCTATCAGTAAAGAGTCTATGACTAACTATCACATCATCATTGCATTGGAAAACTCATATTTTGAACGTTCTAAAAAATGTCTACATCAACTTAAACTCTCTTAAAGATTAATCACTGAACAAGAAGAAAAAATTCTATTAGAAAATTTAAATATTCAAGAAGACATATTAATAAACACAGTGAAATTAAAGGAAGTATTACAAATAATTAACAATAGCCATTGCAAAAAAACTCCCGGAGATGATAAAATTACAGGCAAAATTATCAAAAAAACTACCGTTAATAACAATAAGATATATAACAATAGTTTTAAATGCAGTTTCCGTCTTTACTATTTTCCCTCTCAATGGAAAATACCAGAGATTATATTAATACCTAAACTCGGTAAAGAAACGACACTTGTAGACCATCATGTAGACCAATCAGTCTATTGTGACTTCATGTAGACCAATCAGTCTATTACCAATACTCGCAAAAGTCTTCGAAAAATTAATCCTAACTAGAATTAGCCCAATTATTGTTAATAAAAAACTTATACTAGATCATCAGTTTGGATTTAAATGCAATCACTCAACGATCGAACAAGTTAACAGAATTGTTAACGTTGCGAGAAAAACCATCGAAGTCAAACAGTACAGCACAGGCATATTTCTCGATGTCGCCCAGGCGTTTGACAAAGTCTGGCACTGTATAAATGGGGAAAGGAAATGTTGAACGTCACTATAAGTTATAAAAGCATATCTCCGTAACAGATCATTCCAAGTTAAAATAAATGATAAGGTATCGCAACGTCAAGCAATAAAAGCATGAGTGCCACAGGGAAGTGTTTTAGGCCCAACGCTATACCTGCTATACACGTGGGACCTAGCAAAGTCCCCAAGTATTATAACAGCAACTTATGCTGATGATACAGCAATGCGAACAACACATCATGAAGAAATAATAGAAACAGAAATATTATAGGAATACATAAATCAACATTTACATTACTGGCTTAACTCGTGGAGAATAGTAGTAAACGAGAGAAAATCAATACACACTACATTTACTCTTTGGAAAGACACCTGTTCACCTATTAAATTAAATGACAAATACATTCCTCAAAGCGAGCAGTTAAAATATTTAGGTATACCCTTGAATCGAAGGTTAACATGGAAAAAGGACATATTTACAAAAAGAAAAGAGTTAGAATTAAAATGGAAGAAAATGTACTGGCTCATAGGAAAAAAATCAGAACTGACAATCAAAAACAAACTTTTACTATACACAGCTATACTCTATGATGTTCTTATCACTTATAATTCATTCAATAGTTCGTACTCTCGTGGTCTTGTTGCGTTAATGAGTAAGAATTTGTTTCTTTCAATATTACTCTAATTATTAATATGAAATAAATCATCAAATTATGTATATAATTATATAAGTAAAATTTCAAGGAAAAGACAGACTTCGTCCTAGTTTTTTATGGTGAGAATTGACCATAAACAGAGCTAAAGTCTTTCTTATAAAGGATATAATTCAGCCCAAGTTTCTTATAGCGCGAACTGTTCTATAAGTTGAGCATGAATTACAATAGAAAATGAGAGGATTTGCTCAGTTCATTATAATAAGAGAAAGAACTTAGGTATTAGCCAAGTTTATTCAATTTCATGCGCTCAATGTGCATGGCTAGCAGTGAATGCTAGCCTGTGCAAAAATCAACGTATTTATACACAGATTTTCCCCCCTTTTTTCGCAGGAGCGTTCTTTTCGAATCTTCGAAAATGATTCGCAATTCCTGAGGAATGTATTTTCTAAATTTACAAGTAAATAAACATTAATACAAAAGTTTTAAAACATGTAAACTTTACAAAATAAATTATTGATCGTTTTAGTATGATTTATAATTATCACAAATAGTATCGTCAAAAGTTATTAACTAATAAACTTAATTAATGTAATATCATCGTATTTACAATAAAACAATATTAAAATTCTACATAACTATATAGTTTATCAATTGTAGAAGTAATTTCTAAAAAGAAATACTTAAATTAGTTAATAACATTTGAATTATAACAAATTTTCATAGTTGTAACGGTTTTTTCTATAATCTTATAATACAATTACTAGATTAATTAACTAAGATTTATAAATTATGAAACTGTCATTATTATGTACGAAATTAAGCTTTCTTTCTATATACAACTTAACGTTCAAATAAATTATTAATTATTTATTTATTAATAACAGTTATAATTAAACTGTTATTAATGAAACCAATCTTTATTCATGTTTTTAAGATATTCATTATGAATTTGCAGTATTCGTATTTTTCTAATAATTAATATTTACAATGTAATAATTAAATTAACTTTGTGTGCTAAAATCTATATGAAAATTCTTTGTTTCGCGAAAATTACTTTTAATTAACATATTTTATTCAAATAACGAAAACTATTATATCTATATCTATAAGTCTGTGACGTCACGCTCTTTATATGGTCATGAAATTAGACTCTTGTAATAAGACAATCAAATAATAGGTGTGGTGGCTCCGTTTAATGTGCTAATTGATGTAAACCTATAGATGAGTTTAACGGGTCGCAGTGATTCAGTAAAATAATAGACTAGCTCATAGATAGGACCGTTACAACTCAAACTAGTATGGACCTACGGCATTCTATTGTGGGGTGCTTCTTCAAATTCGAACGTTGAAATTCTGGAAAGATTCCAATCAAAAGTACTTCGTAATATTGTACGCGCGCCTAGGTTTGTCCCAAACGAAATCATTCAAAAGGATCTAAAGATTCCAACAGTAAAAGAAAGAAGTTAAAAATTTCTATGTAAAATACAGTACTAGACTTCAAAACCTCACAAACGAACTTATCAGTAAACTTCTCAAAGATTCAATCAAAAACACCAGACTCAAGAAACATAAAATAATGAAAGTTTAAATAGATTATTGTACAAGATCTCTCGATAGTGTTAAGAACTAGTAAGAATACTCACTGGAGTAATTTTCTGTATCCATGTAAATTAATCATACTCGTATAGTTACAAAACTTTACTTATTGTCTCCATGTAGACAAATTGTAAAGTATCTTAGAAGTAAATAAAAAAAATTTATGTAGCACATGTGAGGCTATATTTTAGATCCACCTTATTGGATTCGCCATTTTGAATTTTAACAATCTGACCTTATATTCGTAATTAGCAACCCCGAAAACCCATGTACACATTTTGTCGGTCGAATGCGATCACTTATAAATTGGGCTTATAGTCTCACATATGGAAAGAAAATTTATTCAAGATGCTATGTAACCTCAAAAATAGCAAAACACGGTATTTTTTGCTCGTTTAGGTTAGGATATCTCGGAAACGTAACGTATAGGGAAAATTCTGAGCTCGGATTCGAATTCAGCTAATCAAAATTCTTCGGGTACACTATGTCTGGTCTCTGGTTCTAGACTTTAAGAAAATTTTGTCAGCTTATGTTATCCACAGGCAAATTGTATATGAAACTTATATGAAATTTTATCATCAAAAGTAGTAAAAAATATCAAATTATAAAATTATTAATGAAAATTTATACACATATAAAGTTTATATCATTGAGGCGATAATCCATTATCCGCCTACTAAAGCGTTGACAAAACTTATCAAAAAGTTTTTTAATATAATTATAGGTCTGGTGATTGTCACCATACCATTAAATATATCAAAATAGCGTCATTTGCAAAAAAGCCAAAGCAGATGAACACTGTAATTTCAGATTAAAGGACCAACCAATGTTGGTATGAAAGTGAATAGAAAATACATTTAAGGGCTAATTTTTTTTAGAGACGAGGCGTTGAACGGCACATTGTTCTATTAAATTCATTCTTTATTTTATTAAAATAAATTTTTGAAAAAATTGTTGGAATTTTTTTTCTTTCATTTTGTAATGGGCCTTATTGTCCACCTACTCACATATGGAGTCAGTACAAGGACACGCGCACATAGACGCATAGTAACGAGCATTCATGAAAGAGAGAAATTGTAACATGGTGTTTTCACCGACTAAATGACTACCGTGCTACTTCGCGGGATATTAATAAATAAATAATTATCGTTAAGACCATAACTACCAACACGTTTTCAGTCTCACTTAGAAATTCAATTATGTGATACATAACACGTTTCAACGAATTAGCCATTGGAATAATTATTTTTCTTTTGGTTGGACGCCAGGCACTACTAATTATTAATTATTGATAATTGATACCTTGGGGAGTGCCACCCTGTATCATCATTAATCCGACAAATAGTCGACTAGATTGTGATATCTAAATTTGTGAGCCGTTAAAAGTCGAATCGTAGCAATGTATTAAACTAAGAGAAATGCGAATTATTAGTCGTAATCTGATGAGTGAATGTTTTTGTTTACCCGTAAGATTTCTCCGCGGCTTAGCTCAATCGAGGCTTGGTCGTGGCTTATCTTGATAGCAAGTAGTCGTATCAAAATCGGCTTTATGTTTACTAACTCCGATGGTTCTCTATCGAAGTTGGAGCGAAACCCAAGGTCGGATGGATAGAGGACAAGGCGGAAGGTTTAGAACGTATGATACAATTAGATTTGAAATTAATTGAGCCGATTTATTAAACAAAGAAATTGTGTAAATGTGAAGAGTAAAGAATGTACAACGAAAATAGTGTTATGTGTAAATGTTTGTATGAGTGTGTAGGCTCTCAGCTTAAAACTACTAATAACAGGATAAATGAGATTTCGCAGTATAAATGTAGGCACGGCGAGTTTTCGAACGCGGATGCGCTATTACGTACTCTTCCTTGCACTATTTACTAAACCAGTAATTTCGCTGATATACGGCGCATTTATGCGAACGATGATGAGTAATGAAATGAAATTTGCAAAAGTCTGGGTAACAATAAGTCGTGCGGTACTCACTCTAATTTTATATAAAGCTGGTACAATTGCTCAAAATAATCCCTTATCGCCAGTAATGCATATTCCATTATGTAACGTGACAATTAGTTCCAAAATTTAGGCACGGTGAGCACGAGCAAACTATGGTACACATGCACTTGGACTTTGAAAAAGTCACGGGGAAAAGATCTGCAAAATGATTCAAAGAAACAGAACTATACGTCTGTACTTGACTAAAGCCATCGGCAAACTCCGGCTAATTCTTCCCTTTCCACTTTCTCCTAGTCATGAATATTCATAGTCGCAATACAATTTGATTTCGATGATTTTCGCTCATAACGTTATCTCTCCCTATTGCATCGATCAAGATATTACTCTGTTTCTATCTACTAGACAAGCCGAGTGTGATACGCCGTCCTTTTCTATCTATTAAGCTATCTCGTTCTTTTCGCATAGGCTTAGAAGTAAGTGGGCGTGGCTAGCGTAGAATATGAATATGCATATCAAGCAGCATTTAAATTGAGACGAATATTAAAATGATTTTTATTAAATAATAGCGAGAGGGTTAATTTGTATCTCTCGGTATATAAATTCGAGATAAATATCGAGACGATCTTTACATCTTTTTATTATCGAAATTTTCGAGTATTCTTGCACATATTAACTAAATTAGGAAAGTTATCGCTGCTGTACATAGGCAAAATTATAAAATTTTCTGTGTGTCGGCAACATAAAGAAAATATCCGATACGCTTACGCAAAATTAAAATAATTATTTAATGCATGGTATATATATTTTCGGACGTAGATTTTGGAGTTCTATATCGTGTACGTCCAGCATTTGATGACTCCTTATTTTTCTTGCATCATGAAGGTGTACATAAGTTGGTTTTTTTTTCTTTAGCAGCATTGATTATTTTCCTGTGCTTGAATTCATATATTGACTTTTCGGAGTAGTCGTTGGAAGAATAACAGGTATTAATAATTAGTAAATATGTAACGCTGGTGCTAATCGCATAATAGCATATGAAAAAATAAAATAAATAGTTGTTAGTTGTAAATTATTTTACAATTCGCTGCGCTAGTGCAATTCGGAGTATGGAAAGCTGTCGTTGGCTTTTTGGACCATTCTGCAGTTATTTAAAAGGTTCTTAATCGAACGACCAGTCACACTCCCCCCGAGAAAATTACGGCACCTCCGCAGACCGCATTGCACCATACATCAACGAGTAAAAAAATAAAACAAAATAAATGAAAAAATGTAGTAACAAAAAAATGCTTGTGAATAGTATGAGCGAATAAAAAGCACTATGCGTGGTAGACCCGGTATTACGATGAATCAGAGCGTTTTAATACCGATTTGGAAGTAGGTGTAAGGACAGGGTATGTATCAAAATAGAGGAGAACTATGGTAGGTAGGCACTTTATTCAATAAAATATAAAAATAAAGACTAAGGTTTAAGTGCAACGACTAAAAATATGTTTTTGGTATGTGGCCCGGCGTCTCTCATCTGCTAGGGTGCAGGGATCTTGGGGGCCGCCGCCACCACGAGTGGCTATGTAGTCCCGGCTGCAATCCGGGCAGGTTTGGAGGGTGAAATTAAATCTCCCGCAGCGGCGGCAGAAGCGGGTGCGGAAATTGGGGCAGTCAGGGTACTGATGGAACGAGTCCCAACAGTTCCAGCAGAAACGTGCTGGGGGTCTGCTTCTTGAAAAATGGCCCCTGGATTGCTCCGGCAGGGCTCTCGCCGCCGGCTCGGAAGATGGTGGTTGTCGTGCTGCTGATGGTGGTGAGTGCGGCTGGAGCACCCACCTATCCCCCGCCAGGTTATATACCACTTTGCGGCTCGATGATGAAGGTGGATGAGTCATTGGGGTCGCGGGGATTGGTGGCGACTGCGGCGCTGGTTGCCGTGATGGCACTGGTTGTGTGGACGGCACCGGTGTCGTTACTCGGGGGCTCCATCTATGGCATAGTGTATGGTTTAAGGTCGTTAACGTTTACTTTAACGTGTTTTCTACCCGAGGCATCTGTGACAGTATTTTATGTATCCACCAGTCCGCGTCGAACTTAGGTTCCAATTTTGCGTTAATATTATTTATCGTCGAAGATAGTATGCGCTGTTTGCGCCAAACGCGATCACCTAATTTGTACAAGATCTGTCGCCGTGATTTATTGAAGTAACACATGGATCAATAAGTCCCGAGACTAACCCAGAGATGGCGCTCGTAGTAAACCAGTAACCACGACTTTCTAGAGTACTAACCTTTACTTGAAACGTGTCAAAATTTTAAGTCGATCGGACCAGAAACAGCTGAGTTATCGAGGTTGGAGTAAAGTCGTTTTGTAGTTTGTTTAAAAATGGAAAAAACCGAGTTTCGTGTTCTGATAAAACATTGTTTTTTAATGGGTAAAAACACCGTGCAAGCGAAACAATGGATTGAAAAATGTTACCCGGACTCTTGTCCATCAAAAGCAACGATTTGTCGGTGGTTTGCCGAGTTTAAACGTGGTCGTACCGACACAAATGACGCGGAACGCTCGGGTAGACCTGTGGAAGCCGTTACACCGGAAAATGTGAGTGAAGTGACAAAAATTATAATGAAAGATCGTAAAGTGAAGCTCCGTGAGATTGCTGAGATGACACAGATATCATATGGAAGTGTATTTACTATCCTTCATGAAAAATTGAGCATGAAAAAGATTTTTTCCAAGTGGGTGCCGCGATTGCTTTCGATGGAACAAAAACAGCAACGAGTCGATGATTCAGAAAGCTGTTTATCGCTATTTACTCGCAACAAAAAAGATTTCTTGCGTCGTTACGTGACCATGGACGAAACATGGATACATCACTACACTCCAGAGTCGAAGCGGCAGTCATCTGAGTGGCGCACAGCAGGCGAAAGCCGTCTGAAACGTCCGAAAACGCAGCAGTCAGCTGGCAAAGTCATGGCGTCAGTTTTTTGGGATACGCATGGCGTGATTTTCATTGACTACCGCGAAAAAGGTAAATCGATCAACAGTGATTATTATATTGACTTACTGGTGCGTTTGAAGGAGGAAATCGCAAAAAAAACGACCGCACATGCAGAGAAAAAAATCCTTTTTCACCAAGACAATGCACCCTGCCACAAATCGATGAAAACAATGGCAAAATTGAACGAATTGGACTTTGATCTGCTTCCCCATCCCCCATACTCGCCAGATTTAGCCCCCAGTGACTACTGGCTCTTTGCTGATCTTAAAAAAATGCTGCAGGGAAAAAGATTTGGCTCAAATGAGGAGGTTATCGCTGAAACTGAAGCTTATTTTGAAGCGAAAGACAAATTTTTTTATAAACATGGTATTGAAAAATTGGAAAAGCGTTGGAACCATTGTATCACCCTAATAGGTGATTATGTTGATGAATAAAAAAAAATTTTGTAAAAAAAATGTTGTTTTCATTGTTAGTCTCGAGACTTATTGATCCATGTATTATTTAGCTTGTCGTTCTGCGGCAATGTCTAAATTACGTGCGACAGAGTCGTGTAGGTTATTTAATTTGTTTAGACGCAATATCCAATTTTGGATAGGTTTAAGCACCGTAGTTGCTTCAGGGTTGCATATTATGGAATTGTCCGGCAGGCAAAGATCACGACCAAAATTTAGTAGGCGGGTGAGACGCGGGTAGAACTGTGTACGGCTGTGTTGAGTGCTAGACCAAATTGGGGTAGAAAACGGTCCCAGTCTTTTTGAGTGTCCTTAATGAAAGCCGTTATCATAGTTTTTACTTCTCTATTAGTTCGCTCTACTAAATTGGGTACTGTACGGTGGAGCATCTTTGAAAGTTATTTATATTTACTGCAATTATATTGCAATTTATATTTAATTTCACGAAAATATGCCATTTTTACAGTTGCGGCCACATTAAGAATACTTTATCATTTAATATAAACTAAAATTAATAATATAATAGTAATAATAAATATGAATAATGATATTCATTTATTTTGAATTATTTATATACTATTCTTATTTCATATTGGAAGCCTGTAGAAGTCTTACTTATAACGGGGTAGGATGTTTGGTGGCTTACAGGCTGCATAGGCTTGCGGGCAAGCCTCGTCGTGTATGCACGGATAAGCGCAAACTGTGCGAGCATGGTCGTGCCGTTGCGCAATGGCGCACACTTCACCGGCGCTCGGTGCGCTTACTGAGGATTGCCCTCACGGGCAATCGTAAACGCTTCCTCAACGTCGAATCTTGCTCTACGATCTTATCTTGAGCGTGTGCTCTGCTTCCGGGCGAAGTCCCCGCTAATTGCTGTCGTTATTTTTACTGAGCATCTTCAGCCTCGCTCGGAAGTATAGCTAAATTCCGTTAACTGAAAATGACATGAAAGAGCGAATACATATGGGAGGAACGAACATACGATTATGAGAATGGGTGCTTCTGAAGGGTCAGTCAATGATTAACATGAGGGGAAATCCATAGTACTTTTAACTTTCAGCGAGTCGTCACAAATGATCTAATAATACGAGGGTGGGCCAATAAGTCCTTAGAAAAAGATAGAAAAACAATTTTTTATTTTTCAACATAATTTCCTTTTAGCTCGAGGCGCTTTTTAAGTTTTTTTAAGCCATCAGAAAAAAATAATTTTTGAAGTTCCTCAAAATAGCCATTTATTTGTGTTATGACCTTCTCATTCAAGACGAATCGTTATTCGGCAAGCTACTTTTTTAGGTTTGGGAATAAAAAGTCACTTATGGCCAAATCTAGTGAATACGGTGAATGGTCTACTGATTCGAACTTCAATCCCTTAATTTTAGCGATTGAAACGAAGCAAGTGTACACTCGTGCATTGTCTTGATAGAATTATTTTTTGTTTAAATGAGGACGTTTTTCCTTTATTTTTTCGCTTAACCCTTCACTGTCACTGTCTTCGCCTTCTTTGCAGCTGGTTGACCTTTCGTAATCCATTGTTATGACTGTTCCTTCGTGTGAGGAGTGTAGTGGTGTATCTACATTTCATCTACAATTATCAGAAGTTAGCAGAAAGTCGTCCGGATTACGGTGGATGTGCGCTAAGAGGGCCTCAGCGGTCACCACTCGACTGCGTCTGTTCTCGACTAAAAGCAAAAACGGGACCCATCTTGCCGAAATTTTTCTCATGTACAATTTCTCATGCAAAATCAAAATGACTGTACCTTTTGAAACTCCTGTGGCCTCAACTATTTTGCGCAATTTTGTTCTTCGATCATTCAACATCATGTCGTAGATTTTATTTCCGGAATGCTCACGTCTACAGGACGGCCTGAACGATGTTCATCTGCAGTCGATGTACGGTCACATTAAAATTCATTTACTCAATTGTAAACAGTTACAAACATAGGGGCAGAATCATCATGAATCTAACTCAGCTTTGATTTCTTTCAGTGTAAAGCCTTGTAAATAGAAATGTTATATCACCATTCGAAACTCACTATTTTCCATTGTTAACAAGGAACAAAAGTTGTTAACTTTGATCGACGATAAAAACAGAACTACTCGATGGATCTAGCTGACACTGCGACAGTACTCTACGTAATAGTAATGCTTGCTGGTGCCACGTAAGTTGGGATGCTTTGAGGGCCATCTCTTGGATTTTCTAAAGACTTATTGATCCACCCTTGTAAAAAAACGAAAACCGTCATACAGCCACTATATTTTTTTATGTTACTATGTATGAATGCCAATCTTTTCATGCAGTCAGGTATACCAAATTAGACGTAACAAGCTTATTAAAAAATCTTTAAAATTAATAAAAAAACCGCGAAATTGGCTGCGAGTTTTCGAAAAATGCTTTACTCTTAAGAATTTATTTCAGGCGTCCCTGAAGATTTTGTTCTTTAGGTTAATTTTTAGATATATTTTCATACAGTGTAACCGCTGCTCCGAGGTAGTGCACGTGCTTATATTAATTCAAAAGTTGTTAAAGGGCTGGAAAGATGCTCGAATGGGGCTCTCTGTCTCTTTTTTTTTGTGGCCGCTATGACCGTGGAGAATGGGGGTGAGCTACTCTTAATGGAGAGGGCCATATGGGGGCTGCTCTCAAGAGTTTGGCTCACAGGATGGTCCCCCTTATTGATTACGCGGGAAAATACATTTCTTTACCCCGTGACAGAGACGACGCATTACCGACCTCCTGTCTAAAAATGGAACGAAGAGGGAGCGGTCCAGCAAACGGATTGTGGGCTCTGCAGGGGGATAGCGCTGCGAGAGAAGGTGCACAATGTCCCTAAAAACCGGGGTCGGCACGAGCTTTTAGGAACCTCGAGGGCGCGTTCCTGGGGTCTCACAGACCGGTTCCCTAGGTGGGGGTGGTTTGAGGCTAGGGTGCGTTGGGTTGCGAGTCACAGCAGGGTGTTCCTCAAATCCTTGCAAGCCGTGGACCCACCCTAGGCGACGGATCGATGATTTTGGGAGCCAAGGGGTTGAGGGCCTTGGTAGCCAAAGTGTTGACGACCTTGGGGGTTGAAGAGGCTAAGGGAGAGTTGGAAATAGCTTCAGACTCGTGGAAAGGCCGCCTTTTACCAACAATAATGATGATGCGCTTGGGAGGCTACTTCTTGGCCTGTTTCCTGGCAAGTCTAACCCTAATCTCAGCTTGCCCCGGGACAGCAAACGCTTTAGACTGCGTTCTTGCTTCCGTTCCTTGCTCATTTGGCTCATTCCGATTGGGAATAAGTCTCTCGGCTACGGGGACTTGGAGTTTCGCCATCCGCCGAGAAGGCAAGCACCTAGATGCGCGCTCGAACGTGACCTTGGAGAGAATTGTCACGGAGGAAAAAACTCTCCTGGCTGGCGGGACTCGAGCGAGGCTTTGTCATCCGTCTAGGAGATGGCCTTGGAATTGGCCCTGAAAACGGCCGGTGGAGCGTGGTTCTTACGGGCTAGTGGGACTCGATTCTTGTTAGACTCGTCACCCACCCGGAAAGCGCGTAAGGGGGCGGACCTCTTGGCCGGCGGGACTCGAACGAGGCTCGCCACCCACCAAAGGGATTGCCGTTGAGTTGGCCCTGAGAAGGGCCGGTGGAACAGGGACCTTACGGGTTAGCGGAACTCGTGTCTTATTAGACTCGCCACCTACCCAGAAGGCGCGTTCAGTACGTCTGAGTTGGCCCTGAAAAGGGCTGGTTAGCCCACGGATGAGATTCCTTGGCTGGCGGAACTCCGAATCCCCAGAAGGATTCGCCACCTGATGAGGAAACCCGTGGACTCCGGAGCGCGTTCAATGGTGGCCCTGAGAAGGGCCGGTAGTGTGCTCAGGGAGGGAGATAAGTGCTAGGCTCAGGTTGTATGGACACCTTTATTCTTAGGTGGATTCCTAGCTTGTGACTGTTGGCTCCGAGGAGGGAGCCTCGACTGACGGAGTGAAGAGAAACGCGGCCTTATACGCTTTTCCGTAACATAGCGGCGCACCAATCAGCTACGGCCAGCTTTCCCACCATCTGCGACACTGAGCGTTCACGCTGAGCTCCCGCCGGGGGATCGGGACGCATGCGCAGCGCGCCGCCAAGTTTCGACACGGAGAGGGGAATAAGAGAAAGTTCCGCTAAGAGGGAAGACTATGCACAGGCGTGTGATTCGTCTTATATCAAAGTTATTGATCGACGAAGATGCGATAATAATTTCTTTCATTCCTCAATATTCATTAAAGTTAAGATATTAATTCGTACGCCCATTAATTCCAAAATGAATTAACTACATTTCCTTGAATTTCATGCCAAAAGGAACACTGAACGTAGTCCAATATGTGTGCTGTTAATAATCAGTGTGTAGCGAGCATTAAAAAATGGTGTTTCAAATCGTAAACAGTAGCAGTAATTTGATCTCCGTTCTAGCACATGCGAACTGTCCCACATTCGCATGTTGTATCAGACGTAAAATGAAGTATTTGATCAATGTCATCAAATAAAATAAGCCGCGTATAATATGACGACTACGTTAAAAGATAATCGCACAAGAATTCTTTTCTAGATTCTAATTAAAGAGGTGTCTAATTAAAGTGGTGGTAATACCAATTTAGTAGTAGTAATAACCACAATGGCAGTAACTGTTAGCAACAGCAACAAAACTTCTTTTCGAGATTCCTAAACCAAGTCTATAAAGTATAGTATAGATTTTTATCTACTAATATATTCTCTTAATTAAATTGAAAATGGATGCTCTAACACAATTGCCACATCAAAAGAAAAAATTAGCAATAGCAGAAAAAAGAAAAGAGAATTTTCGAAACTCGCAATCGTAAGAATTATCAACGTAGCGTTGCTTATAAACTTCGTCCCTATAGTGTGAAAGATGGAAGCCATCAGCAAAAAGAGCCTGATAATCCTATAAAATTGAGACCAAACTCACAAATTTCATTTGACCTAACAGTGCGAAGAAAAAAAAATATCAAGCTTAAATCTACAAAACCAAACGCTTAAAACAGATACTAGCCATAACACGCCTGCGTTTTTTTCTGAAAACAATCGTTCTTAGCCAAACTCACAATCTTCTTTTCAAAATGTAGAATCTGTAAAAAATTGGAGCAATGAGAATGACAAAATCGATTTTTTATTTTCCAAAATATGTATTTCGTTTGAAAAAAAAATTCTCAATTGGAACGAAAGTTGCAAAGTGCATTGAGAAGAGAAGCAACTTTAAGGCGTATGAATACAAAATTGACAAGAGATTCAGAAGAAAAAAGTATTACTATTAGAAATCTAAAAAATAAATGTTACCGATGAGACAAGAAGTTGAAAGAAAATAATAAAGATGAAGTGATTTGAAAAAGAAGGAAGACAAAATAAGAAAACAAGAGCCAAAAGTTATACGAAATTATGTATTGCGTTGTTAAGTAGTTAGTGAGCAACTTAAAAAAATGAAAGTGAATTGTGAAATGAAAAAGAAAAATCTCTGTTTACGCAAATTATGTCAGGAAAATCATAAAAAAATATAAATTAATGCAGCAAACATCTGGATTAGTCAGCGTGTACAAGCAGAGAAAATATTTGTCGAATACGCGACTATACTTCGATAGAAGAAATGAAAAACGTAAAAAGAAAATATCATTTTTTGAAAACGCAATAAAAAATTTCCTGGAAAAGGATGAAAATTCTATAGTCTCACCAGAAGCCAGAGATACCATGAAGAAATTTGGATTCATTCAAAGGATAATATATTTGCAAGATATTGTAGATAATTTACACCGAAAATTCTAGTTACAAACGTCGATAAAAATTTCGAGATCGTTGTTTTATAAATTGAAATCAATTTGGCTGTACAAACGTAAAATTACTGGCCGTGACACGTGTTTATGTAAATCATATAAAAATTTCAATATAGTTTTGAGGAAATTGTTTCAACGCAAATATACAAACTGGATCTTTTTTTATAGAAACTTTCAGTCGAAAAAAATTGGATATGTTTCGTTTGGCACACCATCAGAATGTCTTTGTCATGATGCCTCATCAATTTGGGCTTACATGCAACCCATACTTGAACTTATAAAAACAGTTGTTTCTTAACATCAAAGTCCTCCATTTTCAAAGTGATGGTCCATCGATGCAGTACAACAATAAAACCAATTTTTTTCTACAAAATGCGACCTGGAATTTCACAACAGTTGGTCATGGTAAAAGCTGTGCTGATGGTGCTGGAGGCACAATTAAAGGATTGTGCGATAGAGCAGTGACTTATAGTAAGGACGTTAATTTCGCACAAGATATGATTCATGTTGGCACGAATTGAATTAAACTGTCTAAAATACGTATAT
The DNA here is from genome assembly GCF_024137745.1 of Phymastichus coffea. Lineage (NCBI taxonomy): Eukaryota > Metazoa > Arthropoda > Insecta > Hymenoptera > Eulophidae > Phymastichus > Phymastichus coffea. The sequence continues at coordinate 5,964,561 of NW_026706826.1, read as the reverse complement.
TCTTAGTTGAAGAAAGCGATGTATTCAAGATTGATAAATTAGTGATTAGTAGTTTAAAGTCGGTACCTAAGTCTAATAAAATTCATCAAGTAATTTCGACTTGCAAAAATAAGGATACTTTATTTTTTAATTATCTCTCATGTTCTTCTTGTATATCAAATCCAGCATGTACTCACTTTTACTGAATCCTAATCGATTTTCGTTTATTAATAACCCAGTTCCGAAACCAATGTAGAATAAATGTAAAAATTCTTCTTCGAAAATAATAATTTAACTAGAAATTAAGTCAAAAAAGCAAAAAATAAAAGACAATAAAACTGTTACCAAACAATTAAAAAATGATTCAAATAAAAAAATTACTAAGAAACTAAAGAATAATTCCAATAGAAATGTAGCAAAGGATACGACCTCAGGAACTCGAAGAAGCATTAGAATTGGAGAAAAATTTAAAGACAACTGATTAAAGATAGCAAAATACAACGGATCGTCATGTGATTCATGAAAAGAAAATATTTATATGTTGTATATTTTATTCTATAACGAGTGCGACTGCTGCTCGTTATGTTTCTCTCTCCCATGTCCTAATATACTTTTGTAAATTAAATGTATATTAATATGTATTACTTAAGTTTCAGCGGGCTGAAGTAAGGTAGGCGAGAGAGAGAGAGAAGGACGGAGAGAGAGAGAGAGAGAAAGAGAGAGAGACGAGTTCGATTATCGAACGCGCGGACCGCGAGGAATGCGCTCGGTTTCTCGGCGCGAAAGATTCATCTGTAAGGTTTCGACGCGAACACACTTGCCCGGCTAGCGATCCGATCCCCTTTGTTTGATACACTCAAGCCTTCGTCGACTAGATTGACGATGAGATCTAAGGGTGAAAAGCTCGGAGAGTCGACGGATAGAGAAAGAGAGCGAACGTGTTTTGTGTATGTGTGACGGCCTTTTGCCACCGGTGCCTGCTTTTTCGGGGCCCTTTTCTTTGTCGATTGAGCGCCTGCTGCGGAGCAACTTCTACGGGGCAGCGATTTGTGAGTACCGCCGCGTACCTTATCTCTCTCTTAAATTGGCTTCTTGCTTTCTCTTTCTCTCTGCTTAGCCGCACTTGTATATATTTTCTTCTTGCTTATTGTAATACCCGTGTTATCACTAATAAATACTACATCTACTGTTATCGTACGATCTGATTTCAAATCGTTAATCCGCCTATCCTGTCGATCCCTCGAGTTTCGCGTTTAGGCATGCGGGTCTAGCGCTTCGACCTGACATTGGAGCCACGACGCCCCGACAACACCTAGTTAACGGGAGTCCCAGGTAGGAGACCAGCCGAGCCATCTAGCCTAACCGAGCTCTGATTCTTCTTATTCCTTCTATTATCATGAATTCTTTAATATTATCTCAATCATTCTTCGATTTCTACTTGTTAATACTTTTTATCATTGTTCATATTTGTATAGAAAATCGTTATAAAATGTATAAAGGAAATTAAAAAAAAAATTTCTTATTATATGATGACGTCATAATTTCTACGCCCCCGCCTTAAAATAATTAAGGACCATAATTTCATCATTTTCAATGTTAACCAAAAACATGTACCAAAGCTCAATTATGTGTTATAAAAAGAAAGTTTCCTTTTTTTTACCAAAATTAAAAGTTTTGTGAATTTGCTCATATTTCGCGCGCGATTATGGCGTCGCCGTTCCGAGCTCGCGTGAGATCAGCCGGAGATCCACCTCAGGTTATGCCTTATATGACGTGCGTAGGACGATAACGGGTTGCATGTGTATATTGCGCAGAGCTGGCCAGCTTACTCGCGATATCTGTGTTTTCGCCGTCGCTCAGGTTTTCTCAATCGGGGAAGAAGGGTACTCTTGTGTTTCCTATAACGGCTGGTATACTTGAAAGTTGCTGCTTTCAATTTTTGATGTCCTTTGGAGGTTGCTCAGAATGCCCTTCTTTTTGGGAAGAGAATACGCGGCACCGTCTGACTTCATTTAACGTCGAAGCTAGAGAGTCCGAAACTAGAGTTGTTCGTGAACAAGGCCGGTTTCTCCACTGCTCATCAATGTATACGCTACGCGTGCTCTAACTTCATAGCTGGTAGATGCTACCCCCGCGGGCAGTCCCACCGACGAGATAAATGCACAAATATAACGTTTATCGTTACATATTACTAAATCTCAATTTATATCCACCACTTATGGGAATTAAAGCGTGAAACGATTATACAACATAAATATTGATGATGCAACGGTAGTCGATTCAATTAATCGATCCGTTCGCGATTCTATTACTCGCGTATTGGTTCGAACGAGAGAGAAAGGGCGCGCGAGAGTTTGAAAGTAGGCAGTTAAGTCTCAGCTGTTTTCGCGAGAATACCGCCAAATTATTTTGCACTGTGTTTCGCCGTGTCAATCGAAGTTTTCTGGGACATTGTATTGTATGACAATAGCATTGTAGCGGCAGCAGGAAACAGCGTTGCAGCAGCAGCAATAAAAGCAGCAGCAGATTGGAAGTGAGGCAGCGCAGCTAATTTATTTCAGGAGCACCGTTGATTCTACAACAATTACGGCTGATCACCGTAATTGCAACGCAGGGTAGATGCACCTCCCTTTATTGTTGCGTGACAAAATACGTTCGAAAGTATTTTGTAAATCGCGATCTTGAATCTTTTTGTATTCGCGCCGAGCGTTAGTTTTCGCGGCAATTTTCGAATTCTCTCTCTCTCTCTCTCTCTCTCTGTCGTATGGATTCAGCGTTGCTTCATGGCACGCAATTTGATATTCATTAACAATATATGTATAATTAAATAAATACCATGATGATGTGTTTCCAGCCATTTATTAACACTTTGATATTCGATAGGAAGTTTGTACCAATGATACGGAGGTTTAAAGAACAGTACTGCAGGGTGGGTATCAGGACATACTGGTAAAAAAGCGAACTCTTTACAAATAAAATATTTTCAGGACCCTGAAAGCCTTGTACATCGAAAATATAGTCCATTATTAGAGCATAATCTAACTATTCTCCGAGATATATCTACTGTATCGTATCTCCAAGCAACAATAACTATTTTTTGGTTTATCGATTTATATAAACCTTTGTCTTTAAAATTATATCATTTACAGTTTTCGAAAATATTTTAGAGTGCGTTACAGTCAGTTCACCCCCCCCCCCTCCTTGATTCCAGTTATCCCTTTCACGTTCTATAGTCCCGATACCGCTGCGTACACCCCCATTACTTAGCCTTAAAATCGCTTCGGTCTAGTAAAAAAGCGGAGTTTGTCGAGACAGCTAGCAAGCTACGCTTGCCTTACCTACTCCATTTGTAAGAATCTGTAGTAGTGAATTAAATCCTTATTGATTAGTTAATCAAATCAGTGTTCATTGATTATTGAGAACTAGCTTAGTTTAGAGCTGTTCGATACCTATTCCATTTGGTCATAATAATCTGTTATAAGACAACTAACTAACTAACTAGATACGGTAAAAACTTGTGAAAAACTTATTATCAATTTAAAGATTCAGACATAGATGATCGTAACAATTATCTTATATAAAATACGCATAAGATGACTTCTATTTCATACTTTGAAGATGCAATGCGAAATATTTGAAAAACTTATTACGATACAAATGCAGATGTAGATTTTATCAGACTTTATTAGATTGAAAATGTAAACAATTGCTTCTGTCAATTTAATTAGAGCATTACGACAAAGATGCAAAACTTGCGCTTCTCATTTAAATTCTATAGAAGTAAAATTAAATAATCAATAAAAAATGGCAGAAATATACGAGAAAGTCTAAATCAAATTCAAGGAGATGCGGTGGTTTGGCGAGAAAATAATTCTGCCTTTAGAACACGTACTATTACTGCAGTCATCATCAATCAAGAAAATACAAACATAAAATCATTTTGAAAAATAGTAAATGAACTTTTGCAAATTCAAATACTAAAATATCTGGCTATGTATAATGCTTTAAAGATAAATACAGAAATGTCAGTCATTTTATTATTAAAAAAGATAATGTAGAGGGTATTCAAATTTCAAGATAGATATTCAGGTTGGTCATTTAAAATAATCATTGGAATTAATACTAATATAAATAAATATAATCCTCTCAAAAGCTAGATCATATATTCCATTACCAAAAAAATAATGATAAAAAAGCATGTGTTAATGTTCAGAATACTGACAATGTACGTATGTTTCAAATAGTCGGTGCTTGCCTGTCTTTATTCATCAATTAAATGAAATAGTGAAAGAGTTAGCCTATGCAAATAATTTGAAATTCAATGACATAAGCTTTGTATAGATTAAACACATTTCTAAATTTGAAAGATTGAATTATATGTCTATAAATTTATATATATTTAAAAAACATAAATCAAAAATCGAAATCTCACCTTGTTATATAACAAAGGCACAGCAAACTAAGCATGTAAATCTTCTTTTACTGCAAAATAATTACATTGATGAAAATGAAACGGAAAATTCTTATAGTCCAACTGACAATGAAGATTACTAATTGAAAGAAAACAAAAAGGTGTTAAATTAATTAACAAATCGGCTGGTTCACATAGCACAGAAGCACGAATTACACAAAGCAACTTTCATAGCAACTCTATCTCTCATGAAAATCTAGTAGGAATACAATTAACATGAATGTCCATATATATATATATATATATATATATATAAGGCTCTGTGTTTGATCTCTAAAAACCATAATGTACGATTACCACTATGGATATATGAAAGAAAGGGCAGTTGATAAAGTTAAATTACTCTATATAGATACAGACACTTTATATACGAAATTCAAGATATCGATATTTATGAAATTATAAGAAAACATTAGTAAATTTGATACATCCGACTATCCAGAAAATAATCGATTTGATACGAGGGTGGGTCAATAAGTCCTTAGAAAAAGATAGAAAAACAATTTTTTTGGTACATTTTATTTACTTTTAGCATAATCTCCTTCTAGTTCGATACACTTTTCCAGGCGTCCTTCAGGTTATCTTCAGCCATAAAAAAATGATTTTGGAAGTTCCTCAAAATAGCCATTTGTTTGTGTTATGACCTCGTTCGAGATAAATCGTTGTTCGGCAAGCCACTTTTGTACGTTTAGGAATAAAAAGTCACTTAGGACCAAATTTGATGAATACGGTGGATGGTCTACTGATTCGAACTTCATATCTTTAATTTTAGCCATTGGAATTAAGCAACTGTGCACTCGTGCATTGTCTTGATAGAATTTTTTTTTGTTCAAATGCGAACGTTTTTTCTTTATTTTCTCGCTTAATAGGTCCAACAACGACGCATAATATTCACCGGTGATTGTTTGTCCATTTTCTAAATAGTCGATTAAGATAATTACACGTGCATCCCAAAAAACAGTGACCATAACCTTGCCGGCCGATTTCTATGTCTTTGCCTTCTTTGGAGCTGGTTAACCTTTCACAATCCACTGTTTTGACGGTTACTTTGTCTGAGAAGTGTAGTAGAGTATCCATGTTTTGTCTACAGTTATGAATCGACGCAGAAAGTCGTCCGGATTACGGTGAATGAGCGCCCAGAGAGCCGCAGCGTAATAATTGCTTAGCAATGCAGTTATTCTTTTTTTGAACAATTGAGCAGCATATAATGTTACACCCCTTCTTCAGATTATTGTCTCCATACTTTTAATAGAAAAGAGAAGAAGAGATCAATATCTTCAAACGAGTTAATCTTCAGTTCATCTGATTGTAAACCCTTGTTTACAATCACAGAAACATGCAAATATATTTTTATCATTTTTTTATTATATGCAATTTTTATTAATCAGCTATGATAAATATTTCATTATCATTAATTTTAGGTACTTACTGTGAACCCGATACACACAATGAGCTTCCACTGGATAAAGAAACAAAACACTTACTAATACAATATTTTTTAAATGATGACTTCAATTGCTCGAGATTGAGTCCGAATAAGTTAAATATAATTAGAGTAATTAAAAACGGTGAAAAAATAGAAAAAATTAAATGTTTCTTAAAAGAATTTTATCTAGTTTTAAAAAAAGAGGATTCGAGAATAGAAAATTAGTAAATCAAAATTCTTCTTTATTTGATCAAAGTATGCATTGATTAATTTAATCAATGATGTGTGCTTCTTTATTTATTGAGCTAATTTTGAATTATTCTTGATTGCTTTGAAAAACGTTATCAACTGAACTGATGTCGATCTTTCAAGTTTACAAGCCAAACTTTTATGTGTGCTCGTAACGTATAGAGACATATTACTTTCGAAAGTGCGAATTCTGCTTTGAGGTTAAGGGTATTACTTTTGAAATACTGGATATGAATGAATTAGAGATGAAAAAAAGTAACTTCCGTTTTTTGTAACAAAGGACATTTGAAAACTAAAACAATTATCCTTTTCTACCTTCAAAGACGAGCTTGCAATGATACTGTTAATGTCACTTAACATTTCAAAGTTAAGGAAGTGTAATGGCTAGAAATAAAAGCTCAAATAAAAAGAATCAAAACAAATTACCAACACCTATTAAGAAATATCGATTATGCAGAAAATAGATCAGTGTTATTAAAAAATCCTGTGCAAAGCAACTAGTGACTAAAGAAGCAAATTTCTATTGTCATTGCAGTATCTTACATAGGAAATGTACCAAAAGAGTTTACAATTCAGCGAAGGTTTTAACACTCCTATTGTCACGCTTTATTAGCAATACAAAACATTTGTGCAAGGATTACTAAGGTACTAAAAAAAACTTAAACGGCGTTTGACTTAATTACTTTTATATCAGACGTCGCCGTAAGTAATTTAATCAATCACTTTGAGTTACATCAATTCGAAAATGTAATTGTTAAAAAAATAGATATTTTCTGCTACCGGTCACGAAAAAGCTACAATTGACGGCGTAAGTAGCTAGGTTAAGGATTACACTACAGCACGTAATTTAACCAATTTAAAAATTGATGTTGAATTTTTATTAGCAACATTAAGAAATGCACAGCATCAATTGTATTGATTTTTATGGAAAAAGAAGAAGCTTAAAATTTTCGCAATAATAAATTGCAAAAAAAGAAATATATGTGTACGAATTCAAGATATTCAATTATACTACATGTATAAGTGTGTGATTTCCGAAGGAGAACTACATCCTTCAAATTTAGAACTGCTGTACATTCTTGGATACAACTGAAAGACAATGACGAAATTTCTAAAAAAAAACGACAAACGAGAAAAACGTCTCAAACAAAAACAAAATCTCCAAAGAAAAATAGGAAACAAATAGCAGCTGAATAGATAAACGTAACAAAAAAAAGGAAGACCACTCAATAATTTTTTTTAATAAATACTACAACAAAACGTTCATTCATCTATTCGTTACAGATATATTAGTATACTCGTAAATACATGTATTATTCACACTTAAATTTTTCAAAAATTAAATTTACTATTTTTTTCCTTGACAAAAACGTAAAAACTGATAATTTCATAAATACCAACTTACAAAGATCAGTTAAAATAATCTTTATAAAAATACATGCTGAAAAAAATTTGACCTCTGATAGAAAAATTAATTTTTTACGGAGATGCACTTCGTTGAAAAATGTATATTTTAACGGAATTGCACTTTTACATATTTTTAGTCGAATAGTTTTAAGGTCTTTAATTATCCGATAATAAGAAACAAGATTCATTCAATTGCCTCTAAAAATGAATGAAAATCACGATATCTGAATAGATCTGTACCCAACCCATGAAGGTGTGCATGAATCAATATAGAATTAGCCGTATACAGGCTGTCCCATTTGAAATAAAGCAGGTAGAAATTTTCGAGGTACAAAATTAATTAATCCTGCAAAAGTTATCAAAAGTTGTTCAGAACAATATAGATAATCTTCCTGTCAAGAAAGTTTGGATTTTGAGATTAATTTTCAAGGTCATTCAAAAGTCAAAGTGATTTGAGATTGGAATCCCTATTTCTGACACCGTATTCGTAAATTTACGTAAAAAATGATACCACGGTCAAATGAAGATCAACATCTGAAAAAAAAAACATTTAAAAACTATTTTTTTCATGCGTTTGGTCACAAATGTCAGAAAAAGCTTGAGACGAATGACCTTAATCAACTTTACATTAAAAGGTTATTTAAATGTCAAAGTTTTGGAATGTCTGAATTTGATCTAGACACTGAAAGATAACGGTGTACAGAAAATTGTCAGTCAAATTTGGAGCTGATAGCACGATCAAAAAGCAGTAACATTTAGTTCGACCTTCAGGTTAATTTCCAAGGTTAAATCAAAGCTGCTTTAGTTTTTTTATGGGGACTTATTTTTTATTACAGCTTTGTATTCCATAAACAATAATCCACTAAGTGTTGCTTATTATTTAAAATAATTAGCTGTAGTGGTAGATTCGCGCTTCAAAAGGCCTGCGACATAGATTATATAGTAAATAAAATCAAATATATTTAATGATAATTTACAACATCTTACTTGAAAGCATAGCTACTCAAGGCATTTTTGCCTGGGATAGTATCTACAGCAATCTAATGAATTATGTCCAAAGAATACAAAATGAACTTATCATAATTTGGCTCAATAAATGTAACAATATATTACTTTTCCGTTCCATAAAAAATACTTTCTCTTGAAGGCAGTTAAAAAAAATTTTAGCAGTTTAACTAGTGACTACCTAAATTCGAAATATATAAGAAAATATTAAATTAGTCATGCCACAAGTTAATAAGAACCTAATACTTTGAACTCAATGATACGTTGCTACCAAAATAATATAAAAAGTTGTGATAGAGAAATGAAGAATTTCAATATTATTGAATAAGTGATAACTTTTCGTATTTTAACTAATGTGAGATGTGTGGAAGCTTGAATTTGTTAATATTTGTGTCTCGTAGGCTGCTCTATTTTCCCTTGTCTCTTTGTTTGCTCGCTTCTAATGGTTATATATGGGACGATCCATGTCAACCGGATCACTGCTGTGTCCAAAATTTGATGTGACCAAAAAAATCGTGCAACGACTCATTTTAAAGCTTAGGATATCTACTTTCTGATGCTGTGTGCGCCTTTGCAAAATCCAACATGGCGGCTCCAATATGGCGGCTACAAGAGATAAACTCGTAAACAAAAAATTTTATTTTTTAAATTTTTAGTAATAAATGTTAAAAAAATTAATATTTCATATTTTTTTATGAAAATCTGGCTCATTTCCTACAAAAAAGTAACAGAGACCATTTTCGCTAAAATGAAAAATAAAAAAGTTATAATTTTTTGAAAATTTTCAAAAATAAAAAACTTTTTTTACTCAGAAGGAAATGACTTTGGAAAGAAAATTTAAGGAACGAAATTGCTTGAAATTCATCAAAACACAAGTGTGAATTTCTTCGAATTCCTTTGAGCGATTTTTTGCTTTTTGGATTTATTTTACTGAACAATTTTATAAAATAAAAAGCTCTTAGAATTAGTCGTAGACTACGTATGAATTTTTGTAAAAGATCTTGGGAAGTTTTTTAATTTTTCAAACAATTCGATAAATCCAAAAAGCAAAAAATCGCTCAAAGGAATTCGAAAAAATTCACACTTGTGTTTTGATGAATTTCAAGCAATTTTGTTCCTTAAATTTTCTTTCCAAAGTCATTTCCTTCTGAGTAAAAAAAGTTTTTAATTTTCAAAATTTTCAAAAAATTATAACTTTTTTATTTTTTATTTTAGCGAAAATGGTCTCTGTTACTTTTTTGTAGGAAATGAGCCAGATTTTCATAAAAAAATATGAATTATTAATTTTTTTAACATTTATTACTAAAAATTTAAAAAATAAAATTTTTTGTTTACGAGTTTGTCTCTTGTAGCCGCCATATTGGAGCCGCTATGTTGGATTTTGCAAAGGCGCACACAGCATCAGAAAGTAGATATCCTAAGCTTTAAAATGAGTCGTTGCACGATTTTTTTGGTCACATCAAATTTTGGACACAGCAGTGATCCGGTTGACATGGATCGTCCCATATATAGATTATTGTTTCTCTTATTAACTTTCTCTTATTAACCGAGTATACGCTATATAGCGACTACATACTTATGTGGTTGCAGGATCTGGAGAGAAGAGCGCGACGGTCGGCGAAGTGTCGCCGTGAGTGCGAGTGAGAGCGAGAGAGAGAGAGAGCGATTTTGACTGATTTTTGACGGCGAGAGAAGTGGGAGTGCGGTGACGCGAGGCTTAGAAATTAAGAAAAAGAAGAACAGGCGCGAGCTCTGGAGTAATTAGGGTCGCCTAGAGAGAACCTTCTGGAGAGTTCCGGCTAGAGAGGAACCACTGCCACTGGTGCCACAGCTACTTCTGCCAGGAAGGAAAGCTATCAAGGAAGCAGAGTCATTTCCAGCAGCAACCATACGCCGTCTACGGGGTAGAGGCCGAGCTGCGGCCCTTCCTGCAGCCACCACCTCCATCGTCGCCAGGGCGCCGTTGCCAGCGGGTCTCCGCTTTCGTCGGCGTCGCCTCTCTACCGACGGACCGTCGGTGCCCGGTGGGTCCAAAGCTAGTTTACTCTCTTTCGCGCCAGCTCTCGCTCGTTCATAGATTCTAGTTTATTACGAGTAGTTTTATTGCGCACACTGAGCGATCTCGCTCGCGTGACACCGCGAACTCTAGTCGCGAAAGGCTGAGCGAGAGAGCTCGCCTTGGCGAAGTGAATCTTGTAGCGTTTATTTGTAAAAGGGCGTCAATAAATGAGATCACCATATGTAATGTTCATTAATCAGAGTGTCCGATCATTTGAATCATCCTCCCTAACCAGAGCGAACGTCGACCTGTGAAAGTCAGCGCCGGCTTTCTTGACCGAGAAAGAACCCAGTAAAATTTAGCAGAGACCAGCCCATGGCGCCCGGTGGCTGGACCCCCCCCCCCCCTCTTGCATGACATCCCTTGTTTAATCTCGGCAGGTTTCGTTGTTTGCATCACTTTGTCCTGGTTAGAAAGAGGTGATCGCGAGAATTCCCTTTGTGACAAGTGTTGAACAGTGCGGTGTCTCGGCCGATCAGCGCTTTTCGGTGAATTCGCGGAGTATGGAGCGAGAGCCGTGGAAATAATTAGGTAAAGGGAAGTTTTAGTTGCATGCGACATTTTGAGTTTTCGTCATTATTGTGTCGTCAACAAACAATGTCGTTTGACTCGAGTTACGCGGAAGCCCGGAGCTAGCGAAACGGGCTGAGGCGAGTATCGCGGTGTTGTGATTAAGCGATTATGCTGTAGATTTGTGAGCGGTTATTGCGCAGATTGCGATTGCTCGAGCCGGGTGTTTTGGCTAGTGGAAATTCGTATGTTTGAACTTTGTGTGTTTGTGAATTTGAAAGTTGCGAGAATCGCAACGATCACTCTCGGCTATTTAGATTGTTGCTAAGCGAAAGCTCAAGGTTAGGCGTGTTTGAAGGCTGAGTAAGGTCTTTGTGTTGCGTACTCGCACCATAGGCATTCTGACTTGCGCATGCTGAGCTGTTCTCGAAAACAAAGAGGACAAACGCGCTTAGGTCTGTTGAAGCTGAAATAGGCCGGGGAAAGCTTGGGTCTGTTTTGGTGCCTGTTTGTTTACCGCGCGGGGTCGCGTGAAATACGATGCCGGTGATGAGATTGCCCAAGCATCGAAAAACTACAGAATCGCAGCCGCGGCCAGCAGCGTTTAGAAGACGAGTTATGAAAATTCCCGTAGTGAAGTCAATATGGGAGCGCATTCAGGCAATGCAAATTCAGGAATTGCTGACATGGATGACGTCGAGTGGATTGATTACGGACGGTATGACCGCAATCGTGCAAGATAGGGCATTTCGCGCATTCTTATTTAGCGTTCGTCATGAATCGACGCCGCTGGTGAGAGCTGATGATTTTTTGTCGGGTGAAATACCGACCACCGTTGATTCGAGAATCACATCATCGGCGCCGGTCGGATCGCTGCTGAAGATTTTCGAGGCGGAGGTAAACGCAGCGGTAAGCGCTCGACGAGCGCGGCCATCTGACACGCGAGTTCGCGCCACGGACGATGCGACGCGATGTGAGAAGGCGCGCGGAAGTGATCAAAGAGCGGGTTTGTGTCGTTCTGTGCCGACGGACTTTGCACCGGCTCTGGGTATTGCGAATACGCAATCAGAGATTGTACGAGCGCGCGCGGAGCGGCGACCGGCGAGTTTTCACTGTCAGGAGCCGTCGATGGGGCAGCGCGCGGTGGGAGCGCGTTGGCCAGTATGGTTAATCTCGGCGGCATCTAAGGCGAAAGATGCCGAGAGCCGGGGCGAACGCGAAGGCATATCGCGGGTAGCAACAGCGCACGGCCTGGGTAGTATGAGTACGCCGATGCGCGAAGGCGCGCAGTCGGAAGTAATTTTAAACCTTTCGAAATGAATTACGACCGAAAGCGCGCGGATGAGGCCGCGGGTACGCGGTTAGGCAAGCGTGATGCCGTTAGAGAGCCTGAAGAAATAGAGGCTGAGGAAACGGACTACGTTTCGGTACTCGATGACGATGAAACGTGGAAGGAAAGCGCGTTAGATGAGAAGCGCGCGAATAAACCGAGGGGCCGATTTATTAAAGGGCGACAGATAGACATGGTTACGGCGGTTAGAAGCTGGTCTTTATCATTCTCGAGGAAAGGTGGACTGACGGCGGAGCAATTTTTGAGGCGATTGCATGAAATGCAATCATTTTACAGATTCAAGGACGCGGAGATGTTGTCGGCGCTAATGTTATCGTTTACTAGTGCGGAAATGTCTTTATGGTGGGAGACGAATCGCCCGATCTGGAATACATTACAGGAGTTTAAAGATGAGCTTCGGCGCCAGTTTTGTCCGCGGAGATCGCGCAAAGACGTTTACAACGCGCTGCGCCGCCGAATTCAGGGCGAAAATGAGCCATTAGGAGAATTGCTCACAGGCTTCCTGTATATTGCAAGTAGGTTAGAACCGAAGCTTTCGGAACGTAGACAGCTGGAGCTGATTAAGAATAATTTATACCCGAAACTACGCAATTATATCAGGGCGAAAAAAGTTCAAACGCTCAAAGACCTTCGCGTTTACGGGGAGAGGTTCGAGCGCAGACGCGACATTGACAATCGCTATCGTCCGCCGCCAGTGCCACAGGAGTCGTTGATGCCAGAGGTTGCTTACCGGGGAGATTCGTCAAAAGGGATCGCGAAGACTGCTAGTCGCGTGAACTTCGCGGTGGGCGAATGCAGTCGGGAGTGAGAATAAAAAAGACCGCCAAGGAAGTAAAAATAAATCGGCAGGCAAGAGTCGCAATTCCAATAGTGAAGGTGTAGGTCAACGAGTGGCCGCGGACTCATCGAGAGAGTTGTCGAGGGATAGGGTAGCCGTGTTATCCCAGCTAGTTCAATCGCAAAAGGGCGTGCCCAGGGGAAACGCGAGCCCTGCTGCGAGGAACGCTGCAGGTTGCGTAACCTTTCACGGCGTATGTCATAAATGCGGGGGAGGGGGGCTGGGGCATCGGAGGGCCGACTGTCCAAGTCCGAAGAACTTGCAGCCGACGCGAGCAGGCTCGGAGCCGTTGGGGGCTGGAGGCGCGAGCGGCAAAGGGGTTTCTAACTAAAGTGTGAGTCGCAATCGAGGAAAGAATCCAGTGCGCTGCTACAAATGCCAACAGCTAGGACATTACGCGAATCGTTTTTCACAGGGAAGTAGAACAGGGTTGAAGTGCCAAGGCTGCGGCAAAGAAAATAAAACATTGGAAACGTGTCCGCAATGCCAGATATGGCTCAGGGCTCTGGAAAACTTAAAAGCGGAATCCAGTTGCCCGACGGATTCCGCGTAGTCGCGCGTAATAGGGCGCCCAACGGAGCGAAAGTTGCGTTCATGAGGCTGTTCTATAGCAAGTTCGCAGAGTTTCAACAGCAGGGTGAGCGAAATGAAGCTAGATTAGGCGCGAATAACGCGAAAACAGAGGCCTCTATGCAACGCGAGTGCGCGAAAAATAGAATCAAGGAGAGTTCGAGGAGAGAGTTCGACTGGATCGAATTCAACGAACGATGGGCAAGAGCACGTGAAGCAGGTCCCGAGCGCGATCGAGGAAAGCGAGCGTTGGAGTCAGGGGAAACGCTGGATACGCGTAAACCGGAGCAAGATCGAGGAGATGGCCAAGGGAGTCCATCGCTCGGTCGAAAGATGAATCGACGAGAACGCACGGGGTGGATCAGCCAGATGAGAACTCGATGGAAACTGCAGAGACCGCGCGGTCTTCGAGAAGTTCAAAAGGGGATGCGGCGCGTGCGCGGCCGGTTCCGGAACAAACTCGGGCTGCGAGATCGCCTCAGCAGGCTGGAAACTCAAAAACTGACGACTTTGACGGTGTAGACGAGACGTCGTCGCGATCCGTCACCTCGTCTAGGGAGTTCATGATGCTGAGCGGAGAGGTAGCAGTTAGGGCGACACCGATCGCATCGGTTTTGGGAGCGTCGGATGGCGCAGGATGCGAGTCGCCGCGAAAAGATTTGGCGGATAGCCTAGTAAGCGAGAAGCGAGCCGAGTCACCGGGGACCGGCGTATGTTTCTCGCGTCTTTGTACCCGTGTTTGCGTGGGCGAACCAAAGGTGGACGCGTTGGAGAATCGCGAGTTGTTGGTAGTTCATATCGCGGGGAAGCCATATAGTGCGCTGTACGATTCAGGAGCGATGGTGACTATAGTGGACCCGCGTGTACGCTATGACTTTGCGGACAGGATTGAGCCGTGCGACTTCGCGCTGATCGGGTTTTCGGGAGTGAGAACCGGAATCGTGGGAAAACTTTGGCTCAGGGTTGAGATCGACGGAGTGTCACGAATAATCGTAGCGCGAATCGTAGATGTGCCAGTGCAATACGACATGATAACCGGGATGCATTTCATACAGGGGTTCGGTATCAGTACAGATCACGCGAAGGGGCGATGGCACATAGAGAGTGGTCCGTGGCACTGGTTCGCGGGGCTGAAGCGCGAAAGAGTGGAGTTCCCGAGCGACCCTGGGCTCGCGCGTGTTCGCGTTAGAGCCGAGGTCGCGGGGCTCTCTGACCTGCGACCATCGCAGCGCGAATTAGTCGAACCCATTGTGCGGCGGGTGGTTCCCGAGAAGTCGTCTGCGCGTACGCATTTAATTGAGCATGAGATTGATGTGCAGGGCGCACGTCCGGTAAAAACTCCCTTAAGGCGATATTCGCCACAGGTGATGGAGTTCATGCGAAATGAGACAAAGAAATGGCTAGATTCGGGGTTAATCCGGAAATCGACAAGCGATTGGAGTATGAAAAACAATATATTGGTGAGAGAAATTATGAGCTGGAGGAGAAAGGAAGCGTTATCTAGATATAAAGAAGAACTAGAGACGCTTTTAATTTTAATTTTAATCCCAATTAAGATTTATCGATCGGAAACCATTAGAGAAGGGACGGTTCTAACATTGTGCACGCTACAAGAAAAGATAGATGTAATTAAAAATAGATAAAAATTGAAGGGGAAGGCCATTAAGATAGAAGACGACCTGACATCAAGGGAAAGAGTTATCCAGGAGCGGATAGGAATAGTTAAGAAGGAGGAAAGGGCAAGAGGAAGAGATGCGGCAGCTGGCCACCAAAAAATAATTGAGGGGACCTGGTATGAATGGAGAGAAAGAAAGGGAATATGGTAAGAGCGGAAAAAAGAGGGTAACAAATGTAAAAGAGGGAACAAAGGTGGGAAGAAAAGAAAGATTACAGGAATTGATTGGAATAGCGCAGGATCAAAATACATATGGAACGAATAGAACAATATCAAGGAATATGACGTCATAATATTACAGGAAACATGGTTGGAAGAGGAAAAAATTTCATGAAAAATACAGGAGAGGTGCACAATTGGGGAGGGAAAGCTGCAGTAAAATCAAAAAGAAGAGGGAGAGCAAGTGGAGGAATTCTAATTAGAATTAAAAAATGGATAGCAGCAGGTGTTAAGATGAAGGAATGGAAATTTGGAATGATTACTGAAGGAATAAGAATCTCTAATGGAAGTAGATGTGACGTAGTAGCAGTGTATAACAACGAAAAAATCAATAAAATGAGAAGAGAACTGGAAAAATTGTTAGATGAAAGAGAAGATAAAGCTAACGGCCTATTGATAATTGGTGATTTTAACGCAAAAGTGAGGGAGGAAGAAGACACCAACGGTAGGAGAAGAAAATCACAGGACAAGATGAGAAACAAAGAAGGAGAGAGAATATTAGAACTTTGTGAGGAGCTGGGGGGATAATAAGAAATGGAAACACAGAAGGCTACTGGGAAGAAGAGAGAACACATATTGGTTCAGGATGTAGCTCTACTCTCGACTATATCATTGAGAGGCAGGATGCAGCAGGAGATATAGTGGAAAAGATGAAAATAGAGGGAAGCCTAGCATCGGATCACTTATCCATTTCATTTGAGATTGACGCAAGAACAGAGGGAAACTCGGAAGCAAGTAAGGAGCTGGATGAAGACGATGAATAATAGAGAGTAATAACGAGAATAATATGGGAAGAAGGACGGAAAACGGAGTACAGAGATGAATTGAAGAAGAGAGAGAAGGATTGAAACATAAAAACAAAAGAAAGAAGATAGAAAAGATAAAAGAGAGTTTACTGGATATAGCAGAAAAATTAGGACTACGAAGAATGATAAAGAGTAAGACGAGAGGAACTGTAGAGAAAAGGGAATGGAAGGACACCGAATACAAGGAAATGAGCAGACGAGTCTGGAAAAAACTTAACAAATATCTACTAACGAAAGAAGATAAGGACAGAGAAGAATATAATGAGAGAAGGAGAATGCTAAGTGAGCTGGAGAACAAGAAGAAAAGGGGGATAGCGAAAGATAAGTGGACAAGGCTCGAAAAAAGTAGGAGAGGAAGAGATTTCTGGGAAGTATTGAAAAGCTTTAGGAAAAGAAAAAGTAAGAAGGGCTCCAAGATCTCTGAGGAGGAATGGTTGAAGCATTTTAAACATGACGAAGAAAAAAGAATGGAACTGAGGAACCAGGAAGGGGAGCTAGAAGCAGACCCGGAAGGGAAAGAAAAATGAAGTGAAGAAAGAAGAGAGGACGAAGAGAAAAGGTCCTGGAGCAACAGAGCGTCATGAATAGAGTGATAATTAGAGTAGAGGTAGAGAAGGCTATAAAGGAAATTAAAAAAGGGAAAGCAGCGGGACAGGACGGAATTTCAGGAGAGTTCTACAAAATATGACGGAAGGTTTGCTGACATAATTAACAGAGACGTTGAGCGAGATATGGTTCAATGGGACGTTACCAGAGGATGGAATAAAGCCTGCATTTTTCCAATTTAAAAAGCTAGTGAGGAAAATAAAGCTGAGAATTACAGAGAGATATCACTGCTGGACGTGGGCTACAAGATTTTTGCAGGAATTTTAAATGACAGACTTAGATCCTGTATGGAAGAGGAAAACATATTAGGAGAGAGTCAAGCAGGATTTAGGATGGAAAGAGGAACGAGGGATCATATTTTCACCTCAAACAGTACGATATAATAGAGAATAAAATCAAGAGAGAAAGAGAGAACATTCAATTGGCATTCATTGACTTCAAGTGAGCCTTTGACTCGGTGGACAGAAAAATTCTGAGGAGGAAACTGGAAGAGGAAGAACTATCAGAAAAAATTTTAAGGATATTAAACGAGATATACAAAGAATCAACATGCGAAGTGATAATGGACAAAAGGATTTCAAAGGAGTTCAGAGCCACGAGAGGGGTTAAGCAAGGTTGCCCCCTAACTATAAGT
The DNA here is from genome assembly GCF_024137745.1 of Phymastichus coffea. Taxonomy (NCBI): domain Eukaryota; kingdom Metazoa; phylum Arthropoda; class Insecta; order Hymenoptera; family Eulophidae; genus Phymastichus; species Phymastichus coffea. The sequence continues at coordinate 5,946,756 of NW_026706826.1, read as the reverse complement.
CCGACACTCTTTAATATCTACTTAAACGACTTAGACAAAATGTAGACTGATAGAAAGGAAGGGGGATCAGTAATTGGAAACCAAAAGGTTTAAAGACTGACGTTCGCCGATGACATAGTAATGATTGTGATACCAAGGAGGGATTACGGGAAATGCTCAATAGCATGCAACGATACAATGAAAGAAATGGAATGGAGCTAAATGTAAACAAGACAAAGGTGATGGTGATAAGACGGGGAGGACGGTTAAAGAGAGATGCAAAATGGAGTTACAAAGGGGAAAGAATGGAAGTAGTAAAGGAATACAAATATATAGGATTTTGGTTTACTACGAAGGATTGATAGGGAACGCATATAAAGAAAATGAAGCAAAAAGCGCAGAAAGTGGTGAATAGCACATGGGGTTTAATAAAGAGAGTAAGACTCAATACACTGGAAAGAAGACTGCTAATACTAAATTCAATGGGGAGAGCGGGATGTCTATATGGATCGGATTTATAGGCTGGTCACCGCAAAAAGAAATGGAAAAAATTGAAGCAAAGGTAGTTAAGATAGCACTAGGTATCAATATGCATACTCCAGATTATATATAGAAGATGGAGGCAGGGGTAGAAGGTTTATATTTGGAAACAATAAAGAGGGCGACAAATTAAATAGGGAAAATCGCTGAAATGGATGACAAAAGTGCTTGAGGGAAGTATAGATCATGGTACGAGCCAATATGCAAGGACTTTCGAGAAGATAATAGAAAAAAACAAGAAATCCGAGAATAAGAAGTAAATGAGAGAGGACAGAGGGTGAAAATGAGAGACTAATAGTTCGCAGGTCAGGTCAGGGAACTAGGGAAATTCGAGGGGAGAAGAAAAGTTAGGAAAGAAGAGGAAGAAGACCTTTTAAATGAAGTATTGTGGACCGAAGAATAATATTATTATTAGCTCGCGGAAATCCATGTACGAAAGTAGGACACGAGGTTGTATTATATGATGTGGTGAAGTAAGCTATTAATATAATGTATACTTATATATTAATATAATGTATACTTATCTAATATATTAATATAATTACTATAATGTATAATGTATACTTATCTGGAATAAAATTATTATTATTATTATTACTTACGATTAAGCTTTTTCTGTTATTATAATCTTCAAGAGTTCTTGTAGGTTGAAATTATCTACACCTTTTTCTTCAAGAACTCTTATCAATTTAACAATCGGTCAAATGAATATTCCAGAATTTATTTTTACGGTAACTGCTTGTGCCAGCGAATTCCAGTTTCTAGAATATCAATACCCCACCAAAGTAAAAAGCTCATGGAGAAATGAATGATCATGTCGTGCCTTGTAGCGCTAATCTTCCTTGGATGGTCTTGACAAAATCTGATGTTTCATTAATCAATTGGTAGAACTCCTTAATCACGCCTCTAATGGTTAAAGCTTTATTTAATCAAAATCACTATATACACCCTCGCAGTAAATCTAGAAAATGCGGTTAAGAAGGCCTCAATTGTTAAGGATGTTTCCTTGTTTAATTGGTGCAGTAGAAATAACCTATATTACCGTCAATGTATTAAAATTTAGCAACATCGTATGTATATAATATAAATCAATAGTATAAGTTTTTATGGTGCATGTTTTATTTGTGCAATGTGTTCTTCTACCGATAAATATTCATTAATTATTTACGCCACATTTACTTATGCAATACAACACAATATCAAATAATTTTTAACTACCGTATCAAAGGATTATGTATGCAGATGCATTTAAAAAATGCTGCCGACTGGCACTTATATGGATGAGTACTCTCGTAACCATCCCTCGATGCGACGTTGTCAAGTTTTTTTTTCGAGCAATCATTTGTTATTATTTTCATTAATATCTTTACAAAAAGCCTTATAACATAAATTGAAGCTTTCAGATATACATGGGGAAAAAATATTTTTGTTAATAAAAAACAAAAAATCTGTGTGTGTCATTTGTAACATTTTTGAATAAATGTTTAAACTGTTACTCAATAAGGCCACATGTTGATGACGTCCATTTGATCTTGTAACGTTTACTCAAAATACGCATGCAAGTTCGGAATACTTTAAAGTATCATAATTTAGTTTCATGAAGATCTATTTATATAAACAAGAAAACGTCATTAAGTTCGATTTTGCTGCAATTTCGATATATTATAGCTAATTCAATAAATGAAAGATACCTATTTTATTTATTTTTTTTTTATCGGTGGAAGAAGCTCTCTAAGAAGTGAAAGCCACCCTATAAAATCATTCCTCAGAGCAGTTTTCTATCAATATTTTTAGTTTTGATTATTATTTTTCAATGCAATAAAATGGAAAAAATGTACTTAAAGAAAAGAAACTAACTTCCATTATATTTCGTTGAAAAATATTAATTGAAACTAAAAGTATTGATAGGAAACTGGGGAATGATTTTCGAGGGTTGCTTTCACTCCTTAGAAAGCTTCTTCCACCGAAAAAAAAAAATAGGTACCTTTTATTTTTCAATTAACTATAACATATCCAAATTGCAGCAAAATCGTAAATAGAGAGTTGAAAACGTTCCCTTGTAAGTAACCCAACCCAACCCCCGCCCTTTAGGGAATAGTATTTTAATCGACCAATTTTGTTGTGGTTCCACTAACCAGCGTGGTCCACTCCATCATAAACTAAAATTCGCAAATTGCTTGATAGGTAAGCCGTGAATGATGCAATCTGCTGCGTTATCTGCAAATTTTATATGTCGCCAAATAGCTTTTGGAAACGTATTTATCTGACTTACTCTATTTTCCACAAATAGTTGGCATCTTGATGGATGTCCTTTAAGCCAATCCAGGACAACCCCAGAGTCACACCAAAAATGGACTTGACTCGTTTTATGCGTAAGTTGTACGATTACGTACTCTATATTTTCATTAGTTTACAAGTCAGTTCCACATAACTTCAACTTTAGGAGAGTTTGTACACTTATTGGTATAAGCTTAGTTTTTTCCATAAAAAATCTTGATAATATCTCAGGTAGCACTGCGTAGATTATCGCTGTATACGTTCTTTCAGAAGCGTTGACAAATCCATGTAGATGCCATTTTGATACTCCGTAGGTTGGAAGTATATGCGTATCGCAGTTCACCATTTCAAGCCAAAAATCTTGTGATATTACTTTAGCGTTGGTGATTACTTGTGCTATCCATCATAAATGGTCGTATGATTTTCCTATTCTTACTAGTATTACACATTTTGTAAGTGGATTTGGTACTTCAACTGGTTTTGAAAATTTCATTGTAAAGTAGTCGTCTTTCGATGATCACTTTATACCACGCGTGGAAACCGTGTACTCCTCCCCTAGCTGAGCTTCCTTAAGATTAGCGTCTTCAACTTCTTGTAGAATTGCTGAATAAGTCGCAGATCACTTGACAAGTGCTATACCTACTTGAGCTGAAAGATCAGTCAGCCGTTTCCGTCAAATAATGACTTTATCGTTGGAGTCTGCTTACCGAAGAGCATCATCTACATACATTTCAGACTACAAGACTATTGCCGGTGCTGGATGTGTTCCTTCGCCATCTTTTGCTATCTGTTGAAACACTCTAACAGCTTGTGACGGAGAATCGTGGCATGACTGTCGTTTCTGCTGTCAGTCTCTCATCGAAGTTCGTGTGCTGCACCAGGCTGCGAGTGCGTGCGTTATGAGCACACACTTATGCAAGCCTTTTTCTTGTTCCGATTTGCGGCGCTGGAGCAGCGATGGAGGAGAGCACGGAGAGAGCGAGAAAGAGAGAGAGAGAGAGAGAGAGAGAGAAGAAAGGAAGAGCTGCGCGTGCATCCTCGCACCGATTTTTCATCAGTTAGTACAAAGCTTTTGTGCAGGCCGTAACGCGCGTGCACAATTTTCTTTATTTTCCGTAATTTTCTCGAGTGTTGAGTTTTCCACGCCCTCGCCGACGTTTCAAGTTAAAGGATACATGCCCGGTCTGCAGAAGTTTGTTCAACAAGTGGAGTTTGGCTACATCGCGCCCAGTGGTGTATTTTGAAATCCGCACCGGTATGCGTGGGTTTTCCAGCGAGGTGTCACGGACGCGCGCGCGTGTGCGGCCGCCGCTAATAATCGTTCGAGTGGAGCTAGACGGAGGATTTTGGAGAGTTTGAAAGCCAGGAGAAGGCGATTGGCGCAGCAGTCAATGGCAGCAGGAGTAACAACAACTACAACAACAACAATAACAGCAACAACAGGAACAATAACACTAGCACCGGCAACATCAGGAACACACACACACACACAACACACAGCAGTTATTTTGTCGGTAAAAGGAGCAATCAGGAGGACAAGGGCAAGTGTACAAGATCGGTGCCGAGTTTTCTCTCTCTCTTTCTTTCGCATATTTCGGGTGCTTTTGTCGAACAGGTAGCGCAGCAGACCTGCCAGCTACCTCGCCGTTCGCGATCGCGCCGAATTTTCTTTGTTACTAGTGTTATTTGTGAGAGTGAAAATAAATCGTAATTAGTATTTTTTAACATGATTGTTAACATGGAATATTTTTAATATCTAGCGATTCAAATAGACCAAATACACCAAACAATTCAACAAACGAAATTGTTAATATTTTGCTGTCTCTTGGAGCATGTTAAGCTCGATATCATGCTGTGACAAAATATTACCGCCATAACTATTCAGAGATCTTTCACTGTTTGAATTACGTGGGAATCTAAATTTTTGAGAGAAAAGAGAAACGTCGACCACAAATATATACAGAAATCATCCTTGCATTATGATACACAACAGCGATGAATCACGAATTCTCGTAGCTGTAGCAATAGTCAATTTGGATCATCATATTTCTTTGCGCGACTTTTAAAGATGTGCTGAAATCCACAAATATACAACCAGTAGAATTTTGCGTCATTACAGATTCCATCCGTATGACGTAACGTTGACTTAAGTTTTAATGCCAGACAATGTCTGCTGCTAATTGAACTTCTACGATTCGACACAAGTAAAAATGCATGAAGATTCTGAATTCCTTTGATATGTAATGTTTGGCAAAATTAAATTCCATTGTAACGGGCAAATCAATCGATATAACAGTCATTATTGGTCAATCCATAACTTTCATATGCAACCTTGCACTTTCATGCGATGATGATCTCAGAGCCTTGTTTTTTCAGTCGAAATATTAATGCTACAGTTTGATTTTTAGTATAATCAATACCAGAATTATTAAGAAAAGTGGATTTGGAAAAAAGACAAAAATTATGGCTACAACAAGATGATGCATTGTATTATGATGGTTCATCGATTTCTGAACCAATGATAAAGATAATGGATTGTAATATTATGGATAAGTAACCCTACCCAACTATCAAATACCGATTGCAATCAAACTCTGCACATCGATAAAACACAAAAAAATATTAAATCTAACCCGTATCTTTTTATTTTTGCTGAATCCATTTTCTAGGGGTAGAAACCAGCTGTACCAAACCAAAAGTAGGTTAACCCATGTCGCCTTAGAAACATCGAGTTCAGTCGTAAATTTTTCTTTAAAATTCCAAATCATAAGCATGTTTACCTACTTACGCCCTATCTCATCTTTTTTCTCGCCACCTAGCGCCTAAAAACCATCCATACCAAACCATATGCTAACCCATTCAACCCTGAGAACAAGTTCAGTTGCTAATTTTAATGGCTAATTTTTTGTAAAAGAGTTAAATTCCACAATACTAACGAGCTAAGCAACCTTACGACCTATCCTCTAACCCAACTAACTCCTAGAAATAACTCCTACCATACTACCGTGTCAATTCTAGTAAACGGTATAGACATTGAGGGAAACTAGACATCATTGAATCTGCTTTATTAGTTTTACGAAATACGAGGTGCATTCAAAAAGTAAGGTAAATATTTTAAATTTGGCAGGCTACGTAGATTCGATCATCGATATATTTTTTTATTATGTTGGTATATATGTCCCTCACGTATGCTCACAGTTTCAGCCAGTATGTATGTTTACTTTTTTTGCGAGACAGAAACGTTAGACGTGTTTTTTGTGCTCGTCGATTTTCTGCTGTCGAAAACAATGGATCAAAGAGTTTGCATAAAATTGTGCGTAAAAAATGGAATTAAGTGCTCCAAAATACTTGAAATATTAACAGTGGCATATGGTGAGTCTACTTTAAGTCGAAAAAATGTTTACAAATTGTATAAGCTCTTTCAAAATGGCCGAGAAGACACCGACGACGAACCTCGTTCTGGACGCCCCAGCACTTCAATAACTAATGAAAGTGTTGAACAAGTGAAACAAATGGTGTTAAAAATCATCGGATCACTATTAGAGAAGTGGCTGAAGACGTCGTCATCTCTGTTGGCTCGTGCCACGCAATTTTTTCCGAAGTTTTGGGAATGAAACGTGTAGCAGCAAAATTTGTTCCGAAACTGCTTAATTTTGAACAAACGAACCGTCGAAGGAGCATCGCTCAAGAGCTGTTAAAAGACGTCAATGATGATCCTGATATGTTAAAAAGAGTCATAACTGGTGATGAATCATGGGTTTATGGTTATGACTTAGAAACAAAAGCTCAATCGTTCCAAAATAACACTCCAGAAGAGCCAAGACCGAAAAAAGCACGTCAAGTTCGATAAAATGTCAACGTTTTGCTCACTGTTTTCTTTGATTATCGTGGTGTAGTACATCAAGAGTTCTTACCACAAGGTCGTACGGCCAATAAAGAGTATTACCTTGAAGTTATGCGCTATTTGCGAGAAGAAATACGAAAAAAACGTCCGGAATTGTGGGAAAACAATTCATAGATTTTGCATCACGATAATGCACCTGCTCACTCATCGTTGCTTGTGTCGAACTTTTTGGCCAAAAACAAAACCACAATCATGCCTCAGGCACCATATTCACCGGTTTCCAAAACTCAAGAAATCCATGAAAGGACGGAGGTTTGGAACGATTGAGGAGATAAAGAAAAAATCGCTGGAAGAAGAAATCTTGAAGAAATCTTTTTTCTTCCTTGAGGAGGAAGAAAAAATCGCTGGAAACTCATGGCTATACCAGAAAGTGCTTACCAGAAGTGCTTTGAGGATTAGAAAAAACGTTGATACAAGTGTATTAGATCTGAGGGGGATTACTTTGAAGCGGACAACATAAATATTGATGAATAAATAAATATTTTTTCATAAAATTAAAAATTCACCTTACTTTTTGAACACACGTCGTAGATTAAACACATATTTGATACGATACATTAAATTATACCTTTCCAGGTATACTAAACTTAAATCTGCTGTCAGAATTCAAATTCTACATATAAATTCATAAATTTAATTTGTTTGAACATTTTGATGAAATGTATTATTGTTAAATTATATTTTTTTTACAATAAAGCTTTAAATCAAATTCTAAGGAAAAAATGTTTCTTTAATTTGTTCTTATTGGTTATAATAATCTTATGAAATATTTTTTTTGAGTAGCAAAAATAGTTACTATTCATATTCTGCCTAAAATCCCTTCTGTTTTTGTGAGAAAGTAACAAATAATATATTTATATAATTATTTAAGGTAATCTGCAGATAGAAAAAGTTAAAGTAACAGAACTGATAAAATTAATTTTTAATAACCTATTTCAATTTTGATTTCATTATTCAATATTCAATTTCTATATTTCATTGAAAATACGTTTGTAGCAGCAAATATTTCATCTAAAATAATATCGAAGTTTACTTATTTTTTAAAGTACTTACATTAATAATACAGATACAGTATCATGTTAAGTCATCATACGTGCATAGTTTAATTGTGATATAAATTTTATTTTAATTTATGTTAACTAGTACTATAACGGGGTTCCTGCTCAGCTTCGCTCGAGCGGGACACGCTATATAAAAGTAACCGCGGAAAAGTAGATGAATGGCTCTCCAGAGCAGATCGGCACTCCTGCACCGAACGTCCTGGGTCCAGCAGCTCAGTTGCCTCCTTCTCGAGTCGAAAATTTGGCCCGCGGAGAGTGTCGTAGGCTACGCGTGAAGATGCGCGACGTCCAAAATGAGAGATTCGCGCGCGTATAGTCGCATACACAATTGCAATCCAAGGAACAGGGAGTCGGCGGGCAATAAGCACTCGGATATAATTAAAAGTGGATGCGTGTAAATTTTAATTAGCACAAAGGAATACATAATATCAAAACGATCGATATAAACAAAGTTAATCGCAACGCAACAAACTCGCAATAGCTTGACAGTGAAGCGAACGGAACTGCGCACGCGCTACGCGGTTAAGGTCGCGCAAGCACTCGCTCTGTTGTGAGCTGTGCACAATGGCGACAGCGAACCGGCGCGCACCGTTCGAACGAGGAAGCGACAGCGCTTAACCTCGTCGAAGCATGTAACAGCGAATTCGCCTCGCAGGAGCCGGACGTTCGCGAACGGCAAACCGCACTTATTCGTTTCGGAGACGACGAATGTATAAAAGCGACAGCACGTTCGCGGGGAGAGAGAAATTGCCGGTACCAACCGTGGCTGCGGCGCAACGTGTACCAAAGAAAAGGCGGGTATAAACGCGTGGTTCAGTTAGCGTGAAAAAGGAGAGAGCGGTATAGAGAGAGAAGCCAGGTACTAGATCTAGTACTTACAGTATAGCCGCTTGCACTCCTATCCTAACCCGCAAATCAAGGGCACGCGACAGCGGGCTCGCTTCTACCGCGCACTCGCTTTGTTTTTGGTTGGCTGCCTCGCAATAACACTTTTTTTTGGCGTATGCAGCGTACGTAGGCGCGTGTAAGGTTGGATGACCGTGGTAGGCTTCGACTCGCGCGAGGAACGTTAGCTCGTCGATCGTCGAAAACGGACTGTCTCAATATTCGAAACTCTCTCTCTCTCCTCGCAAGGAAGCGTCTCCCCGCGAGGTCCGCGCCGCGAGTCGATATCGATTATCGTACGCAAGTTGCGTCGCTTACCAGTTCGCTGACGTCCGTAATGCTGTAACTATTCAAACAATAAGGTAATTTATAATGATTATTAAATATATTAGTTACTGGCTTCTTAGAGAGAGAGAGACATAACGAAGATACAAACGATTCGTTATAGTACATATTATAACATTTTTACATCTTTACATTTTTAAAATTAATTTCAGTTAAAGTTTAATTGAAAAAATAAGTGATTATTTTGAATTAGCTTATGCTAGTGTACAATTTGCATCGTATAGAAAAATGTTACTCTCTATTATTATCAGCTTTATTTTATTTTATTACCTAATAAAAGATTAATGATTAATACTTTTAAGCATCCTTACTACTATTATTAGTTTAGTTTATTTATTTACAACTTATATGTTACATTACTTTACATCTCTTATATTACTATTTGTGTCTCGTATCCAGTTTGTGTAGTTGATTATGTATGTGTGTGTGTGTGTGTGTGTGTGTGTGTGTGTGCGCGCGCGTGCGTGTGTGTGTATATATTATGTAAATATGTGCCTTTGTAGGTGTGTCTGCAACTCTTTTGGCCCCGTCTTCTACGCCTGCCTGTTCCTCTTTTCTTCTCATTTTTCTTCTGATTACTCTTCTCTTCCTCTTTCTCTCTCCAAGATCTGCCTTTTCCTCTCTTCTGTTTTTCTCTTTCTTGCATATTTTCTTTTGCCTTTTCACCTTTGCCTTTCCTTTGCTTTTGCTCTCATTCTTGCTAATCATTTCCTCTATCTTTCTCCTTATTAAGGCATTGACACCTTTTTCTTGTTTCATATTGCTCCCTCTGCCTTTCCTTTCCTCAACCTCACTTATTTTTCCTTAGTATCTTATAATTTGCCTTTTTCTTTCTCTTCTTCGAATCTTCTTCTTTTCCATTTTGCTCCGTCCTCCAATACTGCTTTCTCTCGCTTATGTAGTTGCTGTTACTTGTGTCTTGTGTGTGTGTGTGTGTGTGTGTGTGTGTGTGTGTGTGTGTGTGTGTGTGTGTGTGTGTGTGTGTGTGTGTGTGTGTGTGTGTGTGTGTGTGTGTGTGTGTGTGTGTGTGTGTGTGTGTGTGTGTGTGTGTGTGTGTGTGTGTGTGTGTGTGTGTGTGTGTGTGTGTGTGTGTGTGTGTGTGTGTGTGTGTGTGTGTGTGTGTGTGTGTGTGTGTGCATGAGTATGTTTATGATTGCGCGTATGTTTGTGTTTTGTGTGTGTGTGTGTGTATGTATATGTATGTGTGTGTGTAGATGTGTCTGCGAGTCTTGCTTCTCTGTCTTCTGTTTCCGTCTCTCCTTAGGGTCTTGTAGCTTCGTCTTCTTGCTTTTTTTTTTCTTTCTTCTCTTCATTTCTTCTTCTTTTCCATTTTAACTCCATCATCCACGCTATCTTTTCTTTGCTTCCTATTATTATTTTTTCCCATTCATCCCCTTCCATTCTGCTTTTTTCACATTTTTCTACCATGTGCTTCCAATTTTCTTCCTCTTTCATACACATTCTGCATCTCTTATTTTCTTCTTTTTCCCAATACTTGCTTCCTCTCGTTTCATTACCTAGCCTAAACCTTTCCCTTATTTGCAGGCCTTTTATTCTTCCCTCTCCTTGAATTTCCTTTAACCTATACCTTTTCATTTCTTCTTTCAGCTCTTTCCACTCGTTTATGTATCTTGATTTTTCTAGCTTTTCTTCTAGTTCTTTTTCATCTTTTTTCTTCAGCTCATCTCTTATTTCTTCCCAAAACTCTTCCCTCATTTCATCTCCCTCTTCTCTCTCTCTGTAAATTTTACTTTTTTCCAGCCTTTCCTCTCTCTCCTCCTTCTTACCCTTTTTATCTTTTTCATTTCTTTCCCTTTTCTTTAATTCTCTCCATGCTTCTTTTCTTATTGAGCCATCTATTTCTTCTCTTATTTTGTTTTCATACTTCATTGCTCTTTCTAATGCTGTTTCTTTCATTTCTTGTCTTCCTGTTTCCCATCGTATTAGGTAACTTGGCGTGTTTCTATCTAATCCTAAAACCCACTTTATGTATTTTAGTTGTAGTCTTTCTATTTCCTCATATCTCTTCCATCCCCAGATTTCTTCTCCATACATAATCATGCTTTTCGCCAGAGCATCGAACAGGTTCATCCTTAGCTCCCAGTTTTCTCTAAATAGCTTTTCTCCTAGCCCCCATAACTTTCCGAGTCCCATATTTATTTTCCCTTCTACCTTCTTTATCTGCTTTTTGTTTCCGTTATTTCTGCTTATCACATATCCTAAAGTTGTACTCTTTCACCATCTCTATCTTCTCATCTTCCCATTCGAATTCTTCTTCCTTCCCCCTTCCTCCTCCTCTCCTGCATTTCATCATCTTTGATTTTCCTACATTTAACTCTCATCCCCTTTCTTCCAGGTATGTTTTTAATTTTTGCAGCATTGTTTCATTCCACTTTCGCTCTTTGCTATCATCACTATATCATCTGCGTATCCTAATGTCCATATTTTCTTCCTTCCTATCACTACCCTTCCTTCCTGCACCTGCTTGATCTTCTCTTCCAGGTCGGCGAAGGCAAGATTAAATAGCGTGGTGCTCAAAGGGCACCCTTGCCTTACGCCTTTGTAAGTCTCAAACTTCCCAATTATTTCTCCTCCAACTTTTACCTTACTCCCTGTTTTCTTGTATATTTCTTCTATTCTTTTCCTAATTTTTCTATTTATCCCTTTCTCTTTCATTGTTTCCCATATTTTCTTCCTCTTTATTTTATCAAAAGCGGCCTTCATGTCTGCAAAGAATACGAACAGTTTTCCTCCTTTTTCCCTTATTTCCTTCCCTATTATTGTTTTTAATATAAATATCGCGTCCATTGTTCCTCTTTTCTTCCTAAATCTCATCTGCGTATCACTTAGCGTTTCTTTAGCTTCTAGTTCTCTTTCCAGCTTTTTTCTCAGTATTTCCGCATATATTTTATATCCCGTGTCCATCAGCGTTATTCCTCTATAGTTTCCTACTTCTTCTTTCCTCCCTTTCTTATATATTGGTACTATTATTCCCTTTCTCCATTCTTCCGGATATCCTTCTCCGTTCCATATTCCATTTAAGCATTTTGTCATATCTTTTATCAAGCCTTCCGTGCCTTCCACCCAAGCTTCATTTGCTATACCATCTTCTCCTGTCGCCTTTTTCTTTTTCATTTTTCTTATTACCTCTTTTACTTCTCTTTCTTTGATTTCTTCACCTTCCTCTCCTTCACTGTCTTCGGTTTCTTCCCCTTTACTTTCTTCCTGTTCTTTCTCTCCCAGTTGTTCCTTGAAGTGCTTTATCCATTCTTCATTTCCTATATTTTCATCTAATCCAATTCTTTTCTTCCTATTGCTATTCACTTATTCCAGAATTTTCTTCTCGTCTTATCTGTTCTTATTTCTTCTGCCAATCTTTTCCCTTCCTCTTCTTTTGCTTTTCTTATTTCCTCTCTGTATTCTCTCTTTGCTTCTAAATATTTGCTTCTGTCTCCTTCCCCCTTTCTTACCTTATTTAACTCTGCCATCACCCTATCCCTTTTTGCCTTACATTCTTTTCTCCACCAGCTTTTTTTTGATCCTTTTTTTTTCCTTATCTTCTTTTTTACAACTGCGTACTTCACTCTATTTTTTATATCTTTCCATTTATCTGTTCCCTCTATTGCATCTATCCATCTCTGATACTCCCTTATACCTTCTTCACTCCAGTCGTCTATCATTCTTTCTTCCTCTTCTTTTCTTTCTTCCGCTATTTTGTCTCCCAATTCCACCTCTATTGGTAAGTGGTCCGACTTTACCCTCTCCTTTATTTGAACCTTTTTTATCGCCTCATCACCTTCCTCGTTACCTACTACATAGTCTATCGTTGACATTCCTCTCGCTCCTATATATGTTATTTCTCCCTCTTCATCTCCTTCTTTTCTCCCATTCGTTATCATTAAGCCCATTTCTCCTAGCCATTTTATTATTTCTTCTCCCTCTGCGTTTAACACTTTATCCTTGGCCTTAATTTCTTCTAGTTTTTCTTCTGTCTCCCATTCCCTTCCTTCGGTTCCTGTTCTTGCGTTGAAGTCTCCTCCTATAATTATTGTTTTTCCTCTGTTCTCTTCTATCTCTTCACTTAGGTATTCATAGTTTTCCTTCTTCTCATGTTGCATATACACCGATGCTATCATGTATTCCTTCCCTCCGATCTTTATTTCTACTACTATTACCTCACTTGTCCTTTCTTTCTTCCATTCAACCTTATTCATCCCTTTCCTCTCACTTACCGCCATTATTCCTCCCCCTATTTCTCTCCCCCTTCTTCCTTCTCTTCTTAAATCCCTCCACTCTATACTGTACCCTTTCAGTTGTTTCTCCACACCAGTTCTTGCCCCTTGCCTCTTCACCCAGGTTTCCGTTAGCCCTATTATGTCGAATTCCCTAACATATTCCCAGTCGTCTTCCTCCATGCTCCTCACCCCCGCCACGTTCCAGAATAGTATTTTTACTGCCTTCCTCCCCCCTCTCTCCCTTCTCTTCTCTCTCTCTCCTTTATCTCTATTGCTTTCGAAACCCTTCCACGCCTTTTCCTACCATTTTTCCCTCTCTTTCGCTCCACCACCATTCTTCTTCCTCTGATTTCACCCCGTTATGCCACGTCTTTACCTCTTTACCTTTACTTTTTATTTCTTTCGCTTTCCTTCTTACTTCCTCTCTAATCCTTCTCTGCTTCCACGTCCAGTCCTGATCTATGTATATCTTTTTCTGTGCCAAATTCTTTTTCTTCTTCATAATTCCTTCTTTTTGTTCCCATGACGCGCATCTAATTTGCCACATGTTTTTTCTTCTTTCTCTCCGCTCATCTCTCTCCGTTGTTCCTCCTATTCTTCTCAGATTCACTATCTCTCCTTTCATTTCTAGTACCTCCGTTAATCAGACCTCTGCCTCCCCCTTCTTTTCCCATCTTAACTCACCCTCTAGGTCTGTCACAATTATATTGTTTATCCTACTTTCTCTATCCATTTTTTCTCTCATATGCTCTAATTCTTCCTTATTGCATACTTCTGTTCCTCTTTGCTTCTTGTTTCCTCCTTCTATGCTTTCTTTTAGTTTCACGCACATAGCGCGAAATCCGACGTTTGGATAAGGTATTGTGTTGAGTTTCGCGCTATGTGCAAATCCGGGGTCAAAAAGAGGGGTTTCCATTACAAAAAACACTTCGACCTTGAAATGACCTTCAAAATGAGGTTAAAGGTCAAAGGTTTTTGGTGCATTGGGTGGCCCACTCTGTTCTGAACAAATTTTGTAGAGGTCTTTTTTCGATATCTTAAAAATTAAAAAAAACGCTTTTAGGCAGTTTTTCAAACATTTGACCTTAAATCGACCTTCTCAAGGCCATGAAAAAAAATTTTACAATACCGTTTTGGACGTAAAATTTCCCGCTCTTTCCGAATCCGGGGTCAAAAATGGGGGTTCCTATTTGAAAAAAAAAACAAAAAACAAAGTTGACCTTGAAATAACCTTGAAGGTCAATCTCAAGGTCAAATCCAAGGTCACCATCGGATTCCGCGTTGAAAGTTACTAAAGGAATGACCTTGACCTTTTTCAGAACTGAAGTACTTCAGAAAATATTCAGGCGTCCCGGGACTTAATTGACACCCTGTATATTAATTATCCATCAGAATAATCGAAATTCATCAGCTTATTATAACAGTTTTACATGAGCTCAAGATTTTCCTCTTTTAACTTGAAATTACATTTTGGTGATTTCAGACTTCTTTTTTATAAATTAAGATTGTTAAAATTTGTAGGGTTACAGTAAATACGACTATGAATACGAAAAATATTTTTAAATTACTTAATTTTGCATTTGAAAATTCTATATATAATGTAGAACTTAATGTAACTGATATGAAAACATTGTTCGCATCTTATTTAGTAACTTGCATTAAAGAGTCTGTTAATAACAAAGTATTTACAGAAACCTATGATAGTTTGTATTTAAGTGATACCAGCGTTATTCCTGAAGTTACTTTAAATAAGGAAGACATAAATAATGAATATAATGAGGACTTTATAGAGCTTGATAGATCAAATGAGATTATTGATGTGGAGTACAAAAGAAATGCTGTAAGTTATTGACAAAAGAAGTCTTACATGAGTTCAAAATCATTACAGGAAAGTTTCAAATTTAAATCAGTTATATCAATGAGAAATACAAATAGCTAATTATGGATTGAGAATAAACAAGTTACATTATATTTCAAAATATATTTTAGATCAATTTAGTAATGTAATAGATAAAAGTCTACCGGTTTATGATATTGATCTCAAGAGGTGGGCTTTAAAATCTAGAAAAGAAGTGAGTATGCCTCCTAAGTTATTTACGGCTTCCACCAAATTCATTCATAATTTCAAAACATCACATGAAATAATATCAAGGAAAATAAATAAGTTTGTGATTTAAGTACAATTACCTAACAAGGACCGATTGTTATAAACTACTGTAAACTTTACTGAGCAAATAAAAGAAATGATTTGTCAGTTAAAAGAAAGTAATATTTACAATTCAGATCAATCAGGCTTCAGCCTCCAAACTTTCATGCTGGTTGAACACTTTCATACAAAGATACATTAAAAGTTGAATACTTGGCACAGCCTATAAATTCTTTGACACACAGTTATACAATACAACCAATTTATCTGCTGATGGAACTCCACAACCACTTTTGCTTATAGTCTTACAGGAAAATAGTGGTAAAGTTGTAAAAGCACTGTACAAAGCAGAAAACCTTTGTAGTTTATTCTTCTAACTATGGAAAATTAACATCTGATCTTGCTGTGAAATGATTTAAAGATGTATTCTTGTCAATCACGAGTGAGAAATCTGTTTTATGTCTTGATTCTTGGTCAGAGTAAAAAGAAAAAATATCTGAAAAAACTGACGTAAGCACGAAAAAAATTGAGATAAAAATTATACCTCCTGGAATCACTGGTTTTAAACAGCCATTAGATGTGTATGGGTTTAGACCCTGGAAAAACTTTTTAAGGCACATTTCAGATTTAATCCTACTTTATGATCTAGAAATAGACTTACACTTAAAAAATAATATTGTAAAAATTCAGTCTAATACACAATCAATTTTCATCACCACGGTTTAGACATATTTTCAAATATGCTTAGTAGAAAAGTGGTTATTTAAGTGGAAAACCAGGAAAAGGTCAGGCACCCGTTGAGCTTTATTCAAAATTTGTTAACAGCAAATATAGTATATGCAATGGCATAGCTTTAATAAAATGTGCATGGTGCACTCAAGGTCTATGCATGCAACATTTCTTCGCAATAAATGATGACAATCCCTCTCATTATTGTAAAAAGTATATACAATAATTGTTGTAGAAAATAATTACTTAATTTTTATACTATCGACTAACACATTAATCATTTTCCTGAATACTAATCCAGCACCCCAAGACGTGAAAGGCGAGGGAACTCACGCTACTCTAGCATCCCGAGACGTAAAAGGCGCGGAGACTTACACTAATCTAGCTCCTTGAGACGTAAGAGGCGAAAGAACAAACACGAGATTAAATTTGCTCTTAACTGCGTTAACTACAATGTTAACACTTTCTTCTAGATAAGTGATGAGGTCAGTTAACTAGTTTGGGATGTGGAATTTAATAATTGAAGAAAAATAACCTATTAAACTAGGTGCACCCAGCGTTAAGTGGGTTAACCTGCTCGTGGTTTGGTAGAGGTAGTTTCTAAGGGCTAGCTGGATATGGGGGTAAGGTGGGTTAGGGAAATGTGGGTTAACGCGCGTATGATTTAGAATTTAATTATCTAAAGAAAAATTAGAGACTAAGCTCGTTGTATCCAGGACAAGATGGATTAGTCTACTTATGGTTTGGTAGGGGTGATTTTTAACCCTAGAAAGTGGATACAAAAAAAATAAAAAGACACGGATTCAATACTTTTGTGTTTTATCGATTTGCAGAGTTTGGTTGCAATTGGTATTCGACAGTTGATAGGGTTAATTGTGAGAGGCGTTCTAGATCATCGGATCTGTCAAGTTCAGTCAACTTAAATTGTTCATGCACAACAAGATATAACGCAACGCATTACATAAATGTTCAAAGTTATTCCTCTTGACATTTTGTCATTTTCTCAACACGTTGTTCGCAGTTAAAAACTCTGAACGTAAAATTCAATATTATACGAACTTGAACGAGAATATTTTTGAACATCTTACGAGATAAATATTTTTATTACGTCCTTAACCATAACTTTCTAGATAATCAACGTCTTACTTTGATTGGTTGGACATTCCAATCATACTTTTATTATTTTAATTTGGTTAGCTACCTGATGGTGTTACAGACTTATGTATTAACCCTTAAATGCCACACCTCTAAAAAGTTGCATACTTGCCGTAGGGGGTTCTTTTTACCCCAGTCCAAAAAACTAATCATAACTCTGGAAGTTTTTAATATTTTTGTCTAAAAATTTTTTCATATGTAATTCAGTACTTAATTTATCGTAAGAATTATTCACTGTAACAAAAAAATTTTTTTTTCACACTAAAAAAAAATTAGGAAAAACAAAATTGAGCATTTTTCCGTTTTTTTTTCTATTCCTCGTAACTTTATCAATTTTTAAAATTTTTAATAAAAATTTAGGGTTACATGTACAAAATATATAAGTTTTCAATGAAACTCATGATGACAAGAAATTTTCTAAAAAGTATATTTATTTTGAGAAAAAAAGACATAAATTTTCGTTAATTTGCAAGCATGCAAATTTTTGACGTAGCGATATTTTTTACATTATAAATCTTATAATACACGAATTAAATGATATAAAAATGGAATACAATTAGTACTTAAGGAATTCTGGTTGATAATTTCGTTTTTGAATCATGAAATTATTAATCCGTACCGTCACATTCAACGCACGTGTATACACGATGATCATTGCACATTGCACGATGGCAAGAGGGGCATTGTTCTTTTATTTTCCGATCATTTTTTCGACTACATAGGCCACATCTAGTTTTTTTATCGAAGTAAGGCCTTCTTCATCGACGGTAACTTCATCTGTGAGACTTAAAATCATTTTTATTCCTAAGCGCCAGTCAGTTCGAAGGCTGGGCACTGTGATTCTATCTAGCAAATACGACTTAATTAGATGCATTGACAAATCTTGGAGATAATCAAACGCTGATAGAGTATCGTCTTGTTTTACATTACGCTTGGAACATCTAAATAGTATTCAAGCATTTACAGCTGCCTGGTCTAGCATGCCCATACAAAAACGCATTGGCCAACGGTTTGTTTGCATCGCTGTCATACACGCGTGACAGAGTTGGTCGAAACACTCTGTTCCACCTTTCGTACTATTATAGTGCAAAATTATATTGGGTTTTCCTTCGGAGATTTCGTTCGATTTCGAATAAGGAGACGCGACAAGTACAATTTTGTTTTTTTAGGCGTAAACGAAAGCAGCATGATATTTTTAGAATAACAAAAGCTCGTATGAGGAACTTGTGTGGAAGTTAATTTGAATTGTGCTGGAACTTTTACCTTGTTTTTGCGAACGGTACCCGTTATTTTTAAATTATACGGATTTTCTATGAAGCGATCAATCAGACGGATTGTCGTAAACCAATTGTCACAAGTGACTGTTCGATGAGAGCCATGAATCGGCTCAGTTACTTTTCTAAAAAAATATTCAGGATTCTTTTCACCTTGTAGCATATCGGTAATTTTTTCTTTTCCTAAGTACGGAATCGTAAAAATAAGGTAAGAAGTTTCAGCATCATTCAGTGTGATCAATTTCAGACCGTATTTATCGGGTTTCGATTTTATATACACTACCATCCATAAAGATTTGCCATCCCCTTGCTGAAATCATCAAAACTTTAGAGTTTTATGGCTCAGTTTCTATAAGAGCTAGCAAATCTTGCGGGATCTCATTTGAAAGGTCTTGCCAAAACCTCCAATGTTGTGAAACATAATTGATTTTATTTGTTTTTTGTACAACTAGTGACGTCATAAACAAATTGTTTTTTTTTTTAATTTTTTCACATCAACTTCGACCCCGATTTATTTATATAACAGATTCTACGATGGAAAAACTGTATAAGCTATTCGATAAAGCTTTCAAAAAGCTACAAAATCCATATCCGGAAAATTTTTTTACCTTTATTTTTTATGAGCTATATGGTGTTTTATACAAAAACAAAGATTTTCAAAAAATGGGCTGTATTATTTTTATTTTCAACTCTAAAGAAAAAACTCTCAAAAGAAAAAATGTAGTATTTTGCAAGAGATATCAAATGCGCCACTCAGAATTTAAAAAAAAAAAATTTTTTTTTTCACGTTTTTTAGAATTGAAATTTTTCTAGAAAAAAAACTGAAATTACATATATTTAATAAAATTGGTAAGTAACTAGTATTTATAACTGAATGGGCTTACAAACAATGATACATTTAATGAACCATAATTTATTACTTACTCAGAATAGATTAACATAATTTGGTTACAATTTTTCTACAAAATTTATTTATTATAACGTTTCAATAATAACATAACAATAATAATTTCATTTTTTATAATACTAATAACGCTTGTAATTAATATATTATCACAATCTGAATATAAATTTCAGTTGTAAACAAAAACGAAACAATACTAATTATTTAAACGTTTTTTTCATAGAAATGTCCACCTTTGTTTGCTATAACTACTTTACAAATTCGAGACATTCGTGCTACAAGTTTCTCCAAAGTTTCTGCACTTATTTTTTTCCACTCATTTTCTAAAATATTCCAAAGATCCTTCTGGGAAGTAGGTCCTACCTTCCTTACAGCTCTATCTAGATCATCCCACAACAGTTCGATAGTTAAGGGTTAAGATCAGGAGAGTACGGTAGCCATTCCATCACAACTAATTTTTTTTTTCTTCTCCATTGAGCAAGATAACTTTTACATAACTTTGAAGTATGCTTTGGGTCGTTATCTTGTTGGAACGTAAATTTGCGACCAATTATTCTTGTTCCGGAAGATACAAACATTTTTTTCAAGAATTTTTTTGTAACCTTCTTTTTTCAACTTGCCATCAATTTTAAGAAGGTCACCAACCTTAGAACCACCGAAACAACCCCATACCATTACTGAGCCGCCACCATGTTTAACCGAAGCACACATATTTTTCTCTAAATGTACTACTGTGGGCAAAAAGTAAGGTGAATTTTCAATTTAAACTTCGCGGGCTTAACATTTCGGGCTAGTTCTTTTTTTCTTGAGTTGGTAGGACTGCGAATGACATCTGGGACAAATTTCATGTCAATGTCATCATCAGTAATATATTTACGCTTGTGTTTACCAAACGACCAAGAGTGCATGTTTCGATTTTTACAATGTCTGATTTAATTGAGCAAAGAAGTGCCATCAAATTTTGTTTGCGGAATGAAATTTCGGCTGCGGAAACGTTGAGGATGTTGCGGAAGGCCTTTGGTGATTCTACCATGTCGCAGAAAAATGTTTATAAGTGGTACAAAGACTTCAAAGAGGGTCGAGAACGTGTTGATGACTTGGAGCGCTCCGGACGACCATCGACGTCAACAGATGACCAACACGTCAATAAAGTGAAGGAATTAGTGCTCGAAAATCGTCGGTTGACTGTTAGAGACCTTACTGATATGATCGGAATATCAGAAGGA
This sequence comes from Phymastichus coffea, assembly GCF_024137745.1. Taxonomy (NCBI): domain Eukaryota; kingdom Metazoa; phylum Arthropoda; class Insecta; order Hymenoptera; family Eulophidae; genus Phymastichus; species Phymastichus coffea. Next base: position 5,926,096 of record NW_026706826.1, on the reverse strand, counting down.
TCTGTGAAAACAATTTTGAAAGACCATTTGGGCCTACGAAAAGTCAAATCTCGTTTGGTACCGAAAACGCTCAATTTCTTGCAAAAAAGTCGCCGCGTTGATGTGTGTGAAACAATGCTTTCTGACTATCAGGACAAGCTCAAATGCATGATTACGGGAGATGAGACTTGGATTTATGCTTACGACCCTGAAAAAACCGACCAATCAAGCGAATATCGTGCTAAAGGCGAGGCCAGACCGAAAAGAGCACGTCAAAGTCGTTCAAAAATCAAGGTCATGATGACAGTTTTCTTCGATTTTCGTGGTGTGGTGCACTATGAATTCCGTCGTTTGCGTGAAGCAATTCGTCTAAAAAGACCAGAATTATGGGCCAACAACTCTTGGTTTTTGCATCACGATAATGCACCATCTCACACTGCACTCGTTCTTCGTGACCATTTCGCCAAAAATTCGACGCATATCGTTCCGCAACCACCGTATTCGCCTGATTTGGCTCTGTGTGACTTCTGGCTATTCCCAAAACTCAAGAGACCACTCCGGGGAACGCGTTTCGAGTCGATTGAGGAGATAAGAGCTGAATCGAAGAAGGCGCTGATGGCTATACCGGAAAGGGACTATTTGGCATGTTTCGAGGATTGGAAAAAACGTTGGCATAAGTGTATTTTATCGGGAGGGGATTACTTCGAAGGGGATGACATTGATGTAGAAGAATAAATAAAGATTTTTCATTTTACAAACAAATTCACCTTACTTTTTGCCCACAGTAGTATTTGTTTATTTTTTCTCCGCGCAAAACATTTGCGTTTACTACCAAAAACCTCGAATTTGTTCTCATCAGACCACGAAACTTTTTTCCAATCATCAATGGTCCAAATTTTATGTTTTCTGGCCCAAGTCAATCGTTTCTTTTTATTAATCGGTTTTAGTAAAGGCTTTTTAATTGCTATTCGACCGTATAGTCCATCTTCATGAAGTTGTCTCTTTATCGTAGTAACACTAAGTTTAACATCATACGCTTTTTGAGTTTCAACAGCAAGTTCGGATGCCGTGAGTCTTGGATTATGTGTACTTGTACTACAAATGTGTTTATCAGTAGCGCTCGTAGTTTTCCTAAGCCTTCCTGAAATTTTTTTGTTTTTGATATTTCCTTGAGTTATGAATTTTTTAATGTTCTAATCAACTGTTCTTCTTGGAATATTCAAAATTTTGGAAATTTCATTATTACTTTTATTCACTTTATGCAAGGCTACTATCTCAGATCGCTCTTCAATGCTTAAGTTTCTTTTTTTCGTCATTTTTAATGAACAAAAAATACATGCATAATTTACTGACTAGATTGAACACATTGATATTTCACTCATTAAAGCTGATAAGAGACTGAATTTCCATACGTATTCTCTGCTATATGTATACATTCATGAAAGTCAAGTAAATCAAACCACGTAAACACTCAGTGATTATCACAGTGATTATCGGTGTGCACAATACTGTAGAAAGTCATTAAAAATGAAAACAATGCAAATTCCTCTGTTACAAACGTCGAATACAATAAATGTATCTTGTTATCATTGTTTATAAGTCTATTCAGTTATAAATACTAGTTACTTACTAGTTTTATTAAATATATGTAATTTCAGTTTTTTTTCTAAAAAAATTTCAATTCTAAAAAACATGAAAAAAAATTTTTTTTTTTTAAATTCTGAGTAGCGCATTTGATATCTCTTGCAAAATACTACATTTTTTCTTTTGAGAGTTTTTTCTTTAGAGTTGAAAATAAAAATAATACAGCCCATTTTTTGAAAATCTTTGTTTTTGTATAAAACACCATATAGCTCATAAAAAATAAAGGTAAAAAAATTTTCCGGATATGGATTTTGTAGCTTTCTGAATGCTCTATCGAATGGCTTATACAGTTTTTCCATCGTAGAATCCGTTATATAAATAAATCGGGGTCGAAGTTGATGTTAAAAAATTAAAAAAAAACAATTTGTTTATGACGTCACAAGTTGTACAAAAAACAAATAAAATCAATTATGTTTTACAACATTTGAGGTTTTGGCAAGACCTTTCAAATGAGACCCCGCAGGATTTTCTAGCTCTTATAGAAACTGAGCCATAAAACTTTAAAGTTTTGATGATTTCAGCAAGGGGATGGCAAATCTTTATATACGAAAAACACATCGCCCACGAAAACCCAACAACTGTTCGTCAACTGTTGTTTTTGAGCTAGCATTATAGCAATTCATACAGTTAGTAATAAAAATAGTCCAAATTTCCCTAATAGCTCCTAATCTGTCATTTTTATCTCGCCTTTCCTTATCATCAAAACGAAAGCACATGCAAAGAAATGTAAATCTCATTCGCGACATTGTACACCAATATACGCTAATACCATACCTTTTTTCCCACATCTTATGAACATCAACGTTTGAGTCTTCTCGCGAATCGGCATAATACAACAAACCTATCAGCGCTTTGATTTCTACAATATCCGTGAGATGATGATAAGACTGTAACAACTGATTGCTGGCCATTATCGAAGCGCATACGTGCTCAATTTGGTTATTTGTATGCAGGGCAATTTTTTCAAAAATTTCACTTACCATCAGCACCTCTCAAAAATCTTCTAATGCAGTCAAATTAGCCGCTGGTCCAATAGGACCCGGGATTCTGCCTTCTTCTGCCGGAGATACACGATCTACAATCAGAAATTTTGAAATCGAAATAATTTTTGGAAAGTGAAAGTTGACGACTCCGAACTACGCCGTGCTCCGAAATACCCCAGATCTCTTTCTTTCCTTTATTCTCTCTCCCTTTCTCTCTCTCTCTCTCTCTCTCTCTCTCGCTCTCTCTCTATGCGTGCCCCCCCTGCTGGCTCATCTTTACCGCTCCTCCATACTCGCCCAAGAGAGACGACGCGCACAGTACATATATACCTGAGCTCCGCTTGTAAATAGATGAATAAAACTGACCTGAAGTCCTTTGTATTCCACTTGTAGCCATTTTTCCCTCTCAAAACCGTCGTTGGTCTGCCCGCACAGCCATTGCTGTTTCTTGATTCTCGATGATTTTGAACGTCTAACAGACGCTGATCCAAACTAGCATTTTCCAAGTCATCTTCATCTACATCCATCATCTCTGCAGCACTTTCCGATGAATTTTCACGAGAAGGCTCATATTCTTCCTCAGAAGAACTTTGCTCTGATACGTGATCACCATCATCTGATGTCATCTCGTCGATGGCTCACGTCTCATCAACAAGGCAATCGGCTAACGCTGGTAATGCCCGACTCCGCAAATTACGCGACATTTAAAATATTGCAAAAACATTGAAAAAACGGCTCAAAAAAATATATAATAGCGTATAGTGTAGTACTTACGCCTCGAATTTGAAAATTACTTCCAAGAAAAACGAAAAAAAAATCACAGTTCACCACGGTCAAATATACGTAAATGACACAGCGGGGAACTTTGAACCCCACCCTCTTTTTCGTTCGCTCTCTTCGGCAGCTGTCAAGAGACTGACCCGCCATAACTGCATGAACAGGTAGTCTAACATCACAACTAACGATAGATGGAGCCAAAACTATAATTTGGGATAGGGCCACGGAAGTACAGATCGCTGAAAAAGGGCTGGGGTAAATTATACCCCGTATGGCATTTAAGGGTTAATAAAATAGTCAGATAAACTAACTTAAGGATCATATTATGTTATGGAGTAGCTTAATTTACCATCATAATTTTGATATGATTCTTGGGCAAAGCACCGAACTGCGCTATGTGATTTCTGATAAGGCAAATTATCTCTGGTATAACATGTGATTTTTATACGAATATCCAATTCGAAAATCGGCTCTTTAAATGTAATATAGTACCTATTAGTAATAGAGAGAGAAAGACACTTTTAAAGAAATATTCTATACAAAATATATGTATTTACTTACTAGGAATACGAAAAATAATAATACATATGGGTCTCTAATAAAAAACTAAAGCAGCTATGATTGGATCTGGAAATCAATCTAAAGATAGAATTCAAGGGCACTGATCTTTGACTCTATTACCTACAACTTTTGTCTAACAGTTTTTTGTACACTGTTAACTTTGACCTTTGAATGACTTTGAAAGTCACTTCACAAGATCGAAACTATCTTGACAAGAAGATGGCCCTTTGTCTGCGCTAGCTACAGAAAATTTCAAGATGGTTTTGTTTAAAATAGGATACCTTGTATTTATAGTCATTTTATTTGAGATTATTTTAACTTTAAAAAATATCTGGTATTGTTAATTTTCATGTTTAATATTTTCCCAGAATTTTATTTAAATTGGCTTCCCGCTGATCTGGTTTAAGTCCCCTATAAAGCTTTATATCTAATAAATATAAATAAATAATATAAATATAGGTTAAATATTCTGTTTATTGTTACAGTGATGGAAGTAAGAGTATTGGAAATTCGTAATCTTAACACTGAATTCGAGGTGTTTCCACAAAAGCCGGCGAAGCAAGAACGTTGGGCACGGTTACGTGATCGTATAGAATTAACACAAACTGCTCTTCTCGCGAATAGCGACAATAAAGATAGACTAGTGCGCTTAGTGTTTATGGCTTTTGAACGTCTTGAAGAGATCTTACAGCCTTCGGACAACTCTCATTTTGAACAAATTTCTATGAATGAGGAACGTGAAAACATAAATCACCATCAACAATATCATAGCAATAGCGTAACACGTATCCTCAACAGCAAGGTAATTTCAGCCTCTTTAGGGAGAGGCAAGCACGTTCAGCTTACAGAACCAGTGCGCCTATATTTTGAACACATTAATCGAGAGAATGTAAGTAACCCACGATGCGTTTATTGGGATTACACAACTAACAATTGGTCCGAAGAAGGCTGCTTTACACGCTACAGTAATAACTCGCATACAGTTTGCGAGTGCAATCATCTTACTAATTTTGCCGTTCTTATGGATGTACATGATATCAGACTTGAACTCGGACACCAACTTGCCCTGCAAATTATTACCTACATTGGCTGTGTAATATCGATAATCTGTCTTATACTCGCTATTCTCACTTTTCAACTTTTCCGTGGCCTTAAGGTACTTTTTTATTTCCGTTATAACGTTGAATGTTGATGTAATATCTTTAATAATTACAAATATCGTCTTTTTCTAGTCGGACCGGACAACTATCCATAAAAATTTATGTATGTGTCTACTCATCGCTGAACTCCTTTTTATCTGTGGAATAGGACAAACTAGCCAAAGAATAATTTGTGGTATTATCGCTGGTCTTTTGCAATTTTTCTTTCTAAGCGCCTTTGCTTGGATGTTCCTCGAGGGTAAATAAATATGTTTCAAATCACAAACTACATTTCTAATTAAACATTTGACGTTGTTTTACAGGTTTTCAGCTGTACGTTATGTTAATTGAGGTATTCGAAGCTGAAAAATCGCGTCTTCGTTGGTATTATCTCGCTGCTTACGGTATACCACTTCTTGTGGTTACTATCTCCAGCCTTGCAGATCCTTTTAGTTATGGCACCGATCGATACTGTTGGCTTCGTGCCGATAACTACTTTATATTTAGCTTTGTTGGGCCAGTCATACTGGTAATATTGGTACGAATATTGTTATCTTACTTTTTCACTTTTACCATACCATGTTGTGTCTCCGTTACTTATTTTTTCTTCTCACTCTCTGTATGCCTAATACTTACTTGCTTATTAGATAAATCATACGTAAGACTAGAAAAAATCAGTAAAGGTTTGATCAGGATATAAAATAATTCTTTAAATATATTATGTTAAAGGCAAATTTAGTGTTCCTGTCAATGGCTATTTACATGATGTGCAGACATGCAAATGCGAGCATTTCGATGAAGAGCAAGGAAAATTCTCGAATTGCTAATGCAAGGTAAAGATTATAATACAATAACGTAAATATATTTACTAACATCGTAATATTTTTAGATGATTATAAAAACATTGATTTTATTTAGTAGCACCGCGTTAATGCTTTCTTTGAATAAAAATTTATTTAGATGAAGCGTCTTATTGATAAGTAAATTACTTCAGGTGAAAACTTTATTCGAGCAAAATAACTGGAGTATAAATCGTTTATTAAACTAAGGTGCATTGCTACAATTAAGAGTGAACAAATTTGTTGATTACTCTTAGCGGGCTGATTTTGACTGATGCAGTAGTCGCATGAACTTTGCTACCTTATCTTAAGGAATATTTAAAAGTAGGAAAAAAGTCAAAAACAAGTATTAGCTAATATCGTGTGAAAATATCGATACAAATGCAGGCGCTCACTAAGATACATGAAACCATAAAGCTCCATGTCTTTAACGTGACCGCGTGCTCGAAAGATCAGAAGATTTTGAGTGGATTGTCAAACTCAGAAAGCCGAGTTAGAAAACTCGTGTTCAGTAGAATGATTGTAGTCACGTTGACACTTCAAAAATAGATATTTCTAACTAATCGATGAGTAAGCTACATGAAGTGTACAATTAAAGTATTTGAGGTAATTCATACAACGCGTAAAAATAAATTACTAGAATGATTACATATAAAATTGTGGAATTGTATGAAAAGAACTCTGCGATTGATATAAAAAAATTTCGGCACTTTTAGAGCTATAGTTTACTCAAGTCCAAAATATTAAAAAATTGCGTTGAGTTATTAGTCAAAATACTAAAATTGAACCAAGTATATCCCAGTATGCATGTTATGCTTAAGCCGAATATATTTATATCACAATATATCTCAGCTTAAAAGTTTATTTTAAACTTCAATCAAAATTTCATAATGAGCATTTTTGAAATTGGATGCGATAAATTATTATTTTTTGAAAAATAATAATACATCAATTTTCAATTTTTAAACAAGCAGTAGATTTATTGTATAAATAACTAACTTTTTATTAAACTTTACAATTTTTTTTAGCGGTTCTAATTACGTATAGATATTTAAACACATATTTTTATATTTTATTAATTACAAAAAAATTTTACATTATTCCTAAAAAGAAAAATTTTATCTTTTCAAAAATCTTATTTTTAAGTCTGGAATTATTGATTCAAGAATTTATTCATCATACATTTCATTGCCAATAACGTACCTTTTTACTAATTATGTAAAACCATTTCATGGTAATTCAATACTACTTAGCCTGGATTCAAGAATCCGGGCAAAGTAGTTTAACAAGCTTTCATAAATTATTTATAGTGTGTGTGGGGTGCATTAATATATCCTAGCTATGAAGATTACGCTGGGCTATAGAATCATTGAGATCCATGAATTATAGGAAAAATAGAAATAGAATTCGGCACTAATGCATGGTTAACGAGCGAACTTCTTGCATAAATACTCTTCTAGACGCCAGGTGATAAATTGCAAATTAGCTACACTGAAGCTCATACTAACTTCTAAACCAGCGTAGTAACGTAGAATATACATGAGAAAGGGAGAGAGATACAGAAAGAGAGAGTCAAGTTGTGTTAGCTTTATTTTACCATGAGGTAGAACCTTATGTGGTGTGTTCGGAATAAAGAAGTTATACAGAAATCATATCTTATATACAACTAATTTATTATATCACTTAATATTTAGGTGTATAAATCTTCTAAAATATAAATGTATATTTAAAAATAATAAAAACTAGAATAAGACTATGTAATAACAATAAACGTGAATTGACTATGAATAATAACAACGGACATAAAATAGAGTGAATGCTAATTTGAAAGATTTCACCTAACGATTGTATAAATTTACATGTAAATCGGTGTACAATTTAGCTATTGGATACGGCGGTAAGAGAAGGGAGTTTATTTAGAGCAATCACGCAAGTGAAATTTTCAAAAATAGTCATAAATCACTATGCTTGTGTTTCAAAGGCAAGGAGAATAACTGAGCCAAAATTTGAATTCATTAAAGCCATCAACATCAAAATCAGTCACTGTGAGAGTATTCATCAGTTTGGCTCCAGTTATAGTAAACTATCGATTCTAACCCTCAGTGTGAGGGGCTGAATATGGTTAGATTTAAAGTTCTGCTGTAAAATATTGACTCTATAGGTTGGAAAATAAGTGCCTAGGTAATGAGACATCGACATAAAAAGAACTATGGAGCATAATATATTGAGGAAAAGTAACCGTTTATTGAAGAAAGCAAGCCAGTTTAAACGGAGTTTGTGATAGTTGTAAATATTTGTAACACAGAATGAGAGGTAATATTTTGAAGAGGAATGATCGGAATATAGCTTACTACAAATATAATATAGGTATCCTGTGCAATTTGCAGATCAGATAATCTGATTTTATCTACTTCTTGATAAGTTATAGAGCAATACTCGAAATGTGGGAAGCCTTTACGTATTTTTTTTTTTCAAAATAAAACATCGGGATATTGTATAAACTTCTAATGAGTGTAATAAAGCATAGATATTTCTAAGGATTGTATAATCATGAAGTTTCCAGTCAACAGTATTTGAAATAGTGACACCGATATTATGAACGATTGTAGAATAGGGGAATAAGTGTAGAATAGAATAGTTTATTATTATTTTTTATCATGAATTTCATAGATAAATCTATGAAATTAATACTATTATCTATTCCGGTCTCAAAGGTAAATTTAAGATGTTTGTAGTACAAATGTACGAAAATATTTATTAAAGAAAATAAGAGACCGGATCCATTTCAGATCGGGCAGGCCTACGGCAATGATATCTCCGATTGACTCGGCTGTTGAGTATGTTATTCTACTTCAAAAATAAGCCGACACGTATTTTTTTTTTTTCGATTAGACCTCTACATCATTTTTTACGAGCATTTTAAAAAAGTGGTTAAAAAATAAATTTTCTAAAAATCAAATATTAAAATTTAAAAAAATGCTCTATATTTTCTAATTTTTTTACTTAATATGTTATTTATAGCTTATTTTACTGTATTTCTTATACTCTTTCGAATGCGCCATGCAGAATAAAAAAATATTGAAAATTGGCGGGAAAAACTCAATTTTTCGAAAAAATTTCAAACTCAATTTTCTCAAAAAAGCCATCGTTTTTTTTTTTCAAATTTTTATGATAGATTAAGCATTACAAGACCTTTAAATTGGTATAGGAGTGATCGCGTACTTTTACGTTTTAGTGATAAAATATCGATTTTTCGTTTTTTTTTTTGCCCAAAACATTAATAATTATTGAATTATTGAATGATGATTATTATTGATATTGATATTGATATTGATGATAATATTATTGATATTGATATTGATGATGATTATTGATGATTGAATTATTGAATTAAATTTGAACCGTTTGATAATGTGTGTGAAGAAACAAAAGAAGAAGAAGGCTTCAGTTTTAGTAAGCAAAAAAATAAAAAAAACTAAAAACAGAAAAATTAAAAAGTCTAGAAAATAAAAAATATAATTTTTATTACTTGAATAAATGAGTTCATTTTGAAACTTTTCATAAAAATAAAGTGTTTTTTTTTTAAATTTTGTTGTAATGATTTTTTTGAACATTCACAATGTATTTCATATCTATATAATACACATAAAACATATATGTAAATAAGTTTTACATGTCAAAACTATAATTATCAATGTTTTGGGGAAAAAAAAAACGAAAAATCGATATTTTATCACTAAAACGTAAAAGTACGCTATCACTCCTATACCAATTTAAAGGTCTTGTAATGCTTAATCTATCATAAAAATTTGAAAAAAAAAACGATGGCTTTTTTGAGAAAATTGAGTTTGAAATTTTTTCGAAAAATTGAGTTTTTCCCGCCAATTTTCAATATTTTTTTATTCTGCATGGCGCATTCGAAAGAGTATAAGAAATAGAGTAAAATAAGCTATAAATAACATATTAAGTAAAAAAATTAGAAAATATAGAGCATTTTTTTAAATTGTAACGGGGGGGAATCCTTGCAAAAATGGGGAATTTATTTATAAGCAAACTCCCACGATGCAGAGTAAACCGCCGCTCCGTTAATCACGTATGTAAGTACGTGTATTCGCTTTAACGTCAGATGATTTCTCTTTGTTGTCTTCTATCAAACGGAGTTGAACTCACCTTAAGTCACATGTATCGTGACACTCGATGAGTTTGAAGTGTGAGCGACTTTACTCCTTCTCCGCTTAATCCCCTAGGCGTAATAGGATTAACACCTAAGCCTATTTCAATTTCTTAAACTATTAGGAAAATCATATGACGAAATCGGCGAATGAGTTAACAAAGTTTATTCATAAAAAATCTATACAGTCTTTGTCGGGCCGAAAGACTGACGCACGCGAATAGGATTTACAATTAAATAATTTTCCGGTGAGAAAGAGAGAGAGAGAAGATTCGAATATTGGCGCGATCTAACGCTCGGCGCGAATACAGAATTATCAACGCTAACGCGGCTGAGCAAAATAATAAATATATTTTGACATGCGATAATAAAGGGAGGTGCACCTACCCTGCGGTGCAATTACGGTGATCAGCCGTAATTGTTGATGTCAGCAAAATATCAACTGCCTCCGGTCCTAGGTTATCAGCTGTGCTGCCTCGTACCACCTATCAGCTGCAAATCTGCTGCTACCAAAACGCTGCAATCTGTAGGTCTCGTTGTTGCACTCACGCGCGTAATTATTATGGACCAGTAATTATTAGTCGGCGAGAAAAAACAGTGCAAATAACTTCGGCGATATCTACTTGTCACAACAGCTGAGACGTAACTGCTAATTTGAAAGATCGCGCGCCCTCTCTCTCTCTCAATACTTAGAACTAACGCGCGAAATTCAGAATCGCGAACGGCGCGATTAATTGAATCGACTACCGTTGCAAAATTTTAATATTTGATTTTTAGAAAATTTATTTTTTTACCACTTTTTTAAAATGCTCGTAAAAAATGATGTAGAGGTCTAATCGAAAAAAAAAAAAAAAAAAATACGTGTCGGCTTATTTTTGAAGTAGAATAACATACTCCACAGCCGAGTCAATCGGAGATATCATTGCCGTAGGCCTGCCCGATCTGAAATGGATCCGGTCAAGAATATATTTTATAGACGTGTCGATAAAGGTAACTTGAAAGTTTGCATGAATATTGATGACTACAATACGAAAATGAATTTATTATTAAATGACAGGATATATACAGAATTATTAAAAGAAATCCACTCAAATCTATACAAGAAAATGTTTATAAAATTTTATCTCTTTCGCATGAAAATAGTTATCTTGCCAGACATTACCATAAAAATAGTCTAACTCAAACCAATACACAATTACCTACAGCTTATTGCTTACCAAAAATTCACAAATCGGATGCTCCTCCAGACCGATCATCTGAACTATAAATAGCCTCCCATTTTCTTTCGAAAATTTTATACTACGAATTAAAAAGATGCATCAAAATGCTTAAGTCACACTTGAACAACAGTTTTTCATTAATAGAAAAAATTAAAGATTCAGTCATTCCTGATGATTATATATTTTTGTCACTCGATGTTACATTATTACATATAAATATACTCTGTGATTTAGTTATCTAAAGTCTAGATAAACGGTTTGACAGCATAAAAAATACTTCGAAAATTCTATTTAATGATATCATAGATACAATTACGTATTTATTTGACAAAACATTTTTTAGTTTTAATGACATGATATATCATCAGATAATGGGTTCTCCAATGGGTTCTACTATTTCACCATTATTTGCTGATTTAGTGTTGGATTATTTGGAATCTGAATGTTTAAAAATTTTAAAGCAGTTGTGACGTCGTGGCAACGACTCAGCTTAGGTGCGCCTGAGGCTTAGCGCAGTCTCAAGATTCGTTGTCGCCAGAACTGCGATTTCTCGCCTAAACTAGCGTGGATCTCTCGTCAAGAAATTGTCTAAATTGAGGGGGGTAGTGCCACAGAGCCTATACTTCCGCTCTCAGATTCCGATCGAAAGTCGTAATCTTTGAGCTAGAAGCACCACGGGTCCTATCAATAGTAGTACCCGGATTTTTCTAATGATATTAATACCTGGAGCCTATCAAAAGTAGTCTCCAGATAATAAAAAAAAGGGAAGCACGAGCTATTACTTCACTAGAGGAAAGAGAGATAAAAGTAAAGAAATAAAGGATTTTTCTTATTCGCTTACTGTCTTTTTTATTAAGAAGTATTTGTTGAGTTTGATGTTGGATAATTTCTCCTTGTCCTATTCCAGGTTTTTTCTGTTACTTGGCTGCTTGGCTCTCTGCTTCTTCACTGATAGCACAATGTTGAATTTTCTTCTCCGTGATCCTTATTTTTATTCTCTGATTTTTTTCTCCACTACTGACGCTCGAAGCTCGTACATCTCTTTTTATACACTGGGGGTGGCTGGGTGGTAAGTCCCTCTCTTAGCGTCTTGGCTTTGGGAGGAGTGGAGTAAGCGATGATGCTTTCATTGGCTCATTTGTCTCTTCTCATTTTCCTCACTGATTTTTCGGGCCCTAATTGGAGCGGGGGCGTGGAGGAAATCGGAGGAGCGGACGCAAAGGTACAGGCCTTGGCTCGCGAGATGGCTCCTCGAGTACCATTCTCAACTAACAATAAGATTTATCCAAGAAGCGGATTTACAAAAACTAAAAAATTATTGTTTTTTGTATAAACGCGATAACTTACAATCACTTAGTGCTAGGAACAATATTGTAGGTTTTTTTCGCAATTACAATTGATTATAATTTATATTGAACATCTTATAATTTCGCAAGCTGTATTGTACAGATTTATGGGTGTTTTATTAAATTTTTCACTAATCATACAATTCTATTTCAGTTTTAATCGGAGTATTAATACAAAAACTTATGTAACTGAACAACGCGATTATTTCCTAATTTCTTACAATAAAAATCGGTTTAACAATATAGTGCGCATATATAATAATTTTTTTCTTGGATTTTTCTCTGTTTTTCTTATTTTCTAACTAATCCTAGCTTCGAAATGAGAACTCGATGAGAGGTTTGAGAAGTCATAATTATCCGGGATGTATTGCGATAGTGAAACAATTGCATTTAGATAATTTTAAATTTTATTTTATTTCAATGGTAAATTTTTGAGTATTTTAAATGGAGGAAAAATCCGTTGGGAAAAGTGGCATACAAGATGTAGTCGCAGTTTTATGACTCTCTCCTCTCATCGACATGTTGACACGTGTTAAACACGTACAAGGGGCTACACGCTCTTTGCATGCATTGGAGAACGCTTGCTCGGATGCAGTCGCGGTTTTATTGTTTTTCGGGGAAAAATTCTTATAACTTGTTTCGGTCCGCCTCGCTTTTGAACGACTGCTCTCGTTTCTCCGCTTGTCTTAGATGCTATACAGAAATATTCTTACAAAAATTAAAATTTTAAAAATGGTCCGCCGTTACACAGTCCTTTAATTGTACTCCATTATTTTACAATCACTGCGTTGATGATACAATTCTATACATAAAAAGGGAACACTTACAAATAGCAATTCAAACATTTAATAGTTACAAAAACATCCTAAATTTACCTTTGAGACCGGAATAGATAATAGCATTAATTTCATAGATTTATCTATGAAATTAATCTAAAAATAACAATAAATTAATAACTAACTAGTGTCAAAAATCTACCTGCTCAAATCGTTTGTTGAATTTCAATTCCAAACATAGCAAAACATAGAAAATTAATATAAGTTCTAAATTACTAGATAGAGTGATATTATTGTCATACAAATGCTTTCTTAGGAATAACTTAATAATTATTAAAAATATTTTACTCAATAATAATTATCCAGAACAATTTACAAGCCCAGAATATCAACGTATGTATTCGTACACATTAATATAACGCAAATACTATGAACAGTAATATACAACAAAACTCCATTTGCCACTGTTAGCATTCCCTATTGTGAACTACATTTTAATTTAATATCTAATATTTGCAAAAAGTATAATATCCGAGCAATTGAGCATTGAAAGCTAGAATCTATGAACATAAGAAATCTGTGATAGATGTAAGAAAAACAATCTTTTACCAATGAAAAGTTCTTCCAATTCTGAAACATATATATGATAACCTAGGACATTAATTTAATTTTGATGATATTTTAGATAGAAAAAAAAATTTACATAAAAGATGTGTATTAGAGATGCTACATATTAACCCATTAAAGCCCACGCTAAGACTGGTTGAGATAGCGACAAACAAACTGTGCTATCTTTTGCATAAGTGAAAAATAAAATATACGTATTTTTTTTTATGTTATTTTCAATTGTTTATAACAAATTATTTAAACAAATTACAAAAAAATTCATAATTATCAAAATCTAAATGCGGGAATCGATTCTGGAGGTGAAATCAAGACGAAAACCTATATAACACTTTTTTGTCAGAATTCAATTTGTTAGTGTAACGTAGGAATAAACAATTGCATGTTGGGGAGAAAAAGTGACCATGTCAAGTCCCAAGCAAAATCTATCTGGAATAGCAAAAAATAAACTGTGCTATCCTTTGCATAAGTGAAAAATAAAATATATATATTTTTTCTTATGTCATTTGCAATTGTTTATAACAAATTATTTAAACAAATTACAAAAAAATTCATAATTTTCAAAATCTGAATGCGGAAATCGATTCGGGGGATAAAATTGAGATGAAAACCTATATAACACTTTTTTGTCAGAGTTCAATTTGATATCTTTATGTAGAAATAAACTATTGACAAATAAGTGTTTTCATTCTCACACATGGTATCTGGAATCATATCAGTATTTTTTACTGATAAATTTTGAGATCTTATACTGTAATTGGATAAGTTTATTTCATTTCGTAAATCCTTCCGTGTTAGAGATCACGTTTGAGTGGCGGGCTAACGGTTGAAAACATTTATACATTGGATCTATTCTTTGAAATAATAATTTCGGAAAACTTTTAGTTTTTATTTTGTTCTAAATTGGTAACGTTACTGATAATGCCGAGACGGAGAATTAGCGATCTACCAAATTTAGTTGAAGATTCTGATAGTGATGAAGGTCAACATATTGATATAGCATTCATTCCTAATGAATATGAAAGTTCAGATGGAGATTCGGACGGTGATCCAAATGAAGATACATTATCAAATGAATTACCATCAGGTTCTTACGAACATGTTAAAAGTACATACACAAGTACTCAGAAATTGTTGGAACCGAATCATAAGTACAGTTGGAAAAATGATGCTTTGAATGATATTTCTCCGCATGTCGAGAGCAACTTCAATATTTCACCTATTTCATCATTGCAATCCAAAAATGCTTTTGAGTTGTTTGAGGTTTTCTTTTCGAAATCAATGAAAAACCATATCATTGAAGCCACTTCTGAAAATCATTTTGATTTATGTATGGATGATCTAGAAAAATTTATTACAATCATAATGATTACTATCTTCAATTCTAGAAAAAGTATTCGTGATTACTGGTCAAAAAAGCGAATACTTCAGTGTCCAGTAATTGCGGAACTTATGTCTAGAAATAATTTCGTTGCCATAAAAAAGAACATACGATTCTATAAACTTCAAGAAACTGATCAAAATGATAAAGTCTGGAAGGTTAGAACTCTGTATGATATGTTTCGTGAGAATTGTATGCAATTTGGTTTCTTTGACTATAATTTATCAATAGATGAGATAATGGTAAAATACTTTGGTAGGTTTGGTATCAAGCAATGTATAAGGAATAAACCCATTAGATTTGGAATAAAAGAATGGGCAGTCTGTTCTTCTGATGGGTATATATATGATCTTGATATTTACACTGGTAAATCAGGAATCGATGAACGAAATCCTTTAGTTGCCGTTGGTTTAGGGTCTAGAGTGGTGATAAAGTTACTTTCGAATTTATTAGAAAAAACACAGAGAGAAGAACTGAAAAAGTATCATATTTATTTTGACAACTTTTTCACAAACCCAGATCTTATGATTCATTTGAAAAAAAATGGTTTATCGGCGACAGGAACTGTTCGGCATAATCGTGTGAAAGTGAAAGTCGAAATGCCAAAAAAAGCTAAAAGAGGATACACTATTTCAATGCATGAAGTGAATTCAAAATTGAATTATATTACAGTTATGGACTCAAAGCCAGTATCGATTCTCTCTTCGAAATATGGAAATGAACCAAAAGTTGAAATGCAGAGATGGCAGGAATCATCGAAAAAATTTATTCTTTTTCCTCATTGTTTCTCTATGTTTAATGAACACATGGGTGGCGTCGATCTACATGATCAACACTGTAATGCTTTGATGCCTACAATTCGAAGTAAGAAATGGACATGGTGCCTTGTATTACGGCTCATCCAAGCATCCTTAGCAAACGCTACAGTGATTTACAATAAGTTACATCCAGACGAAAGAAAAGGTTCCAAAGATATTGTTCAAGAAGTTTGTGAATATTATATTGACAAGTTATCTTCCAAACGTCCCCCCAAACGACAGAAACAGAGTGAAACTTCATCCCAAGAACACGTGATGAAACATGGGAGTCTTAGGAAATGTGGAATTTCAACATGTCGGACAAGAACGGAATGGTATTGTGAGAAATGTTCTATGCCTGTTTGCAAAAGTCATAAAAAAGGACATGGCAATGAACAATAATTCAATCCCACCGATTATATTTACAATAATTCATGCCAATATTGATGGATAAATACAATAATTAGCTTCATTTTATACGATTTTTTGAAACACTCTCAGGAGGCCGAATGTTTCTTCCTTCATTACAATAACTAATTGGCCTCTGACAGAAAAGTGTTATATAGGTTTTCGTCTAAACTTTACCCCCAGAATCGATTTCCGCATTCAGATTTTGAAAATTATAAATTTTTTTATAATTTGTTTAAATAGTTTGTTATAAACAATTGCAAATGACAAAAGAAAAAATATATATATTTTATTTTTCACTTATGCAAAGGATAGCACAGTTTATTTTTTGCTATTCCAGATAGATTTTGCTTGGGACTTGACATGGTCACTTTTTCTCCCCAACATGCAATTGTTTATTCCTACGTTACACTAACAAATTGAATTCTGACAAAAAAGTGTTATATAGGTTTTCGTCTTGATTTCACCTCCAGAATCGATTCCCGCATTTAGATTTTGATAATTATGAATTTTTTTGTAATTTGTTTAAATAATTTGTTATAAACAATTGAAAATAACATAAAAAAAAATACGTATATTTTATTTTTCACTTATGCAAAAGATAGCACAGCTTGTTTGTCGCTATCTCAACCAGTCTTAGCGTGGGCTTTAATGGGTTAATGCGATTGAGGATAAAATTAATGTAAAAATGGATACACAATTTTTAAATAATCATTACAAGTTAAATAGTCTTATTAAAAAACATCTGTAACGTCTCACAGTATAATTATACCGTTTGAGTCTTAGCACTATATCTATGTAAGATTTGTTTTTGATTGTTCACATCATGTCGTCTACCTTCGTGTACGCTCTGCCGTTAATTTACAGATATACTCGTAATATAGTCAGTCATGCAAGGCGCACCGAGTTAATAGTAGTTATTTTAAAATGATCAGTAAAAGGAAATCAACAAGTTTGGTTTTCCCTGATCTTCTAATATGTTGTTTTAATTTTATTAAGATGATTCCATTAATTTTTAAATTTGTTTTATCCACTGTTTGATATGTATACTGTTTTATGTAATGTGAAAAAAAAATTTTTTATGAGTATATAACTTGTATAACTTTTTTTGTGAGTATTGTTGTTTGATTTTTGTTTTGTTGAACTTCCATATTTTGTGATTTGATTTTTTATATTTATACAAAAGTGAGTTAATAAGTACTTAGAAAAAGATAAAAAAACAATTTTTTTGGTATATTTTATTTACTTTTAACATAATCTCCTTTTAGTTCGATACACTTTTCCAGGCGTCCTTCAGGTTATCTTTAGCCATAAAAAAAATGATTTTGGAAGTTCCTCAAAATAGCCATTTGTTTGTGTTATAACCACATAATTCGAGATAAATCGTTGTCCGGAAAGCCACTTTTTTAGGTTTGGGAATAAAAAAAAGCAGCTAGGGGCCAAATCTGGTGTATAAGATGGGTGGTCTACTAATTCGAACTTCAATTCCTGAATTTTAGCCATTCAAACTAAGCAAGTGTGCTCACGTGCATTGTCTTGATGAAACAGAATTTTTTTTGTTCAAGTGAAGACGTTTTTTCTTTATTTTCTCGCTTAATCGGTTCAACAACGAGATATAATACTCTCCGGTGATTTTTTGTCCTTTTTCTAAATAGTCGACGAAAATAATTCCACGTGCATCTCAAAAAGCGGTGGCCATAACCTTGCCGGTCGATTTCACTGTCGTTGCCTTCTTTGGAGCTGGTTGACCTTTCACAATTCCCTGTTTTGACTGTTCCTTCGTCTAAGGAGTGTAGTGGTGTATCCAGGTTTCGTCTTTAGTGATGAATCGACGCACACAATTCCCTGTTTTGACTGTTCCTTCGTCTGACGAGTGTAGTGATGTATCCAGATTTCGTCTTTAGTGATGAATCGACGCAAAAAATCGTCCAGATTATGATAAATACGCGCCAAGAGGACCTCCAGTGCCACCACTTGACTGCGTCTGTTCTCGACTGAGAGCAAACACGGCACTTATTTTGCCGAAATTTTTCTCATGTTCAATTTCTCATGCAAAATTGAAATGACTGTACCTTTTGAAACCTCTGTGTCCTCAACTATTTTGCACAATTTTATTCTTCCGTCACTCAACTCCATGTCGTGGATTTTATTGACCATTTCCGGAGTGCTCACGTCTACAAGACGACCTAAACGACGTTCATCTGCAGTCGTTTAAATTCATTCACCCAACTGTAAACAATTGCATACACAGTTACAGATACACCATGAACTAAGCATCTAACTCAGCTTTGATTTTTTTTAATGTAAGACCTTTTAAATAGAAATGTGTTATCACCGCTCGAAACTTATATTTTTCCACTGTTAACAAGAAACATAAGTTGTTCATTTTGATCAACGATGAAAACGAAACTACTTGATGGATTTGGCTGAAACTTCGGTAGCACTCTATTTAGTTATCAGCAAGTCATGGTGAACGCAATCAAATGCGTTGCTGAGATCAGTATATACCGCATCCATTAGGACATCTACCTGAAATGCATCCGTGACATACTCAGCGAACACAGTCAGGTTAGTAATAGTTGAACGATTAGAGACAAACCCATGCTGAGAAGTATTTATGGAATGCAGAGGAGAAGACCACAATTTCAATGTTACCAAACAATCAAACCTAGAAAGACCATTAAGCTTAGATATCAGACGATAGCTTGCAATATTATTTTTATCACCGCGTTTTTATAAACAGGAATAATATATGCTTGCTTCCAACAATAGGGAAAGATGCCCGTACGAAGGGATAGGTTAAATATAAAAAGTCTTGGTTCCAACAGATTATCTAAGCAGTTCACGTGAATGCAGAAGGGACATCATCCCGGCCCACTAAACAAAGTTTTAATTTGAGACAGCCCCTGTTTATTTTCATCAATGGTAAAAATCAGATGAGAGAGCGAGAAGCTATTGTACGCTACATCGGAGAAGTCGTTAAAGCTAGGAGAGACATATACGGAAGAGAAACGCCTAGCAAATAGATTAGCGATCTCCTGATCATTTCTAGCCATGTAATTAAAACATGTTATCTGGAAAATCGCTACGACCACTTATTCGACCGGCAAATTTCCAAAATATGCCTGGATCAGACAATAAAGACTTCTCCATAGACTTTATATACAGTTTATAATCACGCGAAGTCAACCGCTTACAAGCCGCTTTAAGCAGTCTAAACTCTGTCAGAGACTGACCACATCCTGTTATCTTGAATTTAAGGTGAGCCTTCTTCTTCTCAAAAATAGTGTCTCTCAATTCACTTGACATCCATGACGGAAAAGTAGGAGAAAATGACTTAACCACCGGCGTATTGCAGCTAATTATTTAAAAAATGTTATTATCCAAATTCTTAACAACTGCGTCGATATGTGACCGATCACTGAATACTAATTTCCAATCTAAGTTAGACAACGTATTATACATGACTTGATAGTTTACTTTTTTAAAGTTAAATGAAGTAGGAGAGCTGTATAGTAAAGGAGCGGGCGATAGGGCAGTAGAATACTGATTGTCAACTATATGTGGCTCATGAAATCTGTCGGAGTGTGCTAATGGATCCAGCGATGAACAAGACAAAGCCTTATAGTTGCAAAATGCCAGATCTAATGCCAAATGCCAGACTCCGCTAATCAGCACCTTGAATCAGCATAATTTTCCCTATCAAAGACGTGTAATCAATTTTGTAAAAAAAAAGATCGACTATATAAGATTTAGCGTAAGACGCCAATCATTAACAGATATAAAGAATAGTACAAAAAATAAAAAATAATTTTAAATAAAATAATAGAAAAATGCCAAAATTGAAGATGATATAGTCCACTTTAATAGACTGAAAAAGACTAGCAAAAGTATATCGAAATATATTTGTCATTGACAAATTAAATAGAAAATCGGATATAGTTAAGGTACAAGCAATAATACGTAATAGTGAGTAATTAAGAATATCCAGAAGAAATTATTGAAACATTTAACAGTTTTTTTTCAACAATATAGTGTGCTGAGAAATTTAGGGAGTTTTATCTGCCGACCAAATTTTTGTTTGTATCAAATGGAATATTTGTAAGAAGAGTGGAAAAGTGGCGGTGATCGAATGGGAGATGACTAGAAGCTACAGAGGCATAAAGTCGATTTAACTCGTTTGACATAAATAACGTAAACGCAGAGCTATAAGCCTTGCTAGACAAACCAAGAGAACGAAAACTGCGCCATTTTGCCACAATAGTTGGAGCTTCATTCTCAATAGAGTTGCTTCTTAATATAACTGTTTTTTGCAATCTCAAGAGTATTAAAGACCTGAGATCACAGTGACTTATATAAAGTGAGGTGACTAGATTTAGTTGAAGTAAAAATCTTATAGGCTCGATCGCGACGAGACATGAGAGCACAAGTAGCAGAGGCGATCCAAGGTTTTATTTTTGACGAGAGCACGATAATATGAACAGGAGCAAACTGATCAAAAAAAGAAGTAATTAAAGAAGTTAGGGAGGAGAAATAGGAATTTTAGTATGTTGCAGAATTTAACTGGGACAAGGCATGTAGTGGTTGGCTTGAGACAGGAGACAGGCTATCGAAGCTATGATGAAATGTATCCAAGAGCTTGACCGGATAGATTTTATTCAACTGACGAGTTTGAATGAACTTAATTTTGGGCTAGTACGACCACAGCGAATGGAGATGTCGAAAAAGTCATGACCCGCTATAAATGAACTGGAGTATTTATGAAAGTCAATCACATTATCCAGATCATTTACAATAAATAGGTCAAGGGTAGTATGGGAGGAAATTTCTTTATCTATGCAGTGGTGAGTGGATTCAAGAGAGACTACAGAAAGAGCATGCTTATTAAGGAGGTTGTTTAAGGTAATTGTATTATTTTGATTAGGGAAGAGAAGATCTGTATTGAAATCACCTGTTATCACAAGGTTTTTGTATTGAGAGAAAAATAGGAAGAAAAAGAAGCTGAGGGTTGTCTGTAAACCACAGCGAATAAAATTTTGCTGTTGTAGCTAATTTCGGAAATAATAAACTCAGGAGTGTTATCATAAAGACGGTCAGAAGTAAAAAGAATGTTAAAGCAGCAGTGATCTCGCAAGTAAAAGCCAACTCCACCGCCCCGTTTGCCCACTCGATCACGACGGAAAAACTTAAAGTCATCCAACTGTAAATGACTATCGAAAATATCAGGCGTTAAAAAGGTCTCAGAAACAGCATAATATTATAATAATTAATAGAGGCTTGAGCTTCTAGAAGAGAAAAGTAGGAGTGAGAATCAAATCTATTTACATTAATATGCACTACTCTGAATTTGCCTGTAGTACAATTTACAGCTGGAGTATATGATAGACAGAGTGCATTAGAAGTAGAATATAAAGAATTAGCTGACTTTAGGTTGAGAGATCGCGCGGATAAATGATCAGAATGAAATTTATTCAACTGATCGAGCGATAATACAGGTATGAGTTCGGATTTAAGGTTCGCTCGTAAGCACACTTGCAGATTTTTGACAATAGGTCGCGCAAAATTAAGGAGCCTACTGACCTTGATAGTCTCCACAAAAGCTCATGGATTATCTTCGGTTAGAGAGCTCTTACAAAAACCTCGGTGTTACCGCCACAGTCGAAAATAGTTGAAGCGCACTTATTACGGAGCTAAACAGACCTTTGTAGTATTTTGTCGCGCAAAAGAGGTCCATTGATCTGAAATACAAAGGCCTTTGTAATTGGTTGCTCTGAGCCTTCACCTGAAATCCTATCAGACGTCATAAGCGGGTATCGATAACCTAGGGACAGTCGTGACTTTCGCCAAGCCTAATGAGCGCAACAAACTACGTGCAGCATTCGGAAGACCACGAGAGTACTCGTTCGGCAGATCGTGCACAAGAAGCTCGCAGGTATCTGTCATTATCGCATATTTATCGCGAAGCAGATCATCTGCCGACTTACCAGTCAAATCAGAACGAAGAGACTCAACCAGAACCTATGTACGCTTACCCAGATCACTCATGTGCTGACTCATCTCGACATTTCTCTGAGTATTTGCCTTGTAACGATCAAGAAACGACTCAAGCCGCGCAGGGGGAGCTGACATAGCTAAAGAGGTATTGAATGAAGAATCAACTGAGGAAGAAAGAATATCACTTTGAGCCACTCTCGACTGTTTGTGCGAAGACAATAATGGGAACGAAGTTTGTCTTTTTTCGCTGCCACGCGTAGCTGAACAGGCTGCAAGTAGAGAAGAAATGGAATTTTGAGAATGAGCAGAGCGTTCAAAGCAGGTCGAGCAGGCAAAAATGTTAGGAAGACTGGTGAGTGCACCAGGACTCAGACAACCATGATGATAAAACTGATTGCAAACAGAACACTGGACCGAACGTGCAGTCTTACGTTCAATAACGCACGAGCAAACAGAACAATACTTTGCGACCATTAAAGGCACTCAGCAATAGTTTCAAACAGCAAGACGAGCATAGACACTAGCATTAAATGAATGGACCTTTAAATTTTAAAGCGAAAGTAAACCGTAGAACGTATTTAAAACTAGTAAACAGCAAGTATATGATTTGGTTACGCTGTATATGAATATGGCAGTTTCGGACGCTATAAAAGTAAACAACAACAAATGGAGAGGCAATCCGGAACGTCTGCGGTCGCACGCAAATTTTAATTTGAACAGGTAATCGTTAAAGCAACGGAAAATAGATGAATTTACATATAATGAAAAACAAGTAGTACGCAAAAACTTATCGCAGAATGTTGATGAATGCAGACAAGTCAGTAAGTGCAGTTGGAGAATCAATGGTTCCAGATGTGTGTAGCAAGATAAGAAATCTTTGCAGAGTTGATGTAAGCAAGGCTTAGCAGAAGAAGAGAGGTTAGTGTACTCACATTGAGAGTGAGAGAGAGAGAGAGAGAGAGAGAGAGAGACGACCTGACCTGAATAAGGCTGCTGGTTGATCTGATGCAATTGCTGGCAGGTCGATAACAGATTGGCTCGAAGTCTCCGTGCCCTGGACGATAATCTTTTCTTGCTACTCTATGCCCAGCGTCGTCCTTGTTCCTGGATCTTACTGCTCTGCAATCAGTGACTCTGGAAATTAATGGCTCTCTTCTTTAGCGTGTGTGCTCTCGGCTGTCATGGTCGATACCCTCTAATTGAATGCTAAGCTTGAACTTTCCTCCCTCTTCTCGACGCTGCCACTCTTGTTCTCAATTGGTTCCCACTAGCGATGGCAGCCATAGGTATGAGCCATAGGTATTAGGCATAGGCCTAAAATAAAGCGTTGCGCGCATCGGTAATGGTTTTATTAATTTAATCATGCTCACCTTGGCCACAGTGGAGGAGTAAGTCGCGGGAAAAAGAGTGAGCCAGATAGGGCCGGCCACCTCAACCAGAGTCCCGTTACAGACGTAACATAATCGACAGCAAAAAATACGTCCTTACTCTTTTAGGATTACTGGCAAAATGGACGATTACCCAACTCATCTCCTCGGAAATGTCTATCGTTCCCGTCTTGGTCGAGAACAAAAATCGTTTTTGGCCAGATCTCGTAATTTGGATAACTGGTGCACCCTTTAATTACTCCCCAATTTAGAAGAATTTTATTTCTGTTTGTCTCGTCACTCATTCTTCTAATATATCTGCTAATAAACTAATTTAGAGTCACCTTGGAATTGTTCCGGTATTTATTGGAAAAATTAATGAGCATTCGTCTATTAATCTCCTATTCATCACGAGAAGTGAGATCAACAACCGGATACGAGGTGTGTTCAAAATGTAAGATGAAATTTTATTTCATTATAAACAATATTTATTTATTCATCAATATTTATGTTGTTCCTTTCAAAGTAATCCTTCTCAGATAAGATACAATTGTGTCAACGTTTTTTCTAATCCTCGAAGCACTTCTGGTAAGCACTTTCTGGTATAGCCTTCAGTTATTCCAGCGATTTTTTCTTTATCTCCTCAATCGTTCCAAGCCACCGTCCTTTCATGGGTTTCTTGAGTTTTGGGAACCGGTGAATATGGTGCCTGAGGCATAATTGTGGTTTTGTTTTTGGCCAAAAAGTTCGACACAAGCAACGATGAGTGAGCAGGTGCATTATCGTGATGCAAAATCTATGAATTGTTTTCCCACAATTCCGGACGTTTTTTTCGTATTTCTTCTCGCAAATAGCGCATAACTTCAAGGTAATACTCTTTATTGGCCGTACGACCTTGTGGTAAGAACTCTTGATGTACTACACCACGATAATCAAAGAAAACAGTGAGCAAAACGTTGACATTTTATCGAACTTGACGTGCTTTTTTCGGTCTTGGCACTTCTGGAGTGTTATTTTGGAACGATTGAGCTTTTGTTTCTAAGTCATAACCATAAACCCATGATTCATCACCAGTTATGACTCTTTTTAACATATCAGGATCATCATTGACGTCTTTTAACAGCTCTTGAGCGATGCTCCTTCGACGGTTCGTTTGTTCAAAATTAAGCAGTTTCGGAACAAATTTTGCTGCTACACGTTTCATTCCCAAAACTTCGGAAAAAATTGCATGGCACGAGCCAACAGAGATGACGACGTCTTCAGCCACTTCTCTAATAGTGATCCGATGATTTTTAACACCATTTGTTTCACTTTCATTAGTTATTGAAGTGCTGGGGTGTCCAGAGCGAGGTTCGTCGTTGGTGTCTTCTCGGCCATCTTGAATGAGCTTATACAACTTGTAAACATTTTTTCGACTTAAAGTAGACTCACCGTATGCCACTGTCAACATTTCAAGTGTTTAATTCCATTTTTTACGCAAAATTTTATGCACACTCTTTGATCCATTGTTTTCGACAGCAGAAAATCGACGAGCACAAAAAACACGTCTAACGTTTCTGTCTCGCAAAAAAAGTAAACATACATACTGGCTGAAACTGTGAGCATACGTGAGGGACATATATACCAACATAATAAAAAAATATATCGATGATCGAATCTACGTAGCCTGCCAAATTTAAAATATTTACCTTACTTTTTGAATGCACCTCGTATTTCGTAAAACTAATAAAGCAGATTCAATGATGTCTAGTTTCCCTCAATGTCTATACCGTTTACTAGAATTGACACGGTAGTATGGTAGGAGTTATTTCTAGGAGTTAGTTGGGTTAGGGGATAGGTTGTAAGGTTGCTTAGCTCGTTAGTATTGTGGAATTTAACTCTTTTGCAAAAAATTAGCCATTAAAATTAGCAACTGAACTTGTTCAAAATATTTTTTCCCTGAGTATATTTGCAATAGACATTATTTCTGGCTCCATGTAAAATAGCGATTTCAAAAGTTTTAATGCGATAAGGTCATAGTTACATATACTTTGCTTTGTTCGTATGTTGCAAAATAAAAAAAAATATATTGCGAAATAAAAGATTAAATTGAGATAATTTATAAATAAAAAATTTTAGGTACTCAGTTATTGTTAGAACTTAATTGTATAAACTCATATGCCACTTGCTGAAAAGCGAAAGATAAGCAAGTTTTATAAGTCCTCAAATGAGTACATTGATTCAAGTACGGAATCGATCTGAATACGCTGCGTTTGAACAAAATTTTCTCTGTACGTTACCAGCTAAATCTAATCCTATGCTTTTAGTCGAGTTTATTTTCAAATCTGTTATTGTATGTATGATATCATTTTTTAAATACTTATTTCGTGTATATTTTACCATTTCTTCCGGTCACTCGAAGAAAAAAAATCGCACGCCGCCCGCTAATTAGGATTTTTTTCGTTCATTTTTCGGGTGGCCATTCGATGTGACAGAAGGAGATTAGTATGCGCGGTAAACCGTCGTGACTCTTTTTTTTCTCCTTTTTACTCCGAACGGAAACGAATGGACGAGAGATTCTGCATCGCAGCTCGTTCTTCTTTTTCGCCTCTGCTTCTCCTTTTCTTCCTTTTGCTATCGCGTGCTAATGAACGTTCCAGGTTGCTGTGCTTACCCCTCTACTTACGGTCTAAATAAGTAAAAATAAAATGCTTTGCCCTCGTAAACAGGTGGACGAGTTTTCGCTTCTTGCTCTGTCTCTCTTTCTCTTACTTTTTCTTCTTTCTTCTACTTCGGTAATTAGTGGGCTGCGGTTTCGAAACCACGCTAAATGGAAATGGTCTGACGATCTCTCTTTCATTCTGCTTATGCGCTATTGTACACTAATGACGTAATATATAATTATATATATAATTTTATATATATATGTATATATATAAATTATTTGGCTATTTTTGTTTTATTTACAGTTTGTCATTATAGTACTAGGTGTAAGGGCTCTCGTTTTATAGTTTTTATAATATTTATTCAGAATGACGTTTACAATTCGACAGACTAAATGATTCTCAACTGTTTTTTAACAAATTTTCAAGCACCAGCCATTGCTTGACAACGCATAAATAACAAAAGCATAATGATTAAAATAGAATGTAGGACATATCTTACAGATTCGGCCAATCCTGACATTTGACCGTCCCCGGACAATTGCAATTTTAACATTTATTTAGTACGCCAAAGTCGCATATTGTTAGCTTCCCAAACTCCTTCATACTTTCTTTGAGTAAGTTGGAAACCATCGATGTCTCTTATCATATAACGATTGTTTCTCAAAACTCTAAATATTTCGTAAGGTCCTTTGAAGCGAGGAATCAATTTCGATGAATAACCCGGTGTAGAATCAAAATTTTTTACCATTACATAATCACCCTCTACGTAAGTGTGTGCGTCTTTACGTTTTTTATCAGCAAATTTTTTGTAGGATTCTTGTGCTTTTTTTGTTTGAACCCTAGCCTTTTCTCGCATTTTTATCAAGTCTCTCTCGCTGTCATTTACAAATTGATCCAGATATTCTTTGATATGATCATTGATTTTGCCTCTTTGATTGATTCCAAATAGTAGCATACATGGACTTTCGCCAGTGGTCTTATGAATATTATTATTCAAGGCAAATTCAACGTCTTCAATAACATTTGGCCATTTCTTTCCTACCTCATGGTCCGTAAGTTTTCCTAGCATTGGTTTTACAGTACGATTAACGCGCTCTACTTGCCCGTTCGCTGGTGGAGAACCTGTTGCAACTTTAATATGTTTTATATCATTTTCTCTAACAAAATCTTCGAATTCTCCAGCAGTGAAACAAGTCCCACTATCAGAAATAATACAGCTTGGTTTACAGTAGTGACTGAAATAATTTTTTAAACACACAATTACTTCAGTGGTAGTGGTAGATTTTGTCGGATAGAGTTTCGTAAATTTAGTGAAAGATTCTGTAATTACCAAAATGTATTTCTTCGATGTGACTCGTGAATCCGAAATAGACACATGATCAATATGCAATGTTTGAAATGGCTTATCTCCCTTAGGTATTACATTGACAAAACCTTCCACTTTCCCTGATGCCGGATTGTAAGCGATACATTTGTAGCAGTTCTTAATATCTTCACTAATTTTCTCTTTCATGTTTGGAAACCAATAGTTTTTTTTAATATATCATGCGTTTTTTCAATACCTAAATGACCAAATTCATCGTGATACTTAAACATAATGTTTTTCTCCATTTGACAAGGTACATAAAATAGAAGTGAGTTATTATGCTTTCTATACACAATACCATTCTGCATTTCAAAAATTTTGCTTTCAGATTTTTCTAGCTCACTCCTAATTTTAACAATGTTTGAGTCTCGAGTTTGCTCAATAATCAGGTTCGATTCAAAAGAATTGTCTTCTACTACGCAGACCATATTCATTCGACTTAGACAATCAACATGCGCCATGCGCTTTCCTTCGCGATGTTCTGTAATATAGTCATAGTTTTGAATCTCAAGCATCCATTTTGAAATACTGGGATGTATATCTATCTTTTTCATAGCTAGAGCTAGAGAATTACAGTCAGTAATTATTTTGAATCGTAAACCAGTCAAATAAATACGAAATCTACGTAATGCATAAACAATAGCCAACATCTCTAATTCAAAACTATGCAGACGGCTTTCTCTGTCTGTGGTTCTCTTTGAAAAATAAAATACGGGGTGAAATTTGAGATCTCTACCGTTTTGTAATAATATAGCGCCATAGCCGTATGAGCTTGCATCACAGTGAAGTTCAGTTTCAGCGTGAGGATCATAAATAGCCAAAATTGGAGCTTCAATCAGTCTCTGTTTCAATGTTTCAATTGACTCTAATTCAATTTTAGTAAGTTTGAAACCAACATCTTTTCGCGTGAGATCGTAAAGTGGCTTTGCGATAATTGAAAAATTTTCAATGAACTTTCGAAAATATGAGCATAATCCAATAAATCTTTGTACACTGTGCACATTTTCTGGAATTCCAAAATTCATAACAGATTCAATACCTTTTTTGGTAGGAGCAATGCCTTGATCTGAAATCTCATAACCTAAGTATTCAATAATATCGAATAAAAATTTGCATTTTGAAATTTTAACTTCAAGCTTGTTTGCTACCATAATCTTCAATAATTTTTTAATAACGTCTAAATGGTGTTCAACAGTTGTCGTTGCTACAAGTATATCGTCCATATATACTACTACATCACCAGAATCAAGTAACTCTCGTAGAGCAGTATTTATAAATTTTGAAATATAGATGGACCGACTTTAATCCCAAAAGGCATCCATAAGTATTCAAACTGTCCAAATGGTGTTATAAAAGATGTATATTTTATTGATGATTCTTCGATTTGTATGTGGTGAAAGCCATCTTTTAAATCTAAAATTGAAAAGCACTTTTTGCCTTTCAAAATCATTAATTGATCTTCGATCAAAGGCATAGGATAATGATCCGTTTCGATTATCTTATTTAATGGCCTATAATCAACACACATTCGTTTCTCGTGATTTTTTTTTTCAGTTAGAACGATTCGACAGCAATATTCAGAAGTACTCGGTCTAACAATGCCTCTTTCTAGAAGATCATCAAAAATATTTTTAACAGTGTTCTTATCAGTGTAAGACAACCTAGTTGGTTTAAAAAAAAAATAGTTGTTCAGATTTCAATTTGATTTTCAATTCAGCATGAGTTTCTGGTTTCTCTGGTCTAACAGGTTGAACATAATCATTTTGGAAAATGTCTTTCAATTTATTTTGAACCTCGAAAGGTACTTTTGGACAAATAATTAAATCATCAACTAATTTATTATCAATTCGACAAACATCAATGTTCATTATCTCTAATGTATCGATTCCAAATGCATCATTTTCAGATTCAACTATTGTCAAATTAAAAACTTTGAAAAAATCTCTACCTAATATAGCGTGAGAAGACATAGTATCGTTGCTCACAACAAATAATTTAATTTGCTTTTTAGTGTTATTCATAGTGCAATTTGCAGTTACTTGTCCAATAATCTCAAGCTTTGAATTATTTATGCCGTTGAATTCTAACTCTGTCTGGTTTAAAGCTTGCATCAAAATAGGATTAATAAATTTCTCTTTGACAAATGTAATCGGACTACCACTATCTAATAAAGCATATACTTTCATCACATACAAATCTCCATCACTTTCAAATTCCAATTCAATTGTTCTGATATACTCATCTTTAGTGAGTATACTATCAATAGTTGCAATATCAGATTTTTGAGTTTCAATCTCACTCTTTTTTCTCAAAGGATAGTTTTTATATTGGTGTTCAAGAGAAGAACATTTGAAACAAGATCCTTTTGGTCTTTTTTCTTTTGTACAATCATACGATAGATGCGTCATATCACCACAGTTATAGCACCTTGTTTTTCTCTCAACTTCAATCTTATCATTTTTGCCAGTAGATTTTGAATCAAAAATTTTAGTTTTGTTTTGGATATTTCTCTCACTTTTCAATGTAATTTTATCAAATGCATTTAACAAAGCTTCGACAGTAATAAATTGTTGCATACGAGCTTGATCTTGTAAGTTTTCATTTGGAATTCCATCAATCAAATAATCAATAATCTCGGTATCGTCAATTGGAACTTTGTTTGTTAAAATAAATTTATCATGAACGTATTCACTGAATTTTTCTGTGTTTTGCCAAATTCGACTCTCAAATTCTTTTCTCAAACTAATTTTACTGATTCTCCTAAAGAACATTTTTCTCAAGTCATTCAATAAATTTTCAGTACTCAATTCTAAATTTTCAGATTTTGATTGAAACCACAATTCAGCTTTATCCTTCAACTTCATACTAATCAAAATTCTACTCGCGTTTTCAGATAAATTGTACATCTTAATTATTAATCTAACTTGTTTTTCCCAACACTCAAAATTATCGCTATTACCATTAAAATTACTTAATAAATCGCTAACAGTCTTCACAAGCTTCAAGTCGTCTCGTCTGCCAGATACGTCTGTCGCCAAAACCTCGAATGTAGATGGTCTAGTCATCGCTCCTGGTGTGTTGATGATTGGATAACCTCCAACGTAGCCCGTCGCAGCATTTGCGTGTTGATTGCATTTATCAGCATTCGTCGGACCGCAGCTGTTGTTGAAATCAAAATTGTTGCCGCTGCGGCTGCTCGCAGTTTGAATCGTTGCGCCTCCGTGACCGCTGCTCGTCGCTTGATTGGAAGCTCCACCGCTGCCGCCGTACGTAGCTTGACTCGCAGCATCGCTGTTGTGGTTGCTGGTGGCATCACCGTTGTTCAAAGGAGCTTCGTTGTTGTTCACATGTATTCCGCTGCTAGCCAAAGACAAGTCACCGCTTGTGCCGTTGCTACCGACGATCGTAGTTGTTCCGTTGGGATTGTGTACGATGCCTTCTCGAACGTGCGCTCTCTTCTGAGCTTCCAATTCTTCAAGTTTGTTCTGTAGATCAGCCATTTGTTGTATCAGCAAATCTCGCTCTTCTATAAGTTGTTGAGATTCTCGTCGGGCCTCTTGCAATAAAGGGTTGTTTTCTTCACAATATGTTCGGATCCAGCTGCCATCCGGATTTGCTTCTTGGATGCGCAGAATCAATTCAGCCTTATTTCCACTAGTCAATAGCCCTTGTTTTCGTAAAATTTCTTTCAATTCTGTTACAGTTATGTCTTGCAATTCAGCCATGTCAGATTTCATTTCGTTTTCACTGAATTATTACTTTTACTTCCATTCGACTCAGTTCAATTGCACAAACAGATTCGTATGTAAAATATCTTTAAGAAAATTTTTTGACTTTTGTGGGCTCTATCCCACTTCTGAGAACTGTAAGGGCTCTCGTTTTATAGTTTTTATAATATTTATTCAGAATGACGTTTACAATTCGACAGACTAAATGATTCTCAACTGTTTTTTAACAAATTTTCAAGTGCCAGCCATTGCTTGACAACGCATAAATAACAAAAGCATAATGATTAAAATAGAATGTAGGACATATCTTACATAGGCTTCTATGTCAATTAGAACATGTGACGTATGTATTTTAACACAATTTATTAATTAAGCGCGTATAAGGGAATAATTATACAGGGTGTCCAAAAAGTAACGATACACCTGAGAAATTTTCTAAGCCGGTTATTTTTTTAACCGGGTGAAGGTTGTTCTTGAAGTAACTTTTTACGAGGAATCCGATGGTAACCTTGGATTTGACCTTGAACCTCATTTTCAAGGTTATTTTGAGGTCAACCTCATTTTTTTAAATGGAAACCCCTATTTTTTATGGCGGAATCGGAAAGAGCGGAAAATTTTACGTCCAGATATGTATTGAGGTATGAGGTTGAGGTAACCTCTGGAGGTCAACTGGAGGTCAAAGTATGAATTCTTAAAAATCTCGCAAATTCAGTGGTTAAACAAAACAAAGAAAAGGATAACCCCAGGTAACTTTCAACGGTGCTCTTTAATTTGTCCTTGAACCTCATTTTCAAGGTTATTTTGAGGTCAATCTCATTTTTTTAATGGGTACCCCTATTTTTTATGGCGGAATCGAAAAAAGTGAAGACTCTCACGTATGGATGAGTTGAGGTTTGAGGTTAATGTGACGTCTAGGGGTCAGATGAAGGTCGAACTGTGGCTTTGTAATAGTACCAGGATTTTAGTGGTACAAGGAAGCAAATAAAGGTCATGGAAACCCCCATTTTCGACAGCGGCAATCGAAAGAGCGGAAAATTTCACATCCAAATATCTACTTAGATCATAAGTCAAGGGCGAACTTAAAGTTTAAGGTCAGTCGAAGGTTATCCAAACTTAAAGACACCCTAAAATTTTTTAAAGTTTTTTTCATAATGGAGAAGGGTATTTATTTAGTAATTGCCCATCGGAGATCCGTGACCTTGAATTTAACCTTCAACCTCATTATCAAGGTTTTTTCAAGATCAATTTTTTTTACTTTTAGCGTTACCCAGGAACAACGACGTGGACGTAGTAAAATCTGTCCCTTTGGAGTGCTTTATTTTCGTGAGTTCCCCTCGCCTCTCACGATCGGGGTGCTTGATTTTCGTGAGTTCCCCTCGCCTATCAACAATGATTTTTTACGCTTATTTTCTTAATAACTTGATTAGCCAGTTAAACTTTTTAAGTTTACTATCCCATACCTATTCATTGAAAATCCACTAACAATTTCACTTGGTTCTATCCTTAGGAAATGTACTATGCCTAACTTTATCGTTTTGAGCTTATTCTTCGGGACAATTGCATTTTCAAAAATTAATATTCAAAAAAGCAACATATTTGAAAAGATTTTACCATTCGAAAATCTCCATGAAGCATTAGTGCATTAGTCGGACTGTAGTAGAACTTTTTTGTAAAAGTACTCAAATTATAATTTTCATTTTTTGAAAACATTTATTTGGGTTGCAAACTTTTTGTTTTTAATTCTGATTGATTTTTGAGTAAATTTCGATTCGCTGACTTAAAATGGAACGCCTCACTGAACGAGAAGGAATATCACTTCTTATGATGAGAGGCTGGGGTGGAGTAGAAAGATCTTACAGGGCAGTGAGAAATCTTTTTAATGAGACATTTCGGGTTAATAGAACTCCAATTGCTGTGTCTACTGTTCAGAATACTATTTCAAGGTTTGTAAATTTTGGCCATGTCAGAAATCTACCTAAGTCAGGTAGACCACGCTCAGCAAGAAATGAAGAGAATTTATTAAATTTTCTATTATCATTCACTGAAAATCCACATAATTCCATCCGCAGAGTTGCTCAAGAGCATGACATAAGTACATCGTCCGTACATATCATTTTAAAAACAGCAAAATTCCATCCGTTTAAAGTACACCTGGTTCACAAGTTGAATGAAGACGATTTCGATCGTCGTGTTGAGTTTTGTGAAGATATGATGGCACGCATAATTGAAAATCCAAATCTTCCATCAAACATAGTTTTCTCTGATGAAGCAACTTTTCAACTTGACGGAACATTAAATCGACATAATTGCAGGTACTGGGCTGCGGAAAATCCACACTGGATGCGAGAAGATAAATCGCAATATCCGCAGAAGTTGAATGTTTGGGCTGGAATAGTGAATAATCGAATCATAGGGCCATTCTTTATTGATGGTAACTTAAACGCTCAAAATTATGAAGAGATGCTTCGTAATCAAATAGTTCCAGCAATTAGAGAAATAGTCGGAGACAACTTCGAAAATACATGGTATCAGCAGGATGGTGCTGCAGCTCACTATGGACGAGACGTTCGAATTTACTTAGATGAGGTGTTTGATAATCGGTAGATAGGAAGGAGAGGCACAATTGAATGGCCAGCTAGGTCCCCCGATTTGACGCCTTTAGATTATTTTTATTGGGGTTATCTAAAGGATCTGATGTAAGATAAATCATACGTGAGAGGCCAGGGGAACTCACGAAAATCAAGCACCCCGATTGTGAGAGGCGAGGGGAACTCACGAAAATCAAGCACCCCGATCGTGAGAGGCGAGGGGAACTCACGAAAATAAAGCACCCTAAGGGGACAGATTTTACTACGTCCACGTCGTTGTTCCTGGGTAACGCTAAAAGTAAAAAAATTGATCTTGAAAAAACCTTGAGAATGAGGTTGAAGGTTAAATTCAAGGTTACGGATCTCCGATGGGAAATTACTAAATAAATACCCTTCTCCATTATGAAAAAAACTTTAAAAAATTTTAGGGCGTCTTTAAGTTTGAATGACCTTCGACTGACCTTAAACTTTAAGTTCGCCCTTGACTTATGATCTAAGTAGATATTTGGATGTGAAATTTTCCGCTCTTTCGATTGCCGCTGTCGAAAATGAGGGTTTCCATGACCTTTATTTGCTTCCTTATACCACTAAAATCCCGGTACTATTACAAAGCCACAGTTTGACCTTCATCTGACCCCTAGAGGTCACATTAACCTCAAACCTCAACTCATCCATACGTGAGTATTCACTTTTTTCGATTCCGCCATAAAAAATAGTGGTACCCATTAAAAAAAATGAGGTTGACCTCAAAATAACCTTGAAAATGAGGTTCAAGGACAAATTAAAGAGCACCGTTGAAAGTTACCTGGGGTTATCCTTTTCTTTGTTTTGTTTAACCACTGAATTCGTGAGATTTTTAAGAATTCATACTTTGACCTCCAGTTGACCTCTAGGGGTTACCTCAACCTCATACCTCAATACATATCTGGACGTAAAATTTTCCGCTCTTTCCGTTCCGCCATAAAAAATAGGGGTTTCCATTTAAAAAAATGAGGTTGACCTCAAAATAACCTTAAAAATGACGTTCAAGGTCAAATCCAAGGTTACCATCGGATTCCTCGTAAAAAGTTACTTCAAGAACAACCTTCACCCGGTAAAAAAATTAACCGGCTTAGAAAATTTCTCAGGTGTATCGTTACTTTTTGGACACCCTGTACTTGATTATTCCCACGAGCCTTACACTGGATCCGTGCGCAAACGCCGTGTCACTAATTATTTTTAAGGGGAAGATGCGTATGGCTCATTTGTTTCACTGCAAATGTGACGATGGGCCTCCTCACGAAATTGGCGGGCTGAGTGATAGTTCGAGAGGAAGGGAATGACGAGCACATGTACAAAATGACTCTCAATCATCTTCAATTATATTTATTAACCGTTACTACATGCGAGAGAGAGAGAGAGAGAGAGAGAGAGACGACCTGGTCTGAGGAAGGCCGCTGGCTAAACTGATGTTGCAGCTGCTGACAGGTCAATATCAGGCTGGCCTAAAATCTATGTGGATGGTAATCTTTCCTCAACACTCTATGCCCAGCGTCGGCCCTGTTCCTGGATCCTTCTGCTCTACAATGGGCAATTCTGCAAATCGGTTGCTCCCTACTTTAGCGCGCGCGCGCTTTCGGCTGTCACGGTCGATATATTCTCTGATCAAATGCCGAACTTGAACTCTACTTTCTCTCCCCGCCGCGCGCGTACCGGCTCGAGCAACGTCGGCGGCTTCACTCTTGCGAGTGTATCGCCGCGGGTCGCTCGCGCTCATTTCCTTGTCTTACGTAACGTATCTTCTCCTCTCTCATCTTGCCACTGTCGCTCTTGCTCCCAATGGGCTCCGACTAACGATGCCGGCGGCAGGTATTGGTCCTGAAATAAAACGTTGCGGGCATCGGTAATGGTTCTTGGCTTCTATCACATTCACAATGGTCACAGCGAAAGAGTGAGTGAGTCACAGTATCAAGGATCTATAATTGAATAATACAGAAATACGCATATAATTTGAATTTAATCTTATCTGCTAAATTACGGATTCTTTACTAATGTGTTAAATGTACAAATATATATAAATGTAGACTGATTTACAATCTACGACTGTTTTTTTTCATATTCATGACAAAGAAGTTTGTTTACGTGACCGCAAATAGAGTTTAGCTATAATATATTCCATATTATATTATTATATTAGTTTTCCTTGACAATTCGTACGGGTATATTGAGCTATTACCACGTTATTAAATTAAATTGTTTCCTACAAAAATGTTCAAATGGGAGCTTCACAATAATCATGCATAACGCACGATAAAAATCGTGATAGAATTTGCTTTCTTTATTTTAATAAAAGTTTCATTGCAAAATCAGCTAGAAACAATTATGAAATCTAACTTAAATCATTATTTAAACGACCGTCACTTACCAAAAGTCTTGTATACTTCCTACAGAAGAAATATTTATCGTGATAAAAAAAATAAAAATTTTAATGTTTGACAAATTATTTTGATATAAAATATTCGACAAAATTACCGGACTTTTCAAAATTTGATTTTGAAAGATGTATTAGCAGATTAAATATTAGGCGTAAATATAATTGTTTATTGTGTGAGTTATTAAGATCTTCTATAAATTCAGAGAAGAAAACTTCGAAATTACAGAAAAGCAATACCCGAAAAGAACTAACAAGGAATCCCAACTCGAAATCACCGTTTTTAATAATCTTTTGATATATACAGGGTGGTGAAAAAGTATGGAAACACCTGAAAATCTCAGAGGGTTGGTCATAAAAATAAAATTCTTAAGGTCAGATCCTATATAACTTTCAACGAGGAATCCATTGATGACCTTGAATTTGACCTTAGACCTTACCTTCAAGGTCATTTCAAGGTCAACCTCATTTTTTCAAATGAGAACCCCTATTTTTGATGCCGGAATCAAAATGAGCGGGAAATTTTACGTCCGGATACGTGGTTAGGTATTAGGTTAGAGTAACCTCTGGAGGTCAAATAGAGGTCAATATCGGAAAAAGTATGGAAACCCCTGAAAATCTGAGCGTTGGTCGTAAAAATAAAATTGTTAACGTCAGGTCTTATGTAACTTTCAACGATGAATCCAGTGATGACCTTGAATTTGACCTTGGACCTCACCATCAAGGTCATTTCAAGGTCAAAATTCTTTTGTTAAATGGGAACCCACACTTTTAACATCGGCAATTGAAAAAGAGTCAAATTTTACGTTAAAATATGCCTTGAGGTCCAAGGTCGACGTGACCTCTGGAGGTCAAATAAAGATTAACAGTATATTTATATCGAAACTCCAAAAATGTGTCTATTTTGATTATTAAACAAGAAAACTAATTTCTCAATCCAGAATTCTTCTTTTAGCGCTATCCAGGAACAACGACGTGGACGTAGAAGGATTGTGTTCCCTTTGGGGTGCTGGATTATCGTGAGTTCCCCTTGCCTCTCACTTAGGGCGTTTTTATGAATTATTATAGTAGATGAGTAAATTTATAACAGATGCTCAAATTGTTCTCCATTTGTTTCTTGACAGTAACCAATCCTGATGTAAAATGACTGAACTGCATGTCGAATCATATCTCTTGTAATGAGAGCAGTTTCCTCAATAATTCTACGTCTTAATTCATCAAGATTTTCTGGATTTGTTCTGTAAACGCGATCTTTTAAATAACCCCATAAGAAAAAATCCAATGGTGTTAAGTCTGGAGATCTTGGAGGCCACTCTATGCTACCTAGTCTACCTATCCATCTTTCGAAGAATGTTTCATTCAAGAATCCTCTAACATTAACTGCAAAATATGGTGCTGCACCGTCTTGCTGGAACCATGTGTTTTCGAAATCGTCTCCTTTCACAGCTTGTATTGCTGGAACAATTTGGTTTCGCAATAGCTGTTCATAATTTTGTGCATTTAAATTTCCTTCGATAAAAAAGAGACCTATTATTGTGTCGTCTACAATTCCTGCCCACACATTTAGTTTTTGAGGATATTGAGTGTGAGTTGCGTCCATCCAGTGAGGATTTGTATCAGACCAATATCGAAAGTAATGTCGATTGACATTACCGTTTAACTGAAACATTGCTTCATCTGAAAAGACAATATTTCCTAAAAATTGTGGATTGTCAGTTATAATTTCCATCATCGTCTCACAAAATTCAGTGCGACGATCAGGATCATCTTCATTTAATTCTTGCACAAGTTTAATTTTGAAGGGATGCAATTTGTTTCTGTTCAAAATTTGAAGAACAGATGTGTGATGGATGTCGTGTTGTAAAGCTGCAGATCGAAGAGTCTCATGAGGATTTTCTACAAAAGACTGTAAAACATGTAAAGATTTTTCTTCGTTTGTTGCTGTCGATGGTCTACCAGCAACAGGACAATTTCGAACAGATCCCGTGTCATCAAAACGTCTTATTGTTTTTGAAACAGTTCCTCTTGATATAGGAGTACCATCGTTTCGAAATGTTGCATTAAACAGATTAGTTACCTGTGTATATGACCTATGCATATCACCCCAACCTCTCATCATCAAAAGTGATATCCGTTCTCTTTCGGACAATCGAAACATTTTGGTTTCAAAATGACTTCTTCGTACAAAACTAATTTACAACAAAAATATTTGGTGATTTTGTCAAATTTTATCTCTTGCAACTACAGAGTGTTATTTATGCAGTAATACCAAAAATGTATTCGTCAAGCGAATTGAAATAAAAATTCATTCATTCATAAATTTATTTTCTATCTAAAGAAAACCTTTTTTTAACAATATCATTTATGTAACTACGCGGACATGAAAAAGCCACACATAATATTGAATTTTCGACTTTTAATGAGACAGCTATTTTGTTAAAGATACATTTCGTCAGTTTGGCGGAATAATCGGACAAGTTGAGTTTTTATTTGTAAAAGTGGACACGTCGGATTTTCATTTGAAAATGTGGATACGTTGGCTTTCTTTCTTTCCTTTCTTTCTTGTAGAAGCGGGCGTAACGAAAATAATTTTTTCTTGTCTAATTTAAACTTAGTAATACTTTTTTAATGTAACGGTTTGAATGGTAAATGAATGTTAATGAAAATAGAAACGAATTTTTGCGGGATCCAACTTCGTTTTCGCTATTTGTTTGAAAGGCTACGATTTAGAAATTTTTTGCAAATGAAACGTTTTACCAAATTTATGCAAATGAATCATTTTAGCAAATTTTCGTAAATGAATAGTTTTTGCAAATTTCTGCAAGTGAATCGTTTTTGCAAAATATTACAAACTACATATCTGATTTTCTAAATTGTTTTCTTATTTTAGCCAACTTATTCAGTAATTTTGGAAATCGCCGTGTTTCCGTGTAGCCGTGTATCCCCATTCAGGTTCAGGGTAGCGTGATCGAGATCAGTGATACTAAAACCTATTCAACAAAGCACCCCAAGTGAAAGGCAAGAGGAACTTACTCTAAAAAAGCCCCCCAAAGGGAACACAATCCTTCTACGTCCACGTCGTTGTTCCTGGATAGCGCTAAAAGAAGAATTCTGGATTGAGAAACTAGTTTTCTTGTTTAATAATCAAAATAGACACATTTTTGGAGTTTCGATATAAATATACTGTTAATCTTTATTTGACCTCCAGAGGTCACGTCGACCTTGGACCTCAAGGCATATTTTAACGTAAAATTTGACTCTTTTTCAATTGCCGATGTTAAAAGTGTGGGTTCCCATTTAACAAAAGAAATTTGACCTTGAAATGACCTTGAAGGTGAGGTCCAAGGTCAAATTCAAGGTCATCACTGGATTCATCGTTGAAAGTTACATAAGACCTGACGTTAACAATTTTATTTTTACGACCAACGCTCAGATTTTCAGGGATTTCCATACTTTTTCCGACATTGACCTCTATTTGACCTCCAGAGGTTACTTTAACCTCATACCTAACCACGTATCCGGACGTAAAATTTCCCGCTCATTTTGATTCCGGCATCAAAAATAGGGGTTCTCATTTGTAAAAATGAGGTTGACCTTGAAATGACCTTGAAGGTAAGGTCCAAGGTCAAATTCAAGGTCATCACTGGATTCCTCGTTGAAAGTTATATAGGACCTGACCTTAAGAATTTTATTTTTATGACCAACCCTCTGAGATTTTCAGGTGTTTCCATACTTTTTCACCACCCTGTATATATACATAATTTCATTATTATAGTTATAGTTATAGTTATAAAAATGTTATAGTTCATAAAAAAATAATTAATACTATTTTTTTATCTGTGCACTTCCAAAAAAGTACTTTGCAATATATCTGAGGTTCTAATCGATATTTTATGAAAAACAAATTTCATTTGACTGCTAACATAAATACGAAAGGAATGCATGCAGTTTCGATTATAAGGGAAACAACTCTTTTTTCTAATAAAATTTAACCCTTTTTATAACTATGGTTATATAAAAAAAATTTTTAAAGATAGCCAATAAAAATTTGAAAAAATATCATCGTGTATAGAATGCTAAAATAAATTTGACCTGTTCGAGATTATTTTTCAAACATTCCTCAAAATGGAAAAACCATCCCGAAATCTATTTTACAATATATTTCAATTTCTATGTGATAATTTACTATGAGTTAAATTGCGTACTACTCCTAGTGTAAATATACAACTTACGCATGTAATTCTATCAATGAGGGGGTTCTACCCCTATTTCTTTCAGTAAAATTTCTATCTTTTTGTGTCTATAACCAAGAAAAAAGATTTCAACCCTTAACTGCTATGTGGGGTAGATTTACCCCAGACAATTTTTAACAATAAATAAAATTTATTTATTTTTTTTTCAACAATTTTTTTCAGTGTGTATAACATTAAAAATTGTTAACCTGAATACTTTTTTGGTAGTAAAAGTTTTGAAATATACTAGAAAAAATTTTCATAGCAAAATATCTAAAATTCTCTGATTTATTCGATGTTTTTCTGGCCGGGGTAGATTTACCCCACCGAGCAATTACGTGGCCAAAATGAGGTATACAAGTTCAGGGTTAAATGAGCCGAAAAAATTGAAAAGTATATTACCGTAGATTGAATACAAAAATTAAGTTGAGCTGTTTCTTCCAAACCACTTTCAAAATAGAAAATCCGCCCCTAAAAAGTGTTTTTGGACATACTACCAGTTCTTCTTAATAATTTACTATGAATTACATTGCGCAGTACTTCTAATAAATAAAACTACAACTAAAACATCTAATTTCCAATGTATGAATACAGAGATTAAGTTGGTTTTTTCGAAACTATTGTTCAATCCACTCTCATTTGCAACTTCTCCAGTATTCTACGGCTCTTTGTATACGAGATGTGATCAAAAAGTAAGGTGAATTTTTATTTTTCTCAAAAAATATTTATTTATTCATCAATTTTTATTTTATCTCCTTCAAAGTAATCCTCCTCGGATATAATGCACTTGTGCCAACGCTTTTTCCAATCCTCAAAGCATTTCAAAAAATCATTTTTGTGATCTTGTTTAGTTCATCCTTCGATGCCGTCTTTATCTCCTCAATCGTGGCAAAACGCCGTCCTTTCATGGGCCTCTTCAGTTTTGGGAACAAGAAGAAGTCACAGGGGGCCAGATCTGGGAAATACGGTGCCTGTGGCATCGTTACTGTGTTGGTTTTAGCCAAAAATTCGCGCACAAGCAACGATGTGTGAGCAGGGGCGTTATCATGGTGCAAAAGCCAATTTTTATTTTTCCACAAATTCGGACGTTTCTGGCGGATTGCTTCGCGCAAATTGCGCATAACTTGCAGGTAATATTCCTTATTTACT
This sequence comes from Phymastichus coffea, assembly GCF_024137745.1. Lineage (NCBI taxonomy): Eukaryota > Metazoa > Arthropoda > Insecta > Hymenoptera > Eulophidae > Phymastichus > Phymastichus coffea. Next base: position 5,883,972 of record NW_026706826.1, on the reverse strand, counting down.
GTTCTACCCTGTGGTAAGAACTCATGATGCACCACGCCCCTGCAGTCAAAGAAAACTGTAAGCAAAACCTTTACATTTGATCGAACTTGGCGTGCTTTTTTTGGTCTTGGTGATCCAGAATGCCTCCACTGGGACGATTGAGTCTTAGTCTCGACGTCATAACCGTATACCCATGTTTCGTCACCTGTTATAACCCTGTTGAGTAAATCTGGATCATCGTTGACGTCATTCAGTAGCTCTTGGGCGATGCTCATGCGACGTTTCTTTTGGTCGAAATTGAGCAGATCATTCGGAACAAACTTCGCTGACACACGTCTCATGTCTAAAACACTCGTCAAAATTGATTGGCACCAACCAAATGAGATGCCAATATCATCAGCAATTTCTCTAATGGTAATTCGACAATTTCCCAACACTATTTTCTTCACTTCTTCAACATTCTCATCAGTTGTTGATGTGCTGGGGCGTCCAGAACGAGGTTCGTCGTCGGTGTCTTCTCGGCCTTCTTGGAAGAGTTTATATCACTTGTAAACATTTTTTTGGCTTAAAGTAGACTCACCGTATGCCACTTTCAGCATTACAAGTGTTTTGGAACATTTGATTCCATTTTTCACACAAAAATTAATGCAAACTCTTTGATCCATGTTTTTAGACAGCAGCAAATCGTGGAGCACGCAAAACACTTCTAACCTTGATGCCTCTCACAAACAAACCAAACATACCACAAAGCTGAAATTTGGAACGTATGTTCTAGACGAGTGTACCGACATAACCAAATAAAAAAGTCGAAGATCGATCGGACGTAGCCCGCTAAATTTCAAAATTCACCTTACTTTTTGATCACACCTCGTATATTCAAAAGTAATATCTTCATTTTCTCCTGCACAATGGTCTGTAGGTGCTTTGAAAAGGTTAGGAATGTAGTGTTGAATTTCATTCTCTACTATTTTTGCATTATGATCTTCTTTTTTTATACTCTTCTTTAAAATCCAATCTTCAACGGTCATATCAACCTCATCGAAATCATTTAATGAATCTAGTAAAATGCTTTCAATTTTTTCCGTGTATTCAATTTCTTTATAATTTGTCTCGCTTTCGGGTATGTGTAGAGTTATAAATTTAATTCAAATAAATTCAAGAAGTTTAGAGAATTAATTTTCATTTTTTAATCTGAAATGAAAAAATTTAATAAAATACGTTTAATTTAATAATATATAAAATTTTATATATATATATATATATATATATATATATATATATATATATATATATATATATATATATATATATATATATATATATATATATATATAATTTATTTTATGAAAAATATACATCCACGAAATAAATTTTATCAAAAATTTTATGACTGTACAAATATCTTCAAAATATTTACTGTTATTAGTACTTCTTCAGAAATTTCTAACACAGCATTTAAAAGAGCGATCTCAAAAGTAATAGAAAAGGTATTTTAGGAAAAAATATATAGCACAATTTTTCATAAAAATATGAACTTCAAGTGTTAGAGGGTTAACAGCGATAAATAATAATCTTGATATGTAATCAAACAAGTGAAACTACGAAATGATGTTATTATCAATGAAAATCAGTAAGGATAACAATAAGTTTTCAACTCAAGAAAGGATTATTTCATATGAATAATTAGTATTTTATTTTGGAGAAACACTATTAGAACTATAAAATGTATAAAAAGAAATATAATTTAATTGTATATGGTAAATAACAAATAGCTTGATTCCATAAATTACTCTTCTTGAAAAATAACTGATTAGATGAAATATTTCGAATTTGTTACTGCTTTAATCAATTACTTAATCAATAAAATTGGTTGTGATTATTTGTTTTAATTCACTATGAATTGGGAGGCATGGAATAAAATATTCATTTAGTATTAATAAATTGTTTTTAATTAATAAATCGTCACATCAATAAATTTTTAATTTTTTTCAATTAATACAATTAAACATCCGTGGCTGTACTTGTAAACAAATAATAAATAATAATAATAAACAAAATAATCTAAAAAAAATACTCACGTAGCAGGTAAAAGATATTAGTAACGAATTAGTTCTTTATTAATATCTACGTCGAATAAACTGTGTTGTCTGTTCAGTAGTGAGTTAATGAAATACATCCAACAACAAAAACGTTTCATTAGCTACTAATAAAAAGAATGGCTTACTCATTGTCAGGGCAGTATCCTAATAATGTTTCTATAAATTCTTCGTCTAATATTTTTTGGCTCATAATATCGTATTTAACGTCTCGGTCAATTATACCATTAAAAAATTTTTTATTTTGCTTTAAAATGTTTTTTATGTTTAATATGAACTCAGTTTTATGTACTCGTATATCATGTGATTTGTACATTGCAGCGATTGTTAGATTTTTTTGTTTTCTAAAAAGATTTTTGAAGATATTATCTGCAGTTTGTTTATTTTTATGAGGTTCGTTCAATAACTCTGTGACTTCTCGGAAGATGTTGGTCTTATCATAATATATTTTACACTGTAAGAAAGTTCCATGTAGTATAAGTGCGTATAGAAAGTTTCAAGTCAATACGTTGGATTGGAAATTTTTTAGTTATTTGAATTTAGTTTTTCATTGTGTAAATTAAATCGTTGCAAAAATGAGTTTCGTGTGGTTATTAAACATTAATTAGTACGGGGAAAATCAATTAAAAAAACTGAAGAAAAGCTCAGGAAATATTATGGAGACTCTGCTCCATCACATGGCATGGTTTAAAAGAGGGTTGAAGATATTACTGATATACTGAATTTCGTTTTGGCCGTAAGAGCACAAGTAATGTTGAGTGTCTTGACCGTCTTAAAGAGGTAACTACTTAAAACATGATCGATAAATTTAATGAAATTGTACTTACCGATAGTTGATTGAAAGTTTGTGAAATCGATGAGGTTCTCACCATTTTAATAGAATACACATGGAACATTTTACATGAATATTTGGACATGAGAAAATTATCTGCAAGATGGGTGCTACGCTTGCTCAGAGTTGATAATACGCGAGGTTAAGTGGTTGCGTCAGAACAATCTTAGAGCAGGTTTCAACGTAATCCAAAGGAGTTATTGCAACGCTAAGTTACTATTGATGAAACATGGATTCATTATTATACGCCTGAAACAAAAATCAGTGGAAATTGTAAACTAGGCCACGTGAATCTGCGTTGAAAAAAGCGAAAACAGTACGATCAGCCAGATAAGTCATGGCTACAATTTTTTAGGACTCAAGTGTTATAATATTAATCGATTACCTATGAAGTGGAAGAACTATTACAGGAGAATATTATGCCTCAGTATAAGACCGATGTGATGCTATGTTGAATGAAAAGGGGCCCCATCTGTTGGAAAAAAGCTCATTTCCATTACGACAATGCACCAGCTTACATGAGTTCCATTGCAATGGCCAAATTATTTGATTTATGCTACGAAATACTTCTTCATCAAGTTTATTTTCCAAATATGGTCCTTTCCGATTATTTGTTGTTTCCTGACATGAAAATTTGGCTTGTAGATAAAAGATTTTCATCCGACGAAGATGAAATTGCTGCGACAAATGAGTATTTTGAGAAGTTTGATCAAAAATTACTTTTCAGATGGTATAAAAAAGTTTGAGCACTGTCATAATAAATATATAGAGGTAAAAAGGGACTATACCGAAAAATATATTGGAATTATTTAAATATATAGTGTTCTTTTAATTTAAAGTCACGGACTTATTGAACGACCCTCGTATTATATTTGTAATCACTGTTATATCATCACTGATATACATTACTATCAGACTTATTTATTTTACTATTGTTGTAATATATTTTATATCCATCTACTCGTATGTTGAAATATTGGTAGTGCTCTAACAAGGGGACATTCCCAATCGTCCGCCTTCAATTTTGTTGCAATTGAGATATGTTATATTTTATAAAAAAATAAGAGACACATATTTTTTTATCAGCGGAATAAGATGTCTAAGGGGTGAAAACCACCCTCAAAAGTCACCCCTAAAAACAGTTAAACAGCAGTAACTTTGGTTGTAATAAATATTTTTTGATGAAACAAAATGAAAAAAATTTCTTACTTAAAAAACAACAAAACCGCGTAGTTTTAGACTCGAGGGGTTGCATCCCTTACGATGTAAAGGGAAAGAACAACTTTTTGATTTGATTTTTCACGTAAAAAATCACGAAATTACCATAAAAATTAAAAAATAAATTTTCATCTAGAAAATGATAAAATAATATTGACTAGCTTCGGAATTTTTTCGTTATTCAATATTTCGAGGGTAAACCACCCCTAAACCCTACTATTGCTATATGAATAGTTGCCAATCACAAATTTCGCTGATTTTTCATTTGCTATGACTCTTAAAAATTGGAAAAAAAAGTGGAAAAAAAAGAAGTTGTCTGTAAGTTCCGTTCAATGTAAGTATAAATTAGTCACGTCAGAACGTTAGTTGAGAATATGGAAACAGTAAATTTCTGCAGGTGGTACTAGAAGAGATAATTTGTTTAAAATTGCAGAGTAACGTTTTTTTTTGTGTTCATTTAATCTAATTTTTAAGGATCGCTTACTTTCACCTATGTAGACCGCTGAACATTGTTTGCAGTTAAAACTGTAGACAATACCAGTGTTGTCTAATAAATCAGATTTGTCTTTTCCTAAACGAATGAACTCTTGTAATAAAGTAATGTCATGTTTTTTTAACACATAAGAACATTTTTTAAAGATGTTCCAATTATTAGGAATAGCGACTATAGGTAGTTTTTGATTTATTAATTTTTTAGAATTATTCTTCCCTTTTTTATATTTACTAATCCATCTGTGTATGTGTTTTTTGATAAATTCAGATGGATAATTATTTTTTTTCAGGATATTAGTAACTATTTTTAAATTGCGTGAAAGAAATTTTTTATCAGCAAGTAAAAACATCCAGTCAACTAAATTTGAAACTACATTAACTTTTTGATGAATTGCATGTTCTGAGTTAAAATTCAAAATTCTGTCAGTTTGCAAATACAATATCAATACCTAGCTACAATAACATACCTTTTAATTATCATTATCCAATTTTAATGGCATTAAAATTCATTAAAAAAGATTTAAAGCAGATTAATAACAGTTCAAAAATAAATTACCACAAATTAATAAATTTTGCAAAAACAATAAATTGGTCAAATATAATAACCATGAAAGATTCTAACCAAGCTATCACAAAACTAATAAGAAACATTCAATTATTTATTAATGAAGCAAATTATAGTACCAAAAACAGTAATAATAGTAACCAACCGAGAAATGCCTAGATAACTTATGCAGTCGTTCTTATAAAACAAGAGAAAAACTCTATGATATCTGGAAAAAAAATCCCAATAATCTAGTAAAAAAAGAAAATTATAAGGAATATGTTAAAACATTATACCAGGTAATTGATAAAGCAAAAGAAAACGTTGACAGAATAAAAATTAACTGCAATACCAACAACCAACGAAATCAGTGGATAATACTAAATAACATATTAGGAAAAAACACAAAAAAAAAATAATATTATCAATTTCATTACTGATAACAATATTAAAATTACAGTCACACAAATAATAGCCGATAAAATGAATGAATTCTTCTGCAACGTGGAAAAAGACTTAAATAATAAAATCAACACACACAATAACAAAAACATAGAAATGTCAGAGATGAACAACAAGACTATATTTTTGAAGACAACAAATGTATATGAAATACAAGAAATAATCCATAAAATAAAAAATAAAGAAGGTGGTGTTGACGGAATAAACTCAAAAGTAATTAAAACTTTCACAAGTTTCATCTCAGCACCCCTGGTCTACATTATAAATACTAGCATAGAAAAAGAAAATGGCCAGACGCACTTAAAGAAGCGGAGATAATTCCTATTTACAAAACCAAAGACAATCATTTACTAACAAATTACAGGCCTATATCACTTATAATGAACTTAGCTAAAGTTTTTGAAAAATTAATGCACAAAAGAATAATTAGTTTCGTAAATGATTGCAATCTAATTTCTAACAAACAATATGGTTTCCAGAAAAATAAAAGTGCAAAAGATGCACTCTACCACATAACGAATATAATACACAATCAACTCGATTAAGCAACTTGACTTAGCAAAAGCTTTTGATACAATAGATCACACCATATTGCTAAATAAATTATACCACTACAGAATACGAGGAAAAGCTTATAATCTTATCAAAAGTTACCTAACCAACAGAAAACAAATTGTGAAAGTAAATAACCACATTAGTAAACCTGAAATAATATACACGGGAGTACCACAAGGAACGATCCTAGGACCCATGCTTTTCAAACTCTACATAAATGATATTCTTTCCAATATGCCAGAAAATTCTATCCTATATTTTGCAGATGATACAGCAGTCATCGCATCTGGTAGGAGTTGGATAGAAGTTGAAAGAAAGATGAATAATCTACTCCAAAAAGTAGGTAACTGGTTAGCCTTGAATAAACTATCATTAAACATTGACAAAAAAGCCTATCTTCAATTTGGAAATAACTGTAGTAGCACACACAAAAACATAAATATTTTTATACAAGGTAAAACAATTCACAGTGAAGACTACATAAAGTACCTAGGTATAGTTTTTGATAGCAATATGAGATGGAACCTACACTTACAATATTTATACAAAATAACCAAGTATTTAACTTTTATCTTTTACAAATTATCGAGAATAATAAGTACGGAAGTTCTCAGGATGGTCTAGTACGCCCTATTCCACAGCATTGCATTTTACGGAATTATTGTATGGGGAAGAGCTTATTCTGGGAGAATTAAAGGAATACATAACTTACAAAATAGATTAGTTAAAACAGTTAATAAAAATCAATTCATCATTGAGAAACAACCACTTGACATAGGAAAACCTTTCTCATTAGAATCACTACTGTACCATTACGTTGAACTTTCTGTAACATACAACAATAAAAACAAAAAAAAACAAGAAACAACAGTCTATAAGTACTAAGGAGATTGATTTACCTAAAGAACTAAATAAATTAATTAGTCAATAGACTATTTACATACTAGGAAATCAAAACTCAAATTATGGATACAACAGAACACATAAAACTTATTACACCGAGTAAGAAAACTAAGAAAGATAAATACAACTGCAAGAATTTACTCATATCATTGGAAAAATGGCAAAATGGAACTGAGTATCTATCATCAAAAGTCCATGAGGATACAATTTTTCCAAACAACATACTACTAGATATTAGAACGTACACATGTACTTAAAGTAATTGCAACCTATACAATAATAATCCACACTCCAGAATGACCATTTACAATTATAAGAAAATATAATATAATATAATTGTAGCCAACCAAAGAAATAGACAACATAATTAAGCTAACCAACAAATTCACTGAATCACATAATAGAAAAATCAATAAATCTATACTAGATATAAACAATGAAGACTTCTATAAACCCTACATCAAGGGTTTTAAACCAATAACTTTTGTAAAAACATTACACTCAGAACCGGAATCATCACCTGATGAAAACGTTACAAAATATAATCCCATGAAGACAGTTTTTGATACAATAGGTCAAATGGCTGAAGTTAAAAACATTAAAGTAATAACAAACAAAGTTGAGTCAACCCTAGCCAAGGCAATAGAACAACCAAATTGTATTAGAATGACATATGGCGATATCAACTATCTAAGCAATAGTAAAGCTTTTTTTACTTTTACAGAGGAGTACAAGGTACCCAAATTTATTTTACGTACCTAATTTCGTTTACGGACTAAAATTCTAACCTAAGCACAAAGATACAATAGTTGTTGATGACATAGTCTTCACATCAAACTGCAAGTGCTACTCTTTCCAACAACATCAAAGCATTTTTCCCGATTATAGGATCATATGTACAGTAGACTTACATGCCTAGCCATAATTAGTCACAAAGAGAAAATCTGCTATGCAAGTGACAGAAAAGCAACCTTCAGCAATAGAACTACAGCCAGAACAATGTTCATTCGATCTTAGTAATAAGTGTGCAATATTGTGAAATACATAAACTAGAGTTATAATAGCGTGCTTAACTTGATAGTCTTTAATTATTAATGTACAAGCGGACTATACAAAGATATTATTTATTTTATTACTTTTATTTAATCAGTTAAGTTTCATTATGTCCAGACCGGCAAACAGGAATACTACTTCCTCTGCTGGATTACACAATTTGTTAATTGTGTAATGTATGTATTTTTATTATGACTACGTAATTAATGTATATAATCTCTTGTAAATAAAAAAATATATAAATAAATATACAGAAAAAAAACTGAGAATTAAAAAAATTCTCGGTTATCCTAAAAAGGACTGCTAAGATTATTATACTTAACTACCATTCAAAACGTATTCTAGCTATTCTGAAAAGGACTTTTAAGCGAAATCACACTCAAAATATCAATTGTCAATGAAAGAAATTCCTGATTATTCTAATAGAAACTAACGAAATAATCTCGCACGATTGCTAATTGAAACGCTGGAATTCGCATCTATTCTAAATATCCGATTAACAGTTTTAATGCAGAAACCTCCAACTATACTGGACGAGACTAATAAGAGGAAGTGTTGCTGTCATTCAAAATTGAATTAATCTGTCATAAGGTTAGCAGGTTATTGTACTTTCGTGTAAACCTCTGTGAAGGTTCAGGTTACTGTGCTCTTGCATTATCTTTCATCGGGGTTAGCAGGTTATTATGTTCTTGAACTAACCTGTATAGAAAGTAACAGTTATTCTGAACTCGGGTTGATTGATTAGGGAGAATGGTTACTTAGCGATTAAGTTAACTTGTCCATCTGTTAATGCTACCAGATTATAGAATACTTGAAATTGAAATTGAGTAGTTAATCATGGGATGTATGATAGAATATTACAGCATAGTTTTAATTCTTGCCTTTCATCTTAAAGATGATCTTCAAAGTCATTTCAAGGTCAAGTTTTTTTTAAATATGAATCCCTATTTTTGATTCTAGATTCGGATGGAGTGATAAATTTTAAGGTATGATGAGATACAATAAAAAAATTATATCGATGTTTTAAGAGTAGAAGTTAAAAAAAACTTTTTATAAATTCGATATTTGGGTAACTAAAAAAGCCAAAGTAGTTATCAGATTAGATTCAATTTATTAATCATTTAATTAATAGAGTTAGACACATAATTTTCTTCGGTACAATGTTTGATAATGATTTTAATTATTTATTTTCACATTAAAAATAATAATTTATTAATATTATTACAATAACTGTTCAATTGATTATTCATCATTCTACTAGTACATTTCCGATCTGCGACGAAAATTGTTCTGGCATGACTGTTGCACAAACTATCTTTATTCTTTCCATAACATCTAATCTGGTAGTAGATGCACTTTCACAATCAGCATCTTTACAATGTCCACAAAAATAATTATATAATGAATTGAAATCAGAAGAGTGAGTTGGAGCACTATCTTGCTGTAACTACATGCACTTTCCAATATTCAGTGTAACATTCTCTGAATATTCAGATAAATGGAGGACTAATTATTTGCCAATTATCAATTCCGACCCGAATATTATTAACAATATCAATAATTTTATTGATAGTAAAAAAAATTAGTTTGTTAGTATTTATGTGGTATTGTTTTAGTTTATTTTTTTTAGAATGCGTTTTTTAGCAATAACAGAAAAATTATTCCTTTGGCCGAGAGCTTTGGTTGCACGCTATTCCGTAGATAACAATAAGCAGACACACTTATTATTCGTGATGGAGACAGAGAGAGAGAGAGAGAGAAAGATGTAAAACGATACTGACCGCGAGCTACTAACAACAACGCGGTGCAAGTGAAACAAATGAAGCACTCGTAAGACAAATAATTCTTGCCTATCTGATTAATGGCACTCTCGCTGCAGATAATAGTGTTATAATTATAACAAGCGTTAAGTGCGCCTTTTTACAGACGAACTGAAAATAGGTCTAGATATTATCTAAACCACTCTGAATTCTGTCGTACATCGTTTTATTTCCAGCGCGGTACATACGAGGGTCGTTTGAAAAGTCCGTACAAAAATAAAAACTACTTGATTTTTTTTAACAAATCTTTTTTATTTTTCAACATAGTCTCCTTTTAGGCTTATATAGTACACTTCATCCAAGGCTGCTCTAGTTTGTTAATCCTTTTCAAATAATAGGATTTGTCCAAGTCTGTAAAATAGACATTCGTTTCTGCAATCACCTCCTCGTTTGTATAAAATCTTTTCCCCGCCAGCCATTTGTTCATATTAGGGAACAAATAGTAGTCCGACGGAGCCAAGTCTGGAGAATAGGGGGGATGTGAAACGAGTTGGAACCCTATCTCCATCAGTTTTGCGGCCACAACTGCTGGGGCATGTGAGTTGGCGCATTGTCGTGGTGGAAGAGGACTTTTTTGTGGGCCAATCGTGGACGTTTCTCTAGCAACTCGGTTTTCAAATGATCCAATAAAGATGAATAATATTCGCCTGTAATGGTTTTACCCTTTTCCAGATAGTCGATGAAGATAATTCCTTGCGAATCCCAAAAGACAGTCGCCATAACCTTCCCGGCCGAAGGAATTGTCTTCGCCTTTTTCGGAGCAGATTCCCCCTTGGTAACCCATTGTTTAGACTATTCTTTGGTCTCAGGAGTGTAGTGATGTATCCATGTTTCATCTACAGTGATGAAACGACGTTTAAAGTCTTGCGGATTTTGCCGGAACAGCTGCAAACCATTCTTGCAACACTTCACACGATCTCGTTTTTGGTCAATCGTGAGCAATGGCAGCACCCATGTAGCGGATAGCTTTTTCATGTCCAAATGTTGGTGCAAAATATTATGTAACCGTTCGCTCGAGATGCCTACAGTACTAGCAATCTTACGCACCTTCACTCTTCTGTCAGCCATCACCATATCATGGATTTTATCAATGATTTCTGAATTGGTAACCTCAACAGGGCGTCCAGAACGTTCAGCGTCTTTTGTGCTCATATGGCCACTCCGAAAATTTTGAAACCAATTATAAACCATTCTAATCGAAGGTGCACAATCACCATGATATTTATCAAGCTTCTGTTTAATCTCCTGAGGCGTTTTGTCTTTGAAAAAGTAATGTTTAATCAATACACGAAATTCTTTTTTGTCCATTTTTTTACAACCACTCGATTTCTTTGATTGAAACGAATGAAAACGCAAAGTAATTGGCCGATCTGGCTGAAACTTGGTGTGTCCTCTTCCAAGATATGCCACTAACTAAAAATAACCTTGATACGCACTAGTAGCGCCATCTCTCTGACTTTGCACGGACTTTTCAAACGACCCTCGTAAAGGACATAAATATTAAGTTCCCTCTTATCCGTCCGTTCTCGGTGGATATCCACACTGAAATTCGGATTGATACTTGCTGTCATAGAAGCACTGCCCTGTATTAATGATCCCTATGTGGCTGCAGCTGAAGCAACCAATGGTTGCTTGACGTCATCACGTGGCGCGTGATACTTCTTTCCGTTTAGGTACGGGTGGTTGTGGCACGGTTGCGACTGGTATGAACGATGATTTGAGGATGGCATCACATCCTGGATGAAAGGTATCTTTGTCCGCATATTTCCACCATAGCTAAAATATATCTGTGAAACATAAATAAGCCATACCCACTAAGATTTCATATTGGTACGTCTTAAATGTTAGTTTAACGAAAGCCAAGGCCCAAGACCTAACAGCCTCGTCTCATGATATTCCATGTGAAATTGTGCTGGCACTCAATGATACGACAAGTGAGATCAACATATTACAAGCTGAACGTAATACAATGAAGAATTGACATCAACGTTACAACATCGCAGTTTAAAGGAAACAAATTTAACTACAGAATTTCGTGTGCGTAACACTAACGTGGTCGAACGGCAGCGACTTATTAATGATCTAGAAGCCAAACATCTTTATTTTCAACAGAGGTTGTCACACAGCTCCAGCAACATCTAAACCAGATAAGTTTCAACATAATTTTGAATACATCAAACACTTGGACACAGTGACACAAGTTGTTAGGAGCTCTGAAACAAATATGTCTACTCATGTTAGGAATTCAAATACTTCTATGACTCGCATTGATTTCGGAGTAGGATATAATTTAAAACCTGATACATACACTGCCCGTCAATCACTTTTGCCATGCTTACCTCAAAATTAGGCAAACTTGAAAGTTTTGTATCTCTGTCGGAAATCATCGTATCACAAAAAACCGCAGGGCATTTTAAAGGTAATTCCAAAAGCTTCCATTGAAGACGTGCAGATACTTAAAAATCAAAATATGTGTTTTTTACAGTAAAAAAACTGATTAAAAAAATTTCAATTTTTTTAACCTCGACTTAAATCAATGCCAATTTAGAACCAGGCGATGGAGGACAAATCGACCGGAGGGGTTCGGAGGGTAATGTCTTTCTCTTTAAAATTAGCCCCCGCGGGGTTCTATCCGATGTTTTTTAACCGAGTTACGGCGTTTTTTGTAAAAAAAATAACCTTTTTTTTCAATCCTCAATTACTTCGACTTGCGTACGTTTTGGAAAAAAATGCCAAGGAGAAACAAGTTTGATTTTGTACCCAAGAATACGAAAATTAAGTCAAAATAAAGAAATAGGGAAAAAAATTTTTTTCGGTTTTAGCGCATTAAAAAATAAAGGAATTTAATTTTTTTTACGCTTAGTTTTAGTTTTTTTGTGATTTACTACGTTCCTAGACATTTTAAAACGAAGCGTAAAAAAAAAGTTAAATTCCTTTATTTTTTTAATGCGCTAAAAAACCAAAAAAAAATTTTTTCTCTATTTCTTTATTTTGATTTTATTTTCATATTCTTGGGCACAAAATAAAACTTTTTTTTCCTTGGCATTTTTTTCCAAAACGTACGCAAGTCGAAGTAATTGAGGATTGAAAAAAAAGGTTATTTTTTTTACAAAAAACGCCGTAACTCGGTTAAAAAACATCGGATAGAACCCCACGGGGGCTAATTTTAAAGAAAAAGACATTACCCTCCGAACCCCTCCGGTCGATTTGCCCTCCACCGCCTGGTTCTAAATTGGCATTGATTTAAGTCGAGGTTAAAAAAATTGAAATTTTTTTAATCAGTTTTTTTACTGTAAAAAACATATATTTTCATTTTTAAGTCTCTGCACGTCTTAAATGGAAGCTTTTGCAATTACCTTTAAAATGCTCTGCTGTTTTTTGTGATACGATGATTTCCGACCGAGATACAAAACTTTCAAGTTTGCCTAATTTTGAGGTAAGCATGGCAAAAGTGATTGACGGGCAGTGTATAACGCTACAACTCCTCTATCAGCATACTTAAATCAGTTCAATGACAGCGTTAGTTGCATTTTTATGAAATAAGGCAAAAATCGTTTTAACTAGTTTCAAGGATACAGAAGTTTTTAATCTAAAAACATTATTAGAAAAATTAAATGCACAATTCGGCGAACACTCAGCTTAACTAATAGATATTTCTTGTTTCAAATTAAGCAAAAAAAACTAGGGGAGCATTTACCATTGTTAGCTGCTGATGTCGAAAACGTAGCAACATTATCTTATCCTTAGTGATCTGTAGAAATTAGGGAGAAACTTGCTTGCGCTAATTTCATTATCGTCATTTCACCTTTAGATTTATTTTAGTTTTTCTCGTGTAGAATTTCCTTTCATTATGGATACTGATGCCTCGGATCGTAGAATAGAAGCTGTTTTGTAACAATTCCAAAAGAGACTAGTAAGAGAAATAGGTTATTATAGTCATGTCTTGTCGAAAGTTGAGAGAAATTATTGTTTTTTCTTTGACGTTATTATACAGACTGACAAACGGAAAATTTCAGAGAGCAGACCCCATATACCCAAAAGTTTTCGATGCGCTGATTGCGAATCTGGCTAAAACCATCCCATCACCCTAGATTTCCGAGATATTTCAACCTAAAAGTGCGAAAAATATGTAGTTTAGCATTTCTCAAGGTTATGTAACGGAACGGATAAATTTTTTTTTTCAAAAATCCAATATATTACTTAAAAGTAGAATTCTTACATTTCTAAATCTTTTCTCCGATTTCAAAAATAGTCATTTTTCATCAAGTTTTCGTTACTTGAAATGTACCATCTCCGCAAATTTCTTCCATCATAATCTCATTGAACAAATGATTAGGTAATAAACCATACCATGCTAAACGTGTATAGACCATCAATATTTGGTGAAAGCCATCTAATCTCAAAGTGCACAAATTTTACCCATACTAGATTCTTAGTTATTATATCTTATAAGCTGTGGTATCTAACAAGCGATTGAAGTGCGGACTATTCGTATATATAACGACAAAGTAACCACGCATGCCACATTCCAAGAACACTAAGGACTGCTAACATAAAATTCTCAAACAGTTTAATATTAAAAGCTTGTCATGAAGCAATTTCATCCTGAATTCATAATCTCAAAAACGCTGAGGCTTGCGAGCATTAAACTGCAGGCAGGTTGATCCCAATAACGCTTAGGGTTGCGAATTTGGAACCCCAGATAGATTAACCCAACCCCAAATAACGTCGAGGATTGCGACTTTTAAATCCTAGATTTGTGAAAATCTAATCATTACTCGAACTAATCATAAACAATTAATAAAATAACGATCACAATAACCCAAAATACACTGCCGCTCACATAAATTTGGCCAACCCATCAAAAATCTGTCAAACTTTGAAGTTTTGTACCTCTATAAGGAATCAACCGATCTAAAAAATTCAACGTACGTTTTGAAGCTTGTACCAAGCCCTTTAATATATGATGAAAATATTTAAAAAAATAATGTTTAGTTAATTTTTTATAAATAAATGAAAAAAAAAAATTTTTTCGTCCATTTTCAAATTGGCATAACTTTGTTAAAAATAATCGGATTAAAAAAACAAAATGGAGGTTAAAGCTATGGTACTCCTCTTTAAAATGCGCTATGCAGAATTTCGGTTCATTTATTTTTTAGGGAATTTTTTAATTTTATGTAAAAAAATCATATTTTTTTCAACAGCTCATAACTCAAAAACTATGAGTCAAACTAAAAAAATCATAAGAGCAAAAATTATGCGTTTTTACTCAACGAATACGAATTCAACGTAAAATATTAAAATTAAAAAAAAAAATTTTTATTCTTTACCAGGAAAAAAAGATTTTTATTTACAATTATTTATTAAATTTTTAGTGAAATATTATATGAGTTTTACGACTTGTATACGTAGTATTGATTAAAATAAATAATGGATATTTTTTACAATCGGTATACAATCTACTTTGTAATGGTATCGTACCTATGATAATAGTAGTTCATATACAATGAATGCACGCATATATATACCTTGATATACGAGGGTGGTCCGATAAGTACTTAGCCTCACCGACCGATGGCGCCACTCTCGTAAAAGAAATATTCTATCACGTAGTACAACCTTCTCGATGGTTACTGTCAAGATTTCAGCCGGATCGGAGTTGTAGTTTATTTTTGAAAGCGTGTGAAAGCAAGTGTGTCCGTTGATTTTTGAAAAATGGAAAAAGAGCAGTATCGGTCGGTGATTCGATTCTTGTTTTTAGAAGGGAAATCGCGCAGCGAAATCAAAAAGCGCTTGGATGGTCGCACGTCGGTTTTTGAAGAACCACGTCCAGGTGCTCCGAAAACGTCTACCACGGAGGATAACGTGACAAAAATTCACGATCTCGTATTGGCAGATCGACGATTGAAGGTGCGCGAGATAGCTAAGATCGTAGGCATCTCAAAAGACTGCGTGGGTCATGTCCTGCATGAAATTTTGGGCATGAGAAAGCTGTCGGCGCGATGGGAGCCGCGTTTGCTCACTCCGGACAACAAGCGCAACCGTGAGACAACTTCAGAGCAATGTCTGGCGCTGTTTAAGCGCAATCCGAAGGAGTTTCTGCGTCGTTTCGTGACAGTCGACGAAACATGGATTCACTGGTATACACCAGAGACCAAGGAACAGTAGAAACAGTGGACTTTATCCGGCGAAAGTGCTCCGAAGAAGGCGAAGACTGCCCCATCGGCCGGACAGGTGATGGCCACCGTTTTCTGGGATTAACAAGGTGTGATCTACATCGACTACCTGGAGAGGGATAAAACGGTCACAGGGTTGTACTATGCCGAATTATTGGGCCGATTCGACGTCGAATTGTAGAAAAAACGGCCCCATTCGGCGAAGAAAAAAGTGCTCTTCCACCATGACAACGCACCGGCTCACACCTCCGCCGTCGCCATGGCCAAATTAGTCGAATTAGGCTACGAACTGCTGTCCCATCCACCGTATTCTCCAGATTTAGCCCCGTGCGACTTCTTTTTGTTTCCAAACTTGAAAAAGTCACTCGCCGGGCAGAAATTTGAGTCGAATGAGGAGGTAATCGTTTCCACGGCAGCCTACTTTTCAGACCTCGAGGAAACATACTTTTCAGACGGGTTAAAGAAATTAGAGCATCGCTGGGCCAAGTGTATATGCAAAACTTATAGTCTTTACTTTTATATCAAGGTATATATATACGTGCATTCATTGTATACGAACTACTATTATCATAGGTACGATACCATTATAAAGTAGATTGTATACCGATTGTAAAAAATATCCATTTATTTTAATCAATACTACGTATACAAGTCGTATACCTCATTATATAAGATTTTACTAAAAGTTTAATAAATAATTGTAAATAAAAATCCTTTTTTCCTGGTAAAAACAAAAAAATTTTTTTTTTTAAATATGAATATTTTACGTCGAATTTGTATTCGTTGAGTAAAAACGCATAATTTTTGCTCTTATGGTTTTTTTAGCTTGACTCATAGTTTTTGAGTTATGAGCTGTTGAAAAAAATGTGATTCTTTTTACATAAAATTAAAAAATTCCCTAAAAAATAAATGAACCGAAATTCTGCATAGCACATTTTAAAGAGAAGTACTATAGCTTTAACCTCCATTTTGTTTTTTTTTATTCCGATTATTTTTAACAAAGTTATGCCAATTTGAAAATGGACGAAAAAAATTGAAAAATTTTTTTTTTCATTTATTTATAAATAATTAACTAAACATTATTTTTTTAAATATTTTCATCATATATTGAAGGGCTTGGTACAAGCTTCAAAACGTACTTTGAATTTTTTATATCGGTTAATTTCTTATAGAGGTACAAAACTTCAAAGTTTGCCAGATTTTTGATGGGGTGGCCAAATTTATGTGAGCGGCAGTGTATCTTTAACCCAATCTCCATACGATTTCAAGTATTCGGTAAACCTTAAGCATTAACTCCCAAGATCCCATCCAATCCTGCAACAGTTCAAATGGAATTCAATTGTAGATTTTATTCCTGATTTCAACATTTCTAATAAAAAAAATAATAACAGCAGCTCATAAACCTTCTTCTCTCTTAGTATATTATCAGAATATCAGCAGTGTTAAAAACAAAAAGAACAATTTATAAAAAATGTACTCATTAACTCACAACATTATAATGTTATAATTCTTACTGAATCTAGGTTGAATAGTTCAGTAGATAATGCTGCTTTACAAATACCAGGTTCCAAGTGTATTAGAAGTGATCGTAGTATCATTGACAGTGGTAAAGCGAGCGGTGGAGGAATTATCGTTTGGTTTGAATGCCTACTCGTATACTATTCTTTACTTTCCACCTATAATTTAGAGTATATGATTCTCAAGCTGAATGTTGGTTCTGATTTCTTGTTTACTATCTACTATCTGACTACTGGTTCTTAATTATGATCTTCAATATTCTCATCATCCATGGATTTTTTCTGCTCAACATTAGAAGATTTACCACAACTATACCCGACTGATCTTTTATTCATCATCGGTAACTCCAACTTGCTTAATTACTCCTGGACCAATTCGGATGACTCTGTCCACTGGATATCATTCTAATACATAAATTTGTTCTGTAGTTAATCATCTTGAATGCTGCATGAATATTCTACAATGTTTCCAATTTGTATTATCAGTAAATAATGCAGAAAATATACTGGATCTGTCTTTTTGTAATAATTATATTGATATTAATAGTCCATTTGATCCCATAATCATTTTTGATAGATTTTATGAATCTCTTCTCATCAATGTCCTATATCCTGCTAAATCAATTGACTCGTCTAATATTTTTAAGCCACAGGTATCTTTCAACTTCCATAAAGCTAACTATACTTTTATTAACTCATCATTGCAATCTATGAATTGGTGTAAATTCTTTGATCTTCAAATGCCAATTGATGTCTCTGTAGATCGCTTTTGCACTAAAATGTTTAAAATCATTAATTATTATACCCCTATCATTAGTCCTTTTACTCCACACTTTTCTTAATGAATGTCTAAAGAACACAGTTCCTCCATTTTAGTTAAAAAAAAGGCATATAAAATGTTCAAATCTATTAGCAATCCACAGGCTCTTGCTGAATTTAGACAACTTAAAGCTGTTTATAAACGAATGTTATTTTCTAACCACAAGGGTTTCATTCTATAGTAGAAGGATTCAATTCACTCTGATCTTGCATCATTTTAAAAATATCTAAATCGTAATAAGAGTCATTGTTGATATCCAGATAGTATTTTTATAGATAAAACTCCAGCTACTCATGATCTTAATATTACGAGTCTTTTTGCTACACGTTTTTCTTTTATCTTTTCTTAACTTCCTGCATTATGTGATCTTACTGAACCGATGTTTGGCGGATGAAGAGGGATTCACAATCCCTCTCACGCCTGCGATTTTCTTCTGATAATATCAAACGTACCTTATCTCATATGTAACAATCCTCTAGTGCTGGTCCTGACGAAATTTCCTCTCTCTTCATTCGTAATTGCCAAACTAGTTTAATTACATTATTACTCACACTATTCAATTTTTCTTTTCTTCAAGGTTGCTTTCCATTTATTTGAAAGAAAGCTTACAGTATTCCAGTTTTCAAAAAAACGTGATGATAAGCGACATTCTGAATTATCGCCCAATTCTAAGCTAATACCCTCTCTAAACTATTTGATTATTTTGTCTCCGTCAAATTATCACCCGTTCTTTTACAAGTTATTAATCCCTTACAATATGGCTTTATACCGAATCGCTCTAATATTACAAATCTTACTGAATTGCTTGAATTTATAAATAACACATTTGATTCAAAAGCCCAAATCGGTACAATTCATATAGATTTAAGCAATGCTTGTGACTATATTAAACATTCTTTTCTTCTTTTACTAAACTATTCTCTTATAGTATTCATGGTTCTATACTCTGATGGTGCGTACCTTATTTAAATAATCGTAAATATTTTGTTAA
This sequence comes from Phymastichus coffea, assembly GCF_024137745.1. Classification (NCBI taxonomy): domain Eukaryota; kingdom Metazoa; phylum Arthropoda; class Insecta; order Hymenoptera; family Eulophidae; genus Phymastichus; species Phymastichus coffea. The sequence continues at coordinate 5,864,514 of NW_026706826.1, read as the reverse complement.
ATTCAAATAATTTATCTCATATTCATATACTGCATTTTCGGAGGTTCCTTAAGGTTCGCATTATTTTTAGTTTTCATTAATGATTTAGTAACCAAGATGACATTTTTGAAGATTTTTTTATGCTGATGCCAAACTATTCTAAATCGTGCTCTCTTTTGTGAATACTGTGGAGCTCAAATTGAATTTTGATTATTTCTTTCAATAGTGCTTTAACAATAGCCTTTTCCTTAATATCTTCAAGTGTGCTTTTCTTTCTTTTTTTCGATCGAAAAATAGTATTTTATGTACTACTTCAGATGGAAGTATTCTCCTATATAACCAAAAAATAAAAAGAAAATTTTTTAAATTAAAAAAAAAGAAATTAAAGAAGACGATAAACCAGAAAACTGGCGACTATTCATAGATTCCTCATTACAAAGTCTTAAGGTTTTACTTCTTGATACGTAATAGATATAATTCACGGCTATTTCTGTCGGTCACTCGACTGTAATAAAAAAATCTTACAAGGATCTGATATTTGAATGCTCATGAAAGACGATCAATTTGTAGCAACCATAACACCCAATGAAAAAAATGCTTGGACGAGTTTTAGAAGTGTTACAAAATATTTCATAGGCAACAAACGAAATCCCAAGTATAAAACTATTGTGTCAACTATGTTGAAACATTTCCAGAAATTAAGCTACCTGATGAGTTTGAAACTGCACTTCTTGTTTTCTCATTTGGATTACTTCCCTGAGAATGTGGAAGCATGTAGCGATAACATGGGTGTGAAATTCTACTAAGACATAAAATTAAAAGGGATACATTATCAAGGTAGCTAAGCCGAAAAAATTATGGCGGATTATTGATGGTCTTTACACAGATATAATACGTTCACTAAAAATAAGCACAAATCTTTTAAACGATTTCATCATTTGAAGGAAAATGAATACGCAGTCGTAAGAAGAATAAAGAAGGCCAAAACAAGGCTAACAGATTTCGGGACGGATAGATGAAAAATAACCTGATATTGTGAGTTTGCGGTTTGTAGACCAGGATAATTGGATCGCTTTTGGGAATATAGATTCAGGGTTAACTTATCTGGGATTAGTGGATCGCAGCTCTGAGCATTATTGGAGTAACCTGTCTGGGGTTTAAGACTCGTAGCCCTTAATATTATGTAGGTTAACCTATCTAGGGGTTAATGCTCGCAGCCCACAGCGTTATTGGGATTAAGCTTTCAGGGTTAAACTATTTGAGAATTTTGTGTTAGCAGTCCTCAGTGTTCTTGGAATGTGGCATGCGTGGTTACTTTGTTATTATATACACGAATAATTGGCACTTTAATCGCTTGTTAGATATTACAACTTATAAGATATGATAACTGAGAACCTTAGTATGGATGAAATTTGTGTACTTTTAGGTTAGAAAACACAATCAATGGATGGTTTTCACCAAATATTGATGGTCTATATACATTTAGCATTCACAAAAACAGAATCATGATATGGTTTATTACCTAATCGTTTGTTCAATGAGATTATGGTGTAAGAAATTAGTTGAGATGGTACTTTTCAATCAACAAAAACTTGACGAAAAATGAATATTCTTGAAATTGTGAGAAAGGTTTTGAATAGTAACGATTTTATTTTCAGATGAAACATTGGGTTTTCGAAATAGAAATTTATTTGCTATGCCACATAACCTTGAAAATTGCTAAAAAATCGTATTTTTCGTATTTTTAGGTTAGTATATCTTGGAAACTTAGAATGATAGATCAATTATGACGCTAGATTCAGAATCAGCGCATCGAAAATATCGGGACATAGAGTCTGCTTTTTGGGATTTTCCATTTTTTTAATTTTGTGGGTCTGTGTTCTTATTAGCGTTAGTGGACTCAGTTCAGAATTTCCTTTATTATTTATACGGAAGATCTTTATTCATTCGTGAAGATTCATTCTGTATTAATATGGTTCTTTCTTTTGAAAATTTAGATGGATAATTAGCTAAATAGATAGGAAAATTAAATCAATATGATTCTAAATACTACTTCGCAAAGATTTTTCTCAAACTACTGCAGATGGACTCTCTGGACGACCTTGCAGTGATTCTTCTTGTAGATATTTCGTTAATGTTAAATTAAAGTATAGAGTTGATTATGCTTTAAGACGTATTATTATTTTTGAAGAAATGTCTCACTCTGGTGAAATTATGTTATTTGTCGTATTACTGACAGTAAAAAGGCAGGTGTTGAATTATCCTGACACGATATTTAATCTGAACATACATACATGAAAATTTATTATTCAATGAGACTCATTGATTGTTATAAATGATATCTTGTACGGGGAGAGTATTTCATTTAACCTCCAATCTAAAACTATTTAACCCTTTATAGCACATATTTTTCTGTTCAGTGGTTTTACTTGAAAATTCCTGCTCGGGGGTTTTTGGGGTCGCTGATCGCGAATCTGAAGTCATAATTTCGAAATTTTTAATTCAAGATGGCGAATTCAAAATGGCAGTACCAAAATTTCCAAAAAATAGATGTATCTACTTAAAAATCGTTACTAAGGGGTTTTCGGGGTCGCTGATCACGAATATGAAGTCGGACTGTAGAAATTATTGATTCAAAATGACGGATTCAAAATGGCGGCTCGGGAATTTTCGATAAATTAGATGTACAAGCTTAAAAATCACTACCCAAGGGTTTTTGCGGTTGCTGATTACGAATCTGTTAATTTTTTTTATGGTTCATCATTGTAGATCTAATATGACGAATACTACGACATAAACAGTGGTTAAAATATTGGGGACTTTCGAAAATTTACTCTTTTTTTACGTAACCCACAGCTAACGACGAGAACGTAAAAGAATACTAGCTCCATTTTTATTTTGTTTTTTTTTTTTTTTTTTGTTGTTTGTTTTTTTTGTTTTTTTATTCTTTTTTTAGTATTTTAGTAGAAATTTATTAATTTTTTTAGTATTTTATTCAGTTTTTAGAATTATTCAAACTATTTTTTATTTATTTTCTTTTGATTTTGCCCATGAAGTTATGAAAGAGTAAGCATTATTCTTTACCTTAGTGTGGTAATTTTGGAAACAATTTCTATCTCGCAAAAGACACAATGGTACATCGCAAGTCATACAGTTCCACTTTGTTCTCCTTTGATCCTTTCTTGTACTGCAATGAACACATTGTTTTGCGCTTTGAATAGAAATAGGCATATGAGCTGCTTGATTGCGTCTTTTCTCTAAAGAAACTTGTGGTTTCTGGTAACGAAAATCTTCCGAACGGTCAGATTTGCGCTTCCGACCTTTGGCAGTTGGAATTTTGTGTCCTACCATTTGTTCTACTAAATTTAATCGAAATTTTTTCAAATTCAACGTTGGCTTTATATGTTTTTCTCTGTACAAAATATATGCATTACTTATTGTTAGATCGAGAAAATGCCAAAATATTCTAAGCCACCACTTTTTAGATTTACGATCAATTTTATAAACTGAAATAAGTCGATCAGCATAATCTACATAACCCTTGTGCTTATTATAATCTGAAGAAACAACAGGACAATTGACACATTTTAGAGAGCCATCTTTTTGTCTAGATTTACGGTAGTAACTTCAGATGCATTGTGAAAGTTGGATAGAAAATAAACTGGTTTCTTATCCATCCACTTGATCCAGGTAAGACCTATCTTGGTAGTCATAAATTCATATTCTCTTATGTCCATTTTTTTTTTGGATTTTTTATCATTGATATTTGTTGGTAGACCAGAACGATTCTGCCAAACCGTGCCACATGCGTTTATTTTATCTTCTTTCAGTGATGAAAGAAGTTCCACCCCAATAAAAAAATTATCGAAATATACGTGATGATTGCCATCAACAAGTTCTCGTATAAGGTCTTTTACAACTCTTGTTCCCAATTGTTTTTCAGTGTTGTCTGCTTTTCCAGTATAGATTTGAAACTGGCATACGTAATCAGACTCATCTGCGCGAGTCTAGCACTTATATCCGCGCTTTATAGGTTTAGCTGGCATGTATTGTTTCATAGTACTTCTTCCCTTGAATTTTATCATAGACTCATCTACAGATTGGTGCTTACCAGGATTGAAACTTTCTTTGAAGGTTCGAGAAAGCTCGTCTAAAAGTGGTCTTACCTTATACAGTTTATCGTAATTTGGATCACCTTTTTTTGGTTCTTTAGTGTTGTCGTTGACATGCATATGAGACAGAAAAAAACTAAAACGATTAACAGTCATGAGAGATGATATGTAAGAATCACGTAGCTGAGGGTTTTCACTCCAATAATCTCGGTATGATGGCAATTTTTTTATACCCATCAGAATGTTAATGCCTAAAAATATTTTTAATTCTTCTTTTGTGATGGGATCTTGCTTACCCTTTTTTTGAGAAATGTACAGATTAATTTGATGTACAATATGATCCAATAGATCAGAAGAAAATAAACAAGAGAATATGTCTAATGGTGATTTCGCTGTATCTGGAATGTTTGGACCAAAGCTTTTAGAAAACATAAAATCCGATCTTGGCCGACTAACAGACTCCCAAATATCAGATTGATTTGAATCATCAATGTCTTCTGAGTCCATTGATTCTTCTTCGTCATCGTTATTATTTACAGTAGAAACATTTTCATCTAAAAGTGATCTTGAGTTCACAACGTCTTCTTCGCTGTCAGAATCTTGAAGCCCATCAACCGATTCAGAATTACTAGGAATTTCGGTTGTAACAACATTTTTTTTTCTCTCCATATTTATAACTTTTAGTAACTTTGAATACTTTCAATGTGCAAAAAGTAACTTTTATAAAAAAAATATAAGCTCACGAAGTCATGTAAAAATATAAAATTAGTATTAGTTTTGATTAATAGCATTTGCAATGAAAAGTCAGAATTTTTGAAAATATTTCAGGATTGTAAAAAAAAGTTATTATGTTTATTTCCTATTTATAATAAAAAAGAGTTGTGATAAAAACAAAAAATTACCTCGAAATATATCACCTCATCTACGATTTCAACGATTTAGATGTAAATCTAAACTACATATAATTTTTATCTCGATTTTTATAAAGTAATTTCGAATTGGATTCAACAACAAGTAATGATGTATGAGCTGTTTTTAAAATTTTGATACTACCATCTTAAATCCGCGATTTTGAATTAAAAATTTGACAATTTTGATGTTAGATTTATGATTGGCAATCTTAAAAACCTCCAAGTAGAGATTTTCAAGTTGATACATTTATTTTTTTTTAATTTCTGCCGCCATCTTAAATACGCCATTTTGAATTAAAAACTTTGGAATTCCTTACTTTCAAAAAGCAAATCACCAATTAAAAAGATAAAATTACTCATTAAAAACATTATTTCGACAGTTCTCATTATAATACACTTTATTTTATCTCCTCAATATTAAGTTTTACACTCGTAATTACTCAAAACTGTAGACAACTATACAAAAGTTAAATGGAAAATATATTCTTTTTTCATTGAGGAATGCATAACACGTAATGTTTCTCTCAAATCAACTATTAATATAGAAAGTAGTAATCAAATACTCAATTTCCTTCTAACCGAATCAAGAAATGCTCTAATACTATAGATAGTAAAAAAGACACAGTAAATTACTTCCAATAAAATAGCTTGAAAAATTTAAGAAATGAGATTACTCAGAAATAAAAATCATTTGACCAGATCGAGTCAACATAAAACTAAATTAAACAAAGCATCCAAAGATTAAAAAAAATATTCTGTATAAAAATACACAACTGCAAAATTACATTAGAACATTAAATCCAACAGAAACAACGGATTATTCATGATTGAAAGCCACTAAACACTTAAAATACAGTTATCTTAGAACAACATTGATTCCATCTATTAAAAAATCTTGGATCACATCAGACGAGAAAGACTACAACTGTTGTCAATCACATAAGCATAGCTTGCAAACCTCACGAAAGAATAATCGCTGAACAAGAAGAAGAAACTTTATTTGAAAACTTTGGCGACCAAGACATAAATCACACCAGTTAAAATAAAGAAAGTATTTCAAATAAGTTGTAATATTAATTACAAAAAAGCTCCTAATTTTTATAAAATTACATTAATAATGATCAAATAGTTACCTACAATAGCAATGAGATACAGCGCCGGACATATACTTTTACCCACTCACGAGCAAAATTAGTCAAACATTAAAGTTTTTTGATTGAAATTATCGTACAGAAACAGGCGGATGTGCGTTTGAAAGATTTTCTAAGAGCTTTCAAATGGTGTGAGTGACAAATGAGTTGAAACTTATCGTCTAAGTTTTGCAAGCAATAGTTCATGATTGAAAATTCTAAATTTTTGTATACATCTTTAACTTCTCACTGATTTTTTAAAAATAATCGGAGCAAAATTTGAAAAAAATCGTTTTTTAACTCTTTTCTTGCCCTATCTAAATCACTGGTCTAAAAGTTATTTTTCTCAATTTCAACATGTGTATGAGAATTTTTCCCGAAGATTAATACTTTTTTTCAACTTTTCATATAATTTTACAATCAAATAATAGGAAAAATGGGAAAATACTTGAGAGCAAAAATGTTAATTTTTTTAGGTAGAATAAGCTGTAATTTGTTTCAGATTTTTTTTTCCATAAAAAAATTTTCAACCATTTTTTCCATACCTAGTGCACTTAAAAAATAAAAAAAAACTTTATTTTGGAAGTAAGATGTTCTATTTTACTCGTACAATAATAATACATATTAATAATGCTTGGTAATTTTTTCTTCTATCGCATTTTCAATTTCATTAACGCGTATATTATGTTTGCTAACATAAGAATAAGAAAATCAATAAAACAACGATAGAACGGTGAAATAAATTTTCAACTTCGCACGCCCAACAGCGTGAGAATAGATGTACGAGTATGTATGTTTAATACAATATCAATAACAAAATAATTTACACGTGATAATGTCTATTTAACTATAATTTTCACAACAATAATTAAACATTTTTTTCATCGAAATGTCCTCCTTTGTTTTATAACGGGTTTTATAATTTCTTCGCTGTTATAATCGAGAGGATGATTTGGTTGGTTGCTCGGTAAAAAAAAAATTATAATTCGAACGCCACCAGGCAAATGCAATGTCATGTGCATGACCAAGCCTCGTATCTCGCACTTACAATATATTCACCTTATGGCCTGCGTAGAGAGTCGTGGATTGGCATAGCTGAAAATACTACTAGCGAGAAAAAGGCACCGCAACAAAGTAATCTGTCTACTTGTTTATTAGTTAAGTCCGTGCACGGCACTTTCGTACAATAAAGAAAAAGGAAGGCTAAAGTTATCCGCGCAAGCAGAGAAACGTGTTGTCGACCTCAAGCCTACCAGCTAATTGCCGCTCGTAGTGTGTACCTTCTCTCACCTCAGTCTTAGTCACGCGCGTCCTGACCTGTCGAAACGCTCTCAGCGCGACGTATATGTTAGGGCATATCGCTCTCTCTCTCTCCTTTTCTTCTCTGTTGCTCTCTCTCTCTCACCTTTTGGCTGCATCAGCTAATGCTATATGTATTAAGATTTGTAGTATAATATAATTGTATAATATTTATATTAATATATAAGGGGGAGAGAGAAAGACGTAACGAATGAAACTTTAATTCGTTATAGTTTTTAATTACAGCTTTATGTATCCTTGGCATTTCCGCATCTAGTTTGTTCAGTGTTGTTCCTTTAATATTTTCCAACTTAGTTTGCAAGATTTTCCCTAAATTGGTTGAACATCTTAGATGGCACTTTCTCACAGCTTGATCAAGTTCTTCATACAGTAATTCGATCGGATTAAAATTGGGCAATTAGGGTGGCCATTGCATATCTTTCAGCTTTTTTTGTTTTTCTAAATTTAGTAAATAATTTTTACACAATTTTCACGTGTGTTTAGGATCATTACCCTGTGTATTGAGAAGGACGTTCAGGTAGGGAAGAAATCACTTAATCACTTGAATGTCAACAACTTTATTTGCTCTGCAACCGCAACATGAATGAAATATTGATTATCGTATGCCTGCGTACGACGATGCGCTCCATGGCTAGCACACACTGAGACTCAGAAAGGCGCAATGGTGCCGTTGTGCAATTGAATTAACGGAAGTGGGCCCGAGGTTAGAGGGAGGACCAGCCATGCACGGAAAGTGTGCGCGGTGGCTATCCCGAAACCAAACACCCTGTTAGAATTCAAATTGTGGTCCAATCAATCGCAATTCTGTTGTTATTGCATGTCTTTATAAAATTTCTTTGTAAATCTTTTCTTTTCCGGATACCTACAATTTTGGCGAGGTCTCCTACTCTTGATCCAGCAAAACAACTGCCTACCATAATTGAGCTACCACCATGCTTCACGCTAGGAACTAAATATTTATTGTTATATTTCTTATTCGCCCTTCTTCTTACATAAACTCTTCTTTTAATACCAAAAATTTCAATGTTTGACTCATTGGACCACAGAACTTTCTTCTAATCATCAATCATCTAGTTTTTGTGTATATTACAAGCGTTTCTCTTTATTTACTAATCTTAGTAGAGGCTTTTTGGCGGCGACTCAACCAAATAGTTTTTTCCCTCTTAAACATCTTTTCGCAGTACTTACATTTAATAGTTTTCTTTAAGGTGGAATAATTTTATGACGCTTACAAGTAGACAAATTTCGTGATTGACCATCATAACTAGATAATACAAGATTTATTGAACTCACAATGTTCGCGATTTTTGTTGTTAGTATGCTTATAATTACCTGTAAGTTAATATTTGAGAAAGTATACATGATTTTATGACAGTAGAGGCATTACGTTATGTTTCTTATGAAAAAAAAAAATTTGAAAAAATTACAAAGTATTCTGCGTAAAAAAATTAGCATTTTTTCCATTATTTGATTGTACGGGGATCTGAAAAATTGAAAAAAGTATTAATTTTCAGGAAAAATGCTCATACGCATGTTGAAATTGAGAAAGATAAGATTTGTACAAGTTATTTAGATAGGGCTTGGAAAGAACTATAGAATGGTTTGTTTTTAATTTTCCTGCAATTATTTTTCGAGAACCAGCAAGGGGTTCAAAATGAACAAAAAATTTTAGAATTTTCAATCATGAACTATCGCTTAGAAAACTTAGACAACAAATTTCATTCCACTTATCATTTATACCATTTAAAAGCTGATAGGAAAAACTTGGAAGAAGCTCACAAACGTGCCTCCGCCTGTTTCTGTACGATAATTTTAACCAAAAATATGAAACTTTAATTATTAACTAATTTTGCTCATGGCTGGGTAAAAATACACGATCAGCACTGTTTATAAAAATTATTTTGAATGTATGCATGTACCTTTACTATTTCCCTATAGTATTTTGCAATTTTCCTATAGTAACAGAGATTATCTAAATCACATAAAGAACTTGAACTATTATCCTCTTATAGACCAATTATTCCTTTAACAATACTTTCAACAAGTTTTTTTAAAATTAATCCTAGTTTAAATCAACCTAATAAAACTGAAAAAAAAAAACTTATCGCAGATCATCAATTTGTTTTCAGGTGCAACCACTCCACGATTGAATAATAGCTTTTAAAAAACCCTGCTAATTATTAGTTATCGGTCAAGCCCTTTTTTTCAGACAGAATCATTAAATTTTTGAAAAGAATTAAAGAAAAACTTTTTATCCTTAAATGTCAATAAATGATGATAACAACTAAAAAAATGTATTTTTATATCAGTAATTTTGCATTGAAAAATTATTGAATCTTGAGAAAAAGGAGAATGAAAAGTTTTTCAAAAAAATAAAACTTTTAACAAAAAATTTTTTTTTGATACGAGGGCGGGTCAATAAGTCTTTACAAAATCCAAGAGATGGATCGTCACGCTTAAATTATGATGTTTTTGGCAAGCAATACTACTAACTAGATATCGTACAAAGTTTCAGCTCGATTCATTAAGTGGTTTTTTTATGAGCGTTGAACAAAAAGTTATTGGTTTATTTGAAAAATGGAAAAAACAGAGTTTCGAGCGGTGATAAAACATTTTCATTTGAAAGGCCTTAAACCAAAAGAAATCACAGTTGAGTTGAACGCCGTTCATGGCAAGTCTGCCTCTGTGTTTAAGACTGTTTATAACTGGGTAAATGAATATAAACTAGGCCGTACAACAACAAAAGATGAACCTCGTTCAGGACGCTCCGTATAAGTGAGTACGCCCGAAATGGTCAACAAAATCCACGATGTGGTGTTGACTGATAGAAGATTAAAATTGCGAGAATTAGTTAAGGCCACCGCTGAATCAAAGGATACAATCATTTCAATTTTGCATGAAAAATTGGGGATGAAAAAAATATCAGCAAGATGGGTGCCGCGTTTGCTCACTGTTGAAAACAAACGAAACATAGGTACACCACTACACTTCTGAAACCAAAGAACAGTCCAAACAATGGATTACCGCAGGAGAATCAGCCTCAAAGAAGGCAAAGACAATAAATTCAGCTGGCAAGATTATGGCCACAGTTTTCTGGGGTACGTATGGAATCATCTACATCGACTACTTGGAAAAGGACCAGATGATCACTGGACAATATTATGCGTCATTATTAGGCTAGCTGAAAGAAAAAATCAGAGAAAAATGTCCTCACTTGAACAAAAAGAAATGCCTCTTTCTTCAAGACAATGCTCGAGTTCACACGCGCGCAGTTTCGATGGCAAAAATTAACGAATCAAAGTTCGAATTAATTGACCATCCACCATATTCGCCTGATTTGGCTCCCAGTGACTTTTTCTTCTTTCCTAACTTCAAAAAATGGCTTGCCGGACAACGATTCGTGTCGAATGAAGAAGTCATCACCGAAACAGATGCCTATTTTGAGGGTTTTCAGAAATCATATTTTTCTGATGGCTTAAAAAAACTGGAAGGCCGTTTAATAATATGTATCGACCTTCAAGGAGATTATGTTGAAAAATAAAAAAAAGTTACATACGCAAAACTTTATTTTCCTTCTTTTTGTAAAGACTTATTGACCCCCACTCGTAATAATTCCTTTTAAACAGATAATATTAAAAAAAATTATTTATAAAAAAATAAAAACTCCAAACTCATTTATTAAATTACATATGTATATTAATGTTCGATGTCTTAGTAAAATGAGACCCCGCGGCTTGTCACTTCTGCAGTTTTTAACGACTCCAAACCTAATTTCTAAGTTACGTACGTCCGTGTCTTTCTAGTACCTATTGCCGTCTCTACTCTGAATCACTGCATTCAGTCGATACGGCATATTAATATACAATTGAATCGGCGATTGAGGAATGGTCTATCAAATTTATATAAAATGCGATCTAGATCTTCTAAATTTAAAAAAATCATGTATTCCTAGCACAGTCGACGGCCCATAATATTCCAGACGTGTTCGATGAGTTTAAGGTTAGTACTATTTGAATGATGACCTAGTGATGTTGTTCCTCTCAAAAAATCGTCTAAGCACAATCACAGTGTGAGGGCGCCCATTATCTTGAATAAATTAACCAAATTCAAATTTCAAGACCAATCGTGTTACCTTAGTATGAAAATCATGGAGGTTGAACCGTTCTTCCCGGTGACGTCAGACTAGAAGCCTCCTATCATTACTGTGTAAGTAAAAACGATATTTATCGGTAAATAAAATATTATCGTATTGCGTCATACATCTTTGATTATGTCGGTGGGCATAAGATACGTCTTACTTTTAGCATTGGTATACGAACCGGTTCACTAACTCGTAATTCAGATTTTTCAAAGACGGATAATAACTGACCGATGAGAAATACTTCTTTGTCCTTGTCATTATCGTCGGTACAGTTATTGTTGTTGTTGTTGACGGTTTTAGAAAATTTTAGCTGACAACATTGGCATAAACGAACGATTCTCGACGAACACGACAAATAATTGCTCGATCATCTGGAGGAGTTGTTATCCATTGCCGGCCTTGCCTCGACCAACGAGCATACCCACCTGATTCATGGTAACTTTCGTAGGCATGGCACACAATTGAGACGCTGATTCCTAACATGTTACCGGCGTCAAGGTGAGCGTAACCCAACCCCCATCAATAAGAGTTACAAGTTAAGTGACTTCTAGTTCAGATAAATGCCGACGAAGCATGATTCAGAAATATAATAAAAAATCATAGTTTGCAAAACGTTTTTATTCATTTTTTCTATATTTTATAAAAATAAAAAAAAATAGTGAAAAAAACTGTTCATTTAAAAACGAATCGCTTTATAGGAAGTAACAAAATCGTTCACATGAATACTGAGTCGAGTAGGTCGAGTAATGGGTATAGTTCTGGGGTATCAATTTTTTTAATTATTGTAATTTTTTTCAAATAGTGAAGTTAAGACACACCGAGGCCGATAAGTAATAAACATAACGTAATATTTTTTTCAAACAATTTTTGAAGAAAAAGAATTTTTATTTAGCTATTATCATGATTTATTTACATTTAAGGAACAAAAACATGTTCCTTTAATTCTTTTCAAAAGTTTGACAATTCGCTTCGAAAAAACAAGTAGACCAGTTATTTTTATAATTGTCAAGGTTTTTGGGTATATATTTAGCTAAGAAATACCTATAAACATTGATACTTTTCATGATACTTACCAGAAAGTTATTTTTTGTACTTTTTTCAAAATAATAAAGATGATTGAAAAAAATGTTTTTTTTTTTAAACTAATGAATAGGTTTCGTAGGTAATTTATTCTCGTTTAAAGAACTACTTCTTTATTTGATGTACGATTATTGGTTGCTGAGATATTGGCGATTGAAGGAAATAGAACCATTTTTTATTCAAAGTTCGATAACTCAGTGATATGTGGACACAAAGAGAGACGAAAAAAAAACGAAATTTAAACTGAATAAACATGCTAACTAAAATTTAAGTTCGTTTGAACAAAAAAAATTTTCCAAAATCCGTGGACTCAAAAAAAACAACAAAATTTTTCTCTCGCTCTTTTCCTTAAGATTATCTAGAAATCCTAGCAGATGAAAAATTTTGATTCAAAAATCCTACTAAAATTTTGACTCAAAAATCCTAATGTAGCTTTGAAATGTTTTTTTTTCTCGATACGATCATCTTTCACGAAAATGCAGCTCTTCAAAAATCGCCGAAAAATTTAAGAATTTTTTGTTTCCTTATTTTTTTTCAATAGTACAAATTTTTTATCATTTCAATTTATTTAAAAAATGACAAATTATAATTATTTGATCAAGGGTTATCAGCGTTTAAATATTATCATTACACATTAATTCTTTGATACTAGGAGAAAGGGTTCGATTGTGAACACCCATTTGCTTTTGGCTCATAACTTTTGATCAAGTGCATATTTTTTGGACATATCTATGTACCTTAAGGTATCTAGAGACCTTAACTATTCCAGCAATATTCCATCGTTTAAAAAAAAAACAAAATGAATGCCTACAATCGCAATAATTTCAGTATCCACAACCGAATTTGTCAGCCATCTTCAAAAGTGGTGAAATTGTTGTTGTCGACATATTGGTTGCAATCGATATTGCATCTCAAAGTAAGAAGAAATTCCTATTGAATAAATATGTATTACACTTATCTTCATTGATTTACTTCAATTTTTAATACTGTTGAAAAAGTTTAAATAAATTTTAGTAATTTTTTTTTTCAAGTACAGAAAAATAGATGTAGCACGAATCAGACTCGTTTGTTCGTTTCGATATTTAGTATGAAAAAACGTAAATGACATTTGTCAGAAAAACCTCATCTGCTTTCTGTCAACCGAAACGCAAGAGTGCCACAATTAAGCTATATCCTCAAACCAAACCTTTTACCCTATCTATAATAATTAAAATGTTTAGTTCTGATGTAAGCATTATTATATAAACGTTGCATTACATGAGAACGTGCATTATATTGTATAGTGCTATATGAAATTGTTATTTATTAATTGAGATTTGTATTTATTAAGGTATTCTTTCATTAAATATCTTACTCTCTATTCTATATGATGCTACGCTTTGATTGTTGAGCTTTCGATAGTTTCACTGTTTGATTACTATCTTTACGACACAGTTGACCAAGCTAACAATAAATATAGACGAGCAGTAAATTTACGATAGTAAATGTAATAATTTAGTTATTCACTAAAAAAATTGATTAGAAATAACAATTTAATATAAATTCAAGTAGAAAGATTGACACATTGAGACAGTATATTAACTTAAATTAGTTTTTTGGCTATTGTGCATCGCTATACCGAATTATCGTGCTAGGCAACTGCCGAAAATTTGAGGCGTTCAATCAGGCTCCTTGATTTTTTGGTCTATTTAAGTTGCTGAATTCAATTAGTTTTACTAAATTATGAACTAGTAAAAAATGATTACGTTTGAGGATATAATATAAGCATTATTTTAAAATCATCTTGTGAAAACAGTGTTTTATTCTTTCTTACCACCTATCTAATTTTATTGATGGTAATTTAAAAGAATATCCGAATTCAAAGATCAATATATTTTCTAATTTAATAGGGCCTGGTTAAGAGGAGCAATTGTCCTGGTGTTCCTGTTAGGCCTTACCTGGACGTTTGGATTATTGTACTTAAATCAAGAATCTGTTTTCATGGCGTATATCTTCACTGTGCTGAACAGTTTACAAGGGTTGTTCATTTTCGTCTTTCACTGCATGCAAAACGATAAGGTAAGATTATATTACTAAAGTTGATAAAAGATTATACAGAGGTTTGTTTTTAATCTCATAAATTACGATTGAATGCATAGTAAATCGATCTACTGATAATTACTTTAGCCCTATGAACTCTTGGGAAGCATAGAAATCTGCATGTAAATCTAATTTCAAAATTAGGGAACTTTATAAAATCCAACAATTTCAGTTGTTGATCTTAAAGAACTATATGACATTTATTTATTTCTATGCTAACTAAATACCTTATAACGGGACTTTTGTTCGAGGTGTTCCGAACAGAAGCCGAAACAAAAATTAGTTATTATTCGTGGACGAAAATTATATGTAGCGGGCGTTGTCGCTATCATGTAACCCTATGCTCCTGCATAGGCCCATCCAGGGTCCAGCTGCTTCAGGTTGCATCCTTCGTGAAAAGAGAGAAATTGGCATGCAGAGAGTATCGTGAGCTACGCGAAGATCAACCAGTGAATAACCGAGAGAGAACGGAGCGTGAATCAATAATGCGAATGTTAGAGTTAGATTAATAACTCGGCACGAATTTCAGGTAAAGAGCAGTTTTTATCGGCAAGAGGGAAGTTAATACAAAATTTAGAATTATAGAACGTAAACTCGGCGCAAATCGGATGACGCGCCTGCGTCACGTACTACTGTGGGCAAAAAGTAAGGTGAATTTGTTTGTAAAATGAAAAATCGTTATTTATTCTTCTACATCAATGTCATCCCCTTCGAAGTAATCCCCTCCCGATAAAATACACTTATGCCAACGTTTTTTCCAATCCTCGAAACATGCCAAATAGTCCCTTTCCGGTATAGCCATCAGCGCCTTCTTCGATTCAGCTCTTATCTCCTCGGCGACTTTTTTGCAAGAAATTGAGCGTTTTTGGTACCAAACGAGATTTGACTTTTCGTAGGCCCAAATGGTCTTTCAAAATTGTTTTCACAGATCCTTCTGATATTCCGATCATATCAGTAAGGTCTCTAACAGTCAACCGACGATTTTCGAGCACTAATTCCTTCACTTTATTGACGTGTTGGTCATCTGTTGACGTCGATGGTCGTCCGGAGCGCTCCAAGTCATCAACACGTTCTCGACCCTCTTTGAAGTCTTTGTACCACTTATAAACATTTTTCTGCGACATGGTAGAATCACCAAAGGCCTTCCGCAACATCCTCAACGTTTCCGCAGCCGAAATTTCATTCCGCAAACAAAATTTGATGGCACTTCTTTGCTCAATTAAATCAGACATTGTAAAAATCGAAACATGCACTCTTGGTCGTTTGGTAAACACAAGCGTAAATATATTACTGATGATGACATTGACATGAAATTTGTCCCAGATGTCATTCGCAGTCCTACCAACTCAAGAAAAAAAGAACTAGCCCGAAATGTTAAGCCCGCGAAGTTTAAATTGAAAATTCACCTTACTTTTTGCCCACAGTAGTAGGCCAGTGCAACACAAAGACTCGTAGTCATGCATCCAAGAGAAATGAGTATAGCGCATGCGCCACATGAGTGAACCAAATGTAAACTCACGCCACGTTATGAGCCGCCGCCTATAGAAAGCGAACAGTCGTACTCGCGATGGATACACACTTCCGACGCATTAGACTCAGTAGCAAGTGGATCAAACCAAAAGTTATACAAGGTGAGCGTGAGGAGAGAGAGTGTAAAAGAGAGAGAAAGCCAAGTGACGAGCGGTACTTACAGTGCTGATCACTCGCTTAATCCGTTAGGATTCGATAGCGCACTCGCTTCGCGGACCTAGCTTGCGTATCCGCTTCTCCACTGGTAGGCGATCGTCTTAAGTCATACGAGGTGTGTTCAAAAAGTAACGAGAATTTTTAAATTTCGCGGGTTTGGAGAGTCCGCTTGTATAAAATTTTTTTTTATTATGTTGGTACACATGCCCCTGAAGTACGATAAAATTTTCAGCAATATTCATTGCTTACTTTTTAAGTGGCAGCCGCTAACGTTAGACGTGTTTTTCGAGCTCGGCGATTTTCGTTTGTGAAAAAAAATGGATCAAAGAATTTGTATTAAATTTTGCGTAAAAAATGAAATAAAGTGTAGTAAAGTTTGTCAAATGTTAACAAAGGCATATAGTGAGTCTGCTATGAGTAAAGCAAGGATTTATGAGTGGTATAAGCGTTTCCAAGATGGCCACGAAAACGTTGAAGATGACGAACGACCCGGACGCCCAAGCACATCAACAACCGATGAAAACGTGAAAAAAGTGAAAGAAATGGTTATGAACGATCGCCGAATCACAATCAGAGAAGTCGCTGATGATGTTGGCATATCAGTTGGCTCATGCCATCAAATTTTTTCGAATGTTTTGGGTATGAAACGTGTGGCAGCAAAATTCGTTCCAAAATTGTTGAATTTCGAACAAAAACAGCGGCGAATGGAAGTTGCTCAGGAGTCGCTAAATGAAGTCAATAACGATGCAGAACTACTAAACGTGTTATAACAGGTGACGAAACATGGATTTACGGATATGATGTCGAAACTAAGGCTCAATCGTCCCAGTGGAGGCATTCTGGATCGCCAAGACCGAAAAAGGCTCGACAAGTGCGGTCGAATGTGAAGGTTATGCTCACTGTGTTCTTCGATTTTAATGGCATAGTGCATTATGAATTCTTGCCACAAGGTCAAACAATCAATAAGCAGTACTACCTACAAGTTCAACGTCGTTTGCGTGAAGCAATCCGAAAAAAACGCCCGGATTTGTGGCGAAACAATTCATGGCTTTTGCACCACGATAATGCGCCTGCTCACACTTCATTGCTTGTTCGTGAATTTTTGGCCAAAAACGAAACTGTAAGGATGCCTCAGCCTCCATATTCGACAGATATGGCTCCATGTGACTTTTTTCTATTTCCAAAAATAAAGAGAACATTAAAAGGCCGTCGTTTTACAAGCATAGATGACATTAAAAGCGAATCGCTGAAAGAGCTAAAAGCTATTACAAAGATCGAGTTTCAAAAGTGTTTCGAGGATTGGAAAAAGCGTTGGCATAAGTGTATTGTATCCGAAGGGGACTACTTTGAAGGCGACAACATTAATGTAGATGAATAAATAAATATTATTTTCATAAAACGAAAATTCTCGTTATTTTTTGAACACACCTCGTATATATATACGAGGTGTGATCAAAAAGTAAGGTGAATTTTTATTTTTCTCAAAAAATATTTATTTATTCATCAATTTTTATTTTATCTCCTTCAAAGTAATCCCCCTCGGATATAATGCACTTATGCCAACGCTTTTTCCAATCCTCAAAGCATTTCAAAAAATCATTTTTTGTGATCTTGTTTAGTTCATCCTTCGATGCCGTCTTTATCTCCTCAATCGTGGCAAAACGCCGTCCTTTCATGGGCCTCTTCAGTTTTGGGAACAAGAAGAAGTCACAGGGGGCCAGATCTGGGGAATACGGTGCCTGTGGCATCGTTACTGTGTTGGTTTTAGCCAAAAATTCGCGCACAAGCAACGATGTGTGAGCAGGGGCGTTATCATGGTGCAAAAGCCAATTTTTATTTTTCCACAAATTCGGACGTCTCTGGCGGATTGCTTCGCGCAAATTGCGCATAACTTGCAGGTAATATTCCTTATTTAATGTTCTACCCTGTGGCAAAAACTCATGATGCACCACGCCCCTGCAGTCAAAGAAAACTGTAAGCAAAACCTTTACATTTGATCGAACTTGGCGTGCTTTTTTTGGTCTTGGTGATCCAGAATGCCTCCACTGGGACGATTGAGTCTTAGTCTCGACGTCATAACCGTATACCCATGTTTCGTCACCTGTTATAACCCTGTTGAGTAAATCTGGATCATCGTTGACGTCATTCAGTAGCTCTTGGGCGATGCTCATGCGACGTTTCTTTTGGTCGAAATTGAGCAATTTCGGAACAAACTGCGCTGACACACGTCTCATGTCTAAAACACTCGTCAAAATTGATTGGCACAAACCAACTGAGATGCCAATATCATCAGCAATTTCTCTAATGGTAATTCGACGATTTCCCAACACTATTTTCTTCACTTCTTCAACATTCTCATCAGTTGTTGATGTGCTGGGGCGTCCAGAACGAGGTTCGTCGTCGGTGTCTTCTCGGCCTTCTTGGAAGAGTTTATACCACTTGTAAACATTTTTTTGTCTTAAAGTAGACTCACCGTATGCCACTTTCAGCATTTCAAGTGTTTTGGAACATTTGATTCCATTTTTCACACAAAATTTAATGCAAACTCTTTGATCCATGTTTTTAGACAGCAGCAAATCGTGGAGCACGCAAAACACTTCTAACCTTGATGCCTCTCACAAACAAACCAAACATACTACAAAGCTGAAATTTGGAACGTATGTTCTAGACGGGTGTACCGACATAACCAAATAAAAAAGTCGAAGATCGAACGGACGTAGCTCGCTAAATTTCAAAATTCACCTTACTTTTTGATCACACCTCGTATATTGATTTTATATAAATAGCAACATTTTTGTTTAGACTCGTATACTTATTTTATAGTAGTCCAGCAATGATATGATAAACTAAAAGTCTAATACAAAAGCTCTTGAATACCTTTACTTCAGAAAGAGTCTGTAAAATTTCAAGTAAAGTCATTCAGGTAAAGTATTTCATTTATTTATAACACTATGTGCCTACGATCTACAAAAATGCAAGACCTATTTGTAACAGAAGTCATGACGCAGCATGAATAATGTACAACATGCATAATGTATATACTTTTTTACAACAAACGCTCCATGTAATCATCGGAGCTGCTACTATAATTGTGAGAACCCGTCTGTCATATATATAATCGTAATGTTTATATTTAGTGAACTCAAACTATTGACGTTTTCATTGATAATTAATTATAATGCCGCATTCAAATACGTTTGAGAGTCATGCCCGACACACTTTGTATCTAGAGTCACGCTATGCGGAGTTTGACCAACGTTTTAATGCTATTTCTATAATTGTATAGCATAAGAATTGAAACAATGTCCACGTATAGGTCGTATTCGATTCATTATGTTTATATTCCGTATATGTGCAAGCGAATGCCGATTATGAAAATAGATAAAAGATATGCTTATGTACTGATATATATATATATATATATATATATATATATATATATATATATATATATATATATATATATATATATATATATATATATACAGGGTGACCCATTTTAAAGGAACCACCCCGAAATTTTGTACGGTTGGCATTCTACAAAAAAATTGTTCAGACAAGTTGTTTGGAGCACTGAGGGACACCTTTCCCAGAAATCGGATTAGACCTTGAGATTTATTTTCATTTTGAAGGTCAAAGTCACTTTTTGAATAGGAACCTATAATTTTGATCCCGATTTCAGAAAGAGCGAGAAATTCGTTTAGATATATAATTATAGAATACGTTTAGATAATGTATTATGTATGGGGTGCGGTTAACCCCCCCCCGCGTAAGATCATGTAGGGGTCAAATTTATTATTTTCTTTATCTATGCATAGGGATGATCGGACAAGGGTAAGATTAATATTAATAACCCAAAAACTCAAATAACCCAGTTTAACTTTCTTACCAAATCCGAAATAAAAGAATGAAGTGTTTTGAGTTTTATTATTATTAACAAGTTAGACAAACTTGTTAATAATAACGGAAGCTTATTTTCCATTTTTTATCTATTTTTCAAGGCTTTATTCAAGGATTTATTCAAGATTTATTGAAGATTACGTACAATTTTATTTCATTTAATTAACGAAAGCTTATTTTCCATTTTTTAGCTTAGACGCCGTGTAAACTTCTTAATTGTTGACATTCTGTTATCTCTCGGGGCGTATTCGTGGTTGACGTCTCTCTCTCTTTGTTCAATGATTCGGATACTCACGTGGTTTGGGTACCGAAGCCTCTCTAGGTAATTTTGACGGTAAAGGTCGATATCGTGCTGAAGCAATATATTACTGTCGAGTTATTGGGTTGAGGGGGGCAAGATATTACCAGCAAGTTATTGGGTTATTACAGTTAATCTTAACGTAGAATTTCTCGCTCTTCCTGAATCCGGGATCAAAATTATAGGTTCCTATTCAAAAAATACCTTTGACCTTCAAAATGAAAATAAATCTCCAGGTCAAATCCGATTTCTGGGAAAGATGTCCCTCATTGTCCCAAACAACTTCTGTCTCAACAAATTTTTTGTAGAACGCCGACCGTAGAAAATTTCGGGGTGGTTCCTTTAAAATGGGATACCCTGTATATAAATATATATATATACATATTGCAACGGTAGTCGATTCGATTAATCGATCCGTTCGCGATTCGTCTACTCGCAATGTTAGTTCGAACGACTAAAAATTGGAACCAAAGTGAGTATTATTATATGATGTAGCTCATTTACATAGAAAAATTAAGGAATTGTATCCGAATAATCCCATTGGACTATCGAAATTTTCAGAGCTTTGACTCAAAATTTTCAGAATACGTTGAACTGGTTGGAGCTAAAGGCATATATAGTGTATGCGTTTATACTATTCATGAAAATTTCAAAAATATGGTTGAGGCTGCTGATTTCGAAAAGATGACGCTTGGACTTGAATACACAATAAAAATTATAATGATTGCTTTTTAATTATGATGTATAAAGAACCGAGAATTGACTGTTATTGAAGAAATTGTATAGCTTGTCCAGGTATTGAATCTTTTCATGATTACGTGCAAGACATTCTAAAAGAAAGAAATATTACGAAAGTCATTTTCAGCGTATGGCAGTCGACCGATAGGTGTACACTGACAAAGCAATGGTTATAAAAGACTTCATCTCTGAAATGTGCTGTCAATTAAAGAAATTATTATCTGTCTCAACTGAAAGAGAAGTGAAACCAGGAGAAGTATTATCTTGTATTGACTTTTCTAAAAATTTGAACTACGTTGTTTAAAATGATGCCCAAGCATTCCATTTTAATAATGACTAATCCATAGTTTACGTTACTATTTTTTATTATGGAAATGGTGATGTAATTGACCATCAAAGTTTAATAGTTTTATTTGAAAGCACGACCAATGATTCAGCATCAGTATACATATTTCAAGAGAACATGATAAGAAATAAAAAAAGTGTATCCTAATATAAAGAAAATAATTTACTCTAATGATTGTGATAAGCAACATTACAAAAGTAAGTTTCAGATGTGCAACCTCATACATCATCAGGAGGACTTTCGCATAAAAGCAGAACGGCATTTCTATGCAACAGCTCGTGGAAAACGTGCTTACGACGGTGTCGAAGTGATATTAAAAATGCGGCTGTTCGAACTAGTCTTCAAGCAAAACCAACAGAAGCCATATTAAACTCGAAAAATCTGTACGAGTGGGTAGCAGCAATTTTTGAAAGCTTAAAAGTATTACAATAAAGAAATGCATAATAGAACACAAAGAAAATTATCAAAAACATTTTCAAATGCGCCAGCAGTACCGCAAATCCAAAATTCACATGCATTTATTGTTGAATCAGAAAACATTTTAAAAGTATTTAAATATTCGGTAGATCATAAATCTGTGGCAACAGTGATATACAAAAATTAAAAAGAGACAATGGATTTCTTAGAAAATATAATCAAATACTATTTTCTTCATGCACTGAGCATGACAGTCTCAATCCTGTTAAACATAGAGAACTTTTAATTCATCTACAATAAAAAGGAATGAAATGATGACACTTTTTAAAAATTATGATATAAAACTTAATAAAATCTGCTATGTACTTTTCGGAGAACAATGACGCTCCCTCCCATTTGAAGATGAAAATTGAATCTTTTTATTACGAACATACATATAATGACTGTTCAGGCCGCTCGGCCTGATTGCGAGATGTTTTTCCTTCTTTTTTTCTTTTTTTCTAAATTGCTAATTTGGCTATTTTTCCAAACCAAGTTGTCAAAGCCAAGAAATGTGTGACGTCACTGTTTTGCAAACAAGAATTATAAATGTTTGACTCTCTATCCTATCCTTAGAATACAGTTCGATGACGAGTCAAACCCTTCCGATGGTTAACTCACAACACGATTATTAGTGACACTTGTTTTCTGTTTATTAACAAGTCTCAGCTGGTATCATGTTGTGTACTGATGTCACACATTCCACCCCTTGTTGTAAGTTATTTTTGTTTGGGGGGCGACACTTCATGGGCCATTTCTGGCCTATTTGCTTGGGACTAGTGGGAGCATCAGAGAGTGCTCTTATGCTCCAGCACTCGGTATAAAATAGGTTGCATCACCGATACTCGACCAGTCTAACATTTGACCAGCCTGGCAGCGTAATTCTATGGAGTATCCCTCGAAGGCAGCCCAACTTATTCCAGGAATACATACAAGAGGAAATCGAGGTACACGTCCAAGGGGACATCCAGACACAAATACAAATGGACAACACACCACAATCCGCGACACCTAGAAGACAGTGCGAGATAGAAAGAGTATGGAAAGTACAATCAATAAATACTGTAAAAGTTCAACCTACCTACAACTTACTTTTTTACTACAAATAGTATCAAATAGGTATGTCTATAACGAGTGATTGCTTCGCGCACGGTCCTAACGGTTTATCTTTTCACCCGATCATGGGTGCGTACACTGAACCCACAGTAAGTTCATAGTCTTAAGACTTATACTATAACCTAAATCTATTTGATAATTCATTTTTAACATCATCAAATCTTTTCCAATTTTTTCCACAAATTAATAAATCATTTACAAATAATATTAAATAAATTGCATCATTCTTTTCATACTTTTGCACATCGAAATAATCGCTCTCGCTTCTTTGGAATTTCAATTTTTCAATTTTTTTTGAAATTTCAATGATTAAAACAGCTCTTGGATTTTCTCTCAAACCGTACAATACTTTATTTCCATTATAAGCTTTATATATTCTATCTTCATAGTATATTGGTTCTTTTACAAATACTTCTGAATTTACGTAACCATTTAAAAAAGCTGTTTCTGAAAAAAAAAAATTATTTCTTCTGCTATAAATTTTCAATGTGTTTTCAACGAAAATGATTTTATTTTCATTAATTATTATTTCTGAAAAACTTAAAAAATGTTTTTATTTTTTTATTATAATGATGGGTGACAACTCGCGCGAGGCGAGTTTGTCCCGTACGAAGGCCTTTCAACAGCCGAGCGGCCTTTGACTCGGGCGGCAATCAGGCTCTCGGTCACCCCGTCCCGTTCGCGCGTCAATAACAAAGTCTTCGTAGATTTGAATCCGGACTCCCGATACCGCGATCGTGAGATATTCGATCGGACGTATTCGTATATATTTATCCGTAATCGGTTATATATATAATAAGCAATAATGGGGAAGCATATGGATATACTCAAGCGAGTTTAATAGTACTTATAAAATTTATTTTATAAAGCTTAAGTACATAAGCCTATATATATATATATATATATATATATATAAACGCGTGTTCTTCGCCTCGCGTTGTCTATTATCTATAAACAATATGGTACTCATTTATTTTTTAAATAAAGTTATTGACAATCGGTCCTTTATATATTATTTTCTATTTATCGGTCCTCTCTCCTATCTGTTTTTCTTTAAATGGATTGTAAGCTCCGTCAAATGTGCACGTATATTCGTATATGTCCAATTAATACTGTGGATTAATTTATATTTTTTTCTTGGTCCTAGCGGCATGAACAAGTTGGCTGTACGGTTGCTGTGTTTCTTTGCCTTTTACTAACACTCAAACTGAACTCAACTTTTAATTAAGTAAAGGAATAATACCGGATAACTCGGACGAATCAAACTAAATTTAGATTTCAATCGGCGAGATGAACTCTGTAATGCAGAAATATTGCGGCCTAGTTACTCTAGCGCTCAGTCCTGACTGACTAATCTCTAGTCGTTGTTTTCACCGGTTTATTATATATTCTTTGTCCCTCGGATTCCGTCTCTCTCTCGCACATACGCTTTAGACGCTTACGCTTCTCGTATTGGCTCGTATTACCTAGCTAAGCACGCTGACTGCAGCATGCTGTCGCAGCATGCTGCAGCAGCGTGAATCAGCCTCTGCCGCTCATTCCCACCGAGTCGCGCACACGAATACTGCTAGCTATAGTGTTTTATTACTATGTCCGAACGGAATTATCGAGAGCGAAATTTTAATCGTAAAACATAATTATAACATAATGGAACATCACGTAACATCTCTCCCTCCTTAAAATCGTTTCCGTCCTCGGTAACGTTTTGGGTCCAACTAGGGTAGTACAAGAAGAAAATAATAATATACATAATAATGATAAATAATAATAGTAAAGTAATATAAATGGTCCTCTTTATTGATATACAAGCAAAATAGTTAATAGAAGGAGACAAAAGCTCGTTAATTTGGTCCAATCTTTATTTGCGCAACGCAAGTTGGCGGTTATCCTGTCCGGTTATTAGATCTAGCCCCTCTAAGTCTTGTAGACAGGAAATTTGGTCCTGGAGTAACAAAATTTGGTCCTTTGGTTTGGCTGAGGGAGTTTGCAAAAACAAGGTCAGCTTGTTTATACTATCAAAGGGGGACCCGTAGTAATCGTAGGTCTCTAGATTACAGTCTTGCAAATGTTGGTCCCAATCGGAAAGGTACACTGCCCTTCCACAGAACCAATGCGTTCTCAGAACATTCCGGTTTTGGTATTGGCAAATGGTCCTATGTGCTTCTAATTCTGTCTCAGTAACATAGTGTCAGCAGGCACCATGATAAACGTACATGGACCTGTTCCGGAGTTTGGCTGTGAGATGTCGAGGTGGCGAATGTTTCGCCTTATAACGTTTATTTAAGTTGCTTAATGCTGAAGTGACACTCCAACTAAATATGTATTTGATTACTCCCATAGGCCCGCAAGAGCTTTGCCATGTTTTAATATAATCTACTGGTCCAAATTGCATGAAGTCGAGATGGACCCGCTGTTCTGGCCATGGTTTACCCTGTTTATCGCGGTGCGGTATGAGGAAATGTAATTGTCGGTCGGCGTCATCCTCCTTCGCATAGGCTGGTGTAGTCGATCGTGGCGTGAATCCAATTGGGTTCGTTGTTTTCTCATCTTAGTCTTCCGAAGAGTGCTCATTTGAAGTGTAAGGTGACCATTCCCCTACGGTATACGGAAAGAATCTTAATACTGCCGCAAGGTAATCATCCTCAAGAAGAAATTTAATAATGATTTCTCCATAATGTGAGGAGGATGGGTCTGCTATCGTTGTAGCAGAGCGTATGGTCCCCACAGTACTAAATAATTTGATGACCACAGCTTCTTGTTGAGGGTCATCAAATTTGACTCGAATTGCAGTGGAGGAGTCATCTACTGGTGCCACAGCTTGAAGGCGAATTCCGTTAATTTCTTCCATCCTAAGGTAAAAATATGGTCCAGTTAGTTGCGTGGTCGAGAGGAGAGAAAAAGTACAAAGATTTAAGACTAGACATAAACAATAGTAAAGAAATAGGTCAAAGATTAAAGAGTTATGGGTCCATTAAGTAAAATAATAATATAATTGAATGGTTCAATAATTTTTTTTTATCCTATGACTTATAATTTATACAGCTGATTCGAAGTATCTTCTATCTTCAGGTTTTCTCCGTGGGCCTAGAATCGTTTGTTGGTAACGGTTTCGGTTTTTCAATACGGGGACGATTTATCTCGCTTATGTTCCAGTTTTTTATTTTTCTTGCTTCAACTGCATATTTAATTCTAGTAAATTTGCTGAGAATATCTCTCGTACTGTTGTTTGTGAGATTTTGTAGTGAATGAAACTCATCTATGGGTCCGATACTCTCTAATCATGTCAGGAGTTCGCTCAGCGGCTTATGCTTTAAGTACCGTATCTTGATGCAAGTCGGGTCTATTATCATGTGGTCGGACATGTCACTCATGACGATATTGGGTACTGGAACAAATGATCAATAATTTATTGATTAAAAAAAAATTCATACAGACTCTGCTGCTGTCTGGATTTGTAAACCCGAAGAATTTTCAGATTTTATGAACGGATTAGGTATAGTCGCGGAGGGTTTCGGTTTCTTCGAGGGTTGAATATGAAGGGTTTCAATTTGAGCTTGTTTCTTAGATCGTTCTTTAGGCATCCGAGCAGGCGTTTGCTTATTCGTAATCAGTCCGAGGCTATGAAGAATTGATCTGTGTCGAGGATCCGGTGTATGCACGTGAGGTGAGTCGTGTATTATGGTATTATTTAACGCTTTTGTGCGTACGATGCAACATTTATAAATTATACTGATAATTATTATGATTAGGATATTAATACTGAATTCTCCATAAATCAGTCCTGATTGCGTTGTTATGATT
Source organism: Phymastichus coffea (assembly GCF_024137745.1). Classification (NCBI taxonomy): domain Eukaryota; kingdom Metazoa; phylum Arthropoda; class Insecta; order Hymenoptera; family Eulophidae; genus Phymastichus; species Phymastichus coffea. Next base: position 5,837,421 of record NW_026706826.1, on the reverse strand, counting down.
TTTTTATGATTTCTTATCCATTTGCGTCTTTTCCATGATGTCGCTTAATGTTTTTTCTTGGCTGGTCCAGGTTTCAGCTTATGGGGTCCATTCTTCCAATTTAATATCTGTTTCAGATAAGTAGGTTAGTGTCGGGTCAAGATTCGTTAGGTTAAGGGTTATCTTTGGTTGATATAGGTAAATATTTGTATTGTCTTTGCCCACTTCCGTAAACAAGGTCGCATCCTTGGTATAACCGATGCACCCCGGGGTAATTCTTAATATTCCTACTCCTTGTATCTCGGTTTTTTGGTCCACTTGGTACGGGGAGACAATCCGGTCTGTATCTTATTGGTTGGCTGAGTACGAGGTGTGTTCAAAAAGTAAGGTGACTTTGTATTTTTAAGAAAAAATATTTATTTATTTATCAATATTCATGTTGTTCCCTTCAAAGTAATCCCCCTCAGATACAATACACTTATGCCAACGGTTTTTCCAACCCTCAAAGCACTTCTCATAAGCACTTTTCAGTATAGCCTCGAGCTCTTCCAGCGATGCAGTCTTTATCTCTTCAATCGTTGTAAATCTCCGTCCTTTCATAGGTCTCTTTAGTTTTGGGAACAAGAAAAAGTCACATGGGGCCAAATCCGGTGAATATGGTGGCTGAGGCATGATTGTGGTGTTGTTTTTGGTCAAAAAATCTCTCACAAGCAAAGATGAGTGAGCAGGGGCATTGTCGTGATGCAAATGCCATGAATTGTTTTTCCACAATTCTAGGCGTTTTCTTCGTATTGCTTCTCGCAAACGGCGCATAACTTCAAGATAATACTGTTTATTGACCTTACGTCCACATGGTAAGAACTCCTGATGCACTACGCTATGGTAATCGAAGAAAACAGTGAGCAAAACTTTGACATTTGATCGAACTTGGCGTGCTTTTTTCGGTCTTGGCTCATCTGGGCTCTTCCATTGGGACGATTGGACTTTGGTTTCAATATCATAACCATATACCCACGATTTGTCGCCAGTTATGACCCTTTTATGTAAATCTGGGTCGTCGTTGACGTCATTCAACAGTTCTTGAGCGATGCTCATGCGACGTTTCTTTTGGTCGAAATTGAGCAATTTCGGAACAAACTTCGCTGACACACGTCTCATGCCCAAAACGTTAGAAAAAATTTCATGGCACGAGCCAAGCGATATACCAACATCCTCAGCAACTTCTCTGATAGTGATTCGACGATTTTCTAGAACAATTTTCTTCACTGCTTGAACGTTTTCATCAGTTGTTGACGTGCTTGGGCATCCAGAGCGTGGCTCGTCATTGGCATCTTCCCGGCCATCTTGGAAGAGTTTGTACCACTTGTAAACATTTTTTTTACTCAGAACAGTTTCACCGTATGCCACCGTCAACATTTCAAGTGTTTCGGAGCACTTTATTTTATTTTTTACACAAAATTTGATGCAAATCCTTTGATCCATATTTTTCGATAGCAAGAAATCGCCGAGCACGCAAAACACTTATAACCTTTACGCCTCTCACAACTAAACAAAAAATGCTATACACTTGAAACTTGGTACAGATGTTCGGGAAGAGTGTACCAACATAACAAAATAAAAAAATCGATAATCGAAAGTACGTCAGTCACCTTACTTTTTGAACACACCTCGTATATCCATGACCCATCCGTTGATATATAATTCCAACTGGTAATTCGTTGCATTCTCAGAACTATGTCATAATGGTATAATTCATGCCTGGATGGTTGTAATAGCAGTCCTAGTTCGCATTTACTATTTAGATGAGCATCTAAAACAGGTCCTCCAACCGGACATATAAAGATATAGTGTGTTCGCACACAACTTTGCAATGAATGGTGGTCCATCTGTATATACTGATTTTGATCCGAACTTAATGCCTAGTACGGGTATTCGTGTCTAATATATGCAGATTTTCCAGTTGAGCTTGGTGATTGCGGTACCAATACTGAGTGCAGACGGTATAGATTATAGTAATTTTTGTCAACTAGGGGTAAATGAAAGACAATATATGTCTTCCTTTCTCGCTGAATCGCGTCAATGCTGGAGATTTTAATAATTTTTTCAATTCGAAGGTGTTCCGTTGGAATTGGGAAATTGAGGTCCGTTACCATGAATTTTATATCATTTGCTATCTCGTGCAACATGTTAGAATCTATAAGGTTCGGATGTATTTTGCCCCTTTTCAACGCATGAATAATTTCAAGAAGTTTTTCCGAGCTTTTGATAAGATGATCTAATTTTGCCTCTAGCATTCTTCCAAGTGAATGTACTGAAAACATGTACTCCAGTCGGGCATTTTCATTTTCTAATTTCCTGAATTTTTGTCGCATTTGGAGGTTTAAATTATAAATTCTGTCCCCGTGGACGTCCATCATTTTATATAGTTTATTCATTCCTGTGGTAATTATATGGGTCCTATCATTAAAGAGTTTAATGATATCTTTTTGGTCTGCATATAATTGATTTATGTTGGCTTCTATTTTATCAGTTTCGTCAATGGTCACTAATCCAAATAAATTATGACTTCCTATGCCTCCAAAAGGTACCAGTCTTTTCGGCCTGATATTTTTAGGTCCTTGGACATCGGGTGGCTGAATATGTTTTCAATAGCTCCTTGAATCTTCATTCGTATTTGTTCAAGAGCGATTGTCTTCAGATCAATGTGATCCTTGCCGATTATATTACCGCAAGTTTTCTCGTTGAGATGTCCAGTACAATTTTGTAGTAGTGACTGTAGGTCAATTATAGCAGTGGTCTTCGCCAGGAACAAATTGAAGTCGGTGGATATGTATACTTTCCAATCTGCCCTCTTTATACTCATTGGATCTATTCTTTCGCAGTAAATTCCTGGGTTGTTGTCTAACTTTTCTATAGAATAAGCTTGGGGGTCAATAATAGACGGGGCGAATACGGAGAGGAAGGAAAGTAAGATTAGATACATATTAAATGAAAGGAAGTATATTAAAAGAAATAGTACCTGAAAGAACAGAACAAAGTAAATAGTATAGACGAAAAATATAGAACAGATAAGATAAGTGAGTAATCGAATTTATAAAGCTACGCCTGAAGTTTAAGTTTATCCATATGCTTCCGTATTGTTTTTCCATTGGGTAATTCTAATAAAGCATTTTTTGATTTAAGATTTCGACGATTTTTAGGGGTTTTTATAATAACTATCGGCTTTTCCTACCCGAGGTTCGTTTAATATCCAGGCATAATCACCGACTTTCTATTTAAAGGGTCTAGCGTGTTTATCATATTGGTTTTTAGATTTTTCCTTTTCACGAATTTGATTATCACCCGCCGCTATCTTTAGTTCTGTCAAACGTAAGACTAGATCGCGTAGGTATTGATTATAGGTCCATAATTTTTCCTCCCTAGGTATCTTCATGGGGAAACGAGCGATTCATCCGTAAACTAGTTCAAAGGGGGTGTAACCAGTTCCATTATGTATACTTGTATTATATGTAAAAACCGCAAAGGGGATTAGCCGATCCCAATCGTCAAAACGCTCCGAATATATCCATAAGAAATCGATTAATGGTGCATGGCTTCTCTCAAGAGACCCATTAGTCTGAGGTCTATATCCGGAAGTTGTTAAATGATGAATTTTGAATAAGTGTAATAGTGATTCTACAATCTCCGAAAGAAAGCTTGTCCCGCGATCCGACAATATTGCTCTAGGGGCACCGAATTGGCATATTAAGTGTCTGGCTAACGCGTCGGCGATAGTGGTTGCTCTAAGGTCCTTTATTGTCACTACAATTAAGTATTTGGTCAGATTGCATTGCATGGTCAGAAGGTGAGAGTTTCCACTAGGAGTGGTTCGTAATTTTCCAACGGTTTCTATCGATACCTTGTCGAATGCCTCCATTGGTGTGTCCGTAATCAGCATCGGTTCCTTAGTCTTGTGACGATCAATTTTCTTCTCAAGACTCTCTCGAAAAAAGACCTCTTGGGAAAAAAAAAAAAAACGAAAAATCGATATTTTATCACTAAAACGTAAAAGTACGCGATCACTCCTATACCAATTTAAAGGTCTTGTAATGCTTAATCTATCATAAAAATTTGAAAAAAAAAAACGATGGCTTTTTTGAGAAAATTGAGTTTGAAATTTTTTCGAAAAATTGAGTTTTTCCCGCCAATTTTCAATATTTTTTTATTCTGCATGGCGCATTCGAAAGAGTAGACCTTTAAATTGGTATAGGAGTGATCGCGTACTTTTACGTTTTAGTGATAAAATATCGATTTTTCGTTTTTTTTTTTTCCCAAAACATTGATAATTATAGTTTTGACGTGTAAAACTTATTTACATATATGTTTTATGTGTATTATATAGATATGAAATACATTGTGAATGTTCAAAAAAATCATTACAACAAAATTAAAAAAAAAAACACTTTATTTTTATGAAAAGTTTCAAAATGAACTCATTTATTTAAGTAATAAAAATTATATTTTTTATTTTCTAGACTTTTTAGTTTTTCTGTTTTTAGTTTTTTTTATTTTTTTGCTTACTAAAACTGAAGCCTTCTTCTTCTTTTGTTTCTTCACACACATTATCAAACGGTTCAAATTTAATTCAATAATTCAATCATCAATAATCATCATCAATATCAATATCAATAATATTATCATCAATATCAATATCAATATCAATAATAATCATCATTCAATAATTCAATAATTATCAATGTTTTGGGAAAAAAAAAAACGAAAAATCGATATTTTATCACTAAAACGTAAAAGTACGCGATCACTCCTATACCAATTTAAAGGTCTTGTAATGCTTAATCTATCATAAAAATTTGAAAAAAAAAACGATGGCTTTTTTGAGAAAATTGAGTTTGAAATTTTTTCGAAAAATTGAGTTTTTCCCGCCAATTTTCAATATTTTTTTATTCTGCATGGCGCATTCGAAAGAGTATAAGAAATAGAGTAAAATAAGCTATAAATAACATAATAAGTAAAAAAATTAGAAAATATAGAGCATTTTTTTAAATTTTAATATTTGATTTTTAGAAAATTTATTTTTTAACCACTTTTTTAAAATGCTCGTAAAAAATGATGAAATCTAATCGAAAAAAAAAAATACGTGTCGGCTTATTTTTGAAGTAGAATAACATACTCCACAGCCGAGTCAATCGGAGAGATCATTGCCGTAGGCCTGCCCGATCTGAAATGGATCCGGTCTAGAGTATTTGGATGACGTGATAGTTTACGCTAAGAATTTACACGAACAGGAAGTTAAAGTAGGGAAATTGTTTGAAAGACTTACCGACGCAGGATTAGTCTTACAACCGGACAAGGTAAATTTCCTACGTCAAGAAGTAAAATTCTTGGGACACATTGTTAGTTCGCAACGAGTTCAGCCGGACCCTAAATTGATTGAAGCCGTAAAGAAATTTCCAACGCCCAATGGGGTGAAAAGTGTCAGATCTTTTCTTGGACTCTCCGGATATTACCGTCGGTTTATCCAGGACTATTCGAAAATAGCCAAGCCTCTCAGTGATTTAACGAAAAAAGACCAAGCATATAACTGGGGACCGCTACAGGAAGAGGCTTTCGAAAAGCTGAAGCGGATGCTTTGTGAGGCTCCTATCCTAGCTTTTCCTGATTTTAAGAAGACCTTTACCTTAACCACAGATGCGTCGGATTACGCAATAGGAACGGTTTTATCACAAGAAGTGGATGGTCATGAAAGGCCTGTAGCATATCTTTCAAGGTTGTTGAATAAAGCGGAAAGAAACTATACAACCACGGAAAAGGAGTGTGTTGCAGTTTTATACGCAATGAATCAGTTTAGACCTTATCTCTTATGCAAAAAATTTAACCTGATTGCTGATCATGAACCTTTAAACTTTATGCATAATCGCAAGGACTCAAAACAAAGGCTAATGAGGTGGATGTTTAAATTCACAGACTACCAATATACATTCAAATATAAACCCGGAAAATTAAATTGCAACGCAGATGCACTCTCAAGGAACCCGATTAACTTGCAAAAGTATTTAGACGAAAAGGTTCACAAAGAAAAGGAGCTGAATGAAAATATCTTGAAGATTCAGGTAATGATGCTAAAGCATAAGACTAAAGGAAAAGAAACAGATGAGAAAGAGAAAATAGAGCCACGGGAATCGATTGGTAAATGAAAGAGGGCTCATACTATCTCGAATGAACCAAGGACGAAAGGAAGGCCTGTTGGGGCCAAGACGAATAAAGAGAAACCAAATTTAGATCACAGTACCATTGCTGAAAGAACTCAAAGCAAGAAGTCTGTGATAACCGCAGGAAAAACTCTCCGATTACCGAATAAACCCAGACCCGGCACATCTAAACTTAAATTGGAGGTTGAAAAAAGGGCCAAATTAGACAAGGATAAACCCTTACCCAAGAGGCTAACGGCGTTACGAAAAACTACATCGAATGCGACAATAGATGATTCCGAATTGAAAACTGGTGAATCGGACAAGGAAACCTCGCCTAAAGTTACAGAGCGGGAAGGAGTAACGTCGACTGATGAATCTGCTATCGAAGTTGCCGTGAAGGAGGTCGATAGCAACGAGTTCGTTAAAGATTCGTTTTTTGAACAATATCTGCCGAGCGGATGACACAAACGAGTACAGTGGGCTGACATAGTGGGCTGAGAAAGGAAACCGAAACGGAAGGGGACAACTCAAGCGATGAAGTTCAGAGTGATAAATCGGAATTTACTGAACGAATAGAGCTAGAAGTTAGTGGACCTTAAACCAGTGGGAACTCTGGAGAAGACGATGAATTATCAGAAAATGAAAGTTCTACTAAAAGATGCGAAGAACGAGCCCCGGCACAGAAGACTAATTTATCGGCAAACGAAGTGTGGGAATCGGCAGAAAAATTCGAAGCCAGTTTGCGAAGACATAAAAGTTTAGATAATGAATCGTACTATTGGGACGACATGGGCCTTGCGCGAGACAACCGAACCATAGAAATGCCTTCTCATTTCTCAGATGGAGACGACCCCCGCCCCCACCCCCCAAAGAACTACAAGAGACACTATGGAGGCTTGACCCATATGATGAAATAAATGATTCTGATGAGGTAATGGCGAATAGGATAACGAAGCTAGTGGAAGATTCGCAAAAATTAATGGAAACTCACCTAGAACACGACAGTGGCTCGGACACAGATCGCCCGGATGAAGATGAAAATCAACGTCTCTCGGATAGGACTAAGGAAGAAAGTCCCGAATGAATTAAAGAAGCTGAAGAAACCTTAAGGCAGCCACTATATCGAGAGATATCAGTAACCCTAACTATTAAGACAGGAATACTGGGAGCCAGAAGTACTCCTATGGTTAAAGGACCTCGACTAGTATATGGTAAAATTCGAAGGGCTTGAGGGTATACCCGAAGCGACAGATCCTAGAAACAAGAGCCCTGTGGAATTACACTTTTCAAAAATATCCGTAGATGATGAATTATTCTTCTTGTTACCGCCGACAGGACCAATTAACCAATATCGAAGACCGGAAGACTATAAGAACCCAAGCTCAAGCAGTGAAACCGGGAGCGAAAATTCTTCAATAGGACCTGCAAAATATATCTTACAAAATAATGTAAGCACGAGCCAACAATGTTTAACCTATCGACGAGATAACATTGTACATTTTATATCACGAGACTGTAATGATCAAACTGCTATCTCGAAACTATTAAGTGAAATTGGGGCTATAGACCTACGCAATATGAAATCTTTGAAACCTAAGGTCGGACAAATACTAACAACTAAATATAAAAACCATAATATTTTCTCTGTAGTTATAAAAGATAGATATAATGACTCCATTACTATAGAGGCTATAAAAGTCGGACTTACAAATTTGAAGAAGATACTAATTAAAAGAAATATAGTAAGTTTTCGGATTGCTAGACGAGGGAACTATACTGATGACCTTGGACCTGGATTACTAACAGAAATATTAATAAGAATTTTTGAGAAGAGTCCTATAAAAGTAATTGTTTGTTATGGGAACATGGTTCTCCCACCGGCAAACCAGCGGACGGAAATAATTAAAACACTACATGACAGCCTAGTGGGTGGCCATAAGGGTATTAACCAGACATACCAAAAAATTCGAGTAAGATATTATTGGCGAGGACTACGAAAGGACATATTAAATTACGTACGGAAATGTCCGAGTTGTCTTGAGAAGAAAATTGATCGTCACAAGACTAAGGAACCGATGCTGATTACGGACACACCAATGGAGGCATTCGACAAGGTATCGATAGAAACCGTTGGAAAATTACGAACCACTCCTAGTGGAAACTCTCACCTTCTGACCATGCAATGCAATCTGACCAAATACTTAATTGTAGTGACAATAAAGGACCTTAGAGCAACCACTATCGCCGACGCGTTAGCCAGACACTTAATATGCCAATTCGGTGCCCCTAGAGCAATATTGTCGGATCGCGGGACAAGCTTTCTTTCGGAGATTGTAGAATCACTATTACACTTATTCAAAATTCATCATTTAACAACTTCCGGATATAGACCTCAGACTAATGGGTCTCTTGAGAGAAGCCATGCACCATTAATCGATTTCTTATGGATATATTCGGAGCGTTTTGACGATTGGGATCGGCTAATCCCCTTTGCGGTTTTTACATATAATACAAGTATACATAATGGAACTGGTTACACCCCCTTTGAACTAGTTTACGGATGAATCGCTCGTTTCCCCATGAAGATACCTAGGGAGGAAAAATTATGGACCTATAATCAATACCTACGCGATCTAGTCTTACGTTTGACAGAACTAAAGATAGCGGCGGGTGATAATCAAATTCGTGAAAAGGAAAAATCTAAAAACCAATATGATAAACACGCTAGACCCTTTAAATAGAAAGTCGGTGATTATGCCTGGATATTAAACGAACCTCGGGTAGGAAAAGCCGATAGTTATTATAAAAACCCCTAAAAATCGTCGAAATCTTAAATCAAAAAATGCTTTATTAGAATTACCCAATGGAAAAACAATACGGAAGCATATGGATAAACTTAAACTTCAGGCGTAGCTTTATAAATTCGATTACTCACTTATCTTATCTGTTCTATATTTTTCGTCTATACTATTTACTTTGTTCTGTTCTTTCAGGTACTATTTCTTTTAATATACTTCCTTTCATTTAATATGTATCTAATCTTACTTTCCTTCCTCTCCGTATTCGCCCCGTCTATTATTGACCCCCAAGCTTATTCTATAGAAAAGTTAGACAACAACCCAGGAATTTACTGCGAAAGAATAGATCCAATGAGTATAAAGAGGGCAGATTGGAAAGTATACATATCCACCGACTTCAATTTGTTCCTGGCGAAGACCACTGCTATAATTGACCTACAGTCACTACTACAAAATTGTACTGGACATCTCAACGAGAAAACTTGCGGTAATATAATCGGCAAGGATCACATTGATCTGAAGACAATCGCTCTTGAACAAATACGAATGAAGATTCAAGGAGCTATTGAAAACATATTCAGCCACCCGATGTCCAAGGACCTAAAAATATCAGGCCGAAAAGACTGGTACCTTTTGGAGGCATAGGAAGTCATAATTTATTTGGATTAGTGACCATTGACGAAACTGATAAAATAGAAGCCAACATAAATCAATTATATGCAGACCAAAAAGATATCATTAAACTCTTTAATGATAGGACCCATATAATTACCACAGGAATGAATAAACTATATAAAATGATGGACGTCCACGGGGACAGAATTTATAATTTAAACCTCCAAATGCGACAAAAATTCAGGAAATTAGAAAATGAAAATGCCCGACTGGAGTACATGTTTTCAGTACATTCACTTGGAAGAATGCTAGAGGCAAAATTAGATCATCTTATCAAAAGCTCGGAAAAACTTCTTGAAATTATTCATGCGTTGAAAAGGGGCAAAATACATCCGAACCTTATAGATTCTAACATGTTGCACGAGATAGCAAATGATATAAAATTCATGGTAACGGACCTCAATTTCCCAATTCCAACGGAACACCTTCGAATTGAAAAAATTATTAAAATCTCCAGCATTGACGCGATTCAGCGAGAAAGGAAGACATATATTGTCTTTCATTTACCCCTAGTTGACAAAAATTACTATAATCTATACCGTCTGCACTCAGTATTGGTACCGCAATCACCAAGCTCAACTGGAAAATCTGCATATATTAGACACGAATACCCGTACTAGGCATTAAGTTCGGATCAAAATCAGTATATACAGATGGACCACCATTCATTGCAAAGTTGTGTGCGAACACACTATATCTTTATATGTCCGGTTGGAGGACCTGTTTTAGATGCTCATCTAAATAGTAAATGCGAACTAGGACTGCTATTACAACCATCCAGGCATGAATTATACCATTATGACATAGTTCTGAGAATGCAACGAATTACCAGTTGGAATTATATATCAACGGATGGGTCATGGATATACGAGGTGTGTTCAAAAAGTAAGGTGACTGACGTACTTTCGATTATCGATTTTTTTATTTTGTTATGTTGGTACACTCTTCCCGAACATCTGTACCAAGTTTCAAGTGTATAACATTTTTTGTTTAGTTGTGAGAGGCGTAAAGGTTATAAGTGTTTTGCGTGCTCGGCGATTTCTTGCTATCGAAAAATATGGATCAAAGGATTTGCATCAAATTTTGTGTAAAAAATAAAATAAAGTGCTCCGAAACACTTGAAATGTTGACGGTGGCATACGGTGAAACTGTTCTGAGTAAAAAAAATGTTTACAAGTGGTACAAACTCTTCCAAGATGGCCGGGAAGATGCCAATGACGAGCCACGCTCTGGATGCCCAAGCACGTCAACAACTGATGAAAACGTTCAAGCAGTGAAGAAAATTGTTCTAGAAAATCGTCGAATCACTATCAGAGAAGTTGCTGAGGATGTTGGTATATCGCTTGGCTCGTGCCATGAAATTTTTTCTAACGTTTTGGGCATGAGACGTGTGTCAGCGAAGTTTGTTCCGAAACTGCTCAATTTCGACCAAAAGAAACGTCGCATGAGCATCGCTCAAAAACTGTTGAAAGTTGTCAGCCAAAAGTTGAAAATGCCGTCTTCTTCTTGTTCTCAACTCTTAAGGGAATTTGTTGAAATCCACTGATTAAGTCAAACGTCGAGAAATACATCGAACCTCCCAACTGATCTAGAATATCAGCAATATTAGGTATAGGGTAAGCATCACCAATAGTCTTTTTATTTAATTCTCTAATGTCGATGACCATCCTCCACCTTAGTGTGCCATCACTCGCCGGGCTTTTAGGGACAATCCAGAGCGGCGAGTTATAAATTGAGTTAGATTCTTCGATTATTCCTTCCCTTAAGCGTTTTTTAATTTGCTCCGATATTAATTCTCGGTGTACAGGAGGATGCCTATACTGTTTGGTATTAACTGGTACTCTGTTCTCTAAGTGTATTTCATGTTCTATCAAGTTAGTACATGGTAAAGGTTCTCCAGGGAGTAAAAACACATTCGGATATTTCTTCAATAAGCGTTTCATACTCTTGAGTTCATGCGAGTTAAGGTGTCCTGTTCTAATCAATTGCAATAATTGATTACGCCGTTTCTCCGGTCGATTCATAGTCCGTGGCCCCTGAAGGCTACCTTTCTGATCTGAATTCGTGTCACTAGAGAATTCCGATTTGTAATATTCAAATGGAATAATTTCCTTTGGGTCCACTTCTGTGGTTACTTCTCTCTCATGGGTATTGATAGCCATAATCTTGCAGGTCTCATGATCATTAATGACTATGCCTTCCCCAAGAAACACTTTTTCGTCGCCCACATTTATTCAAGGTAGATACCCTTCTGCGAGCGTATTCTTCAGCAAATTAATCTGTATAACTTGACGAGTCCTTGTTTGTATCAGATCATCTTGTAGTCGGTCAATGGGAACATCATTCGGTAAGAACGGTATCGGGTTCATTACATCACTATTTACCATTAGGCTGTTATGATAATACGAAATCACTGCATCAGTGTCGATCAAATAATCTCTGTGTAACATTCCATCCTCTTCAATAGGAAAATTGTTCCATACTATGTGGAATTTTACGGATTTTCCATTAATGGTTAATATTGCCGTACCTATGGTTGGAACGGTGTGTGCCGTAATACCGCTCAAGGTAGTGGCCTCCCTCGGATCAAACCTCGTAGTCTAATTTAATGCACTAAACTTAATTAAGTTCACGGCTGATCCATTATCAACCATGAACACGGTCCACTTTTTACAGGTCTCTGGTATGCGAAACCTTACTCTTGTTGGCGCATAGATCTGATTATTTCCTCTGCCAAGTCCCCAATTTGAAGCAACTGCGATGACTGGTTCATTAACGATTGCGGATTCCTTAGTATCGTCATCACTTTTGCCGGAGGTACTTCCGGTTTTTTGGACGTTGATTCTTCCTGGATGTCGGTCAACATCGTCTTCGCCTTCGGTTGTTGATGTTGAATTTTGTCTTGGTTCTGGCGGCATGTCTGACAGGGGCCCGTTCCATTCGATGCTGGGCGAGCCCCATCTGAGTTTAAATTATTTGCATTATTCTGTTACTAGTACTTTGTATTAGGTCTAAGCTCGCCTCTTTGCTGCTGGTCACAGGCTATTGTCCCATAACGTTTTCCAGAGGGATGGTGGTACGAGTCTGTGTCAGGGTTATATAACCGTCCTGCATGCGGTCCATTATCCTGATAAGTTTTGTAACAAGGCTTCCAGATCCTATTTTGGTACGGTCTCTGCCCTTGAAATCGATTCGGTTGCTGTCCCTGGTTATTCTGGTTATTCGTATACGACTCCTGTCCGTTATTTCTTTGTACGAACAACTGTTGAATTTCCGCGGGTAATTCCTCCGACTCGTCCTCTAATTGTTTCTCTTGATCATTTTGTTGGTCTTCTAAGAAGTTAACATAGAGGCTGCGCAATAAATTTGTCCATTTGTTAGGGTTCGACTCACCATGCCTTGCCCTTGACTTATTTCTTGTTTCTATACGTAATATTTCTTTATAAGCATCCTCCAAAGTTTTAAGCTGTTTAATATCCACTAAGTCTCCAATTTCTTTTGGCAATCCATCTATGAAAGTCTTAATATTCGAGTTGTGCATTGGAGTCATCATCGTCTCGGTGTACTCTTCTTCGAGCTCTTCTTTCAGCGCATTCTGTGCACAGTTCAACAGGATGTTTATCCTGTCGTGAAAGTCTCCAACAGTGTCCCCTTGCTTCATACGCAGACTATGGATTTTGGAGTCGTAGTAAGCGAAGTCTTTGCAAGGTGCGAACCGTTCCTTTAAGATTCTGATTGATTCATCAACTGCCTTAATGGATTTTCCATAAATGCAGTCACGTGCGGGTCCTCGTAGTTTAGCAATTATTAACCGGACAAAATTTTGTTCCTGTGAATCTGTTATCAATGTTCTTCCATTGCGAATATCCTGGATGAAGTCTTTAAGCGGCATATTTTTTCCATCAAACTCCGTAATTCCTTGTACTATGTTTTGTAGGGTAAAGCTGGCTGACATACTAGTCAATAACTGTAAGGTAGCCGACTCCATTTCGTTACGGTCCTATGTACGTTGCTTTCTTTTTCATATAAGGTCGCACTAAATTTTCCCCGCAGTAGCTTATGGATTATATGTGACTCAGGGTCTTATTTTTATTTTTTAATATCGTAGAAAAGGAAAAAAAATAAAATAATAAAAAAAAATAAATAAAGGCGACAATACAATAAAATTTTCCGTTGTCAATAAAAAAAATAATAATAACAATTCCTAACAAGGTAATAATTAGTTTATTAAATTATTCAAATAATAATTATTAACAAAATACTAATTATTAATAGTTGTTATATATACCTATAATACAAAGGGTAAAATGGCTAAGAGAAATTTAAGAGCAGGATGGTACGGTATAATGTCAAGTATCAATCCCCTATTAGAACAGAATAATAAAATTAAAAAAAATTCGTCTATTTCACAAAAGGGAAATATTTCGCAAACATGCACATCAAATTTCGAACGATCGTTCGTGAAATAATATCCCAAAGAAATTTTGCTAAGCCGCGTTTAAAATTTCACGTTGCCAATACTAGTCGGTCAACTAAGCACAAAATGTGGGAACGGAAGAAGGACGCACCCGGTCTTAGAAGCGAATACTCTAATGACGCTTACGCGATCAAAAAAAAACGAAACTCCACCGAATTCCTGAGCGCCCGATCATGTGAAAAAAAACAATTTTCCACGTCTCCGGCGTGGCTTTAGCCTGTTCGGGAACGAGTGTCTTATTCACCCGTATCGCGTTTCATACAACGCAGGAAAGAAATTATATTTTTCTAATCGCAATTATAATTAAATATAACGTAAATATTATACAAAATTAAGGTAGAATAATATATGAGATATGAGAGAAAAAAATAATAATAATAATAATGATAATGACGGCGGATTAATCAATATGTATTAATATTAATTAATACGCATCAACATATATTAACACTATGTAATACTATATATTACATATTAATCAACACGTATAGTGTATTAATACCAATTACATTAATACTCGTGCTAATCAATATATTAATCAATATGTATTAATTTTATGAAGTTATTCATTAAATTATTAAAATTTTATCAACGCGAGAAAAAACGAAAAGATAAAGCCTGAGAAACCACGCTCTGCTACCAGTTGATGGGTGACAACTCGCGCTAGGCGAGTTTGTCCCGTACGAAGGCCTTTCAACAGCCGAGCGGCCTTTGACTCGGGCGGCAATCAGGCTCTCGGGCACCCCGTCCCGTTCGCGCGTCAATAACAAAGTCTTCGTAGATTTGAACCCGGACTCCCGATAGTACGATCGTGAGATATTCGATCGGACGTATTCATATATATTTATCCGTAATCAGTTATATATATAATAAGCAATAACGGGGAAGCATATGGATATACTCAAGCGCGTTTAATAGTACTTATAAAATTTATTTTATAAAGCTTAAGTACATGAATAAATGATAGAGCGAAAATTAAAAAAAGATATATATATACAGGGTGTCCCATTTTAATTTACCACCCCCTAAAACAGGTTAATAATTTGCTCTGAGAAAAAAATGTTTCAAATAAAATTTGTTGGGTTCGAAGGGGGGCATCTTTTGGCTATTTTAGCTGCAACCTTGAACATGACCTTCAAGGTCATTTGAAAGTCAAGACCAAATTTTCATATGAAATGTACATATTTTATGGCGGATTCGGATTCTACTAAAAAAGAAAAACACTTTTTGTCTGAATCATTTTTTGATCATCAATAGGTAGGTAGCTCTCCCTTTAACTGAAAAGAGAATTTGTTCTAGAAATAAGATGTTTTAGATGAATGTTACTAGCTTCAAACAAAGACAGAGGTATCCTTTGGATCACTTAAGGCAAGACCTTCACGTCCAACCACTTAAGGCAAGACCCCTTCGTTCAGCTAGTCACGGAAATTTCAATGTCTCAAGTGCTCTATCAATTGCCCATTTTGTTGAATGCACATTTGTATTCTCTGCCGAAAACTTCTTTGGACATCTATTAATGTTTGTGGGGTTAACGCCTGGAATGCTGCAACAATTCTCTCCATCATATTTTGTGCCGTCGTCGGGGCTTCCGCGTAAACTCTCTGCTTCACGGCCCCCCACAGAAAGAAGTCCAATAGGGTCAAATCTGGCGATCGCGCAGGGAATTCACAGATTGGATTACCAATTCCAATCCAACTATTTGGGTATGTCGCGTTCAGAAATCTCCTGACAAGTAGTCGACGATGAGCGGGAGCACCATCTTGCTGGAACCACATGTCTCGCCTTATTTCTAGCGGAATGTTTTCTAGAAGAGGTGGAATTTGGTTCTCGAGAATATCTAAATAAAGCTCGACGTTTAAATTACGGTCATAAAAAATTAGACCAACAACGAATTCCCTAACTATGCCCGCCCAAACATTAATTGACCACCGTCTTTGTGTACGGTGATCTCGCTGCCAATGTTGATTTTCTTCTGCATAATAATGCACGTTATAAAGATTAACTCCTCCCATATTGTCGAACTTTGCGTTTTCCAAAGAAAAATGGATCTATGCGCATTCGTGTTTCCGCCCATTGACAGAATCTAAGTCGCTTGGCAGGATCACCCGGCTCAATGGCATGTGTAAGGTGCAAGTGATATGAATGAAATCTAAAATGACGCAATACACGGGAAACTGTTGATCTGGGTGCTCCATGCATTCGCTAAATTTGTCGCGTCGAAATATGAGGATCCTCGGCAATTACAGCACGAACCCCAAGCGCAATATGCTCTCTTGGGCCCGTCCGTCGCCTCTTCCTTCTTAAGTTACCTCCTTGAGCTCTTATCGTTAGAAGTTTAATATTCCTCCTAGTAGGATGACGAGCGTCCGGATACCTTTCAGCGTACAGCCTCGCTGCAGCCTTGTAATTGTCGTGACATTCTCCCAGAATCTTGATCATGTTGACTATCTCTACTGGCGTGTTGTCAGCCATTATCTGTTGTAGGTAGATTTTTTAGGGAATATTTAATCTTAAATTAATAATTTAATTTTTATTTAATCTGAAATTCAGAAAGTCAATGAAAACCTAATGATGAGAAGCTTTGAGGAGCTGTAAGAATTTACAAGCCTTACCAATAGAACGATAACGAAGCAAAAAATGTCTTTTAGCGAGAAATAAAGCATTTACAAGAAAAATATTCTAATTCTAATATTCTAATTCCTCGGATAAAATGTAATGGTTACCTGTAAATAAACATTTGACCTTCAAAAAATCTTGATGACCTTCAAATGACATTGATGGCTCTTAATCAAGTTTGTGGTGAAGGTCACTACAGTATGTCCCTCATTGAATCTAGTAACATTCATCAAAATCATTCTTAACTGTGGGAAAAATTCTAACCTCAGTTTAAGGTAGAGATAGTGATTTTTTCTACTTTTTTAAAGCCGTTTACAACAAAAATGGGATTTTTTCAAAAAATGATTCATACAAAAAGTGTTTTTCTTTTTTAGTAGAATCCGAATCCGCCATAAAATATGCACATTTCATATGACAATTTGGTCTTGACTTTTAAATGACCTTGAAGGTCATGTTCAAGGTCGCAGCTGAAATAACCAAAAGATGCCCCCCTTCGAACCCAACAAATTTTATTTCAAACATTTTTTTCTTAGAGCAAATTATTAACCTGTTTTAGGGGGTGGTAAATTAAAATGGGACACCCTGTATATATATATATATATATATATATATATATATTTATAGACGCGTGTTCTTCGCCTCGCGTTGTCTATTATCTATAAACAATATGGTACTCACTTATTTTTTAAATAAAGTTATTGACAATCGGTCCTTTATATACAGTTGCGGGCAAAAGTGTCCGGCCAAAGTTGTTTTTATGTTTTAATCATGTACAAAGGGTGCAAAGTGGCAACACAAATACATCATCGTAAAGTACTTTTATTATATACTCAAAACATGTAATTTAACAATTCATTTTAACAATCAACAAAATTTAATATCGATAATAACAATTATGGCTTATTCATAAGTATCCGGCCAACTATGAATGTGGCAATTACAAGTAGAAAAAATATAGTAACATGAAAGAAAACAAACTAGAAATGGTTTTAAATGTAACACAGTCATCAGAACTTCGTAGCCATATCCTTAGAAGCTATCACGGCAGCACATCGGTGAGGCATCGATTCAATAAGTGTCACAATCCTATCATGAGAGATATTGTTCCACTCTTCTTGCACTTTTTGCCATAGAGAGGCTTTATTAGCATAGTTTTGATTTCCTAATCTCATTTTTAGCTCTTGCCATAAGTGGTCAATAGGATTTAAGTCTAGAGACTGACTCGGCCACTGTAAAACTCGAATTTTTTTCTTACTAAAAACTTGCTGAAGGAGGTGTGACCTGTGTTTTGGATCATTATCCTGCTGAAATATCCATCCTCTGGGCATGTTTTGTCGAGCATAAGGTAGCATTTGCTCCAATATAATATCCTTGTACATAACAGAGTCCATATTGCCTTCTATTTTGAAGATTGGACCGACGCCTTTCCATGAAAATGCACCCCATAGCATTATGTTACCTCCACCATGCTTCACAGTCGGTATTTGGTATCTTGAATCATATCTACTACCTACCGGTCGCTGCACATACCTTCTACCATCATTTCCAAATAGATTGATTTTAGTTTCATCCGAAAACAGCACTTTTTTCCAGTCCTCAACAGTTTAGCTTTCATATTTTTTAGCAAATTCTAGTCTGGCCTTCTTGTTTTTCTTACTAATAAGTGGTTTTTTCACACCAACACGTTTCTTCACGTAATTCGCGTGCAATAATGGCAGCATTCTTTTTAACATCTACGACAGCTTTTCTTTTGATCAATTTATCAACACGATTAGTGGTTTTTCTTGGTCTCCTAGAACTCTTTTTATCTTTCAGAGTGTTAGTGCTGTGGAATCTAATAATTATATCATTCACAGTCGATTTTCCTATGCCTAGAATTTTAGATATATCACGAGAAACCTTTCCTTCATTGTGTAATTTAATTACGACTTGTCGAATATCTACAGACGTGCGTTTCGGCATGTTTACCGATTGATACTGATGTCAGAGCATAACTGATAGACAGTTCCAGCGCTTACATACCTTTGTGACTGATAATGTAAACAAAGCCACGCGAATTGTATCTACGTAATAGTTGGCCGGATACTTATGAATAAGCCATATTTTCTATTATCGATATAAAATTTTGTTAAGCATTATAACAAATTGTTGGACAACATGATTTGAATGCATAATAAAAGTACTTTACTAAGATATGTTTGTGTTGCTACTTTGCATCATTTATACATGATCAAAACATAAAAACAACTTTGGCCGGACACTTTTGCCCGCAACTGTATTATTTTCTATTTATCGGTGCTCTCTCCTATCTGTTTTTCTTTAAATGGATTGTAAGCTTCGTCGAATGTGCATGTATATTCGTATATGTCTAATTAATACTGTGGATTAATTTATATTTTTTTCTTGGTCCTAGCGGCATGAACAAGTTGACTGTACGGTTGCTATGTTTCTTTGCCTTTTACTAACACTCAAACTGAACTCAACTTTTAATTAAGTAAAGGAATAATACCGGATAACTCGGACGAATCAAACTAAATTTAGATTTCAATCGGCGAGATGAACTCTGTAATGCGGAAATATTGCGGCCTAGTTGCTCTAGCGCTCAGTCCTGACTGACTAATCTCTCGTCGTTGTTTTCACCGGTTTATTATATATTCTTTGTCCCTCGCATTCATGCTGCTGTCCGCAGCATGCTGCAGCAGCGTGAATCAGCCTCTGCCGCTCATTCCCACCAAGTGGCGCACACGAATACTGCTAGCTATAGTGTTTTATTAGTATGTCCGAACGGAATTCTCGAAAGCGAAATCTTAATCGTAAAATATAATTATAACATAATGGAACGTCACGTAACATATAAAATACATTTAATATTTTTATTTTATATTCTACTGTATTTAGATCAAATTAAGTTAAGATTTCTCCTATTTTTGTAGATTTTAAAATTTTACCATCTCCAAGTGTTACATTTATCGGTTTTCTCAATATAGACGACTCACAAATATTAGGTTCGTTATTTTTTATATGATTAGTGCAATTACTGTCCAATATCTCATTTATTTTATTTGTGTCATAAGTATACATTTTTACTTTGCTTTCGTCATCATATTTACTGGAGTTTAACCTATATTAAAAATGTATCAGATGAAACCTGAACGATGAAGTTTTGATTTTCTGTTAACCTCTACTTCTATCATAGTACCGTCGATATCTTTTTCTATATCTGCAGTCTTGAAACTGTTGCTATTGTTATTATTGTTGATTTCTCACACCTCCTTTTCAATACACTCCTCCGTATCTTTCGTTTCCTATGATCAATGGGTTTTTACAGTCTTTTATAGTGTCCAATTTTTTACGCCAATAGCAGTTTTTATCCTTCATCTATTGTGTAGAATACGAAACGAGTCAAGTTCAGAATTTTAAGTAGCTTCACGCTACTAACAAAACCAAAATTTAAAATTATTTACACGCGTCCGTACGTAGGATGAGATTGGCGATAATACTGCCGGCCAATCTTCCACCGATAACTAATAGATCCAGTGGAGCTGGCAATGCTACGTAGCTACGTTCTGATCAAAATGGAACCCAGACATACTGAGAGATAAAGAGAAAGAGAGAAAACACGGCATCGACCTAGCACTGAGCTGTTGTTGCTGATAATACTGCTCGTCGCCCTTTATTGTCCTCGCTGGCTCGCTGTCTATTTGTCGTTGTCTCTCTTTATCTTCTCAAAATTTTGGATTGCCGATGATGCACAGCTTTACTCGCTGTTGTTCGCCGCTTTGTCCGGAGGAGAATTGCGCGCGCCGTTGACGTACGCTTCGCTAATTTTCCCAGACGCAACGGTGTTAAGGAAAAACGCTGGTTAGATGCGACCTAGTTACCACTCACAATCGCCACAAAAATCAAGAGACGCACATATCCTGCACACCGGGCATAAATCCGTAAAGTAATAAAAATTTCTGGCGTGGGCGCGTATCAAAAAAGAGAAAATCTTTCGAAAAATCGAAAATAACAACGGGTGTGCGAGGCAATCTAACAAGTTCTAGCTTACTGTTACTGTTCGCTAGTCAATTCCTCTAGACGTAACTCTAGACACCCTCGTATTCGCTTTCACCGCGATGTTCATTGCGTGCCAATACTCATGCAGGTGTTTATCCTAGTTTCGATGATTGTGACCCACGATGATAATCATGATCTGCAACGCCTTTATCATACACTCGCAAAAATCGATCTGCTGATGGCAGGGCTCGTGCTCAATCCCATACTTTTTGTGTATGTCCTTGAAATCCGATCCGCAATAGTTTTTGCCATTGTCGTTAAACAAATTCGGGAACCTTCCAATAGAACAAGATAAGTTCTTTAAGGGCATATCCCAGAGTCTGGCCCGTAGCGACAGTCTGTGGCTTAAACTCCAGCGACTTGGTGAACAAGTATTGAAATATCATTAGGTACTTGTACCGATTTTTGTTACAGAGTAGTTTAGCGACATCTGTGGCATTTACAGCCCACGGGTATTTAACCATCCACATGATTTAATGTCAGTCAAGTATGACTACACAAAATGCTGCACGTTATACCACATACCTGGTCAGAAATACTTGCGCTCTATGTGATCGTACGTTTTCTCATGATCTAAATATCTCGTCGACGGTTTACAGTGAGTATCTTGCATGGTACATCTTCAATGGTCACCAGAAATGATCTTTATGAGTTATAGGGTCCAGAAATTCATTGGTGTGATACTTATATAGCATTCTGACCTCCGTCTTTCAGCTCTAGAACTTCAGTGGTCGCGCCTCCACATCCTTCATCCGCTGGACGTACCACTGGTCGGTGATAACCTCGAATGCTGCTGCGGCCTAGTTCACTAACCGATACACCAACTTAAAATCCTATAGCTATAGTTCAATTTTCCAACGGGATAGGAGCTAGGTCGGATCATTCTTATTTTTCAGCTACGTCAGGATCGTATGATCAGTGATGATAATAAAATGCACGCTTTCAATATATGGCTTGAATTTCTGAATACCAAACAGCAGCTTTAAACACTCGAGTTCTGACATAGTGTAATTTATCTTTTGCTCATTTAGCATGTAACTCGCATAAAACACCGGATGATCGTACCCCTTGTCATCCGTTTGCATTAGGCAAGCGCCCAGTGCATAGGACGACGCTTCGTATTGCACATAGAGCGACTGAGAAAAATCTGGATGGACTAATAGAGGAGCTTCCATCAAAGTATGCTTAAACGCATTAAATGCTTGTTGCTGTTTGCATATGCTATACTTCGTTCTTGTGCAGAAACTTCGTAAGAGATACTTTCAGATGTGATTTGATGAACCTAGAATACCATCCACACATACCTAGAAATTGCGGTGTCGCGTGCTGAGCAGCTGGCGCGAGTGTGAAGGTCCCTAAGAACGTGACCTTGGAGCAATCAAACTAACTCTTCTCGACGTTAATTTCCAGCCCTAGTTGGATTATATGCCTTAACGCCTTTTCGAATTACATCAAGTGCTCCTCGAAAGTCTATGACTACAATTACGTCATTGAGATAGTTGAACACGTACGATTCAAAGTCTGTTGAAAACCGCGTATCCTTCAAGCGTATCCATCAATCAGCGCATGACGGTTATGAAAACGTTCACCATAACAAAGATGATCCCACTACACTCCCAGAGCTCGCTGCCCGGTGCACCAAACGCCGTATACTTTCGGCTATCGTTCTGTAAGGGCACCTGTAGACAGACGCTCTTCAAATCGATTCCTAAAATGTAACAAGCTCCTCGCAACCTATTGAGTATCACATCTATCAACGGCATGGGGTAAGCGTCGATGCGAGTGGTCTTGTTCACCGGTCGCAAGTCGCTACACAATCGATTATTCTTATTGTACTTTTTAATGACCATGGTCTGTAAAAAAAATTCATCCACATATATTTAGAAGTGCTCAATGTTCTTATTTTGTTTTATAATAGTTTAAATGCTGTGTAAGTTTTTTAAGAAAAATAAGTACAATTTTTTATTGCTTTTTAATAAAGCTTGATATTTACCTGAATGTAACAATTTCTATGAAATTTTTGCAGTTGCATTCATCATTTTTAATATTAATCGACAGAAAAATTTTCATTTACTCATTTTTTATGAACTCAGCTAAATTAAAAGTATCTGTATCTCCACTCTTGAAATTTTCTTAATTTTTAATGAGCCTTAGCGATATCAGAGGATCAGATAAAAATACTGTTTTATTCAAAATATCTTGCTAACGATTAACTCTACTGTTTTGATAGGCATGGAAAATTATATTCTTCCGCTATAATTTATGTCCCAATGCATTTACACCTTCTGCATAACCCTTTCAGGGGCACATTTTTCTGCTGCACTTATCCTGGACATAAAAGTGTATATAAGGATTTTCGCGGTCACTGATTACGAATCTGAAGTCTGATTTTCAAAATTTAAAATGGCGGATCCAATATGGCGTACATAATTTTCAAACATTAGCTTATATAAATTAAAATTTGTATACTTAGGTTTTTGGGATCAGTGATTACGAATCTGAACTCTTATTTTCAAAATTAAAAATGACGGATGTAATATGGCTGGTGTAGTCCCAGATCACGGGTGTAGTCCCGAATTTTCAAAATAAAGATTATGAATCTAAAGTAGTGAATAAATATTTGGAAAATTCTACCAACAGAATCTAATTGTAGCTTTATTCAATATGAATTTGATATTCAGTACCATGCTGCAGTAATTTTTTATTTATGATATTCAGCAAAGCAATTTTTCTTCGCATTGATTCATAAAGTCGCATTGCATGTTGTGCAGTAGAATTGAGATCGAACTCGATTGTTTTTAGTACTGCAAAACTCACAATTTTTGTAAAGTCCTTCATAAACACCAGGCAAATGTTTCTGTACTGACGTCCTGATACTTCCAGGTGTTTTGATTTTTTTTGAAGTAGAAGTTTTGGGATTATTTGAACATGGTCTTCCTCGCTTCTTTTGGCAATTTAGTCCTATCAACTCATCTACAACTAATAAACGAAACTCTTTCAATTTCAAATCTTTATCAGGATTGAGTAATTTGAAAATTATAAAAGAGTTGACAAGAGTAGCATCTATGAAGTGCCATAGTAAGCGGTGCCACCGTTTTCTACTTTTTCTTGTGATTTCATACAATGATTTCATCTAATTTGATTTGTCAACACATCCCATATGAGCATTATAAATCTTCGCCATTTGAGGGCAAGCTTTTTATCTTTTCTCTACCTCAGAAAAATCAGATGGATCATGAAAATTTGATAAAAAATGAACTGGTTTTTTGTCTACCCATTTCAAATATCTAATGCCCTCATTTGACGTACGGTATTCGATGTCACCCATCTTCATGTCTTTATCTTTTCCTTAATTTTTAGGAAGACCTTTTCTGTCCTTTCGAATTGTCCCACAGGCAGAAATTCCATCTTTCAATAATGTTATCATCTAATTAGTATGTTTGTAACGGTGTAGGTTGGTCATGGCCTACACCGTGCGTTCCTTCTCTCTCTCCGACATCGGCAAGGGCTCATGGCGGGCATCTGGCGCACGTATGTTTCGTGCCTGATGCCAGCCTTTTGTTTCAGCATCGGTTTCTCTTATCATCAAGAAAGGAAGAGAGAGCAGCAGCAGTATTAGTGGGTAAGAGTGCGCAACAACATGCGCTCTCGTCAGTCACAGAAAGTGTGTGTGAGAGAGAGAGAGAGAGAGAGAGAGAGAGAGAGAGAGAGAGAGAGAGAGAGAGAGAGAGAGAGAGAGAGAGAGAGAGCAGCTATAGTGCGGCTAGGCGCACGACACTGGCCATGCTTGGCGGTGCCGCGTGCCGCCGTTTAGACAAGTGAGTGGGGAGGGCATGAGAAGCAGTCTCTCACACACTATTGCATCGCTTCTCGCGAGCATTAAGGAAGTGACCCCGCGAGCGAAAACATACCAGCTGACGCACCAGCAGAGTATCCTCGAAAGTGGCCTTTGTCTACCAGTCACGCTATATCTGAGGAGGTCACCAGCCGGCAGAAAGACGAACAACGTGCCAGCCCAGCGGACTTCGCCAATCAGCAGGTCATACTCTCTCCTCTCGTTTCTCTTCCTTAACCGGTTTTAACCCTTTTTGGCTATTCATGACTTGTGCGCTGTGCCAGGCTCTCGCGGGCCGGCACAGCTGAACTAGTGGTTAAGTTGTCTTTATTTATTGTGTATCGAGTCGGTTGTGAGATGGCAAGGCACTCACGTGCCGGTCATCTCATTTAGTTGGTAAGAAGTTATTGTGTATTAGGTTAAGGTTTGATAGATTGTTCTGTTCGTCATCGCTCAAGGTAGCGATTTTATAATAAACGTATTTGGTTGGTAAAAGGTGAGAATATTTATTGCGATCGCCTTTCCTCTTCTGCCTTGCTGGGAGCGATACACCGCTTCCCTTACCTCCCCCTTAAAGAATTTGGTAATAGCGGGAAAGGATTATCGGCCAAGAACGGCCGACGCTATTACACGTTAGTATATAATAGTTTTGTCATTTCCATCGACAAATTCATCTTCTGATGGGATTTGATCTCCTTCATATTCTTCTTCAGAATCACTCATTTTTTATTCAAAATTATTTGTTTTTTTTTTATTCAACTAATCAATAAGAAAATTTAATACAAAGTTAAAACTAGGATCACACTATTTTGACCGTTAGCCTGCCGTTCAAACATGATCTGTAACACGGCCAAAATTTCTTAATTTATTGAAACTACTTGCCTCTTTTATTTAACTAATAAAATAGGAATATATAACAAAGTGAAAACTATGATCACACTATTTTGACCGTTAGCCTGCCGCTCAAATGTGATCTCTAACACGGCCAAAATTTCTTGACTCATCTAAATTGCTTGCCTCTTTTATTCAACTAATCAAATAGGAATATATGACAAACTGAAAACTATCATCACACTATTATAACCGTTAGCCCGCCACTCAAACGTGATCTCTAACACGGACAAAATTTCACATACATAAAAGCTTGTTTTTTCTTTCTCAGATATTCTTTTTTGGTATACTAAAAATCATCATAAAAAAAATTTCATCCATCCTATTGGGATAATTCGGATGCAATCAAATATCTAGTCGATAAGAACTACATAATAATAAGTACATTTTATGAAAACTTTACTACCATATTTGAACCACCGTTTTGAGTTTTCTACACCCAAGACTCATTTCATCAGCGACCTCAAAAACAAGTGATAACAGCTAAGATAACAGAATTTTGTGAATTTTCCTTACAATCAGACTGTATTCAGCACCTTCAAAAACCCCTACATAGATACCAGCTCAAGTAATTGAATTTTTTTAGATTTTCCTTACAATCAGGCTGCCATATTGTATCCTCCATTTTAAAATTTCAAAATCTGATACTGGATTCGTAATCAGCGACCTCCAAAACCCATGTGCAGGCAATAATAGTTGAAATAATTGAATTTTGTAAACTTTTCTTGCGACGAAGCCGCCGTATTGGATCCACCATTTTAAATTTCCAAAATTTAATACTGGATTCGTAGTCAGCGTCCTTGAAAACCCTCGTATACCAAATATCAGCGAATTTAGTCGTAAAATGAGCTCAAAACCGAATTTCATTAAAAATCTCTCCTTTTTTTGTTTGTTAATTGTTTATAAAGAATTATATATAGTGCAATTCTGAATTTTAACTTAAGACACCTGTTCCCCAAACATCCAGTGTTCAAACAAAAAAGATTAACCCATTAAGTCCCAAACGCACAAAATTTTAACGTTGACTTTGACCGCGCATCATTTTAAAATAAACGAGGGACTTTGAATTCAAGGCATATATACATATGTTTTTGAGGTCGCTCTTTCGATTAGCGGTGTCGAAAATTCCGAAAAATAACGTTTAACCTATTATTTTTCAACAAATATAAAAAAAATGCACTTTTTGGACTCGGATTTTTTTTCAAACCTAATTTCAGCAATGTTCCGAATGTCTAAGCAACATCTAATACAGATAGATTATATTATAGGTGGTCCCGATACTTGCACTTCAAAAATATGCAGCGAAACATTTCGATATATAGTGTTATCCAATTCAAAATGGTGTCCGAACGCCAAATTTTTGTTTTAAATTTCACAGATTCTTTTCTCGAAAACTATAGACTTTCATAAAAATTTCCTAAGAATAAAAATGTTTTAGATTTAGTCAAAGAATATACTCAATTTTTTCAGATTTATCCGGTACGATTTTGGATTTTTCAAAAAGTCAAAAAATCGAAATGTCGAAAAACGTCCTTAAAAAATCTGAAAAAAATTGAGATCATTCTTTAATGAATTCTAAAACATTTTTGTTCTTTCCAAAATTTTATAAAAGTTTATAGTTTTTGAGATAAAGTTCTGTAAAAATTTTTTGTCGTAAACGTCCCTTTGCCTTTATTTATAATAAAGTTTCCCGATTCTTACCGCGAGGAGGTGGACGATTGAGAGAATCATGTTTTCTTTTTTTTTTAATATTTTTTTTGTTTTTTTCAATTTTATTTATTTTGTTTATTTTTCAATTTTATATTTTTTAGAGGAAAAAACGCTAATCATTAGTATGATTCTTTTCAAAGCATGGTTGACAATAATACGAGGAACACGTTTTACAAAATTTTCTTGTTCGTGTCTTGCAGGTTTCAATACTACACTTTCTTGGCAAGAAATTTTTTTCTATTGTATGCTTACTTCGTTTTCTGGATTTGTTCAAATACGTTTTACTCACACTTATAGCAAAATCTTTTGTACTCATTGGAGCTTTCTTACCTTTAGTGCAGATATTATATAATACGTTAGCATTGACGAGAGAAGTTTGTATAATTCTTAAAAAGATTACCCATGTCCATTTCTTAGACCTTATTATAGGTTGTATGTTATTACAGCGTTGATCGTGCAAATCAACGCCGCCCATAAATTCATTATAATTTAGAAATGCTCTGAGAAAATCTAGATCTTTCTTTTGTTTTTCACCTTTTTGGCGACGTTTCACAGCACTTAGTGGTGTTATTCCAGCAGCAGTGGTTAAAACAGAGACAGGTTTAGAGTCCGTTACGGTTATGAAATTCATGCCGCTATGTTTATCATGTTGAACGTCATACTTTCCTCGGTCATCTTTTTTGTTAATTGTATTTTTAACAGCAACTCGGTTTTCTCTAACGGTACCCGTAGCGTGTAATCCATATTTGTTCAAATGAACAAGAAGATCTGGGCTCGTAAATAAATTATCGAAATATATGTGTAATCGATCTCGGTTACGCAGATGTACTGTATTTATGACAACTTGAAGCAGATTTATTACTACGCGACTACCAAGGGCACAATTAGATAATTTATCATCCTTATTAGAAGATTTCCCACAATATATTTCAAAATCGAAAAGGTAGCCACTGGCACTATAAAGAGCCCACAATTTTATTCCGAATCTTATTGGTTTTCCCCTTATGAATTGCTTCAAAACCGATTTGCCGAAAAATTTCACCATCATCTCGTCTATCGATAATGCCGTTTCAAAAATTCCAAATCTCATCAAATTTTGTCTAAAAATGTTTACAAATTTTCTTACGCGATAAATTCTATCATTATCATTTTGATCTTGAAACTCGTGGAATTTAATTTTGGATTTGATATCATAAAATTTGTTACGGCTAATTGCAGACGCCACCAGTTCACTTCTCAAGCATGGATCTAAGGACCAATAATCCTTCTGAGATAGTCTTTTATTATACATTGTAAAAATAATAATACCTATAAATATTTCTAGATCGGTAACTGTGATATCATAATCATTTATTTTTGAGCATTTGATAATGTAAGATTTAAGTTCGAGTGAAAAGTAGTATTCAAATAATTCTGTCGGAGTACTTTTCAATATAGCAGACACATTATTTTTACTAAGGAAAAGCTCATTTGATAAAGTATTATTGTGACTATATTCTCCTTTGATCCACTCATACTTGTGATTATCTTCCAATTTTTTTTGTGAACTGGTATAACTGTCATACACATTATTATAAGATTGAACAGTAAAGTTAGAATCGCAATTATCCATTATCTCAGAAGAATCAAATTTAGAATTATCATCATCCTCATAAATATTGAATGTATCTGAATTGGAATGTTCACAGTCCGTAAAGTCAATAGATGGAATAATGCTTCCGTTCACGAAATGTTCGTGCTCATCATACTCGACTGAATTGAATTGTAAGTTATTTGGCCGATGTTGATTGGCAGGTGCTGTATTAGATTTCCTTTTAGACATTATGTTCTCTGTTTTATATAAAACTTATTAGAGATTTTATTCAAATTGAAATGAACAAAAAATTACGCTCAAGTTTATGACAGGAATTTACTTTGATTTGAATAGTGGCAGTGCGTTGTTAAATTCTGAAACGTAGCGACTTTTTTTTGGTTCTTGCATAAAGGTAATTGTGCAGTTTGACAGAAACGCAATTACTGCGTAGGAAAATAATACATGTACAACCTACACCTATAAACTATATTCTAATTCCTTGACAAACTTCGTAAAATTAATCTCCATTCGATATGTTGAAGTCACTGATATGTAAAGTATTCTTTTCGAATTTTTATTCAAATTTTATCTCAAAAACTATAAACTTTTATAAAATTTTGGAAAGAACAAAAATGTTTTAGAATTCATTAAAGAATGATCTCAATTTTTTTCAGATTTTTTAAGGACGTTTTTCGAAATTTCGATTTTTTGTCTTTTTGAAAAATCCAAAATCGTACCGGATAAATCTGAAAAAATTGAGTATATTCTTTGACTAAATCTAAAACATTTTTATTCTTAGGAAATTTTTATGAAAGTCTATAGTTTTCGAGAAAAGAATCTGTGAAATTTAAAACAAAAATTTGGCGTTCGGACGCCATTTTGAATTGGATAACACTATATATCGAAATGTTTCGATGCATATTTTTGAAGTGCAAGTATCGGGAACACCTTTTATCTGTATTAGAAGTTGCCTAGACATTCGGAACATTGCTGAAATTAGGTTTGAAAAAAAAATCCGAGTCCAAAAAGTGCATTTTTTTATATTTGTTGAAAAATAATAGGTTAAACGTTATTTTTCGGAATTTTCGACACCGCTAATCGAAAGAGCGACCTCAAAAACATATGTATATATGCCTTGAATTCAAAGTCCCTCGTTTATTTTAAAATGATGCGCGGTCAAAGTCAACGTTAAAATTTTGTGCGTTTGGGACTTAATGGGTTAATCTTTTTTGTTTGAACACTGGATGTTTGGGGAACAGGTGTCTTATGTACTAGCATTTGAGAGAATTGTGAAATGGAAAATATACGTATTCCAACAATATTGTTTAAATTTATCCATTTTATTTTTTTTCGTTCTCTCAAAAATCGACAATATTTTTGCGATTCTTTCAACAAATTCCGAATCAATTTCCAGAGTTTCTGCGAAAACGTCATGATTTACAAAATATCTTCTTGCAAATTTGCTTGTGTTCGTAATTCTGTGATTCTGGAGGACTTGAACTGCTACCCCTATGGTACCGTAGATTTAGTTCTGTAGAATAACTTTTCAAGCTTCACATACCTCTGAAATGAATATAGAATACAATATTAATTAATTCATATGACAAGAGATATACCATTTCATCCTCATAAATAATTTTTTCGTAGTTGCGATATGCAATAATGATAAAATTTTATTATTTACTCAAAAAATTACATCGGATAATGATGACATAATACCAAGATATATTTTTTTAAGTAAAGATGAATAGTTTTTAAGCTTCAATTAATAGTAAACTATAATTTAATATGAGACAGAAAAACATAAATGAAAATTAATCAAATTCCTGTATTTAATATTGAACCTATTTCAAAATGTAACTTATCTTTCAAAGATTTCTGATATCCCGAGAATTCATGATACACCGGTATGTAATGATAAGCTAATACTTGAAAATTTTGATCTCGCAATATAACAATTCCAAACTATACTTTATCAATTTATTATCGGGGTCTAAAAAATCTGGGTCTAAATCACCAAATTTTATGATTACATAAATTTGGTGATTTAAATGAACAATTTGGTGAGTTAAATTTAGATTTAAATGACCTTATACATAAGACGTCGGAAAGTAGCATTATATTAAACAATAGTATTTAAGCAGTTTTCATCAAACATTGTCTTGTAAACGTTAAAGCTTGATTTAGTGAATTATTTAGCTATTTAAACCTTTATTGATATTGCTGTAAAATGGCTTTTTTAAGACATATATGTTTTTATTTTGTCGCATGACTGTCTTAAGTACTATTCGTAAAGGGTGAAAAAATCTAACAATTTGTGATGTTGGCTTTATTCACAAACATTTTTTACTTAAGTTATTTTATTAAGTTATTTTTTGCTCTGTTGTAATGTACGCTGTTGCATACTTTCTCAGCGAAATTGTTACATATATACGTATTTTGCAGTAATACAATTACTTCGGTTTCTTCTCTTTTTTTCTGTGGTAACGTTATTGTGAGGTGGTCAGCCATTGTACCGAGAATAGTTCATATACGGTATATATAGAGGACATAACCATTCACAGTATAAAGTATTGCAATACTTAAAGAGATTTTACTTAGTTCATACTATAACTACTTTTGCTACTCAGGCTTACATTTGAAGACTATGAGACCTTCATAATAAGCGCGCGCGCATGTGTACGTGTATGTGTATGTGCGTGAGACTTAGTGATTTATAGTTTGCTTAGAATTTATTGAAAAATGAATATTTCTTTTTTCTCCTACTTTTTCAAGCCTTTATATTTGAAGAACAACTATTTATGTAACATTACATTAATTAAGATGGAATATATCTTACAAAGATGCATGAGAGTTCTAGTAAAATGTGACGGGGAGAGGGAGACGGAAAAATTATTTGGTTTCTTTTTCCGGTCTCAACTGCCACCAGCGGCGCAGTCAGCCAACCGTTGAAGCTTTGATTTTGTAATTGGGCGCCAGCTACCGTCCTCGCGTTAGGAGGATGGGAAGTGCTACAAATCGGCTGGTTCTGGATGCTGAATGTCGGGTCGCTTATTCTCTTCTCGCACTGGCCTTGTTGGCCACCTATAAATGTGACAAAGGAGCGCGAAGACCTAATCTACATGCGAGGAGAAGTGCGGGCTATGGCTGGTCAAAAATGTCGGGGGCAGGGACTCTTTTCAGAAGCGGGTCTTCGGAGTGGCGTCTCAAGGCGGCATATCAGCAATCCGGGAATGGTGAAGAGTGGTAAAGGGGGGGGGGGCTCAATCTCTTACGCACACAAAATGGCGTCTCGGCGTCGACGCGCTAGCCGGTTTGGCGTAACCTGATCGCGTTAGCTACGGGGAAATGCGGAGTTTTGGCAATGTTAAGTCAGAGATAATACGTTATTAACGGAAATTATCATTTATCAAGTAATTACGGTCAGTTCCTCGGTCAGCCCGAGGTCGATTCTTCGGTTGGCAACGGTGTCTACCCACGGCGGTCTACCTAATGTCCAGATTCTACCGAATTTCGCGAGTGGCACACTGCGACGCGATCGCAACTGCCTTCGCGGTGAACGTGGCTTGTGTTGGAAATCGATGGGGAAGCGAAGGGAACTGCAGGAAGATTAGACTAAAAGATGGGCACGGAATGGTCTGGCGGCTCTCCCGTTAATATGCATGTAAATCTGTGATCTCACGAAGGTCAGGCATCATTCCCGTGAATGCGCGGGTAAATTCGGTGATCGCGCGAAGCTCAGGTGGCACTGGTCGGTTGACGGTGCTCTGGTTTACGAACGAGCGCGAAATAAGGAAGGGGAAGAAAAGGGGTACTCACTCTTTATCCACTGATAGACACGATGAGAAGATAAATAAGAAAAAAAAGGGGGGGAACACCGCTTTGTGGTTTCTTTTACTCGATGTCGCTATACTGCTCCGAGTCAACTTGCCCAAGGCTCTATATAATTCTCTCTCACTCCTAATATTTTGGTCCTTTGTCCTCTTTATACACTGCCACTTTTCGTCTCGTCTTTAGTCTTCTCAGAGCTAATGCTCAACTACTACTCTACACTTGCACCTTTGTCTGATTGCTTACCGCTGCTACACTACATTACTCACCGTCAAGATGCTCTGCTGCTACTGCTGCGGCTTTTCGCGGCGTCACATAACTTCTCCTCGATTACTTCCCTTTACGATCGCGGGTTTTTATCTCATTGGTCTAAATTGGTGTCAAGCCGATTATTAGCGCCGTCTATATTAGTCTTTTAGCCCGCGCAATTTTATTACTGGACGAGTTTTGGCGCCTAATTACCTTATTTGTCGGTTATATAGCGTCGGTTTTACCCTATTTGTTAATCTACCCCTATCTTACTTGGCATTGTTCGGTCTAGTCGCGCGCGTTGGTCAGTTTCGCGTCGTTATCACCTATCTTTTACGCGCACAAACTCGTTAGCCCTACCAGTAGCTCCTACATGAGTATCAGTATCGTATATCTCATTGCCGTTGTTCCTGTTGCTCCCGGGGGCGCGTGAGGGTAATCGTGCGTGTGTGTGTGTGTGTCGGACAGTCCTTCAGGTGTGCTAATTGGACGACCAGTGGTGTTAGTATGTATGTGCGGTGCTCTTCTGTGCATTAATCAGCAGGATCAGCTGATCTCGACTGCGACTATTTTCGACTCCTGGCTTTCTGGGGGAATGTTGGTCCGGGTTGCTGTGTGTGATAGTGTATGTCCGGGAGTGTAAGGGTCGTGCACATCCATGTGGGCGGTTCCTGAGAGTTGTTTTTTCGCGAGGTCTCGGAGCTAATCATATGCTCTTATGTGAGCTGACGGCATCAGCTGATCAGGCGTCTGCATTGGGATCTCTCGGAAGAGGATTTAGCGCTAGCCCTGTAGATTGGGCTTTTTACGTGATGATGCATCATCACAAAAATATTGTCTTTGATTTCGACTAATTCTATGCAATATTTTTAATATTATAACTAAAATTCAATACGTAGTACACTATCATTCATATACACACGATTATTTCTTTAGCACTTCACAAAGATAAATTATTATTTCAATTTAAACTACACAGCTGCATATGGATTATATGTTACGTCCTGCAACGTATTTTTGCAAAGTTTTTAAATTTTAACATTACATGTACTATTCTGAAATCCAAACTCCTAAGGAGACCAAATTTATACGTACATAAAAAAAATCGTAAATTAAACGACAGTTGCTACTAACATTTTCATAAAATGAGCTTTACTCACTAGATTCTTATTGGTACGTCTCGATTATTATTACTTTAATTGTTAAGACGTAACAATTGGTTCGGGTACTCAATTATTTCAATAAATTATTAAATAAAATTGATCGAATCAAAACTAAATAAGGTTCGAAGCATAATATAATACGAATATAAGGAAGAAGTGGAAACCGAAGGTGAAAATAACAAAATAAAATGATAGCTTAAAATAACCAGAAAGAATAAGTGTATACCGGAAATTCATAGCTTAAAATAACAAGAAAAAATAAGAGTAAATCAAAAAGTCGTAGTTTTATATAAGAAGAATAACAATAAGTTGCAATAATAGTAGGATTCAATTTAATTACACAAAGTGTCTACAGTAAGCATATTTATAATATAGTCAGAAAAAGAAATATACAACTTATTACTTACAAATTATTGTAACGTACAGGTTTGCAACATTGCCGTCAACAAGACGTAAAATAAAACATTAAAATTAAAGTAGTTTGAAAATAAAGACATCATACATACGTACATGAAATGAGGAAGCATAATTAACAAGGTGATGTTAAAAAAGGTTCGCCGTAATAACATGCATCAAATTTTACTAATTACTTGTATTAAAGCGAGAGAGAGAGAGAGAGAGAGAGAGAGAGAGAGAGAGAGAGAGAGAGAGAGAGTCGCGATAGACAAAATATTTTCTTGAATACGGGAGGTGCACGCAGAATAAGGAGGTGCACCTAACCTGCGGTGCAATTACGGTGATCAGCCGTAATTGTTGAAGCAAATCCATTGTTGGTGCTCCTCAGGTATCAGCTGTACTGCCTCACTCGCTTCCAAACTGCTATTGCTGTACTTAATGCTGCTATCTGCTTGCTGCTGCTGTGATTGCCTCTATGCTCACTCACGCACATATCGAAAATCCCAGAAACTCCTTTAGATCAACAAAAACGGTAAAACACAGTGGAAAAACTATTAGGTGGTACTTTCGTAAGTAACAGCTGAGGCTTAACTGAAAACTTTGAACTCTCGCGCGACCCCTCTCTCTCTCTCAGATGTTCGCTCTAGCATCGTGAATGCTACCGAATCGCGAACGGATCGATTAATTTGTTGCATATTATATATGTATGTATATATATATATATACAGGGTGGACCATTTTAATCGAAGCACCCAGAAATCTTTTTCCAGGTAAGGATGCGTGAAACATGTTTCAGACAAAAGTTGCTAGACTCCGAGTGGGACATAATCGGGTGACCGTGACTCTGACTTTGAGGGTCATTTTCAAGGTCATCCGAAGGTCAACTTTGGTTTTTTAAATAGAAACCCCCATTTTTGACCTCGGATTCAGAAAGAGTGGGAAATTCTACGTTCAGATGACCTATTATACGTGGGGTCTGGGTGACCACCAAGGTCGCCCCTAACATCACGTAAAGTTCAATGTTATTTTTTTCTTAATCTTTCCATCTAACTAACCTAAGATCGGTATGGTTTAGAGAAAAATGATGTAGACAAAAGTTATTGTATTTTGAGAGGGGTATCTTGTGGTGACCTTAACTTCGACCTTGAGGGTCATTTTCAAGGTCATTTGGAGGTCAACTTTCTGTTTCTCGGAATAGCCTACTTTTTTATCACGGATTCGGAAACAACAAAGAATTCGACGTTCTTGAAACATAACACATGTAGTATCTAGGTTCGTTATTCTAACTTGAGTAACATTATTTTGAAACGACATTTTCTGTAATTATTAAGATTTCTTCACAATGCTTTGTGATTCCTGATTAATTATTAATAAAAAAGATAATAAATATGATAATTTTTTCATGATAAATAAGATCAATTTGCGTACTGTACACTTTGGTGTGATTTATTTACCCTATCCAAGACACTCCCAAAACAAGTATTGTAGAAATTACTACTACTGTTACTACTAACAGAAAAGTAGAAACAAATTTAACCTTCAAATGACCTTGAAAATGACCCTCAAGGTCGAAGTTAAGGTCACCACAAGATGCCCCTCTCAAAATGCAATAACTTTTGTCTACATCATTTTTCTCTAAACCATACCGATCTTAGGTTAGTTAGGTGGAAAGATTAAGAAAAAAATAACATTGAACTTTACGTGATGTTGGGGGCGACCTTGGTGGTCACCCAGACCCCACGTATAATAGGTCATCTGAACATAGAATTTCCCGCTCTTTCTGAATCCGAGGTCAAATATGGGGGTTTCTATTTAAAAATCAAAGTTGACCTTCGGATGACCTTGAAAATGACCCTCAAGGTCAGAGTCAAGGTCACCCGATTATGTCCCCCTCAGAGTCCAACAACTTTTGTCTGAAACATGTTTCACGCATCCTTACCTGGAAAAAGATTTCTGGGTGCTTCGATTAAAATGGTCCACCCTGTATATTACAATTATTGAACCATTTCCGTCTCTATAAAAAGTAGAAGAAAGCTATTGTACTTTTTTCATCCGATTAACGTACATCAAATTACATAACACCGGCCGTTGCGGCAAGTGATCTACACACACTACATCGTTTGCAGAAAAACACGGAACAGCATTGTGTAAGTAGGTCATAAAACTGAAAATCTCGACATTTATAGGTTAGTTTAATTCTGTTAGATGATTTATTATTCGCAATAAAGATATGTTCAAATGAGCAACAACGGATAAATAGATAATAAAGTTATTAATTAAATTAAGCTTAAACGCCAACGAGTAAGCCAAAATTCGAAACTTGGAAATCCTCTTAGCGGTACGTTAAATAAAAGTATATTCAAGAAAAGAACACTAAGAACTCCAATAAGATGACAATGGATAAATTCAATGGAAAATATGAAATCAATCAACTGAACAAGAAAATTCAGTAGTTATTACAAAAATTGTCACGGAAAAGACAAGTCATTTTCAATTAAACTTAGCAGGAAAAGCATGTAGTACTCTACCATTTAATTTTCATAAAACATTTTATTGTGAAGCTAGTGAAAAGTATTCCTAAAAAAATGTAGTGTAACGGTCCAGTCTGATTTGTCTCTTTTCCTACTGCAAAATAGCAACCCGTCGTGCACGAGAAAACTAAAGAAAAACGGTAATTGAGCGAAGGCGCTCTTCTCACATACATGTAAATGTGTTAGGGCAATTCGGCGAAAACAAGACCATATAAGGAGCGTGACGTCACGAGCGTGAGAAATTTATTGTTTACAATGCAAAATCGACAATTGCAAAGTTCTTTCTAATGAGCAAAAGCATTTTTTAGTCAATTTTGATGCGCTGATCTTGAATTTCATGTTATTATAGTCATTAAATATGTATTTGTTAGTTTAATTTAATTTACAAGTAAATAGTGTTAGTTATTTTGCAACAAATAAGTATATTGCAAATTCGAATATACAATAACGTTCGTAATGTATTGAAACAGAGAAGCAAGAATTTGACACTTTGATAACTACTTTTTCACTGAGTTATCAATAAATAAAAAATTTATAATTTATTTAACCTATTAATATTGCGTTGCTAGATAGCTATTCGACTGTATATATCTATAAAATTAATGATAATGATTGTTACCAATTTGCTGATTTTTAAATGTTTAAAAGAGAAATTTACAAATTCGTTTTTTAATTCTTATTCAAAATTGAATAGTTAAATTAATCGTTTTTATTTTGAATAATGTTCCACTAATCACAAGCGATTTTCTGATGTAAAAATTTTCCGTAATATTATTGTGTATTTTGTGTTATTTGAATATCAAACTTATGTCACTTATAACTTTAAAAGGCGATTTTTCCTCGAGAAACGATTTATGTTAAAAAATTTGTTATTTCATACTTAATTTTTTAAATCATCAAATTTCAATTTCAATCGAGTCATTTTGCAACAAAACATGTACAAAGTTTATGTTAATTTTAAAAATAACGTTGTAGGGGTATAGCGTTCTACCAAGCGTATAAAGGAGCCAATTTCGCAAGTATAAATTCGCTCGTCGCTGCAACAAGAGGATTCACTATCCTACCTTTCTTAGCAGTTCGAGCATTGAATCGAAATAAAGACTCAGCAATTTCCTGAGACTAATTTCATTATTCAGTGGTTAGCCTGCTAATTCCTTTCCTTACGGTATCTAAGCGCTCAACTCATAAGACTCTCTCTCTCTTATGAGAAAAAGTAGCCTTAGAATATCTCCTCTCTATAAAATCATTAATTGCCTAGAAATAGAATTGATTGTTTGTTGTGACGCTGTCGGGTTTCTCCCCGATAGATGCAACTATACTCAATTATATTTCAAAACGGCTCATCGAAACAGCGAATATTGTGTTTGCTGTTCGGTGAATATTGAAATTTCAGTTCTTATAGAGTATATGCGTGTCAATTTCTTGCTACTCTCGGAAACGCGATTACAAATATAACAGAAAGAGTCTGAACTATTTATTTGACTAACGCGAGATAGAATCTAACTTTACAATATATCACGAATGAAATACAAAAAATCGTTATCCTACCTAACGAGAAGTTAGTGAAAATTTCAATTGTTTTGTCAAATCCCAAACTAGCTAGTTAAGACTTATAATTAAATTATTTTCTTACTCTATTATTATACAATTGCTTATAACATAACTTACCTTTTATTATTTGTCCTTCTCTTAGTTTATTGGAATCTTACTACTTGGTTGTACCGTATGGTAAAGGGATTTGCAATAAATAAGCACTTACAACACTCGATATTCAATATA
Source organism: Phymastichus coffea (assembly GCF_024137745.1). Lineage (NCBI taxonomy): Eukaryota > Metazoa > Arthropoda > Insecta > Hymenoptera > Eulophidae > Phymastichus > Phymastichus coffea. The sequence continues at coordinate 5,798,668 of NW_026706826.1, read as the reverse complement.
AAATGAAGTAATTTTAATCACAATTAATGATCTCTATGTAAAATTGAAATTATAAGAAGTATCAATAAATTGAGGCTGCTAAATTACGTTCAGTTAACAACTCAGCTGTCGTGCGTCGTGAATCAACTGCCGAAAAGTCGAGTTATTGTTAAACACGTTGACTTTTTAACTTACATTAATTATTGACTAATAAGAAAATGAAGGTGTCAAGCACCTGAATTTTCGAACTTTATTACAATAAATTTTGTTTTTGCTCAGTTCGGTCGGTTGCTACATCCTGAATTCATTTGTCAATTTTAAATATTATGTCTCGGAACGTAACACCTCCATGCTGAGATTGTTCGATGTTGGTATAACGTTCAATATTAGTAAAAATGTGAATGGTTAGTGATGTTTTCAGTGATTGATCGATTACATTGTTTACTTATGTTAAATAATTATGGTTTACTCTTAAAATAACGTGATTAACAAGGAATGACTAACAAGGAACCCTTTCGAGGTATCCTCCTCTGATTTTTATGTAATTGTAATATTTTCTTAAATAGAAATAAAATTAAGAGTCTTTTATTTACTTTATCGACAGAAAAGAATTTTTAGGGACTGAAAACAACCCTTAAAAATCACCCCTGAAAATAAACCTTTGTTAATATTTCTAAACAAAAATGAATAACGATATAACTCCAACACCAAATTGTTTTGTTATAAAATGGCAGTTTTATGGTAACTATATTTACTTTAAAAGGTTGTAACCCCTAATTTTTTTAAATAAAGATATTGCTTTTTTACAATTTTTCGAGTACCATCTTCTGAAAATCGCTTAAATTAAATTAAAATATACATTTTTGTAAAGAAAACGGAAAACTTTAATCAAGATGTTTGGGAATTCCATCAGAAAATCAATTTATGGGAATTATCCAATCTTATATTTACAAAATTTCAAAGTTAAAAATAATATTCCTTCGTCGAGGAGCTACGTAATTTAAAGATAAATAAGGTTTATATGTTTTTTAAAGTCTGAAAACAACCTTTGTAAATTTTTTCTGGAAATTAATTTTTATGAATATTGTAGAATTTAATTTGAATATTTATAGAATTGTAATATTAATTTTTTTATCCATATGCAGACAGTTTTACGAAGATTATTTGTAAATTAAGGCTTTGTAACTTATACATTATTTAGTATTGGTAGTACAAATTAATTCGGTCCGTTTTTTGTTATTGAAAAATGCATTTATTTGTAAACAAAATGAATGACCAAATTAATTAAAATATTTCCCATCGGTGGTTATTACTTTTTCCCATCTCTCCGGCAATTTTCGAATTCGAATTTCAATCTCGAAAAAAGGATTCATCTTTTAAGGCAATTCAAGTTTAAAACCAAGTTTTGATTTCTACGAGAGAAGAGAATCAGTAACCTGCTAAATCATGCTGCATTCTTCGAAAAAACTAATAATTCGAAGTAGCAATATCAGGAGAATAGTTGTATAAAATACTTAAAAAGTTGTATAAAATCAATATTTTTAGACTCACTCATTTTTATGCCATCACGTCATCGTTAGGTGGTTTAAAAAAATATTTAGTATTATTGGTCCACAATCATTTTTTTTTCCTTGATAACTACAATAAGGGGCGAAAGTAATTTTCCTGCAGCATTTATTGTCGGTTGCATTGTATACTCGTAGCGGTAGGTTGTTCCAGAAATTGATTGAACGACACACTTAACTTTTTTTTGCTTTCTATGTTAGTATTCATCTAGAATGAATTTCTAACTCAAATTTATTTTGAGTAGAGTTATTGATATTATCTTCTCTATACTAATGGATATAATTTTGTATATTATCTACAAATTTGTCTGATTCATCTTTTAACTTTGACTCATCACATAAAGTGTTTTTGTAATAAATTTATTTTTTTTTTGTCGACTATTCTATGTTCTTTCTTAAATTTATATATTCAAAAAACTGAAGTTTTAAATCGTACGTCATGAAAACTCATATTATTTTTGACTTTCAATGCCTATTTGGGAAGATCAGTATCGTGAATAATATTATCCACTTTTATAGAATTCGTAAAAATTTTTACTACAATTTCAGAAACTTCATTTAGTTTTTCCATATACTCGTACGTACCATATAGTTTATTAATCTGATTTGTCCAACGATGTAATTGTCGTTCAGACAACACTTTTCTATAATTCTGTCTAACAGTGTCAATGCGTAAATTTACCGTCTTTACAGATCTTCATATTCAACTGCTTACTTTTTGTATTCATAACTTATTCATAATTTTTCATCATCCACGGTGCATTCAGTAGAATCAATAGGCTGTTTTAATTATATATCATCTTCAACGGCCATCTCTTTAAAATATTAAAATTTTTCATCAGATTCGAGTATATTATCTTTTAGAACTTCTATTACGTTAAAGTTATCCACAGCATTCAAAAAATTTGTTCCATTATTTTCTTTTAGTCTCTCGATCAAATTCGGAATCTGACGCTATAATACTCAAAATCAATTTTGAGTAAAGTTATTGGATCTATTGAAATTTACGCGCATTTTGCCAGTAAACAGTGATACTCATCTTCTATAAGGAGGGGAGACAATCGATGGATTATTACTTGGGGTTTTCTTCATTTTCTTTTCTTAATTGCTCCCCTTGGACCACGGCAAATTTCATGATAACCCACAGCTTCCCATAACAGTCGTATATTCGATAAGGTCAGGCCTATTATTGGTCGTGAAGCAGGGTTAAGTCAGGGTGGCACGTGGTGGAAAGTCGAGAGAGATGTTACGCCGGCGGCGGACCTCAAGCGAAAGATCGAGCGCCGCTCAAGCAATAATCGAGGCCCTCTTTTGTTCTTATCTTGATTCGGTGCACAGATCGCGCAATTAATTCGAAGAACCAGCCGTCAGGCGTATTCAATGCACATACACAGTCGGAAATCTCGGTGTCTCGTGCGCTGATTTGAATAAATACTTTCTAGCGATACAAATTCTAATTCTGTATGGTTAACAGAAGTTCCTTGAATATTCATAACTTGTATTATTGTTAGTAGAAGATTAACTATATTCATTGGATTGATTTTCATTGATGTCCAATATTAGAATACTTACAATTAACATAATTCAAATATAAAGACTTACTGCCAGACACTTCTGATAGATGTTGTTATTCAATATCGAAATATCTCATTTGACTAATCTTATACTGATAAAAGTAGAAGTTATCATAGAAATTAAATAAACAGAAACAGCAACTTATCAAAGTGTACAAATACCAGATGCTTCCTATGGATCTTATTTTTCTTTTTCCAAATATCTCTTTACACTTATCTTATTAGTAAATGTTAACACGGGAATTAAACACATGAAAATAATAACCTTTTAAGTATAAAAATTTCAACACTTTAGAATACAAATAATCGTCATAGAACTGCCATTTTATTGTTTTCATACATTAATATATATATATAAACCTTTTTTTATTTTTAAATTTCATAGCTATTCTACGAACGAATATTTTTTATTAACTTTAAAATTTCATAAATATAGGGGTGGGTAACCGCCATAAATCGATTTTTTATACAATTCTAGAAACACCTCTATTTAAATTTTCCATTTTCTTTACAAAAGTGTATATTTTAATTCAATTTAAGCGATTTCCAAAAGCTGGTACTCGAAAAATTGTAAAAAAGCAATATCTTTACTTAAAAAAATTAGGAATTACAACTCTTTCGAGATTCAAGATATTAGGAAAAGTTTATTTTCAGAGGTAATTTTTAAGTGTTGTTTTCATCCCTTAAAAACTCTTCTCCGCAGATAAAAAAATTACGCGTCTCTTATTTATTTCCTTTAAGTTCCTTATTGTCCGATATAGGAGTATATTCAGCAGAGCAACACTTGATTGTAAATGCTTCAACAAGTATTTACTTTGATTCGGAAGTTGAATCAATAGATATCATACCAAATAAAGACAATTCATTACTTCTCAATACAAATTTTAAGGGAAATTCAGAATATGAAAGTCTATATATCCATGGAGACAATCTACACAATAGCAATAACAAAATACTAGTCAATATGGCGGTAAGAGTATATATCGCCTAGATCATTCAAATTAAACTTAAAAGACGCTGTAAATTACGGCCCTGAATATGACGAGAAAAATATGTCAACTACAGAGTACATGAAAAATTAAAAAAAGGTGAGAAAACTCATTGGTGAAATAGATAAATCAAATCTCACGAATTTTCTAAAAGTATGAATGAAAGGAAAAATTTTTCAAGTACTCGACAATACAAATATACGAGTAAATAATATAGATGATTTAATAGTTGGAATAATATAATTATATTCAATAAAAGATGATATTCATAAATTATATGCAAAGCTTCGGAAAATAATCGAAGGCGAAAGTCAAACACTAGTTCAATATACCAACTTATTTAACGAGTTAGTAACAAATATAAAGGATTTAAAGAAATTGGAACGTACTTCAGTAAAAGATCAAAGAATTTTTTTAATAGCTTAAACAATAACAAAACTATAAGTTAAAAGAAAGGTTTTAGTCCGGACATTAAATATAAATTAGGTTAAAAACACGATAAATTTATATCAATGAGAGCCATTGAAATCGAAAATTATATCAAGGGAAGTAAGGCATCTAGTAAAGTAGTTATTAATAACACTTGTATGACCAATGGAGAAAGATATGAGAAATCTATGATAATATTAATTTGTCAGATGTGTAGAAATTACCAACATGAAGCACTTTTTAATCATGAAACTATTTACATATACTGCAAAGGAAAGATCACTTTTGCAGTAACTGTAGAAATGAAAAAATTAAATTACATAAATCTGTAAATTCTGTAGTCAATCCAGTCACTCAATTTTTGCATTAAATATTGAATCTGCATACGGATCAAATAAAAGGCAAAACATGCATTGTCAATATTGTCAAGATTACGACATGAAGTGGATCAATGCCTGTAAATAAAAGACTACTAAGCGTATTGGAAATGCGAACGAGTAGGTCATAACTCAAACATGTATTCACGAAAACCGGAGGCATAGGCAATTAAATTTGAATTTTGCGATAATCTTGAACATATGAGTCAGAATTATCCGGATGCAATTTACAAAAAATGTCATAATAATTGTAACACAATATAAAACTGCAAAATATAAGAAAACCGTATAACATTTATAATGTGCATAGTTTGTCAAAATTGAGGACATACTATGAGAAAGAAAGGGACTGTGAGTAACTTAATGTATTGGTAACAGATAGCAACAGTATAAATGCCAGTTACGTGAAGAATCAGGACACAGTGAAATTCTGCCCAACAAGAAAAAAAGTACAAACAACACAATCAAACGTGAACAATACCAATTTTAATAAGTTTCAAAGAAAGGTTTGCAATTATTAACATATTCCAGATACGTGGTGGAAAGTTATAGAAAATTACAAATCAAAAAGCAAAAAGCAAAAAAATATTTTACCAATTCTGCAATACTGAAGGTCATCTAATTGATTCATTTACTAAAATATTAGAAAAATAGAAAGAAGTAGATAATTTTTGTAAAATTTGTAAAACTCTAGGACATGAGGCAGACAAATGTTTCAGGGATAAATTGGAAAACTTTAAAACACTTTCTGGAAGGAATACCAAGAAAGATAAAACAATAAAATGTTCCCAAAATAAGTTGACATACAGTCATACGAGTATAAGAATATGAATGAATTAAAGAACTTAAGAGATGTAACAGAAAATAATAATAATACTAGTAGTAAGATAAATAATATTTTAAACGCCCTACGAGGTTACACAGATAAAACAATAAGTATCGATTTTGATGTTACAAATCACCTATGATTTATATTGAGTTTGTACTCTCTTTGTCCTCGCGTTATTGAGTAAGAATTCGTTTGAAATTGACTCAAGTAAATATATAGATATATATCAATGAAAATAAATTCTAAAATTATTCAGAATATCAGTCATCGTGTGATGCTTGAGGTGAGCAGACGTGTTGAAACTGTGCTCTACCCGAAAAGCTATAGTATTAACAAATCAAGTGAAGTGACAGTTAAGTTTAAAATTCATTATCGGTACCTCAAAACAAAAGAAAATAATAGCCGAAATGGCCACTCAAGTAGGAGACGACATGTCTATTTCTAATAAAAACCAAACTAAAAACTGGAAAACGGTAACTATACAAGACATAGCAGCCCCGAATTTCCAACTCAATTTAAGAAATGACAAGCACAATCATCAGATTACTCGCTAAGTAACATAAGCAACAGATACGAAATACTTTAAAAAAATAAAGAAAATCATAGGGAAGAAGAAATCGACAAAGCAAATAAATTTAAAAGCAAATCCCCTTTGATCTTCGTTTACAATGTAACAAAAATCAAACCGTTACAAAATCTACTAAAAACCATAGTTAAAAAAATTACACCTTAAATATGATAGGACAAAACAAAATTAAAATTCAGCCGACATCTTCGGAAAAATATTTGCCAATTGTTACTGCATTGCATTAAAATTAAAAAAAAAACCACGCAATTTTAACTTACTAACGCAAAAAAGAAAAACGTTTCAAAGTTATATTAAGAAACATTTACCCGTCAGTTGATATAGATGATTTAAAAACAGCCATAGAAGAACATGGACATAAAGTAATAAGTATTTATAATATAAGGCATTGCATTACAAAACTATCATTGCAGCTTTTCATTGAAATTGAACATCATTATAAAAGCCAGGATATTCATAAAGTACACTGACAATTAAATACAGTAATCAAATTCGAGCCACCGAACATTAAAAGCGAAATTCTTGAATGTCAAAACTAGCAAGAATACAGGCATACAAAAAACTACTATTACAAAAGTGCTTTATGTGTGAAATGTGCTGAACAACACCAAACTAAACAATGTCCTATTAAACAAAAATTAAAAGACGTAACATTAGTAAATTGCAAAAAAAATCACACCAAAATTATAAAGGATGCCCAATTCGTAAGCAATTACAGCAAAAATTATTTCCTAGATTACGAGAAATACTATACTATACATAAAACAAATCACCCGCTTAATAAAGCATACGGAGGTACTATGATTATAGTTAAAACAAAAATAAACCATTCATTTACACTAGGGAAATCTACTTACAAGCAATCAGTGTAATCATCAAGGATAAAGACGTACCGATGGCAGTATCAACTGTTTACTGTCCTCCAAACAAAACAATTACAAAAGAAAACTGGACATACTTTTTCAATACACTAGGAAATCGCTTTATAGTAGGAGGCGATTATATTGCGAAACATTTGTGGTTGGAATCAACTCCTAGCTTTGATAATATCACAGGAAAAATTATTAAAATGTTATCCACAATTGCAATAAGATACTCAACTATGGTTTTCACTACTCACCTGCGTCTCTGCTATTTTTCTTCCACGTGGAAACAAGTAGAGATTGTTTTAATACCTAAACTTGGTACAGAACCAGAACTCATAACTTCATATAAACCGATTAGCCTTTTATCAGCACTTTTCTAAAATCTGAAAAACTAATCTTAGCTAGTATTAACTAAATAATACTAAATAGAAAACTTATCTCTGATTATAAATTCGGTTTCAGGTGTAACCACGCCATGATTGAGTAAGTAAACAGAATAGTATCTGTTTCGAGGAAAACTATAGTAGATAAACATTACTGCACTGGCATGTGTCTAGATGTCGCCTGGGTTTTTGACAAGGTTTGGCATAAAGTTCAACTGCACAAGTTCAAGAGATTTTTTCCTCAATCCCTCTACAAATTATTACAGTCTTATTTACACAATAGAACCTATCAAGTCAAAAGCAATAGTAACGTATTAAATGTTAGTTAATAAGAGCAGGAGTACCGCAAGGCAGTGTTCTAGGTCAAACACTATATCTGTTATACACCTCGGACCTACCAAAGTCTATTAATATCTTGACAACAAAATATGTAGATGATACAGCAATTTTAAAAGTACGCCTACAGGCAACAATTTAACCAAAACATTACAAAACTATATAAAAAATCACCTTCAAAATTGGTTTAACTCCCGGAAAATAATAGTAAATGGAAGCAAATCAATACATACAATATTCATACTTAAAAAAGATACCTGTCCTCCTAATATATTAAACGATAAATATATTCTGTCAAGTAATCAAAATATCTAGGTATTCACTTAGACCGAAGACTTATATAAAATGAATATACCAATTTCCTAAACATAAATAGTTAGGTCTAAATTGGAGGAAAATGTGGCTCATCGGACCAAAATCGGAGCTGTCAATTGAAAACAAACTGATGCTATACAAATCTGTACTTAAACTAGTCTGGATATACGACATTCAATTTCAATCAAAAGTCCTATGCAATATACTACGGCCCCCTTGGTTCGTTTTGAATGAAATTATCCGAAGTAATTTACAGATTCTTACAGTTAAAGAAGAAATTAAAAAATTCTAAGCAAAATATAACTCCAGACTTCAAAACCACCCAAATAAATTTGTAAAAAAACTTCTCAAGGCATCCATCGCCAACATCAGACTAAAGAAGCATAAATTAATGAATGCGCAAGTAAATTAACAAAATGATTTCAATCATACTCTAAAACAAAGACCATATACATACTTGAGTATATTGCTGTTTAGTATATTGTAACGGTCAGATAGATAGACTCGGGATTTAACAGAAAAGAGGGGATGACAAAGGCGAATATCTTTTCCTCTAGAAAATCTGGAGTCGAGCAACGACATGCAACTTATGTAAATTGCGAGTTTGGCAAGTCACTCTCGTTTGGACCTCCTAACTGAATAGGAACCCTACTTTTTTATTACGGGAATGAAAAGAGCGGGAAATTGTACGTTTAGAATGGTATGTTTGGTATCGGTACCAGAGGTCATTTCAAGGTCATGCAGCCAGTTTTAAACCCCATCAGCACAAGTCCTTTGGTAGGGTCCCAATAACAAAAATGGTAAAAATCAAAGTTGTAGGATATCGAGGGGAAAGTCTGATAGTGACCTTGGATTTGACATAGTCCATTAAGGTCATTTTAAGGTCAAATTTTTTTTTCAAACAGTACTCTTTCTTGACTTTAGATTCTGAAAGCGCGTAAAATATTACGGTTTAAATGAAGTAGTCAATTTAAAATAGAAGAAACGATTTTTATTATTTAACGTATCATTTCCTGCGTTTCGTCATCATTATGAAACTTGATGTCCAGAACCTACGACGAGGACGCAGCATGCTGGATTATCAGGTCTCATTGGAACCCGGCCAATGAAGGTAAGAATTAAAGCCCAGCTGATGAAGGCAAGATATGAAGGCACCGGTCGATGAAGGACTGAAATCATACTCCGGCTGATAACAGCTAGACCATAAGAAAATCATTTAAAAAATGAAGTTAAAGCTTTACCTAATAAAGTTTTCAAAAATCCCTCCATGATTTCTAATACATAGTTAAATTCTTCGCTCAAAGCTTTCAACAGTCGACAAAAGCACATGTCTTGGTATGTCTCTGTAAACATTAATGATTCGTCTTTACGTTTAGTAACACGATTAGTAGTTTCAACTAATTTCATATTTCCCGTTCTTTTCATTCCCGCAATAAAAACGCAGGGTTCCTATTTAAAAACTCTAAGTTGAAATGACTTTGAAAATCGCGTACAAGGTCAAATCCAAAGTCATCATCTGACTTCCCCCTCGATATCCTACAACTTTAGTCTCTACCATTTTTCAATTGGGGCCGTCCTTGACGAGTTATTTACGGTGCACGTTTAAATTGGGTCACCCTGATAATGATTTTCCTTTTTTTATAGTTTGTTATTACATAAATAATATCAATTTTTTCCGTGTTTTCTCTCGAACTTTAAAGCGATGTACATTTACGGAAAGTTATCGGATAAGAAGACTAGATATATCATTCCGTCGAATTCGAAAGTCGAACAATGATCGTACCTACTTATTTCAAGAATCAGAGTGTGGAAGATGTAGAAACACGGCCAGTCGGAATGTCGACTGACTCAGGGGTGTAATGGCATTAATGTTTTGGAGTGTACCTATTTAAAATGAGCATAAACCCAGCAACGACTACCGGCTATGTGAAGAAGAGGTCGATGCTGAATACACCTTTCTCGCGTGTCCCGCACATTATGGTGAGAGTTAAAAGTTCGCAGTAAAAGTAGAATTGTATTTGTTCAGTATATTAATGGATAAATATAGCGTAAGGATCCAGTCTGATCTGTTCTTTTATTTCGCTTTTCACTTCGCAATGGCCACCTACCACACATCCGAAACTGAGGAAAAGTGTTATCAAAACTAAGGCGCCACCTCACATATGCACTTACAATTAGATACTCGTATATTAGGGCACTTGATCAAAATTAGGACGTAACGTCACAGTCGCGCCAAAATTTATTATTTACTATGTAAAATCGACAATTGCAAGCTTTTAAAATGAACAAAAGCACTTTTGTCGACAACTTTAATGCGCTTATCTCGAATTTAAACTTATTAAGAGTATTTATCAGGTAATACTTAGCATAATTTAATTTCCAAGTATATATCACGAACAATTTCGCAATAAATAAATGCAATGCGAATTTGAATATAATACAGCGAAAGTAGCACCTTAAGAAAGAGAAATAGATAACTGATTTTTCAATAGAGTTATCAATAAATAAAAAATTAATGATTTATGTAAATAATTAAAATTATGTTGCGAGATAGCGATCTAATTGTACATACTTCGAAAATTAGTGAAAACAATTGTTATCTGATCGTCGATTTTATAATAGCAAAAAAAATTGTCCGGGTTAGGGTAGAGTGAAATAAATGTCAATCAATTAAATGAAATTCTTAACTTTACTATAAGATTTTTTAAAAATGATTATATAATAAAACAAACATAAAACTCGCACAAACCTTAAATTAGAAAGGTTACTTAAACTAAATAAAAAATAATAACGAAATACAAAGTTGACACTATAACTAATTTACGCCGCGAGAAATCTAAAAAGTCACACTTGAAGTGACCCGGAAAAGAAAAGTTGCGCTTTGCGAAAACGAAGCCACTTGATCGTTCGAGCGTCTGATCAGTTCTGAGGATTTTTTCGCTACCCGTTCGATCACTGAGAAAAATTTTAATCCCGCTTTCCCACCTTCCACTCTAGCTGGTTGACCGGGGCGTGACCTTTTTTCTGCTGTCAGGAAGGCTTTTCCGCTGCGGGCCTAGCTCGTCTTTTAGGCCAAGCAACAGGTATTTTTTCGTGACGTTAATCCTAGTTGCAAGCCGACTGTACCATCATGAGCAGGCCATACCAGACTTCATTAGGTATATGTTTTGGACAACCAAAGCTCATCAGCTTTTTTTTTATTAACATTTTTAACAACAAAATGGCACTTTTTTCGGTTTTTTACTCATAACTGAAAAAGTAATTAGGTTAGCTTAATACTGTCAATAGACAAATTGTAGCTAATAATATAACGAATAAAATGCTTTTTCGAACGAATCAATCGGATAATTAGAAGCTGAGAAAACTTCGGAAAATCCGGAAAATAGAGCACATTTTAAAAAATTCATAAAACCGCCATTTTTTAAGTTGGAGAGCTCAGCTTTGGCAGAAATGTAGTATTTGATGTCTAGTTTATGCATGCGAAAGATTGACGGTATAGGATGATTAGGTACCGAGTTATTGCAATTATAATTTTTTTTATGCCCTTAATTGTAAATCGCTGCTTGCTCCTGAGGTGGTCCAATTTCAATTTTAAAAACGGATTTGGAAAGTACGTAATCCACGCAACAAAATGTATATTTTCATTTTCTATGCAGAAGATGTTAAAGTAGAGAAAAACGCGCTCAAAGACAACTTTGAACCGGCGCGCGCGCGTTTGTGGTCGTGTAGTGGGGGGGAAGCGCAGGAGAGGAGACGCAGCAGTATATAGTAATACAAGCGTTCGGATACAAGGGCGCGGCTGGGGACTCAGTTTTGCGCAGTTATTTCGTTTTATTTTATATATTACAAACGTGCGTTACTTTACTTTTTTTGTTATTTATAATATATATATATATATATATATATATTATATGTGTATATGTGTGTAATAATTTATAATTATTTAACGATAAACAGGAATCATCTACAGTTACATTTATATTTGAAATATTTCGGAGTTTGGAACAGCTGTTCTGTAATCCCGTGGCGTCTCTCTCTCGCTTTCTCTCATTCTTACTACAGGCCCAGCTGCTGTATAGGTATAGCGGTATATAGTATAGTATTTTAAATTGAAGCAAAAAGAAAGCGACGCCAACGGTTGTTTGCTTGGCGCTGCTTGCTCAGTCGTAACCACGTGTTGAAAGCAGTTGGATGTAATACGTGCCGCCAACAAGACTATTACCTATTTTTTTTTGTTCTGATTGTTGAAGTTGCATCAAAATTGTCAACGTGTTTATGAGAGAGCCTTTTGGCCCTTCAAGTTAATGTTTTGTATTAGTGAATCATACTACAATTGAAACGAAGAACTCTGCAACTATAATGGATGAAGAGTCAGCCAGAAACGATAGGTATGCATAGTTTTCGATAGCTCTAGTCAAAAAATACTTTCAGATTGATTTTTTTTTCTTATATTTAGCGGTGACAACGAAATTAACGACGAGGAAAGAAATGAAGGAGTTGATGAAGATTCCGTTTCTGGAAAAGCCAGGTTAATATCATTTTAATTAAAGTATTATTTATCGAATGTATTCAAGACGACCTTTGTGATTTATGTACACGTGATGTGTAATTATAAATATATATTTATGATTTTTTTCTAGCAACGATGATAATGCAGCACACCAGCAAACAATTGAAACGTGTCCGATGTGCGACAAGCCATTGCATCTTTCCGAAGCAGATGTATTAACGGAGGATGACATCAATGCATTAGTAGCAGCAAGTAAGAAGCGAAAAAATGATTTACATTTAAAAATCGAAAACTTGAAACAAATAACAGTCCACAAAACATGTCGAACAGAGTATTTAGAAATATGTATGTTGTGCGATTGGCCGATGGAACCATCAAAGTCTTGTATAGTAAAAGAGCGTGCGATTGCGAAACTAGTTAATGCAAGCATTAAAAGAAAAAATAAAAAATACCTAGGTTTTCAACATTTAGTGACAATGCGCGTACATCAGTCGTGTCAAAGAACGTACAGCCGGGAATGTAACATAAAAATTGCTTTACAAAACATAACGAAAACAAGGTCGGACGATCGGCAAAGACAAGTTCTCGGGCGCAATTTCAATTTTTCTACGCATTGCTTTTTTTGTTCTAATCAATTAAGTCTGGGCCAAAAATGTGTGAGAGTATCCACACAAAGTACTATTGACAATGTTATTGAACAACTAAAAGTTTACCCGAAAACCGAAATTAATAAAGTTATAGCATCGCGTTTGAAGATTTTGGAAAACTGCACTAATGATTATTACGTTGTTAATGATGTTTCTTACCATCGTAAGTGTTTACCTACTTTTTATGCGTTCAATCTGAGTAATATTAGAGGTAAACCAATTAGCGACAGTATGTCTATGGTAGTTTCATTTATGATCAACTTTATAGTTGAAAATAGTGAAGAGTGTCAATTTTCTATGAAAAAACTGTTACAACTTTATACTGAACAAAGTGGGGTTTGCGATTTACCGTGATTTGATAGAATTGAGGATCAGCTAATAGAACATTTCGACGATGAAATTGTTATTTATAAAAGCAGAAACGATCGGTTCATATGTTTTAAGCGCACATTGGGCCAATCCATTCACGAAAGCTGGTATAATAATCGTAGTAAGAACGAAGAGAACGAAAAGAAACGGATCGTTGAAATGGCAGCGCACATTATTCTCCAAGATATTCGAGCAAAGGAATTCGATCTAGATAATTACAATTCGCCATCTGATTTTTTGAAAAACGCTAAAAACGACGTTCCAGAATCGCTACAGCTATTTCTTGATATACTAATTAAAACACATAAACGCAAGCCTAAAAATGGCTCTTGGGATAAGTGGGAGAAAAAAATCGTCACTGCTGCTCACGTCTTAATGTCATCCGTTAGACCGAAATCATTTAGATCTTCAATATTACTTGGGCTTGCAAGCACAATACATACCAAATATTCTACGCGAGGATTGATTGACGGGTTGCATTCCATAGGTCTTTGCGAATCATACTTTGAAACGGTACGGTTGGAGAGTTCAATTATCAATGCTCCAGATCAATATGATATACAAGACGACACGTATATTCAATTCATCTATGACAACGCAGATCACAATACTGCAACAATAGACGGTAAAAATACATTTCATTGTATGGGCGGTATAATGTGTGCGACGCCAGGGTCTTCCGTAACATGCAAGAATTCAATTCCTCGCTTGAAAGGAGTTTTACCGAAAATAAATACAGCAACGTCATCGGGCTTTGTGCCGCTCAGCGATTTCAAAACTAATAAACCTTTCAAGTTAGATAGCGTAACTGTTCGCGATTGGGAAGGAGTTTCTAGTAATGACTTTTCGATGACATTGAAACCGATTGATGTGCTTTATTTTTTCAGAAAATATAGAGCACCGAATAGCACAGCAAATTGGCATGGTTTCATGAATACCTACCATCATTTCAACACCGACTACTGTACAACGAAAGTTATACCTTTGCCATTCATTAAAGCACCGCCGAGTGAACATAAAACTATTTTGACCGCGTTGATCGACGCTAGACATAGAGCCGACGAAAAGAAAATGAAGCATTGCTTCGTAACTTTTGATTTACCCTTGTTCATGAAAGCCAGCGAAATAATAGCTTCGATAGATCCATTTAACGATCCCTTCAATCTGCGCTCCATTATATTACGGTTAGGGGGTTTTCACCTCCTGATGTCATTCATTGGAAGCATAAATGTTATAATGAAAGGTAGTGGCCTTTACGAGGCATTTTGCACGATGTACGCAGAGCTATCCGCTGAGAAAGCTTTGACAGGCCATGCGTTTTCAAGGGCGGTAAGAGGCCACCTCATAGTGCAAGCTGCTCTTGCAAGTATTATTTTGAAAAATATCGACCTGGATGATACTGAAAGAGCTTACTTAGAAACAGGCTTGACAAAAAATGGAGAAACAGATTTCGATGATTATTTAGCTGATCCAATTATGGAAAATGTAAAACAAAAATTCATTGCTACTGTCGATGCGATTGAAAAAAAAGGTCCTACTTGTCAATTGTGGATTCGCTACTTTAAACTTATTTGTTTATTACAACGATTCGTCGATGCTGAACGGTCAGGAAATTTCGAACAACACCTCGAAACAATTTTGTTGATGATTCCTTTCTTTTTCGCTTCTGGCCACCATTTGTACGCTAAAGCTTGTCTTTTGTATGTTCAACAAATGCTACAATTGCCAGAAAACATGGACTTGAACGAATACGATCAGTTTTGTAAACAAGGGTTTTTTACTATAAGGCGTTCTAATCGGTTTTGGTCTGGAATCTGGTCAGACATGACGATTGAGCAGGTGTTAATGCGAGCAATGAAGTGTTCTGGTGGTTTGATGCATGGCCGTGGATTAACTGAAGGAGTTATAGCAAAATGGATTTTGTCTAGAATGGCCGTGTTAGAAATCGGAAACTCGATGGAATTATTTTGCAACGTCGTTTTTTCAACATCTGAGCAGCATGTTGACAACCGTGTGTCACGCATGTCCAGAGATTCGGAAGATTTAGCGAAGGTGCTACAATTTTTCGAAACTTACGATCCTCTCCCTGATTTGGACAAACTCATCGGAATATTTTCCGGCGTTGTTGCAGATTCTTCTGTGAATTGCCATAAAGCTTTCGAGATCGGCACGGCTTTATTCAAAAATACGTCTGAGAAGAAATTCACAGACGTTAAATTCAAAAGGCAAGATAAAATTGTACATTTATCGGCAGTAAATTCAACGATAAAAAATTCATCCAATGAAGAAGTGTATATCCAACCACTAATTATTTTTTAAAAAATTTCATTGAATATTGAAACGAAGGAGGATATAAAGGAGTACGCTAACTTTTACGAGCTTGCACCTATTCCTTTATCTTTATTTGATGAAAATGGCATGAGAAAAACAAAAAAGTCAGAATTTGTTTCCAACTTCGAATTTACGCATCAATTATCTGGCACACTCGGGACTATAACGTACGTAGTTGACGGTGGATTTTTATTGCACAAAGTTGTTTGGCAAAGTAATACGATGATAAGAGATGTAATAGACAAATATATAACTTACGTAAAAAACAATTACGATCTCAATAGTTACGTAATATTCGATGGATACCCAGACGATGATACTCTGTCAACGAAATCAGTTGAACGTTCGCGCAGGACATTAAAAAATATAGGCCGTGAAATCGCCTTCGATGAGAACACGATAATAGCAACTAGTCAAAAACTGTTTCTCAATAACGAAAAGAATAAATCGAGGTTAATTCAATTAATTTGTAATTCATTGAACGTAGCAGGTTATCGAACGAAAGTCGCCGTCGAAGACGCAGACAGATTGATAGTTACAACATCAGTGGACAATGCGCGTATGAATTCGGATAATACAGTAATTATTGTAGGACAAGATACGGACTTATTGGTGATTTTTTCGCAATTGTCTGAGGATATGAACAATATATTTTTTAAGAGAGTAATGAAAGGTAATTCACCCGACGAGTACTATAGCAGCAATAGTTTTAAGTTTCCTTCATTAAAAAAATTTGTAGCGTTACACTGTTTTTGTGGTTGTGATACGACGTCTTGTTTCTACAATCTTGGTAAAAACAAAATTACTGCCACGGAAGCCTACTTTGCAGACCTCGAGGAAACGTATTTTTCAGACGGGTTAAAGAAGTTGGAGCATTGCTGGGCCAAGTGTATCGAACTAAAAGGAGACTATGTTTAAAAATAAAACGCCACTTTTCCAAAATTTTCGTTTTTCTTTTGTAGGCTAAGTACTTATCGGCGGACCACCCTCGTACGATGCTCTGTGCTGCATCTTTGCTGTCTCTTTCAAATTTGTCTTTTATTTTTCATGACCCGTATGTGCTTCATCGACCACGCCAAGGATTATTTTCAATGGGCTCGCACACGTTTTTGGTATATGTTGGGGAAAACCCCAACGTTTTGAATTACGACGCGTGTAAAATAGAAGGCTATCCTCGAATACAGTTACTTGTCCAGAATAGAAATAATTTACGAATTCATTATTTAATTATACTTCAAATTCTGAAACAAAAAATGTGGTGTTATACAAGGACGTTCAAGAATTCAGGGCGAAAATTAGTGAATTAAAATCACGATTCACGACGAAAAGCTACTTAATGGCAACAAATATTCGTACCATGCATGAATATTTGTTGTTTGTGCAAAATAGTGTACATTCATGGTGGATTCTTTGCCCTTTCCAATTGTTTAAAAGAATTTATTTTTCATTTATCACTTATATCTTAACATTTCATAACTAAAGGATTTTTTTTATTTTTATACTTTCATATAATAAGATCACCATAAATCATTATAATACAATCATGAAAGTAATTACATAATCTTTTATTAATTTATTATTTAAAATGGATTTCTCTTGTTCC
The DNA here is from genome assembly GCF_024137745.1 of Phymastichus coffea. Taxonomy (NCBI): domain Eukaryota; kingdom Metazoa; phylum Arthropoda; class Insecta; order Hymenoptera; family Eulophidae; genus Phymastichus; species Phymastichus coffea. The sequence continues at coordinate 5,780,980 of NW_026706826.1, read as the reverse complement.
AAATAACTCTAGCCTACTTTTCACGTATAACAATTTTTCTGATAAATTTCTCTGTTGGTTGTTTCAGTCTAAAATATTTCCAAAATGTCTGAAAATAAACGTTATTCAATTTTTACGTCGACTGAAGTCACTTCAGTTGCGATTCTTACAAAATGAATAACGAAGTTCTCGAAATGAATTAAATGATTACGATAGGAAAACTAGAGAAAACTAGGGAAAAGGCAGTGGTAGGGGAGTTGAAACAATTAGATTCCGAGTAAACTAAATTATTTCATAATTTATCCACAATTTCTGAAACTATATGTAAAATTTGTAATAAAATTGAAAGATTAACAAGCAAAGTAATTGAATAAAAAGTCAATTTCTTTTTCAAAATCCAATTGAGATAGTTCGAATATAATTATAAAACAATTAAAATAATATTGTAACAAAAATCTTAACGATATTATCTATGTTAAAGATAATATTATCGATGAAATGAGAGATAACATTTCCTTACGTAAAGAAATAGAGAAATCCAAAGCATGTATGTGAGGTGGCGCCTTAGTTTTATAGCGTTTTCCTTAGTTTCGAATATGTGGCGGGTTGCCATTGCGCAGTGAAAAGCGAAATAAAAGAACAAATCAGATTGGACCCTTACGCTATATTTATCTATTAATATACTAAACAAATACAATTTTACTGCGAACTTTGTAACGGTGAATTTTTATTTAATTGAAAACGGTGAAAATTATTTATTGCCCGTCAACACTTTCCGCCGATAAACTATCAACGGGTAGCCGGCAGGTCTGCCGTGCTACCATCCATAAGCTGGCGCCTAACCATGCAAGAGAGAGAGAGAGAATCAAGAGAAAAACACGGCACCGACCTCGACCTTCAGCCTCTCCGACAGCTAGAGCGCTCCGCAGTGTTACGTCGCTGGTGTGCCCCTCGCTGACCGTCTCACTGATGTTTGTTGTCGTAGCTGTTTATCTTGCTCGTCCTCTCGCTCGCTCCACAATACTGCCTCAATCCGTTATTTCACCCGAGAATTGCTGTTGTCATTGCTTTCGCCGCTTCTCTGTTGCTCGGTGCTACAGCACGTCAAATTCCTCGCGCGCACCCGCGCACCTAACCGGTTACCCACACGCACCGGTGCCGGGTATCCTTCGGGATACGGCTGGGCGCGACCCTGTCTCACGCTCTATTACTCGTCTGCGCACCAGGCGTGTCTCCGAAAACGAATAAAACGTCGGTGAGGTCGCGGGGCCAACTTGGAAAACCGTGACCTTTCGGTTTTATCCGCGTGCGCGACTTCCTCTGCTCATAGCTTAGCAGAGACTCTCTCGAATTTTCCGCGGCGATCCGCAATTCGAGCACTCTCTCTCTCTTTTTCTCTCTCTCTCTCTTTCTCTCCTTTCTTCTACGCCATCTGCATCGTTCCGGTCGTCAGCTCATCCCGCGTTCAGCACCTCGTAAACAAAAGATCCAAGCATGAGTGTATGTACCAAACGCACACACTCTCAGCTTGGCTCGGCGCACGGACATTTGCGAGAGCCAAACGGACAAATTCGGCCTAGCCAAGATTCGCCGTTACAACTTTTACTGCGAACTTTTTTCTCAGCATACTGTGCGATACACGCGAGAAAGGTATATCCACCATCGACCTCTTCTCCACATAGCCGGTAATCGTTGCTGGGTTTATGCTCATTTTAAATAGGTATACTCCAAAACATTAGTGCCATTACACCCCTGAGTCAGTCGACATTCCGACTCACCGTGTTTCTACATCTTCCACTCTCTGATTCTTGAAATAAGTAGGTACGATCATTGTTCAATTTTCAACGAATTCTATTACTTTTGTCATCTCTGAAATAGAGTCGCCTTAACCTTTACTTGTATGTGCTTCTTCTCTTCTTTGATCAATTTTTTTTGACTCCGTCGGCATACTTGTCCAAGCTATATTTCTTTCGTCTTCAGTCCTAGCAATTTTATGAGGAATACCTATGATAGTACATTAATTGTACTTCTTGATATTGACTGCCATCCATTGATAATCCGAAGATCTATTTTATGCTATACCGCACCTATATGCTTATCCATCAAGTATGCAGGACTGCGATCCACCTAAGTAGATCTTGTACAGAGGGATAGAATCGACCGCTATAATAGTTTGTCATATAATTTTAGAATCTACCATTTAAAAGGGCTTGAAAGGATATTCAAAATGTGTTTTTATTGAGTTCTGTCGATTTATTGTCTGCTGAAATATGAAACTTTAAATTTTTAGTAGTTTTGTTGTTGAGCGGCCAAAAATTATTCGATGAGAGTGTGATTCGATTCATCTTCACTCTTTTTCGTGCTTATTTTCCTTTATAAACATTGATATAAACGTTGATGAATGCTTCCATCTAGACGGTATTTTACTATTATTTTAATTTACGGTTTTTAAATAATAAAAATGTACCGAGTTATGGAAAGTTGGAAAAAAGTGATAATTTCCAGGAAAAATGCTCGTCTGTGAATGAAATTTGATGAACATAATTTTTTACTGAGTGATTTAAATAGGACTTCGAAAGAACATTAAAATGATGTATTTTATACTTTTTTGCTTTTTTTCGATAATTGGGGAGAGATCGAAGTTTAGCATAATTTTTAAAATTTTACAAATGTGAATTTCCGCTTGAAAGATTAAAAAAAGCATTTAATCCACAGTGCATCTTAACAAAATTAATTCTTACGAGGTACTATCAATTTTCAGAATATATTTATATAATGTTTCTAGAGTCTTTAGAAATGATTTCAAAATCGCATACATAGCACATTTAAAAAAAATTGATAATCATTTTTTTAGCCGAATTTCTTGAATTTTCAACTTTTAACAAATAATCCCACAATACAATATATTCTTTTCATATTAAATGTAATTAAACTATTTATCAAATACAAATTTAATCTAATTAAAAAAAACGGTTTACACTCAAGTTAAATAGAAAAAAAACGTACAGTGCCGCTCAGCCACTTTTACCCCCCCCCCACGGGCAAAATCAGTCTAACTTCAAAGTTTTATATCTCTGGTAGAAATTAACGTACAGAGACACGCGTGAGTGCGTTTGAAAGGTCTTTCGGAGAGCTTTCAAATGATATGACTCACGGTTGCCATTGATTGTTTTTTAAAATTTTGCAACAATTATGCAAAATTGAAAATTCTGAAATTTTGTTATTATTTTTGACAATTAGCCAATTTTGGAAAAAAAATCGTACGAAAATTTGAAGTACACCATTTTTTAGCTATTACCAAGCCCTATCTGAATCACTCATCAAAAATTTATTTTCGTCAAATATGACGCGCGCACGGGCATTTTTTCCTGGAAGTGACAGTTTTTTTCAACATTTTTTATCTCCGTCAAATTGTAACAATCGAAAAAAATTTTATAGGAGAAAAAATGTTTGTTTTTTCACGTAGAATACTGCAATAATTTTTTTTTCGGTTTTTCGAAAAATTTTTTTTTTCGGTTTTTTTCAATTTTTTTTTCTCACAGTCGGTACGCTAAAAAGATGAGAAACCACAAAAAAAAATTTTTTTCCATCCATTCAATAATACTACATAACAAGTATCGTAAATTACATAAAAAAAAAATCTTTTTTTTTTCGACCTTGAAAAATAATTTTATCAATAAATAAATGAAATAGCAACAAATGTGAAGTCAGAAATTTTTTGCCTTTTATTCACACATCGCAGTAAAGGTTTTTTAACGGCAACTCGACCAAACAGTCCTTTTTCTCTTAAACGTCTTTGTACGGTGCTTATACTCACGGATTTCTCTAAATGTTCGTTAACATGCGCAGTTATTTGAGGAGCTGTTAACTTTCGATTACGTACCCTTTTTTGGCAAATATAGTTATCTTCTTTAACAGTAGCTTTCCTTCTTCGCTGTGAGCGTCGATTTTGTACAGTACCTGTTTCATGGAATTTTTTGATGTTATATGCCACTGTACGCCTGTCTATGTTCAACTTTTTTGAAATTGCATGGTGACTCATATTGAGTTCGTATAGTGCAATAATGCTATTACGTTCACGCACAGTTAAATTCCTCGATTTTGCCATGGTCACAATACATAGACACTACACAAATAGTTACTCATACTGTAACTGTTCGCTACCGACTGATAAGCTTGTGATCAGAAGTACAGAAATATTTGTAGAAGTATGTTTGATTTGATGAAAGTAGGGATATCACTTTGTTTGTAAATACTGCTAGTATTAATCAGCGTGTTAGATAGTACATATTCTCTATGAAACAAGTAATCATTTCCAACTGAACATCTGAAGTAAATTTATAATACGTAGTTATTGCTTTATGTGAATTAAAAAAAATTTCTGACTTCACATTTGTTGCTATTTCATTTATTTATTGATAAAATTATTTTTCAAGGTCGAAAAAAAAAAAGATTTTTTTTTATGTAATTTACGATACTTGTTATGTAGTATTATTGAATGGATGGAAAAAAATTTTTTTTTGTGGTTTCTCATCTTTTTAGCGTACAGACTGTGAGAAAAAAAAATTGAAAAAAACCGAAAAAAAAAATTTTTCGAAAAACCGAAAAAAAAATTATTGCAGTATTCTACGTGAAAAAACAAACATTTTTTCTCCTATAAAATTTTTTTCGATTGTTACAATTTGACGGAGATAAAAAATGTTGAAAAAAACTGTCACTTCCAGGAAAAAATGCCCGTGCGCGCGTCATATTTGACGAAAATAAATTTTTGATGAGTGATTCAGATAGGGCTTGGTAATAGCTAAAAAATGGTGTACTTCAAATTTTCGTACGATTTTTTTTCCAAAATTGGCTAATTGTCAAAAATAATAAAAAAATTTCAGAATTTTCAATTTTGCATAATTGTTGCAAAATTTAAAAAAACAATCAATGGCAACCGTGAGTCATATCATTTGAAAGCTCTCCAAAAGACCTTTCAAGCGCACCCACGCGCATCTCTGTACGTTAATTTCTACCAGAGATATAAAACTTTGAAGTTAGACTGATTTTGCCCGTGGGGGGGTAAAAGTGGCTGACCGGCACTGTAAATAGAAATCTAAACAAAACTATCCATTTCTCTCTTTCATTGTCTCTCATTGCAAGTGAGTTACTTTATGTTGTGAACTACTAATATCAGTTATCAACAAGCTTTACTATTGTCTACTGTATTTACGGCTCCGCATAAATATAATCATATACTCATGCGGCAAATTGGTCAAAATTTTGCGTAATGTGTTTGAAAAAAAAGTAATATGAAATTAATAGGTATTTCAATGACTAATCTTCTTGAAAAAGCCATGAACTATGATGTAAATGATATTAGGCTTCCAAATATGATAAGCAGTGTATGCAAAAAAATTGTTACAAAAAAATTGTTTACAAAAAAATTTGTAAACAATTGCATTGTTTACAAAAAAAAAAGATATTGGAATGAATAAGATTACATTTTCTGATTACTCTACATTTACTGTACCATTAGACACACTTAATTAAAAAGTGATTGACTGTACATTATGCAAATTTGCCAGTATACATGATTTTACAAGAGGGAATTCAAATAGCAAAAGGGAAAATAAAAATAATGTGATTGATAAATCTAACGTTTGTTCCAAGTAACTTATAACGCTGTCAAAAGGAAAAACGAATTTTTATACACTTTTTATATAGTATTAAAAATATGAGTGCTATCATTGATTTTTAATCACATAAAACAAGAAAATTTACTGTGTGATATAGTGAAAGTTCTTTTTGAAGTTGTTATTTCAGAAAATGATATCAATTTTTCAATTTTTTGCGTATCAAAAATAAGGGTTGCAACCGCCAAAGTCAAACACACCAAAATTTGTTTTACTATTTGAAAAAATTATTATTTACTTGATTTACTAAGAAATATTGATTAGAAGGAAAGTTATCTGAAAAGAACTATTTCTGGGGATGAACTTTGAGGGTGAATTTCACCTCTTAAATATGTTTTTTCCATCGATAAAAAAAATACTAATCTCTTGTTTTTTAATATACAACATTTACTAGGATTATCAAAATTGGTGATTTCGGAGTTAGAATCACTTCAAAATCATTGTTGATATTAAAAATTGAACTAATTAAAGAATATCTTTTGTATAATAATAATCAGAATGTGACGAGGCCCTAGCTGAGATGGCTGGCCCTGTCTGGCTCGGTCTCGTTCCCACGATTCGTTTTTTTGCTGAGACCATAGTGGGTTAGTGGAAGCCAATTGGGAGCGAGAGTGGCAGCTTCAAGAAGGGAAAGAGAAGATACGTCGCGTAAAATGAAAGAACGAACGCGAGTGACTCGCTGTGATCCGGTCGCGAGTGCGAAGCCACCGATGTTGCTGAAGCCGGCACCCGCACGGTGGGGAGAGAGAGGAAAATTTGAACTCGGCATTTGATCAGAGGATATCGACCGTGACGGCCGAAAGCACATGCGCTGAAGAAGAGAGCCATCGATTTCCAAAATCGCTGATTACACAGCAACCAAATCCTGGAACAAGGACGACGATAGGTATAGAGTGGCAAGGAAAGTTTATGATCCAGGGCACGGAGACTTCGAGCCAGCCTGCTATCGACCTGCCAGCAACTGCAGCATCACTTCAGCCAGCAGCCTTCTTCAGTCAAGTCGTCTCTCTCTCTCTTGTGCGTTTTTCCGCAGGAGCGAAGGCAAGCGGCCACAGAGAATAACATGTAAATCCACGTCGTCTCTATTTTTGTACGAGTTAGCGGAATAAATATAATCGAAGGTTATTGAGACTCATTTCTGTGTGCGCCTGTTATTCTCGTCCTCTCGAGCTAACACCCAGCCCGCCAACTTCGTGACGAGGCCCAGCGTCATATTTGCAGTGAAGCGAATGAGCCTCCCGCACCTTTCTTTTAAAAATAGTTAGTAGCACGGCACTTGGGCACTGGCCTAGAATGTGACAAGTGCGAATAATCGACTACGAGTATCTCCTTTACGCGCTTAATAAATTATAGCGTTACAAGAATATCTGTTACAAATACTGACAATAATTTGTGAGTATCCGTAATTTGATTAAAAATCATTTTTTGTCATATACTGATCACCCTAAAACACTTTCCTGCATCATATTCCTGCGTTATATTAATTTACTATTCGATAAAGAAAATAAAACTGAAGAAGGTATAGTACCGATCTCGAAAATTAATTTCGAAACTTAAACCTTTATGGTATACTATAATGCTTTTCTAAACTACACTAATATTTTATACAAATACACATGAGTCTATTAATTACAATCATACGACGAGAAACATCTGCTATATTTTGCCCTATGAGTAGTACCAACGTAATAGCGTGCCTTTCTTTCCCAGTGAGCATCAAAATAGGAAAATTTTATACCCTGGAAAAGTTTATTCCTCGCGCTGAAATACTTTTAAAAAATATCCATAGCAATAATTCGCGTCCGTTTTGAATTAAAAATTTTAATTATATGTTCTTCAAGTATTATATTTTCTTATTGTATAGTAAAAAGTCGATTTATTCACTCATTTATTAAGGGATACTCACTTAACCGATAAAATAATGTAATATAATGATATCAATGAAAATATGCATAAATAAAGGAGATAAGAAAATTGTAAACGGCCCATTCCATATACATTCAACCAGTAAATAAAATCGATGTCTGCAATCTTTCTGAAACTTTGGGATATTAATCTACATTGAATTTCTTTAGATACGTGTTTTTTCTTTTGTGCGAAAACCCGTTTTGAAGCCCTGTTGCTATAACAAAGCTGATAGGGTATAAGCGTTATTTCAAATGCAAAAATAACTACTGTGTTTTAAATGGTCGCCATTTTCACCAAAATCATCGTACACCAACCATTTTTTTTCAAATGTGAGGGATTTAAACAGCTTTCATTTTCTGCATTCAGATTTTGATTAGTAAAAAAATTTTTTTTTTTATTTAAAAAAACCAAAAAAACTACTTTTTTGAAAATCGAATTTCTCAAAAAATACATCTTCAATTTTTATGAATTTTGGATATGTTTTTCAGGACGTCATAAGCTATCTTTCTGCCAAGCGGCAATATGCTATTTTTCCCCGTTCCCGAGATATAGCCTTGCAAAGAAAATGACTATTTTGACATGTTTCAGCCTTATTGTGGGCTACGTGTAAAATCTATATTATTCTTTCAAACAGACGCAATCATCTTGGAATTTACTCAATAAATGTTTAATAGGTATGCTTGAAAGTGTTGTCAACATTAACCGGAATTTGATCAGCTTGATGACTTTATTTTTACGAAGAGTTGCGTTATATCATTTTGAAATACGGGGATAAATCGGCGAACGAGACTCTATCTTGAAAATTAATTTCCTCAAATACATTATCAATTATGATAGGAAACATGATACGGCTTTTGCGTTAGCAGCGATGAAAATGGTAAGGAGTGAATGTATTGACTTAATTGAGGGCGACGAAAAGGACATTACAATAATTTCAGACGGCGCAGCTGCGCATTTTAAAAATTGGTTTCGGTTTCGCGAATTGGGAAGCGATGGCGATACAGGCAAGTGGATTTTTTCTGCGATGGGGCATTGAAGGGGAGCATGTGATAGCATAGGGGGTTTATTAAAACATTATGTTACAACGCATAACTTGTCGTCATCGCCGACCGAATGTATAAAAAATGCTAATGATTTTGTAACATATGTAAGTAAATATACAAGTAAAATAAGAATAATGCTTTTGAAAACTGAAGAACTTCAGAAATTCTAAGCTGATAAGGTCGCGGAGTGGAAAGAAGTTCAATCAATTGTTGGCATTCGCGATAGTCATATTTGGCGAGTAATCCGCAAGTCAGATAATGAAGGCAATACCAATGTTGAACGATCTATGAGAAAAACGAACAAGCATGAGTAGCTTAAAGTTATATGCTGAACAATAATGAGTGCGTCTGGTGGTCTGTTATTATTATTATAATATTATAATATTATTTTTATTATTTTATTAAATATTATTTTATTATAATATTATTTACATTTCCATTATTACCCGTTATTTAAGTAAAGATTCCCAAATGATTGTGAAATAACAGTTTTAAATAAAATAATGTATTTTATGTAACTATTACTTCTCAATTTTATTTCTAATCACATTTCTTATTGACTTACCTACGACCATTAATTTATAGGCGATGAAATTTTAATATACAACAATACAATATGCTTTTACTCAGCGCATAAAACACTGAATGACATAAAAATCAGCAGACCGTTTCTCATGAACGGGGCAAAATGGCATTGTACCGTTCGGTGGACATATAGCTTATAAGGCCCTGAACAACATATCCAAAATTCAAAGAAATCAAGCGTGATGTATTTGAGGAAATCAATTTTCAAAATAGAGCCTTGTTCGCCGATTTATCCCCGTATTTCAAAATGATATAACGCAACTCTTCGTAAAAATAAAGTCATCAAGCTGATCAAATTCCGGTTAATGTTGACAACACTTTCAAGCATACCTATTAAATATTTATTGAGTAAACTCCAAGATGATTGCGTCTGTTTGAAAGAATAATATAGATTTTACACGTAGCCCACAATAAGGCTGAAACTTGTGAAAATAGTCATTTTCTTTGCAAGGCTATATCTCGGGAACGGGGAAAATTGGCATATTGTCGCTTGACAGAAAGATAGCTTATGACGTCCTAAAAAATATATCCAAAAATTAAAAAAATCGAATATGTGTTTTTTGAGAAATTCGATTTTCATAAAAAAGTAGTTTTTTTTGGTTTTTTCAATAAAAAAAAAAAAAAAAATTTTAAATAATCAAAATCTGAATGGAGAAAATGAATGCTGTTTAAATTCCTCACATTTGAAAAAAAAAACGGTTCGCGTACGATGGCTTGGGTGAAAATGGCGACCATTTAAAACACAGTAGTTATTTCTGCATTTGAAATAACGCTTATACCCTATCAGCTTTGTTATAGCACTACAGGGCTTCAAAACGGGTTTTCGCACAAAAGAAAAAACACGTATCTAATGAAGTTCAATGTTGATTAATATCCCAAAGTTTCAAAAAGATCGTAGAATTCATATGGAATGGGCCAAACATAATAGTTTTAACTTAATTCATATTAATAAGTTGTTATTTATGTTTCAAGCAGGTACGGAAGGAATACCGTAAATTTGTTAGGCGGCATGCATGGCTTCCTCGCTGTCTACGCTGTTCAAGGAATCCAACGACAACCAGTGGCAGCAGCGGTGGTGGTGGTTGTGCTGGCGGTACTGGATCTGCCGGCTCTGGTAACTCACTTGGGTCTAATCTTCAAGGCCAAGGTAACAACAAAGAACTCGCTCATTGCAACACTTCATCGAATCCTTCCGGCCCAAGCACTGAGTGTTCTGGCCTGTCAGCTAGCCATTTTCAACAACATCACCACCAGCACCAAGATCAGCAACATCTTTCACAACCACAGTCACATCTGTATCATCAGCATCAACAGCTCGCCCCAGGACATGTGGGTAGCAACAAGCCTTCAACTTCACCCTCATCTCCTTTGGGTGCGAATCTTTCGATAAATCTCGCGCTAGCTCTCAATAGCCATGCTCAAATACATCAGATGCATTTCGTCACTCCCAGTAATCACGACAGGCCACAGCTCAACAGCACCCACCAGCAAGGTATCCAAGCGCAGTTTTTGCACCAAACCCAGCCGCACCTTTGTGCCACGTTCACCTATTTTTAAAGTTTGATGCTACTTGATCTAAATAACGCGATACATTTTCCTATTTACAGTGCCGCTCAGCCACTTTTACCCCCCCACGGGCAAAATCAGTCTAACTTCAAAGTTTTATATCTCTGGTAGAAATTAACGTACAGAGACGCGCGTGGATGCGTTTGAAAGGTCTTTCGGAGAGCTTTCAAATGATATGACTCACGGTTGCCATCGATTGTTTTTTTAAATTTTGCAACAATTATGCAAAATTGAAAATTCTGAAATTTTGTTATTATTTTTGACAATTAGCCAATTTTGGAAAAAAAATCGTACGAAAATTTGAAGTACACCATTTTTTAGCTATTACCAAGCCCTATCTGAATCACTCATCAAAAATTTATTTTCGTCAAATATGACGCGCGCACGGGCATTTTTTCCTGGGAGTGACAGTTTTTTTCAACATTTTTTATCTCCGTCAAATTGTAACAATCGAAAAAAATTTATAGGAGAAAAAATGTTTGTTTTTTCACGTAGAATACTGCAATAATTTTTTTTTCGGTTTTTCGAAAAATTTTTTTTTTCGGTTTAAATTATTTTTCAAGGTCGAAAAAAAAAAAGATTTTTTTTTTTGATGTAATTTACGATACTTGTTATGTAGTATTATTGAATGGGTGGAAAAAAAATTTTTTTTGTGGTTTCTCATCTTTTTAGTGTACCGACTGTGAGAAAAAAAAATTGAAAAAAACCGAAAAAAAAAATTTTTCGAAAAACCGAAAAAAAAATTATTGCAGTATTCTACGTGAAAAAACAAACATTTTTTTTCCTATAAAATTTTTTCGATTGTTACAATTTGACGGAGATAAAAAATGTTGAAAAAAACTGTCACTTCCAGGAAAAAATGCCCGTGCGCGCGTCATATTTGACGAAAATAAATTTTTGATGAGTGATTCAGATAGGGCTTGGTAATAGCTAAAAAATGGTGTACTTCAAATTTTCGTACGATTTTTTTTCCAAAATTGGCTAATTGTCAAAAATAATAACAAAATTTCAGAATTTTCAATTTTGCATAATTGTTGCAAAATTTTAAAAAACAATCCATGGCAACCGTGAGTCATATCATTTGAAAGCTCTCCGAAAGACCTTTCAAACGCACTCACGCGCGTCTCTGTACGTTAATTTCTACCAGAGATATAAAACTTTGAAGTTAGACTGATTTTGCCCGTGGGGGGGGTAAAAGTGGCTGAGCGGCACTGTATGACTATCTTACCCACGTTTGTTCTATTCTGTTACAGCATTTATGAGGCACAATTATTGCCTCTAGTCGTTAGCGCTCCATTGATGCTTGTCAATTTAATATCACTTTGTATTTTTACCTCAAGTATCATGAAATACGTACATATGTTTTTGTTCGTACCCTTAGCGATATGCAGTAACACGTCCTATGTTGGATAAATCTTTACCATAGAATTTCTAATCTGATAACTCTTCGTTAATTATTTCTATATAAAATATACAAAATTAGATTTTTAATTTCCGTTCTGCGAGTTAAACATATTATTTTGATTTTTTATTTTCAATTTCAACCATCAATATCATTCCATTACATGCGCTCCTAAAATTTTCTATAGAACATTAAGTTATATGATATTTTTAACTTTTTTCATAAAAAAATTAAATGTATAGACAATTTCACAGTAAAAATGTATTGATTCAATTTCATTTTTCTTGAATGTTTGAATAATGCTCTCACTAAACGCTTAGAGTGCACGCTTTTCATTTTTTAAGTTTATTACTCTATGAAGTGTTGCTCATCCGAAAATGATTTGGATCTTGACCTCGCATACTCGTAATATCCTGTTTTAAAAATATTGACATTTATTTTTAATTTTGTCAATTTGAAAATTTGGCAAATATTTCGCTAAATAAATGCATGTTTTGCGGTCTTCATCATGCATTGTTCACAGCCAGACTCCAAAATATAATCAGAATGAAAAATTTATTCACACTCATTTTTATTATTTTTATTGCTCAAATTGAAACACACAGTACTGAAATTCAAATTTGAGATACGTATTGCACTTGTGATATTTATCATCTGATATTTATCATACTGGTTTCTATAATTACATAATATCACACTTTCAGAATTTATTTAACACAAATTTTAACTTCAAATTTATTAACATTATTTTTTAATTTAACTTTAGAAATTATAATGAAGTTATAAAAAGTTTCATATGTTTGTTCCATAAAGTACATCGACAAAATATGTTTAATATTCATATTATAGATCTGCTTTACGATTTTTTGCTTATTATATTCGAAGTCCATGAATGTATTAATTTATTTTATAAAAAATATATTATAATTTCAAAAAGTAAAATTAAGAGACATCTGTAAATGAACGTATTTTTAAATCTATTATTAATATTGTGCGATGGTTCAAAATCGACTTAATCGATAGAACTGAGAATATACAAAGATATTTTCCGATTTATTAAAATAATTTGCTTAATAATTAAAATATGAAACTCATATTTTTGCGATAATGTTTTAGTGTTAATACTTCTAATCACCCTATAAGATTATTAACCGAAAAAAATAAAGTGTAATTTTCTGGTAGATTAGAGATTTAAAAACTTGATTTTTTTGAAAATTAAATAAGCGTTATGTAAAAGAAGTTGTAGCACATAAAAATAAATACTCAAAACATTTTTCATATGCATATAACAGTAAGAAAAATAAAGTGCATACACTCATGAATCATGATATATATTTATATAGTCACATAGAAAGTACATCGAAATTCAGTTATTGTAGAGTAAAAATCTAATTAACCCTAATATTATTCGTGAAATAATTTCACCGAGAAGTTTCTCAATACGGTGCGCTCATTTCTTGTGTCAATGTAAAATCAATTTTGAATTTCTAAATATGATTCAAAGAATAATAAACTATAAGTCTAAGTTTAACAACACTTGTTTACATTATTGGCGTTTCAATTCATCATCTTCTAGATTATTTCAATTTTTCAACTATCACTGAATCAAGTTAGTGCTTACACGCTCACGCATATGGACAGTTTCACAAGTCATTAGATCAATATGACTGTCAAATTTTTTTTTATATATCAATGCAACTGCGTTATTGAATTATAGAACTTAAAATCTAATTGGTAGCAACATATTGAAAATCTGCTATTTTTTCAGTTTTCAAAACTATTCTAATATTTTTGAATCATGAAGGAACTTTTGTAAGTACACGTACGCAGGCACACCCACATACACAAGCATGCACACACGCGCGCACGTACGCACGCGCACGCACACACACACACACACACACACACACACATTATAATGGTGAGTCAAATAAATATTTATTTAAAACCGTTAAGAAATGAATCGTCCCTCACTGCAAGGCTAACCGCTGACTCAATCTGTTTGTATACTCGCTGCTGTAGCACATATATTTCACCCTACTAGGAACGTGAACTAAAGAGCGAAATTAAATAAGAGATGATTCGAATATGCTTATAAGTTTTTACTGCAGACGAGAATAAGTGGAATGGTATACATTTAACAGGTATACATTAAGCATGACAGAAATAAAAGATCGACGGAGGGCTGTTATACTTTGCTGCTACCTCTTGTGTATCGCTTGTGATAGCTTTCGCCGCGCAGTCTATGGGACTTCCAGCCTCTCTGAATTCATCTATCTACTACTTCCTCAAGGATATCGGCGCTTTTCTCCTCGGGTTGCATCAACACTACGCTATTTTTATCGCGAGGCGCAGTGTCTCGTTATACCAATTTTTTTTCGTTGCGTGTCGTTCTACTATAAAAGTACTTCTACTTCACGCTTGTTTTTAATGCATATTCCCGAATGTCAGTCTCTCTCGTGTTTGTATTCTTTATTCTCTATCGCGGTTCCTCTTTGAAATAGATGCGCGAATGGAGCTTTATGCAGACAATCCTCAATATGAAGTGCTCCGAGCTGCAGAAAAACACGGAGAGATCCGTGATCCTATTATTATCCCAGTTTTGTTACTTGTTTTTATTTTCATGGAACATGGAGAAGAGCACAGATGTCGAGCCTCCTCTGATCTGTCTGCTCGTAAGTAACACCCGCACTGCAATTCAGGACGATATTTACTATTTGGTGGCCTCGTCTTATCCGGATAACTCCCACGTGGTTGCAGTTGAAACAGCTGAACAGCCTCGGCACTTCCGTTAAGTGCGGAATGATTCCTCAGGCGAAAACAAGAGTGTTTGAGGCAGTGGCACTGTTGGAATAGACACCATATCGGGGGTAGCACCATCACCTGAGTGAAAGCTGATGGTAAATCCACCTGCAGCTGTCACGTTCACTCTGCGGCCGTTACCGAGCCCAGTCCCTGGAGGATTGATGCATTGAAGGAATCGGTTCTTGAGAATCGAAGGGGCTCTAATTAAATTGCATTGGGGTCCTTGGACTCCCGTCGAGAGCCATAATGGTCATGTGTCCTCTTGGCGAGCCCACACGTGTTTACTTTAAGAGTTTACCTGCGAGTTCACTTTCCAATAACCAAGAAACTTGCTGAATCTTCTATAAACAGAGCGCCGTAAGTGACTGACGAAGGTCCACGCTTATTCCACCCCAACGCCCATTTTTCCTTGAGCGTGGACTAGACGGTCCATTTTAGCGAGTTGGTCGGTCAGTCTTCCAGCCCGTATAACCGTGTCATGTTGGTTGTTATCGAATGTCGAGGATTACTCAACGGATTACTCATTAGTTTGTGTCAATAGTCGATGCCGGAAGTCACTCGCTTACCAGTAGACGTATCTAGTGGCATTAGCTGCACTATCCTAAGAAGAGAGGGAAGGATGATCGAAAAACGCTTATGAATCTCTTCCTGGAGCATGGGTTCTACATCCTCTTCATCCACCTCGCTTACGTTATCTATGATAACCGAGAGGAGCATCTCACCAAAAATATTCAACGATGGCTGGCGTGCCCTTTCCTCTTTCGCAAAATGCATAGGCGAGGACCGTCGGTTCAGCGGGCTATATAAAGCCAGGAACATCTTGATGCTCTCCTCTACGGGAACTTTGAACTTGACAAGCATAAACTTGTTGTACACCTGCTCTCTGATAAATTACAATAACTAAAGGATTATTGGTTAATTATATTCTTGCGAGGTTGCGCTAGTCCTCTTTTCGATTGCGCGGTTACCGAATGTTTCCTTTGATTCTTTGAAACAGGCGATCGCCTGACAGTGACAGTCTTTCTGGGTTTACCTTTTGGTGATTTCGAAAGTAGAACTCCCTTCATGATAACAGAATTATTTTTCAAGCAATCTTGACCTATTTTCATTGATTGTTACTTTGGACTCCCAAAATCCGCCGTGGAATTACCCTGATACTCCAGCGATCTATCCCTTCTGATCCAAAGCTTCGAGGTTTCCTTCTTTGCTGTGAGCCAAGTCATGAATGCTTAGCCAGTCGCTCGTTGCTAGAATTTCCCTTGCAGTCTCTGGAGCTCCTTCTTCGGGGGTAGAGATCTCCTGATAAAAGAACTTAAGGTCTTTGGCAGTGATAAAACCCTCTACTTCTTTCAATTAATTGGTTACTTGGAAGGTATTGGGACTGTATTTTTCCGTGACCATATTAAACCTGGAATACGGAGGTGCTAATTTGAAGACAACACCCTGGGCGACTGAAGGCAAAATTCAATTCATAGGCTAGACCTAGTTGCCTTTATTAAAGGGCGAAGCTTGGTGCTTGCCATCGCATATCTCTGTCTGTCTTCCTTGCTGGTCTCTAGTTCGCTCAGCAACGTTGTCATTAAATGATGAGCTTGTTGACCAAGTATTCCATATAAGATTTCCTGCTATTATCAAGATCCTTACTTTACGTTAGCTGATGTTGAGATTTATGGTCAATCCCGGGTGGTATCAGTTGGCCAATAGTCGACTGTAATTTAGTATAGCAAGTTGATTGTATTATGCAATGCTGCATTTAGAGCAAACGTTATTTACTTTAATTTCTCGTTCTAGTGATTTCTCTTGATATGAGAGATTATCGTCGTCTCCAGCATACGATTACCTCTCTCTGTGTGGTTTTTGCTTTCGAGTAGTAAATCGCGGTCGCGTGCTGTATACTTTGTTTGACCAAGTATTCCTCTATCAGCTAATTTATAAATTCTGTGCCGTTATCTAAGAGAAATTTCTCTGGAGCCTTAAATCTAGTGCTTACGTGTTCGTGGAATTTCCTCATGATGGTTTTGGAATTTACTTTCTTGATCGTAATATACTCTAACCATCGCGTAAAAAGATATACGAACATTTAGATGTATGTGTACTCGTGCTTACGAGAGCTACGAGAGAACGGTTTCGTAATGACAGCGGTGGACATTTGCCAGAGAGATATCGTGGTACTCTTCTAGTACTTGCTCTTAGTATTCTATCAGGATTAGAAGTTTCCATGCTTCTTGTTTATCCAAAATTTGTGAGAATCCACCGTCAGAGTCGTACGTATATATGTTACTGTCCTGAATTTTCTTATTTGAGTGTAAATTAGAGTTGTCAAAGACTTTCTTTTTCTGATCGAGAAATCTCTCATTAGAGATCTCGTCAGCCTATGTAATGATACTTATCGCGTGCAGAGATCCCTTGTGATGTTCAACATCTCTGTGGTTCTTTCGGTATGCTGACTGTCGATTATATCAATATTTGCATCCAGGTGGTTTTCCTAGTCATAATTTACTGGCACGACTGTCGGCTTAGTACCTAAACATTGGTCCTCTATTACATCATCAATTCAGGCGTGGTCCATGCCGACAAAGATTTCTTTCGGTAACACAAGTTCGTGCCGAGCACCGCATCGCATGGATCTTCATACCATTGCGTGGTATCCCTTGCAGGATAAGGGCATCGGTTGTGATCCTAACTATTCACTCCACTATGCGTTTCTTACCTCCTTACCAATCTTACAATCGAGATAATGTCGGAGGCTAAAATCTAACCTACCGAGTTACATATACAGAAGGAATTTGGAAGTTAGAGTGACTGATCTCTCGACGTTGTCCTTAAGCTGACTTGGCCTTGACTAGGCTTCTGTTAACCGATTTTCTCCGTTTATCGGTAAACTGCCTCACTTAAGAGTGCTGCTGCTCGCGCAAGATGCGTTAGAAGAGATCCTGCATCTGCTCTATCAGTCGTAAGGCTGCCGGCTGGTCAGCAATCGCCGTGACCTGTCCCGTTACCTGTGTGATCCTTACCTAATCAACCTCCGCGTTTAAGGTTGAAACACAGCTCTTAGCCTTATCTTTAGCTCCGCTGGAAGAAGGTCGACAGATCTTATCCGAGAAAAGAGAAGCCTCAGACTTGAATTTAGCCTCACTCACCTCATTCCACTGCCTTTAATGAAACAATCTTGGCCGTTTCATTGTTCACCCTCTCCTTAGGTCGCTTCTGAGATTGGCATGCCATGCTAACTCTCGTCTTGGAAATTGCATGAACGAACTAGGATGTTTCCAGGCGATCTTGTATCATAATTCAATACAAAGATATCTTAGAAGTTCATCTCATTTGTTCATAGTTTTCTCGCTCAACTGGTGAACATCTTGGTCTTGACTCTGCTGCATCAAGTTCAAGTTGTTCTGCAGTAGTCAACGTGGAGCTCAATTCTTTACACCTTTGTAATCGCTAAATCTATTGAGTGACTCATATTGATTGTATCATTTCTGACAGCGATCGATTGAACTGCTATTCTGCAACTGGAGCCCTTCTCAGATCTCTAACTGTCTCAACGAGCTAGGATATTATTTCCAGAACTTTGTTGGAACTTTGATGCTGTTGCCTTAGATATTCATTTGCTCTGGTCTGTCGTTTTCGCTGTTCCTGCATTCATTTATCGATATTAAACTTTCTTCATACTTTTTTAGTTTCCGTCTTATCTCTTCTTGTAGAGTTGCCGCCACGGAGAGATTTAGCTTTGGAATAATCTCATCCTCCGTTAGCTGCTTGTATAGGGAGTGGTTGGTTCTTAATGCATGGTGGGTGACCTCAAAGGCTTCCAATTCTTTTGTGATGAAGGAAGCTCTTCGTTGTACCCTGCGCAAAGGATTCACTGAATTGTCAGCCGATTGTTGTTATTAAAATCGGACGTGATAGTTCACCTAGCATCTAATTGCACAACCTGGTGACTTGATCGACTCTGCCAAGGTTGACAAGAGACTTGTGCAGGTCGTCGTCCTCTAGGCCCAAGGCTCATGCGCTTACCTGTTAAGCTGTATTATTCAGATCGTCCATTTTGTGTTGGATTGAAGTGTTTTTTCAATTTATTTATACCTTAAAAAGCAATGGCGCAAGACTAACCACTGCCTAGATCTGCTGCTTGTATGCTCGGTATTGTTGGAAATACGTTTCCTCTCACTGAGAAGAAACACGGAAGTGCGAAGGAAGCAACTTGATTGCTACCTTGGCCTCCTCCACGGGAACTTCGAACCAGCAAAGGACAAACATGGTTTATACCGTTTCGCAGGTATGGTACAATAAATGGAAGATTATTGATGTATGATATTCTTGCGATATTATAGGTATTAGAGAGAAAGGCACTCACCTTAACGAATATCCATTCAGTATTATATATACTTTTTCATCAATACATTACTATACACACGCTTTTGACGTCTTCAAATCGCTTAGAATGAATAATTGCTTGACTGGTTGTTGTCGATAACAGTTTTTGGCCACAATACTTGTTGATTCCTAAAATCTAATACTCTCTTAGCTTTTGAACATACTCTTATTGCGATCTGTTATTAGATGCACTGCTCTTTATTGATGACGTCATTTAGGAATATAGAGAAAGTTGCAACATCGGCTAAATCTAGCCTTGTGCTTTTTCGTCGTTCAGTAGAAGTCCTAACAGAGAACTAAATCTTTAACACTATCGTGACGTCATTAGTAGATACAGTTAACTCAGCCATCACCACGGGACATTTCCTGTCCTGGATGAATTTTACCTCCTACCCAAAGCAAGAGCCTTAGAAGGAATAGCCGCTATAAAATTCGATTCATTGACCTTGTTCTAGTTATTTATTCCAGCTGCATTACCGAAAGAGCCTTCGACATTCTGATAACTAGCAAGCTATTGCTTAAGCAACTTCAATGTATTAGCCCTTCAAGCTAGTAATAACTCCTTTGATCGCGTTTCACTCTGGTAACTAGAAAGCCACTAGATCGTCCCCTTCTCCTCAAGTCTCGTCAGGATATACAAGGTGTGATCAAAAAGTAAGGTGACTTTTGAAATTTAACGAGCTACGTCCGTTCGATCTTCGACTTTTTTATTTGGTTATGTCGGTACACTCGTCTAGAACATACGTTCCAAATTTCAGCTTTGTAGTATGTTTGGTTTGTTTGTGAGAGGCATCAAGGTTAGAAGTGTTTTGCGTGCTCCACGATTTGCTGCTGTCTAAAAACATGGATCAAAGAGTTTGCATTAAATTTTGTGTGAAAAATGGAATCAAATGTTCCAAAACACTTGAAATGCTGAAAGTGGCATATGGTGAGTCTACTTTAAGCCAAAAAAATGTTTACAAGTGGTATAAACTCTTCCAAGAAGGCCGAGAAGACACCGACGATGAACCTCGTTCTGGACGCCCCAGCACATCAACAACTGATGAGAATGTTGAAAAAGTGAAGAAAATAGTGTTGGGAAATCGTCGAATTACCATTAGAGAAATTGCTGATGATATTGGCATCTCATTTGGTTCGTGCCAATCAATTTTGACGAGTGTTTTAGACATGTGTCAGCGAAGTTTGTTCTGAAATTGCTCAATTTCGACCAAAAGAAACGTCGCATGAGCATCGCCCAAGAGCTACTGAATGACGTCAACGATGATCCAGATTTACTCAACAGGGTTATAACAGGTGACGAAACATGGGTATACGGTTATGACGTCGAGACTAAGACTCAATCGTCCCAGTGGAGGCATTCTGGATCACCAAGACCAAAAAAAGCACGCCAAGTTCGATCAAATGTAAAGGTTTTGCTTACAGTTTTCTTTGACTGCAGGGGCGTGGTGCATCATGAGTTCTTGCCACAGGGTAGAACAGTAAATAAGGAATATTACCTGCAAGTTATGCGCAATTTGCGCGAAGCAATCCGCCAGAAACGTCCGAATTTGTGGAAAAATAAAAATTGGCTTTTGCACCATGATAACGCCCCTGCTCACACATCGTTGCTTGTGCGCGAATTTTTGGCTAAAACCAACACAGTAACGATGCCACAGGCACCGTATTCCCCAGATCTGGGCCCCTGTGACTTCTTCTTGTTCCCAAAACTGAAGAGGCCCATGAAAGGACGGCGTTTTGCCACGATTGAGGAGATAAAGACGGCATCGAAGGATGAACTAAACGAGATCACAAAAAATGATTTTTTGAAATGCTTTGAGGATTGGAAAAAGCGTTGGCACAAGTGCATTATATCCGAGGGGGATTACTTTGAAGGAGATAAAATAAGAATTGATGAATAAATAAATATTTTTTGAGAAAAATAAAAATTCACCTTACTTTTTGATCACACCTTGTAGACTCCTGGTGTCTGCAATGGTACTACTGACAACACCTCACTCACATTATATTATATATATTAAAGCTAACACGATTCGCTGATTCACCTGTACAGCAGTAATTTAAAAAATTACTAAATTAACACACATATACTCGCCTACATACATACACTCTTGCAACAGAGTAGTTTAACATAAAGTGTCTGCATCAAAATTTATTCCATTTTTTTTGTGTATCAATTTAACTCCATTCATCCATTCAAAACCTAACATTCAAAATTGAAATTTTAGTAATATTTTTAATAATATAAGTTTTTCTATTTTTGAAAAAATATCAATTTATTAAATCCTTTTTTTACCGTAAAAGACATATAGTTATAGATATATATAGACCCACACATAACTACACAATTCCATTATGCTGGTACCAAGCTCGGGACCATATCACCTAAGAAATGGGAAAGGAGAGTGTATTAACTTTATTAAAATAATCAAAAGATGTCTGGTCTGGATGTTTAGCTCATTTTTCACGCATTAAGACCCAGGCCAAAACTGAACCAGTTGGGATCGAACAAATTATGCCATTCATAGGAAAATGAAATAAAATACCCGTATTTTTTTAGTTCTTATTTCTAAGTCTCTATGAAAACATTATTCAAATAAATTATTATAAAAGTTATTATTTTAAAAATATGACTTTACAAATCAATTCTACGTTAAAAAATTATAAAGAAAACCTCTGTATCGCTGTTTTTTCAAAGTTGAATTTATTTAAGTTTTGCTTGGGATTTGACCCTGTACTTTCTATCATGCGATTAATTATAAAGGATTTACACTAAGAAATTAAACCAAACAACCTCAAGCAGTACTGATGAAATGTTGGTCTCAGTAGAGAAGATTTAAATCTCTGAAGTGCAGGATTAACGCTACATATGCAGTAGTGAATCCAGTCAAAAGTGTACAGAAGTCAGTGAAAGAAGATCTGAAGGCTACTATGTTTTACTTCGGGTGACTCATGAGAAAAAGAAAGTAAATAAAAGCAGGTAAGCTACAATTTCAAAGTGAACTAGAGAAGAAGACTCATTGAGCTGAAGAAAAAGAGCTTTCGATTAAGGATAAGAAAAAAAATGTTCACCTAGTTATCTCCTTAAAAGCTTCACTCACTTTTACAAGAATCAAGGAACACAATCTGTACGCAAAAAAAAAGATATCTAAGATACCAACAGGAAATCTTCAAGGCCAAGGACAAAAATAGTTCTAATCAAGGGAATAAAAGCGGTAACCTGATTCACTCGGTGATGCTTAAAATAATTAAGCAAAATACAAGCCTGTTAGAAGTCGGATCGAAAGTTGACTGACGAGACACACGAGAGATAGAAATTTTCTAATCGAATTACAAAGAGGTACAAACTTAAAAGGTTTTCCCTGAGTAAATCATGCACTAGTGGATGATTAATTGCTCGTGAATTCACTGGTATCAACCGTTAAGATAGAGTTTTGAAATCTAGAGGAAAGCACAACATAAAAAGGGCTAGAGGAAGTACTAGTTACAACTTTGAAATGGTCACTTTGAAATAATTGTAGGTACTTTTTTTTCAAAGGGGCCCGAGATTCATGAGTTAGTTTAGCAGCGAAGAAAATACTCAAAATAGGCAAAGTCAGATTTGGTTGGGTGAATATTAAAGCACATAAGAGAAAGTTCATCCTAAGGTGCTTTATATATGCTGAAGTATAGTTATAGGAATATAATTATAGCATAGAAGAAGCTACACTACAGATTCGGAGAATTAGGACATTTGGCCGAAAAATGTGTGAAACCGTACAAATACCTGGTAAAGAAAATCCTACAATCACAAAAAAGAATTGCTGCGTGCACAATCCTACAATGACTCGGAGTGAAACTCAATCATAAAAGCAAAAATGACTAAACTTCCTAATACCAGCATACTGTAGCTACATTTTAATTGGTCCTGAGTTGCAGAAGCTCTTGCAATTCAGACTACGAAGAATAAAGAAGCAAGCATAGTAATCATCTCAAAATAAAATCGAGATCTTCATGATACAATGTGCTTTCGAAACAAAAGTGAGGGTGCGACGATTTCCGCATAGAAGAACTAGTATTACGATGCAAGAGAACTATTAAATGGGACTAAGCTGAATTAATGCACAAATTGAGCAAATAAAAAGGCCTACTTATAACGACAGGTGACTTCAACGCCAAAGCAAGGGCATGGATGGGGGAACCTCAAGATTACAGAAATAACCTATTCAAAGAAATAATGGCGACACCAAACCTGATGACGGTAAACACACGAGGAATATATACTTTCTAGATTCATCTTGGACCTGATATTCGTATCGCCGGCAGTAATGAAAATCGTCACGATGCGGAAAGTGCTTGAAGATGATCTTTTTAATGATCATCGATACGTATAGGTAAAGATCACGTAAAGATATTAGATCACAAAGAAGAAATATTAGACGCGAGGAATGGATCCTTTAAAAATATGAATAACGAAATCTTCTATTAGATAGTTAGCATGATAGTTTAGACGTACATGTTATAGCAGAGGAAGTAGCAGAAATTACCGTAAAGCGCAACAGAAGCATGCGATCATTTAATGCCACACAAACCACAATAAACTGGCTTATTGATGTAACAATAACTTGATTAAACTAAGAAGAGAGTGCAACAGCTGCGCCGGACACATCAGCCGCCAAGAATTTCGAATAAGAACGCGAGCTAGAAGAAAGTTATTGAAATCCTCGGGGCTTGCTTTACAATATTATGATGAGTAAACTGAACAAAGATACAAGAGTCGATTGCGTTACATGGGATACGGAGTTTAAGAAGAATCATGCTAGTTTTGAAATCAAACTAGTTTTTCAAACCAAGCAAACAATTCAGCAGGAGAAAATTCTTTACTTGGTAGGAGCCTAAGACTGCAACAAGTAGACTAAGTACCTAGAAAATCCTAGGACTAAATGGTGCGAAGATTTTGCGAATTGATACAAAAAGCTCTCAGTTGTTATCGATTGTCTTTAATAAATATGTCATCCAAATAATCTTTCTAACTAAAAGAAAGACAAAAACTGTTACTAATATAAAAGGATGAAGCAGGAGTTATGCCCAAGCTCTCATCATGCAGACTTATAGAAATGATAGAAAAAACTGTTGGAAAGATTATGTTTTAACAAGCCGAAAGAGTGACTGAAGGCAAAAGTAACGAAGAAATTTCTTCAAATCAGGCTTCCGCAGTCATGTTCACGTATTATATCTTCAGACAAATACAATAAAATATCTCAGAAGCTTTGTACGAGCTGTTCGATCGATCGATATTGTCTCATAATTGCACTGGATATGAAGAATGTGTTTAATTCTGCAAGCTGGGAACGCATCTGTCAGTCTTTTGAGGAAGAGAACAGTATGCCTTAATATCTATTAGATATTTAACAACTACGTTAAGGACACAGGAAATTAATAATAGTTTTTAGTAATTATTACTAAACTTCTAATAACTAGTACTGAAGGCGGTAAAACTGAAATGTACTTTCTGTATGAGTACTTCAGAGATTGATAGAAAGTCTTTTCTTATGAATTTTGCATACACTGTTAAGACTGAATCTACCGAATGGAGTATCGCTGGTCAAATTTTCTAACAACCTAGTGCCAATAATATTAACTGAAATAGCAAAGGTAGAGGAGTAATGAATCCCTGGTACTCATTGCTGTATGACTGGATAACAAGCTTTTGCAGCTATTGGTATGCAAGTGTGAGGCGTTTTTGGTGACACTACGAAAAAGTTTGATTCTCCTTAGTTTGTAATAACTGGTAAAATAGTAGCTCTATGAAGCGAAAATTTGGGAATATGACTAAATAGAAAATGGTTATTTAAGCACCACGTCAAGGAAGCAGCAACGAAGGCGTAAATAGTTTACATTTCAGTATCACGACTTATCAAAGCTATTAAAGTTATCAAAAATTATAAATTTCGTAAATTTTTATTTGTTCATTAAATTTTTGAAATTCATTATTTGATTCTAACGTCTACTCAAATTATGGAATTCATTATTTACAAATAGATTATTTAATAAATTGTTTAGTTTATAAATAATTGATTAATCATTTGCAAAACAGTAAATCAAAATATTTTCTCATGAATACGAAATTAACAAATATAGAATCAGTTTACTGTTACTCGACAATTTACGTATTAAAGAACTATTAAATTTAACTCGTTACTATTTTATGACATTGAATGATATTCAATTGGTTATACATAATGATATTTATATTAAATGCAATAAATAGTTTTAATCTAAGTACATATTCGTTGAAAGTAGATAATTTTAATTTGCGTTAGAATTAAATAAGTGTAAATGAATAATTTCAAGAATTCAACAAAAAAGTAATATTTCGATTACTTTGGACTAGATAACTTGGATTAAACGAGACTTCCATTGTGCTTAAAGGTTATTGGGTTATTGTTTATTAAGGTTTTAATTTTTATAATTATTTTATGTGCTTGGAAATTATCCTAGCCATCTTCCGAGCTGGTAAATCAGTAGTTAGAAAATATAATTTTTTAGTTTTATTTTTGTGTTTAATGTTTTGAATAATTGTCGAAAAAATAAAGTCACTCAGTGTTTTTCATCATTTTATAGCATATGAAATATAAGAATTAGGTCTTTAAGTCGGGGTATTAGAAGAAATTTTTTCGATTTTGACTTTATAAAAGTGCATTTATTTTGGTGGATTTCGTCATATATAATCAGGTATAGATGTATGTATTTTATATTCTGTTTAATTTTTATTAAAAAATCTTGTGTTACTCTAAATATAGTGCGTAACGGAAATTTTCTGTATTCAAATTAAAGAAAAAACTTATATTCTTCCAAAAGATATACATAATGTAATATAGATCTCATGTATAATTTATTTTTTGTTTCTTTCTCTCATACCCCTTTGCTACCCCTAGTATTTTACCTTTCAACAATGATACTTAAATAAATTAAGCAAAATATATACAATATACAATATGCAATATAGAGAGGTTTTACTGCATACGCAAGATTATTGAAAAGACACATGAATGAAAACTGGGCTAAAATGAAGACTGTAGTATCGTATTATTTACTTGTAAAATGTACATCCAAATTTTGGATCGCTTTGGATCTAACTAATTGATTTTCATGAATTGATTCATGAATAAATAAATAGCTTCATGTCAACACAACAAATAAAAGCTCTTTATCTTAAGCTGGTTTCATTACGATTAAATTTTAAATAAATCTCGTCGTTATTATCCAGTAAAAATCGGGAAATTACGTAAAGGAATCGTATTATGAAAATAATAAATACCTCTATTGAATGCATTATAATACATTTGTGATCGATATCATAAATTAAAAACAGATTATACATGATAATACTTCACTATTATTGATGCAATTATGCTGATGGGAACAATAATTAAAATTTATATTTCCAAAATTGATGTTAACCAAGGTTAGTTCAAAAAAAGACTACAAAATGATTTGTAATCACTCATCAAGATATAATTCAATTAAATCAATAATGAAACTAAAACAGCTTGAAAACATGTTCTTTCAAATAAGCCCAACCCTATTGAAACTAGTTGAATCATTCCAGATGTGCGGGTATTTGAAAAAAATCAAATCAAATAAAGACCCTGTTCTTCTTTTTAAAGTAGGAAACAAAGATGAAGTTGTAATTTTATTCTATTTATCATCTCTTCATTATAAAATGATTTTGATCCTAATTGTAAAAAAGCGTTTCTAAAATTCGGTGTTAACATTCAAACTTATGACCGTAATTTGACGATTTTTTATATGACTAAATTTCAAAGCACTTTTATAATGTTTAATTTATTTTCAAAAATACAGTTATCTTACTGGCAATTTTCAATCTTCTGCAGGCTTGATTTGAAGAATATAAAAATAATGCAAAAATAATTATTTTTTTGGTAAATACGAGGTGTTTCTGAAAAATATCCGGAATGCATTCATATCTTCACGCTAGTATTAATCTTCGATAGTGGATTCCTTCAAAGTATTTCCCTTTTGAGTAAATAACATTTTCCTAATGGGATTTCCACTTCATAAAATAGTCTTGGAAGTCATTTTTCGGAACAGTTATCAGTGTACTCATCGCATTTGTTTGAATCGTCTCAACGTCGTCAAACTGGTGTTCTTTAACCCATTAACGCCTGAACGGACGCTCGACGGACGCTTTTTTGAGCGACAGGTTTTATCTGTTTATAGGTATGAAAAAAATTTGGGAAAAACATTTTCTTATGTTAAATTTCATCAGCTTTCCGATCCTGTCATTTGTTTTTCGATTACACGAAATCCCTAATCGTTATAAACAATTTATTGAAAAAAAACATGAAATTTCGAGTCAAATTTTTTTTTGTGTCGCCTGAAAAACATGGAAATCGTTCGCAACGAACCCCGGAAAGTGAATTTCCAGCGTCCATGATGTTTGAACTAAAAGTTGACATGGTTGTATTTGTTTAAATAATTTTTGGAATATCCAAAATGGCGGCTGGAAGAAAAAATTCTGACTTCAAACTTGACGAATTTTTTTCTCGAAATCTATCGATTAAATCAGAAAATTCTTAAGAACAAAAAAGTCTTAAAATCGCTCAAAGAACACGACTAAATTTTTTCAGAATTTTTTTGGAAATTTTTCGAAATTTTATTTTTTTAAATTTAAAAAAGATACAAAAATTGATTTAAAAATTCTGAAAAAATTTGAGCGTGTTCTTTGAGCAATTTCAACTTTTTTTTTTCTTGCGAATTTTTTGATTTAATCAATAGTTTACGAGTAAAAAATTATTTTTCATAAATTTTGAATTACTTTATTTGGTGTCAACTGTGAAATAGCGAAATCCTTCGAATAAACCCCGGAAAGTAATTTTCTAGATTTCAAGAGTCCTAAAATATGTTATCCGTTAGGTAATATAAAAACATGAATACGTTATGAAATAATTATTGATTCACTGGTTCTAACAGTATAATTGAAATGATTTTCATATGAGTGAAAAAATTTTTATTTCCGATAATAAATGTGTGACACCCGCATTATGTCAGATCCCTACATATTATAAGGTAAATTTTTTCATTTATTTCTAAAATAATTTGCAAAAGAATAACATTGTAAATGCATAGGTCATAAATCTGCAATCATAATTATTGCGATACGTAATTGTTGTAGAACACTTTTGTTTATCTTCTATTCAATTTTTTTTTTCTGAAACGGTAAGTATATTAATTTTTTATCATCATTATCAAGTGCAAAAGTATGTCACCTTCATCAAGATCAAAAAGACCAGAACAAAATTGTGATGACGAAATAGAAGAACTGGAAGATGGAACATCCCGATCTATTTTTCTACCTTCTAATGATTCGGGAAGTTCAGATAGCGAATCGGATTCAGAGCTGGATTTTTTTGTAGATAGTGCTGGGCAAGTTCCAAAACAGAGTTATAGTCAGATTCTCAATGAGTATGGTGATAACCAAAAGAAACTCGAGCCAAATCATGACTATGAATGGATAATAGGTGAAAAACGGTATGATGCGCCTTGTAATAAGTGTCTTCTTTCAGATGCTACGCAAACAAAATTGCAAAAACTGTCTGCTCTTCAATTATTTGAATTATTTTTCTCTCTTGAATTGCAAACTTATATTGTGGATAGTACACGCACTAACGGACTTGACATAACTTTGAATGTGTTACAAGTATTTTTGGGGATAGTCATCATTTCTATCGTCAACGGTCGAAAATCAGAGAGAGATTATTGGAGCACTAATCAACTTCTTCGTTGTGAACCAATTGCATCAGCGATAAGTAGAGATGACTTTATAAAAATAAAACGTTATATAAAACTGAATAAACTTGAAGATGCTAATAATGAAGACAAAGTTTGGAGAGTAAGAAACGTTTTGGAGATTTTTCGAAAAAACAGCTCAGTTTGGTTTTTTTTGCACAGCATTGAGTATTGATGAGATGATGGTGAAATTCCATGGGAGGGCACCTGCTCTACAATTCATGCCCAACAAACCCGAAAGGTTTGGGATAAAAATGTGGGGTATCTGTAGCGTTGAAGGTTTCTTATTTGACTGTGACATATATTGTGGACAGGGCTCCAACATTTTTTCTGCGGATGGCAAAATGAAATTGGGTAAGTGTTCAATAGGTAGTCGTGTAGCAATGCTTATGATTAAAAAACTTCTTACTTCGGTCGGCCTAAAAAAAATAGTTGATTATCATCTTTACTTCGATAATTATTTTAGTAATCCCGATCTCCTGGTTCATCTGAAGAAATTGGGCTTGATGGCGACGGGCACCATAAGAGCGGACAGAATCAAAGAAAAAAATAATTTAGAGAAAAAAGCTGAACGTGGTACTTACATTGTCAAACACGAAAAAAATTCTGGTATGAACTTTATAACTATTATGGACTCTAAGCCCGTTTCCATTATTTCGACAGCTGCAGGTGTTACTCCCTTACAATCAATCAGTCGTTACTCAAAAAAAAATCACAATAAAACTAACATATCGTTTCCAATGGCATTTTCTTTGTATAATCGAAACATGGGTGGAGTTGATCTTCACGATGCACACTGCAGCAATTTGCTTCCAGGTATTAGAGCTAAAAAGTAGACATGGGTAATGCTATGCCGTTTTATACAATCATCGATAACAAACGCAACAATATTATATAATTTATTACATAACACTAAGAAAGGAACTAAAGAGATTTCCTTGGAACTTGCAGCAAACTACCTTGCCAAAGCAAAAATTCATGAAAGTATTGTTGCTGATAGTAAGAGAAACTGTGAAAACATAAAAAATTGCGGTACAAGAACTCAAAAAATGTGTGTTACGTGTAATGTATACTCCTGTTCTAAGTGTTTTCCTATTTTTCATAAGTAAATGTTTAATGTAGTTTTTATAACTAAAAATGTTATTTAAAAAAAAATTTTTTTTAATTAAAAACAACAAACAAACAAAGTACAAAAAAACGAAACAAAAAAACAAAAGAACGAAAAAAAACAAAAAAAACGAAAAAAAAACAAAATGACTCTGATTAACGTTCACCTCCTCGGGGTAGAGTCGGACAACGGCCATACTTTTGCCGGCTAAGAAACGTACAAAAAAAGATTTTGTAAAATAATCTTTTTTTTCTCGAAAACTGTTGATTAAATAAAAAAATTCGCAGGAACAAAAAAGTTTTGAAATCGCTCAAAGAACACGCTCAAATTTTTTCAGAATTTTTAAATCAATTTTTGTTTTTTTTTTAAATTTAAAAAAATAAAATTTCGAAAAATTTCCAAAAAAATTCTGAAAAAATTTAGTCGTGTTCTTTGAGCGATTTTAAGACTTTTTTGTTCCTAAGAATTTTCTGATTTAATCGATAGATTTTGAGAAAAAAATTCGTCAAGTTTGAAGTCAGAATTTTTTCTTCCAGCCGCCATTTTGGATATTCCAAAAATTATTTAAACAAATACAACCATGTCAACTTTTAGTTCAAACATCATGGACGCTGGAAATTCACTTTCCGGGGTTCGTTGCGAACGATTTCCATGTTTTTCAGGCGACACAAAAAAAAATTTGACTCGAAATTTCATGTTTTTTTTCAATAAATTGTTTATAACGATTAGCGATTTCGTTTAATCGAAAAACAAATGACAAGATCGGAAAGCTGATGAAATTTAACATAAGAAAATGTTTTTCCCAAATTTTTTTCATACATATGAACAGATAAAACCTGTCGCTCAAAAAAGCGTCCGTCGAGCGTCCGTTCAGGCGTTAATGGGTTAAGTGGCATTTTTAATTTTTGAAATCGCCAAAAATCACAGGGAGCTGTGTCGAGACTGGCGAAGCTATACAAGTTGGTGCTTTGTCACATATTGCTGCACAAGGTTCGATAAATGCGCTGGTAGATTGTCGTAGCTAAGAAGCCAGTCACTGCTTGACCAAAGTTAAAGTTGTTTTTTTCTTATTGGGACACGTAATCTTTTCAGAACTATATGGCAAAATTCATTATTGATTGTTTGACCTTTAGAAGTATATTCGTGGTGCACAACATCTTCACAATCAAAAAAACAATCAGCATTGACTTAACATTACTCTAATTTTCACGTACTACGTCCGTGATCCAAAATGCTTCCACTATAAAGACTGTTGTTTGGTTTTGGGATCATAACTATAAATCGATGATCCATTACCAGTAATGATCTCTTTGAGTAAATTTGCACCATCAGAAATCATTTGATAGTTGTCCTGTGCGAGCTCAAAGCGATGCTTTTTCAGTTCTGTAAGCATTTTGGAATGAATTTTGCATACACACGAGGTATTCTCAGTTTCTCGGCTAAAATTTCCCTAACAGTGTTTTCAAGTTTGAAGCAAAACTTGATGTAAATTCGCTGTTCAACTTTTTCGGGCATTTTTAGCAACAAACAAATGCGACGAAAAACTCCGTAAAGAAAATTACGCTGTGGACGATTGAAGTCATCTTGACATTAGCTACGACATCCAGCAAGTTCCTGATGTGTTATAGTTGACTATGATACCCAACAGGAGCGCTCTAACGCAAAGAATCATAGGTATTCCGGATACTTTTTGAATACTCCTCATATATTGATTTAACATTTTATAAATGCTTACACAGAAATTATAAAAAATCACGGTATGAATGTTATAATAGCCTAACAGATTAATCATCATACAAATTTATTATCCAACATTATATAGTGTTAACAGTACTCAAGACAAATCTTACGTGAATGTCATTAAAACGATAACTTTAATAATGTGTACTTATACATTATATCACTACAAATTGTAGTATTGACAACTGAAACATAATTATTATTTTTAATTCTATATTTGTCAACTAATATAATCAAATAAATATCTCAAATGTATGTACATTGTGAATCATGCATTTTCATGTAAAAGCTGATATTTTTCAATAAACTATCATATTAAAGAGTATAAATAGTGAAAGCAGAATTACTCAATACACAAAAAGTTAAACTAAAATCGAATGAAATATCATTTATTAATGCATTAAAATGCATTAAAAGCATAACTACATGCATAATGTCACTTACAAAATCAAATATTATACGAATCAAACTTATATGTCTAATTCATTTGCTTACCTCACTACTGCTTTCATTTTGAATAAACAAATATTTAAACTGTAGCAAAAGCATAATTCAACCAAAGTCAAATAACGAGAGTTCACGACAGATAGCAACGAAAGTCTAACTGCCGATACCTACTGTCTCTCGCTTTCTAAGTAGCTATTCATTGCTGATTAATCGAGTGTGCTATTTTTGAAAAATTTATTTCAATAAAAGCTTTTTTTGTATCTCATGTAAATAATATTATTGTTTACTTTTTAACGTTATATACCTCTTTTTTGTATCATCAATAAGAAAAATCATAAAATCATATTTTTAATTTATTCATTTTTCTTTTATTTACACAAAAATATTTATGGCTTTTATAATAACAACTTATTATTGTATTATTAATTGTAAAAATAATATATTATTAATTTTTTAAAGACAACAAATTTCAATTATGAAAAGTAATTAGCTATTATTTTTTAAGATGCTTGTTTAATGCTCTAAAAATATTCTATAATCGATAAAAACGAGAATCCCAAGCTAAAACACCGATGCATGCATAAAGGGTCAGTAAATTGATCATGCTCAATAGCGATATTAATGAATGTGTTTGTAACTAAATTTAAAGTATTTCTACTTTTTAGTAATTATTTCCTAGATTATTATTAAGCTTTTCGCATTTGACTTAGAAAATTTAACTTATGAAGTGAAATACATTAATAGTTTATTTTTCTATGCCTACAATAAAATTGTAGCCATTTGTATTATATTGTTACATAATACAAATATACTATATATATATGAGTATATTTAAATAACCACAATGTTTCAGTAGTTTTGGTCGTAGACTCTCATGTCGAGGGCTTGCAATTAAATCTGAGGACATCCATGGCTTTTTTCACAAAAAATTTATGTTTCTTATACACATGCACACATAGTGACACATATATAAACAGATGCATACACACTCACATAAAGACACGCGCACATGTATATCAAATATTTGATTTTGACAAGCAGACAAAAATTATATATTTTTCAATCTTTACAATGTTGAAAATCTGCCAAGCTACTGGATTTTAAATATAGACCAAATATGAAATAAATAACTAGATAGTAATATTATCCAAATAAAAATAATTACTTTGAGAAGCTCCTGAAAAGACGACATGGGATATTTTATATTGAAAAATGTTGAATATGCGAGGTTTTAAAAATGCTCAAAAAAAGAAATTTCATAACTTCCAAAAAATCCTAGTAGACGTCGTTTTGTTTATAATAGAGAGCTGAGATTTGATACAAAATCTTACTTCCTTATTTAAACCTTTAAATACAAATAGGCATTAAGATTGCAACGACTCCATGCTAATGATTTGTTATCTTTTCAAAATAATTACAAGCTGTGAATTGATATTTTTATCTGTTGTGTTGATATGAAACTAATAGCACATTTATAGGTGAAGATTTTTGAATGCCCCATTTTTTGCGTGTGCCTGTTTCATCATAATGTAACCCCTGGCAGGGTTTGGTTAAGGCTGGTTGCTGGGTACTTTATTTTGTATTTTTTCTTCTCTATCTCAATTATCTAATAAGTTTTCCTTCTTTTATTCTGCTTTAATAATTATGGATAATAGCATCTATTGAGAAGCTGGTACTCTATCGAAAGATTCGTCCAAAAATAACTATTTTACGTTAATCTTTTCTTAACAATAAATAATTGTTTTGCTATAACTTATAAATATTAATTAATAATTTTAATGAAATCACATATATAACACAGACAAACTAAAAAGCCGTCTGTATAAAAACTGATACAGATATATTCTTATGCATTTTCACACTCTGAATCCGAATCTAAGCTCGTTTGACCACAGTATGTCAAATTCAAGAGCATTTGAGGATCCACTTCTAAAACATGTCGTTTCAAAACTGACCTAGACCACACCAATCATAATTGATATATACATAATTTTTGACACTTTTATTCTAGCATAGACCGAATTTTAGCCATGCAATATCTTTATGGAGATGATGATAATTCTAGATGTAAATAAGGTTTTAAGATATTAAAAACTGAAAAACCAAAAATTAACATTTTTTTGTAACTCCCAAAAGTATCCGACCTATCCCGATTTCTCAGCGTTTGATTTAATTTTCGTTATCTGGGGGGGGGGGGGGCATCCCACAAAGTAGTCCCTATTTGATTAAACAAAACGCTCACATTTTTCCAATTTTCAAAGCACTTTTGAAAGTCACACTTCGAAATCGCCTTTAGTGCATTCGTCGCATTAGTTTGATAGTCTTT
The DNA here is from genome assembly GCF_024137745.1 of Phymastichus coffea. Taxonomy (NCBI): domain Eukaryota; kingdom Metazoa; phylum Arthropoda; class Insecta; order Hymenoptera; family Eulophidae; genus Phymastichus; species Phymastichus coffea. The sequence goes on along the minus strand of NW_026706826.1, from coordinate 5,746,230 downwards.
TTATCGTCGTATCGATGTTCCTAAAGCGGCATATTCAATCGAAGAAACAGCCAAAAGTCGCAGTGAGCTATATCGGGACTGTATGGAGGCTGGTGGAGCTTCGAATATTGTGTTTCAATAAATACGGCTGTACAAGTTTTGATACGTGCGCTGAAACATTTTCGTGATAAAAAGCCAGTCACCGGTTTCCTAAAGTTGCAAGACGAACGCAAAACAGTCATTGTAAACAAATACACGTTACGCGGGAACTAAGGCGTTTCATCGGTATTTTGGGTTATTGACGAGAAAGGTTAGGAGTTGCTAGTGACATTCGTACCCTACAGAGGTCACCTAAGTTTCTTTGCGCAAAGATATGATAAACGTAGATCGGATACTTTTGAGACAGATCTCGTAATTGTCAATTGTAACAAGCCATGGTGCATCTATGATAGAACTTGAAGATTTATTATGGAATCTTTGAATGAAATCAATATTTGATTTTGTGGCTGTACCACATAGTTGAATGCCATATGTCCATACTGGTTTGATTATGCACTTGTATATTAATGATTTATTGCTAATTGTATAACGGAGTTATTCGGCCGATACCAATGAGGCTACCAGCGACCGTCCGCATAAATTATTTAAAGGGAGCATTCAAGAAGCGCAAATGCCCCCATTACTGAATAGTGCGCCAGATGTATGCACTAGTCACGTACGAAGTTAATTCAGAATATAGAAAAAGTCAATTTTCGAAATTACTGCGATACTCGCTTGACATCAAGGCAGTTATTGATTAAACTGGGACATTGATGTACATATATGAAAACTTATAAAACCGCGTGTTTTCTTACTTATGCAGAATCGAAGTAGTCTCACGCTATTGAACAAAAAAAATGTAAATCTATTTACACGCGTGTTATGCGGAGAGATTGGCAGCAATAATGCCAGTCGTTCAACCACAAAACGCCCAACATCTTGCACCGACAAATGATCAACGGAACTGATGCGGCAGAATCGGCAAAACTCCCTGGCCCACTACTTTATAGATAAATGCTCGAAGATGCAAGAGAGAAATAAGAAAGAGAGACAGAGAGCAAAAAATCACGACACCGAATTTAAAATTTTAATCCTGATTCTGGAACAGCAGACAGGCTTTAAAAAATAGTATCTGGGATAGTAGAAATAGAGAAAATTACTAATGTACGATGTGTGATAAAAAAGTAAGGTGACTTTTGAAATTTAACGAGCTACGTCCGTTCGATCTTCGACTTTTTTATTTGGTTATGTCGGTACACTCGTCTAGAACATACGTTCCAAATTTCAGCTTTGTAGTATGTTTGGTTTGTTTGTGAGAGGCATCAAGGTTAGAAGTGTTTTGCGTGCTCCACGATTTGCTGCTGTCTAAAAACATGGATCATAGAGTTTGCATTAAATTTTGTGTGAAAAATGGAATCAAACGTTCCAAAACACTTGAAATGCTGAAAGTGGCATACGGTGAGTCTACTTTAAGCCAAAAAAATGTTTACAAGTGGTATAAACTCTTCCAAGAAGGCCGAGAAGACACCGACGACGAACCTCGTTCTGGACGCCCCAGCACATCAACAACTGATGAGAATGTTGAAGAAGTGAAGAAAATAGTGTTGGGAAATCGTCGAATTACCATTAGAGAAATTGCTGATGATATTGGCATCTCATTTGGTTCGTGCCAATCAATTTTGACGAGTGTTTTAGACATGAGACGTGTGTCAGCGAAGTTTGTTCCGAAATTGCTCAATTTCGACCAAAAGAAACGTCGCATGAGCATCGCCCAAGAGCTACTGAATGACGTCAACGATGATCCAGATTTACTCAACAGGGTTATAACAGGTGACGAAACATGGGTATACGGTTATGACGTCGAGACTAAGACTCAATCGTCCCAGTGGAGGCATTCTGGATCACCAAGACCAAAAAAAGCACGCCAAGTTCGATCAAATGTAAAGGTTTTGCTTACAGTTTTCTTTGACTGCAGGGGCGTGGTGCATCATGAGTTCTTGCCACAGGGTAGAACAGTAAATAAGGAATATTACCTGCAAGTTATGCGCAATTTGCGCGAAGCAATCCGCCAGAAACGTCCGAATTTGTGGAAAAATAAAAATTGGCTTTTGCACCATGATAACGCCCCTGCTCACACATCGTTGCTTGTGCGCGAATTTTTGGCTAAAACCAACACAGTAACGATGCCACAGGCACCGTATTCCCCAGATCTGGGCCCCTGTGACTTCTTCTTGTTCCCAAAACTGAAGAGGCCCATGAAAGGACGGCGTTTTGCCACGATTGAGGAGATAAAGACGGCATCGAAGGATGAACTAAACGAGATCACAAAAAATGATTTTTTGAAATGCTTTGAGGATTGGAAAAAGCGTTGGCACAAGTGCATTATATCCGAGGGGGATTACTTTGAAGGAGATAAAATAAGAATTGATGAATAAATAAATATTTTTTGAGAAAAATAAAAATTCACCTTACTTTTTGATCACACCTCGTATAGAAAGAATCGTAAATAAAACTAATTTCCTTTGAGTGATCAAAAACATCGTCCGCGAACCTAAATACCCTCCATATCAAACTTAATTTTATGAAATAATTCGTTAAAGCTCTGAACAAGAAATATTCATATTTCGAATACGTAAAAGAGGAGTTTCTGGACATAGTTTAACATCTGTTAAACTAAAAGAAGGTGTTTTAGTGGTCTTCAGATCCGTACTTTGTTTATAGATAAAAAATATAACACAAAAACGAACTTTACAAAGACAACCAGACGTTGAAGTTTTTAAAAAGTTGCAAAAAATTTCTTGGAACATTAGAAGAGTGAAGATTACTATACTTTGGTTGAAGATTTATTGAAAAACTCCAGAGAGTAAGGTTGTTTTATGAAATTAAAGTTGTATTTTCTAGATTTCAGAAAATTTCGAAAACTGCAGCGAAGACCAGACTGAATGATTTTATCAAGCTATCAAGGAAATGGAACTTCGGTATCAAGGAAGGTGGGATGTAAATATCACAGCGAATTTTTGTTGAATAAAAGTAAGAGGGAAAACGAGCGAAAAATGCAAAAATGAAAGAGACATCAAATGCATAGATCTTTTGAATATAAAAGTATTAGTTACAAAAAAATGTTAATTCTTGGTTTTTCAATTTTTAATATCTTAAAACCTTATTTACATCTAGAAGTATCATCAACTCCATAAAGATATTGCATTGCTAAAGTTCGGTCTATGCTAGAATAAAAGTGTCAAAAATAATGTACATATCAATTATGGTCTAGGTCAGTTCTCAAACGACTCTTTTTGGAAGTAGACATCATACAAATCACCTTGCAACTGTCATACTGGTGACAATCTGAATTCGGATTCATCAACCCCCGAAACATGTTAATAAAGTAGTGTAGTCCTATGAAGCTACATTGTTGTATTTTTTGCTTTTTCATATGAACTCTCTCTCTCTCTCTCTCTCTCTCTCTCTCTCTCTCTCTCTCTATAATATCAAAAAGTGACCTTGGGGCCATAATAAAATGAAATAACTAATACCTTAACCCGATAGGATTAAATGGACCCGAATTTAAATTTAGCGATTCCTAAAAATCATGGAAATAATAGTAATCTTTCCTCTGACATCTTTTTATAGGAATTTATAATTCAAATATCGTTAAACCTAACATGCTGAGATTAAACGGACCCTGGATTCGGATTCCTCCTGTTTAAAATGAAATACAAAAATTAAAATACATAAAAATTATATTATTTTTTTTATTTTTCATACAGTATCTAATTATTTCTGACAAGGGGATGTTCCCCTACCTTCCGCCTCCAATTTTTCTGCAATTGAAATATGTTATAGTTTATAAAATAAATAAAATAAAAGAGCCGTGTTTATTTTATCACCGGTAAAAGTTATTTAGGGGATGATAACCATCACCGAATGGCAGCCCTAAAAAAAATATTATAGCAATATCTTTAGTTGTAATGAATATTTTTCAATGAAACTGAAAGGAATAATCTTCTCATAAAAACAGAACCTCATAAATTTTGTCCTCAGTATTTGTAAGCTCTACATTGTATAGAGAAAAAAACGATATTTTTAAATGCATTTTTATTAATATTAATAAGACCATTATTAACCTATAAAATCGAAAAATTAAGTTAAAAATATTAAAAAACTGTTTTTGTAGTAGAAAATAATAAAACAAAATTTACGTATTTCTGCATTTTCCTATTATCTCTTATTTTGAAGGTGAACTACGCCTGAACTTTATCATTGCAATATAAGAAATTTTCACTCGTAAATTATGCTGGTACTTTCATGTGCTATGACGCTCTAGCAAGAGAAAGATACATATATTTTTATTTTGCAGAATAAACTATTTAGAGCTACCGCCGAATATCATTTCATAGAGAAATCTTCGTAATTTATGCATAGTTTTTGACCAAATGTTCTAAAAAAATCTTTAAAAAATGTAAGCTCTGTGTACGTGTGTGTGTGTGTGCAGATTTTGTCTACAGGTGTTGCAACCCAACCTAAACTCAACCCCTACGTCGTCTAAGAACAAACTATGTTTTCGAATATGTTATTATCATTTTTTTTAAGGAAAAAAAATTTATAAAATCCCATATAAAATCTAACACAAAAATATACAGTTTTCGTCATTAGGAGTTGCAAGCCCTGTATTTTAGAGTGAATAGAACATTTATTTAATACCTATGTACTACCACCCCAGTGATTTTATAATATTATGCCTTTCATGTAAATTAATGTCTGATCCGAATAAAATAACGGCATCAGATATCTTTTTTACAACATTTGTCCAAAATCGAATACATCTAATGGTTGAATTTTGTCTGAAGTACCCTTAGGAATTGTGATCAATAAAAAATTTTTTAATTTTTATCTGATGATTTCACTTTTCTTACAGTTCGTTCACATTGTCCATTCCATGAGTCTAGTAATAAAATTGCTGTTTTCCCACAGTTAGGAAAAAATACATGTTCTAACCACGTTTGAAATAATTCACTCGACAGCTTTGAAATAATTTACTCGATTCACTTGATTACAAATATATATTAGGTGCTTTGAATAGTTTTTTAATAATGGTGGATCAAAACTCCTCATTTGATTTGTTTAATACCATAAAAAGGGGTGAAAGCAATGTATTGTTACGTTTTCGTATATGCAATAAAAATACGCAAATAACACAAACTAAAACTTTATTGAAACACAAACGTGATGCTTTCACTTTGACGCTCAGGCGTCAACAAACTAAACAACAACAAAAATATTTATTCTGACATTGCCGTGGATACAAACGTACGAATTCGATATTATAAATTGCATTCGTAACAGTATCTTCTGCAGATATTATCGGTTGAATCGTATAACTAAGCATAGTCAATGATATTGATTGTACTACAAATTCGACTGTCTTTATACCTTTTCAATCAATGTTATGACAGTATACGAGGTCTGTCCGGAAAGTATCGGGCCTACCTTTATATTGTCGTCCTAGCGTTATTCTTTATCATCCGGTGGGTGGCATCCTTCAAAATAATCCCCACTTGATTGAATAACACGGTTCCATCGATGTTTCCACTTTTCAAAACAGTCCTGGAACTCACTTTTAGAGATAGCCTTAAGTACACTCGTCGCATTGTTTTCAACCGTTGTTTTATCATCGAATCGTTGTCCTTTGAGTGGTTTTTTTAGTTTTGGAAACAGCCAAAAGTCACAAGGGGCTATGTCGGGACTGTATGAAGGTTGTCGAAGCAATGCGATATTTTGTTTGCTCAAAAACTGCTGCATAAGATTGGATGAATGCGCTGGCACATTATCGTAATGGAGAAGCCAGTCACCACGTTCCCAAAAGTACGGCCGTTTTCTTCTTACTGCATCACGCAAACGTTTTAAAATTTTAACGTAGTATTCTTTATTGATTGTCTGATCTGTTGGTGCATATTCGTGATGTACACCTTCACAATCGAAAAAAACAATCAACATTGACTTAACATTTCTCCGACTTTGACGTGCTTTTTTTGGTTGGCGATTCAGAATGCTTCCACTGTGAAGATTGTTGTTTTATTTCAGGATCATAACCATAAACCCATGATTCATCACCTGTAATAACTTTTCTAATCACATTATCATCATTATTGACCATTTCCAGATTGACCAGAGCGATTTCTAAGCGAATGTTCTTCTGCTCTGCTTTGAGCAATTTTGGGATGAATTTCGCACACACGCGTTTCATTCCTAAATTTTCGGTTAAAATTTCTGAAATGATAGTTTTTGGTATCCCAAGGTCTTCTTCTAGTTCTCGCACTGTCATACGACGATCTTGTTCGATTGCAAGTCGCACCCACTCAATATTATCTGCGGTTTTTGTCGTCGCAGGTCGGCCGGAACGAGAATCGCTATCGACAGAAATGCGACCATCCTTGAACCATTTATACCACTCTTTTATTCGTGTTATCCTCATACACTCGCTTCCGAAGGCCTTTTGCATCATTTCAATAGTTTCCGAACTCGTTTTTCCGAGTTGAAAACAAAATTTGATGCATTGTTTTTCAGCAAAATTCGTTGATCTTGTTTTTCAGTCATTTTTGATAATATCAAAATCCGACGAACACGAAAAAGGCACTGTAAACAAAGACACGCTGCGCATGAACTATACGTCCGGCAGGTGTCAGTAAGTAACCAATAGAGTCGTGAGGTTTTACTGTTGACGTTTCTGTCCGATAGAGGTCGCTCGAACACTATGGCGCGAAGATATAAACGTAGGCCCGATACTTTCCGGACAGACCTCGTACATTTCCAAATTGAATTAACTGTGATCAGAATGATATATATTATTTGTTCTTTTGATTTATAATTCAGTTTTTAGAGGTTAATAAAATTTCAACAATCTAACTATAAATTAGGCTCATTTTCAACTGTCATTTTCATACTGTCTTCACATATTTAATTATTTTACTGGATACAATTTTATGCTTTCTTTTAAATAGTAACATTTACTTCGGTCAAGCCATGAACCAAGGCGTATCTAACTTATACTTTTTTTGTAAAGCCCATCTGTGAAAATCCAAATTATACATTATTAACTTCCGATCTAAAGCATATATAAATTGTTATAGAGTATATTCTGAAACTTTAAACAAATTGTCTCTTCCTATTCCACAAAAATTTACTGTTTCCATGTTCTCAACTAACGTTCTAACGTAAGTAGTTTATATTTACTTTGGACGGAACTGAAGGATAGTTTTTTCTTTTTACCATTTTCCTAGTAATCAACAGCTTTTCTTTTGTATCTATCATCAACTGCTATATTTGTTGCCGTATAAGTAGGTACCTCGACATAATGTACACCATGTATTTCTTCAGATTCATCGTTGATTACTTCTGGATTAATATCGAAATCATCATCCAGAAAAGATAAGTCGTTACTTGTTTCACATTCAACGTCTGAATTCGTTTCAATGATTTTTTTCAATATTTTTTCAACATAATCGTAGCTGCTTCTCAGTATCGTTTAATATAGGTATGGTTTCTACAATTGCACTTATGTAAAATGTTTTCAATAAATTATGTATAACGTGAATTTCAATTGTCATTTGACATAATGTTGATATTCAAAAACAAAACACTATGTCAAGAAAAGTTCTATTAGTAATCTACTAAAGTACACTTATCTAATATGTTTATATATTTTTTAAGTAAATAAAACGTATTTTTCATTTGGCACCACGCAAACCTATATCAAATCAAGGTGTCTAAGCTTTCTCTACAATTAGATATTGGTTTACGACATACATCGACGATTGCGGTTTCGAGGCATATCAAGATTCAACTTCAATCTAGCGGTTTCCTTCTATCGTCTAAAATGGACTATTAAATAGATTTACGCATATACTATCAAAGAAAAATAACACATGTTGCAGTTCGAATTACATGAACTGCATTTGGTGAGTGAGGTTTCTTTGGTCACTCTATAGTTTGATGTTGGTTTGTCACGTAAATCATCGATTGTGATTTACAGTGCCCAGCACGTACTTTTGCCCACCCTGAGGCGAAATTTGCCAAACTTTAAAGTTTTATATCTCAGCGAAAAAGAGTTGTAGAATAAAAAACTTTACGCCATTTTAAAGGTAATAGCAAAAGTTTTAAGTAATGTGAAGATAATATTGTTTGTACTAATTTGAGTATTTTTTTTTAGAAATTACTTCTAAAATTAATAAACTATAAAGTTATGTAAATATTTCATATTGTTCTATTGTAAATATTGTAATATTACATTAATTCACTTTATTAGTTAATAACTTTTGACGATACTATTTGTGATAATTATAAATTACACTAAAACGACCAATAACTAATTTTGTAAAGTTCACATGTGTTAAAACTTTAGTATTAATGTTTATTTACTTGTAAATTTAGAAAATTCATTTCTCAAAATTTGCGAATACTTCTCGAAGATTCGAAAACTTCTCGAAGAGAACTCTCCCCAGGCGGGAAAATATGTGTATAAATACGCTGATTATTGCACAGGATGGCATTGACTCCAAGCCTTGCAAAGGACATGAGATTGGATAAACTTGGCTAATACCTAAGTTCTTTCTCTCATTGTGATTAACTCAGAAAATCCTTTCATTTCCTATAATTCATGCTCAACTTATAGAACATTTCGCGATATAAGAAACTTGGGCTGAATTATATCCTTTATAAGAAAGACTTTAGTTCTGCTTCTGGGACAATTCGCACCATAAGAAACTAGGGCAAAATCTGACTTTCCTTCAAATCTAACTCATATGATTATACATATTCATTTATTATTTTATTTCAAAGTTAATATTTAGAAGCTTTTTGAAAATTTAAACAAATTCTTACTGATTAACGCGATAGACCACAAGAGTACGAATAATAATATAAATAATAGGTGATACGAACATCACATATTTAAGAAAACAAAGTTGACCTTGAAATGGCCTTGAAACTGACCTTCAAGGTCACCACAATATGTGCCTTTCAGAGTTTAGCAACTTTTATTTGAACTATTTTTCACACAAACACGTATTTCAGATTTTAAAAAGGGTGTAAGAGTGGTCTGAAACAGTGTGTATATACATATTACTTTTAAAAAATCAGTTTGTCTAATGAATTTTTGTAGTAATACCATAATAATCGAATTTTATCAGGGATTATAGTAATAATGATTTATTTAAAAACAAAACTCACCATAATTATTTCGAACTTCAAAAAATCGCCTGATTTTGCGTTAAGAAAATTAGGGTCTATTCGGGATTAAGGCGTGGCAGGGTAATCTGCTCGAGGGTTAAGAAAATTGGGGTGTAGGTATTCGAGGTTACAGTGTTGCAGGCTAACCTGCTCGAGATTTAAGCAAATTGGAGTGTAAGGGTTCGGGGTTACAGCGTGATAGGGTAACCTGCTCGAGGGTTCAGGAAATTAAGATATAAGGGTTCGGGGTGATAGATCATCAGGGTATCAAATAAATGTTCTATTCATTCTACAACATAGGTGATATAACTCCTGAGAATGAAAGCTATATACTTTTATCTTAGATTTTATGTGGAATTTTATAAACTATGTTTTTTCTTAAAAAATTGGTAACAGCACATTTGAAAACATAGTTTGACCTTAAATAACGTAGGGAGTCGCAATCCCTCTACACGAAATCTATGAATATATATCTTACATTTTTTTAAAGAATTTTTTGTTGTTGAACACTGTGTATAAATTACAAATATTTCACTGTAAAATGATGTTGAGGATAAACTTCGGGGGTATCTTTCACTTTCTACATAGTTCATTCTTCAAAACAAAAGTATATATCTTCCACTTGCTAAAGCGTCATAGCACATGAAATAACCAGCATAATTTACGACTGACAATTTCCTTTATTGTAATAATAAAGCTTAAGGGTAGTTAACTCTCAAAATAATAGATAATAGAAAAACACAAAATTACGTAAATTTTGTTTTATTGTTTTCTACTATAAAAAAGCAGATTTTTAATATTTTTAAGATAATTTTTTGAGTTTTTAGGTTAAAAATACACTTAAAAATATCGTTTTTTTCTCTGCACAATGTAGAACTTATAAACCCTAGGAACAAAATTTATGAGGCTCTGTTACTTCTTTATGAGCAGTTTATTCCTTTTAGTTTCATTGAAAAATATTCATTACAACTAGATATTGCTATAATTTGTTTTTTGTTTGTTTAACGTCGTATTTATGCTCTATTCGTTCTCTATCAGTGCTAATCAGCGACGAGGCTTGCAATGTGTTTGAGAACAAAGCAAATGAAACTTTTTTCAGTCGTGCTTGTATCAATCACTATGGACTAGGACTCGAACCTGGGTCTACTGGGTGTAAGTCCGTTGCCCTAGCGACCGAGTCATTGTAGGCCCTAATATATTGCTATAATACTGCTTTTAGGGCTGACTTTTGGGGGTGGGTATCATACTCTACATAACTTTTTCCGCCGATAAAAAAAACACGGGTCATTTATTTTTTTATGGACTATAACATCTCAATTGCAGAATAATCGGAGGCGGAGGGTTGGGAATTTTCCCTTGTGAAGCACATTAGTATACGCAAACACGCCCAAACACTTAACTACATAAGTTTCGATCAGCACAACATCTTGACATTCAGACCGCGAGAGAAAAGAGAATATATCTTTATAAAATTAGAAACTATTTGCAAACCTAGAAACTGTGTTATGTGAGGTTTGTTTAATTTAATAAATTTTTTTATGATTTTGGAGGAACTTCACGACAGCAGATCAGAATTGTAGGATTAATTTACGTATAAGATTTATTATAGTCCATACTTAGCATATCAAGTTTTTCAATAGTTTCATACAGAAAATAACTTAAAATAATTATCGTTAAATAGTGAAATTTTTTTTTTTTCAAAAATATTTTGTTTTTTATATAACAGTATCAGTAGTTTTTTTCGTGTAATTATTTAAAACAAAGCTATAATCCAAATATATTGAAAAACGTGGAATATAAATTAGATAGATAAGTATTTCTTGTATAGTGTATGCAAAAATAAAATACTCTGAAGTCGGTAAAATATATAATTGTTTAGAAAATATAATGTCAGATACCCAACATTCTTATTCCAAAATATTATCGAAGAGTTGTTTATAATAGAAACTGTTCGCATTATTTTATTCATAATATGCGTATATTATTTCTTTATTTAATTTTAAAAAAAAAGTCGATTATTGAGAACAAAATTTGTACAAATTTCGTATAAATTTTATATAAAATTTATACAACTCGTATAAGATTTGCACCAAACTTGGACAAATTTTGTAAACATTTTTTTCAGAAAAATTCTGTAAACGAATTTTGTGCGAGTATTGCACAAGATTTATCAAGACTTTTTATATATTCTTGTACAAATTTCGTACATATTCTGTACAAAATTTGGATATTTCTTCATAGTGATGTAGTTTTTATTTTATGTGTGATATGTACAAAATATAGGTCCCGTCAATTAAACATTTTCTTTACATGATCTTGCAAAATATATTGCTCAACCATTAATTATTGAATTTTTTAAGCGAGTTTTTAAAATTAAATTAATTGATCTATAAATACTCCATTTATACCAAAGGTTAAAATAAGTTTAAATAGAAAGTTGCAATCAAACATCGGACTAAGTTTGTCTAAGCATGAATATAAGCAAATGGTGGGAGGTTGAAGTGTCGGAAAGTATAATGTAATAGACGTGCTGTATACGTCGTACATGAAATTGTAACACGTACGTTAGTAATTTAAGCCCGAACAACGTTGCGTCACAAATTATTTAAGGGGCAAGGCTCGGAAGGCGCATTCGCTTCGTCGCGAAAATTTAACGAGGGCTATGTCGTCCGGTAATATCGATAATCGCAATTTAATCAATTACAAGAGAGACAGGTTTAAACAGAATAAACTCATCAATTCAACTATTTTACTCTTTATTGCTACAATAATATACATCCGGCGTTGACGTGTGCGCCGGCCGAGTCCGGGCTAAGTTCGTTCCGTGCGAATTAACGCACAGGAAACAGAACGTCACCTTACAACGTATCTCGCGAATTCCGCGAGGGCGATGCGAGTTCACGCATACAACCGCTCGTCCGCGTCCGGCCTATACGATGCTAGGAGAGAGAGAAATCGAGGTGCGCACCGAGAAACCAAAAAGGGTACCTGACCTTGAGAGGGAGCGCTGCTGCTGAAGTCCACGTCCTCTGAGCAAACGATGTTGTCTTTCAAAGGCGGGATTCTCGATGCAGCCGGTCTTCCTTCTTGCTGATGGTCGCTATATGGCAATTAACCGCACAAACACTCGTTCTGGTCGCGAAGCTTGACTAGCTGGCAATTAATTGCCGGTCAAAACTCTACTGACTGCGATCTCACGCCTTCCGCGATTTCTTACGCGCCCCTCCCTATAGGCACTCAAAAACGGCCGAGCGCCGCCGGCTACGCACACATGTGCGGCTCATGCCGGCGACACTATTTCTCTCTCTCCTCCTCTGCTCCCCGCTCACGCCTATCCCTCCAACGCCAGGCATCTCCGCCGATCAGGAATCAGACCTGCAACAAAGCCACATCGTGCGTCGATACTCGGTTTTACTCAACCAAGACCGATGTGGCAGCGGCTCAGGGGAAGGCACGCGGAAGAGAGAGAGAGGCGAACTGGGCGATCGAATTCAACGACCGATTCGCCCGTCACAAAATTAGATTATATATTTAGATTGTACTTATTCAATCATATAAAAAAACATTAATGAAACTAGATACTTTCGGAGATAAGTAATATTAAAGTTGAATGGTGAGCGCCAAACTCTACAATTACTACATCTGTTTTGAGCTACGGTGATTCAGTGAATAGTATCGGATTCCGATGTGGAAGACCTAGATTCGATTCCTGGTGGGTATCAATATTTATTTAAAAAAAGTGTATGTCAAAATTAACATCAAAACTCTTGTGATACGGATCTCTCTTTAAACTATAACTATAGTAACAAAGAAGGATTTACGCCTATAGATGTGAATAGTGACTGCTATGAAATACAATAATCCTATACATTTCAATGAATGAAGGAAGGGTAAAATGGAGTATGAAAAAAGAGAATGCCTTAATAAGATTGTAAATGTATTCTTAAAGTCTGAAAAGGGTATAGGAAAACTGAGTGACTAGAACTATAACTGCGACATATATTTTTTTCTCGATGATATTTCAATTTCCCACCACTTGGTTACTTTTACGCTCAGCATAATTTTTCTGCGAGCCCAAGTTCAACTAAAATTTTTACTTATTTAAATTTTTTCAAGAGATTTGGTAGAAGATTTTATGTGATTTCCAAAACTCGTTACATATTACTGCAATAGTTTATGATTTATTAGTAAAAAACATGGTTTTGCAATTCTCAATGATTACTTCAAACGATTATCAAAAACTAAAAATTGAAAGTACTCGTAGTAAGCAACACCTAAAATGTTAATATACATAAAGAAAAAAAGAAAAATAATTCACATGTAATAAAAATCCTTACTATCAGTGAAAAACAGTAATATTTGTTTCAACGAAATTTGATTGAACATAATTACATACATATTTTTTTATGTTCTGAACCTAATAGCACTATTGATTTTTAAGTTTGAAGCACAAAATTAGGATGAGAGCTAATATTTAATTATGAATAAATATTTAATTATCTTTTAATTAATAACATAAATAATGAAAACTAAGTAAATATAATATATTTTTCATAGAAAAGCAGCTTCCGATACTTGTCATAACTTACAATTTAAACAAATAAGATGCCGAAGCTAACTATTCTTATTGCAACTATTTACGATTATAAATTTCTATTTTTTATTTTAAATATTTCTTTCGAGGTTATGTTAGGAATGCGTAAATTTTTATATTTACAAGTACTTGTAGTCATGAAAAAAAATTGTATTGTATTGTATCAATTCAAGTATTGACAATTTCATTTTATATGCATATACATACATTTTTTTAAACGCTTGAAAATTGGCACAAATTTTTTGGAGAAAACTTAATTGGCATGAATAAGTAACATATACTTTATTCATGGCTTGGAAGATGTTAAAAATCTTAAAGTTATACATGTTATACACTACTGGAAAAAATTAAAAGAACAAAAGAAGCCTTAATTTTTCGGCGATTTTCGACAATTTTTGACGGACTGTTTTTTCGTGAAAAATGATTATATCAAGATGAAGAAAAAGCATTTTAAAAGTTGAAGTTTCTAGTTTTAGAATATTCCAATTAAGTTTTTTTATCTGCACAATTCTAAGGAAAAGAACAAGAAATCAATTTTCTTCATTCAATAACCAATAATCGTACAGCAAATAAAGAAGCAGTTTTAAAAACTAAAATAAATTAACTACGAAACCTATTCATTGGTTATTGAAAAATTAATTAATAATTAAATAATTATTCAAATTCAAATTAATTTGAAAAATGTACGAAAAAATGGCTTTTCGGGTTATTTTAGAAAGAATTAGAAAAAAATTTATAATTTAGAAAGAAAATTTAGAAAAGTACTAATGGTTGTAGGTTTTTTTTTATTTCAATACATACCCGAAATTCTTATCAATTTTCAAGCTAATCGGTTGAACCGATCGGTAAAGCCGTTTGTTCGGAACGAATCGTTAAACTTTTGAAAAGAATTAAGGGAACATCTTATTGCTTAAATGTTAACGAATGATAATGACTAAACAAAAATTGTTTTTTTGTTAATTTAACGTCGAAAAATTATTAATTTTAAAAAAAAAACGTTATTTTTTCTGTCATATCCCGTCTTTCTCTTCCCCTGATAATAGGGGACTCTCCTCCGACTTCTTAATCTTGTCAATCGAATGTAAAGTATGCTCGAAGCATCACTTACAGTCATGTATGCCACAGAAGTTGAAAGACATTGACGGAGAGTTTAATTTTTTGAATGTATTTCTCTAGAAACTATTTCGGAAGGCGAGAAAGACAAAACAAGTCGAAAAATTAAGAAAAGTGATTAGATGGAACCGAGAGACGGAGAGAGAGGGAAGCGCTACTCCTCTGTCTCGCCTTCGTGATTTTATAGTCATAAGTACACGTCTAGTACTAATATGCATATTTGTCAATTCTGCAAAAGGCAACCTCGACTCGCAGATATACGCGTGCCTTTTCGCGGCTGTGGAAAGCAACAAATCTGCATAGTTAGGCATTCTTGTATGAGAAGCTTTAAAATAAGTTTTCTCATGTAAGCGATCGCTTGGTAATATTTCAGCGTTTGGTGTCTACTCTAGCTTGAGACGTAACATTTAAAAAAAAATAATTTTTTTGTAACAATTTTTTCTTATCATTCATCAACCGCTGGAATTCATTTTTTTCAGTAGTGTAGTATTTATATCTTGCAAATGTTTATCAAATATACAACGTCAAACTATGTTCCCACACTATATATTATATATTATATATTATTAGTTATTTACGTATCTAAGGAGAGCCTCAGCGGATTACGTCGAGGCGCGTTGGTGATAAGTGGGGGTAGAGTGCCGAGGCCACGTAGCAGCCGAGGCATCATCTAAAAAGTTGGTAAAAATTTTCAAAACATGTTATTACGAAGTTATAAAAATTTAAACTTGATTTTTTTATAATTATTAAAAAGGAATGAAAAAACACAAGAAATATTGTCTCATTTTAACTCACTACAAATTTAGTTCCCGTAATGATAATACAGGACAACATCTAAAAAAATCCAAAAACGTGGTAGTATATTTGCGAAGGTTTTCGATGCGCCAAATTCGAATCTGACTTTAGAATTGATTCATCACCTAAGGTTCTCGACATATATATATTTATTCGCCGCTGTATCACTCCTCATCCCGACTTCGAATTTCTGCGTTTAACGTGGTTGTGCTCGACGCGTTATTCAGTCGTGGGAACGTCTTTTGCTTCCCGAATCCCCAAATAAATAATTTGTGCGGACGGTCACGAGCTACCCAGACGGGAACGATCGCTGATTCTCCGTTACATATTTTATAGCGTTTTTGCATTTTTTTCTAATTAGAAAGGGTTTAGCTGACTAATATGGTCAAATCGACACCCAACGATTTTGAGATAGTAACTGTTTGTCATGTACAAAAACCTCTTTTCCTAGATTTTCAGATCCCTAAACTCATATGAGACCTTATACAGACCAATTTTTGTGATTTAGGATTTTTTCATGATAACTCAGTCAATGTTTGAGCTAAAAAAAATAAAAAATCTAATTATAGGATTTTTCAAATCCTATAAGGACGCAAAATTGTTGGTGTGAAATTTGAATTTTTAGAGCGATTTAAAAGCTTCAAAATTCGATTTAAAGAAACTAGGCATACTCAATGATGGAAAAAATGTCTTGTGTATCTTATACCATAAAAGCAGCTGCATCATACTAAAAACCAATAAAACGTGAGCTAAAACTAATTTTAAAAATGCAGCTGTCTTTGCCTAAAACCTGGAAAATATATTTAACACTCCACAGATATATAACAGAAGAAAAAGAAATTGCAATACTAAGTGACACAAAAGCGAGTAATGACGAGGAATACATATTCAATAAAATAAAAGTTAAGGAAATAAATAACAAAATCATAAACAAAACAATTTACTGGCAATGCTGTCAACTATATTTTTATTGTAAAATAAGTTACGATGTTTCGTCTACATAGTGAGTAAACCTTTTCAAGTCACTAAAAATGTACACATATACAATACATATAAATAATGCTATAAAATATTATAATAAGAATATCACTCACTCAAATCAATAATGCAAAAACAACGCAGATAAAAAAATTTTGGTGAAAAACCATGTCAAAGCCAATGTGACATTTGTATTCTATCGTAGCAATATAGCTACTAATACTCATTAAACCAAGAGTCAAACTAACATTGCCTTCCAAAGTCCAACTCACAATGATCAAACACATAGAAATATGAATATATAAAGCTATACACACAATGACAAACCTTCGGAAAGAGAGAGAAAATAGTACTCAATCCAAACAAACAGTATTTTCATACAACAACTCTATAATAGCCCAATATAATTTTTAAATATAGCTTTTAAATTTTGTGTATCTTGAATTTTATTGACATTGTTAAACTTTGCAATAAAAAGCATTTCAAATATAAGACGTTCAAAATAAAAGTTTTCATGATCTAAAATTTTAATATTATTTAAATTAAAATTGAAATTATGACCTGTCTCTCTCATGTGTAAAACAAGTGCTGAACGAATTCTATTATGTTTACAATCTGAAATATGTTCCTTAATTCTTGTGTGCAACCTACGGTTTGATTGTCCCGTGTAACTCACATCACAATTTTCACAGTCAATCTTGTAAACAATACATGATTTGTTAGACTTTGGAATAGAGTCTTTGCCTAAATTATTAAACATATTCAACTTATTACAACATTTAAAAATCACAGTGAGATTGTATTTGTTTGCTATCCTCTTAAACAATTTTTCAGAATTTTTTAGAAAAGGCAAAACAATAAAATCACGTTTTGCAATTACTGAGTTGCTACTATTTAAATTTTGAGAGATATCACTAAAAATCCTACTCATTCCAATACTTACATATTTTTTAATAAATTTTAAAGGATAGTTATTCGCTAGTAATATATTATAAATATAGTTTAAATTTTCGTTATGAAAAGATGAATGAGACAACCTTATGGCTTTGTCTACTAACATATAAACAATAGCTATTTTTTGTGAAACCGGTGTATGAGATAAATAATTTAAATATAAACCAGCATATGTAGGCTTGCGGTACCGATTAAATAATAATGAACCATCATAGCATTATTTATATGTATTGTATATGTGTACATTTTTAGTGACTTGAAAAGGTTTACTCACTATGTAGACGAAACGTCGTAACTTATTTTACAATAAAAATATAGTTGACAGTATTGCCAGTAAATTAATTTGTTTATGTTCTTTATCCTAGCTGCCAGTCGATTCATTTTAATAAATATCAAAATCGTCAATCTAAATAGTAAAAAGTGCCTTGGACATGACAAAATAAATGAAAAGATACTTAAAGAACTTTGTCAAAGAGTCAAAAAGATATATAAAAATTATAATTTACGCGATACTCAAATATTTCTACTTTTCTAAAGCATGGAAAGTGGTTATAAGAATACTCATTCTTAAACCCAGTAAACCACCCGAGTTTGTTTCATCATACAGACCAATAAGCTTGTTGTCGTACTCTCAACAATATGTGAAAGAGCAATGCAAGGAAGATTTAATAAAGTATTGATAGAATAGAAAATAGTGCCCGATTACCAGTTTTGTTTAGAAAGAATCACGATACAGTGGAACAAATAAACAGAATCACCTCCACAGTATGTCTTTGGAAACAATGAATATTGTAATGTAGTATTTCTTGACGAACTTTTAATAAAGTTTGGTACAGGAACTTACTACATAAACTAAATAAAGTCCTACCAGAGAGACTATATCTGATCATAAAATCATACTTAAAATCTAGAAAATTCAAGGTTAATATTAGCAATGAACACACTAAGTTCTAGCCAATAAATGTAGGCATCATCACATACATATACGACAAATTCATTCGAAAACCCCATTCAAATCCCACTACTGCCTCTTGTATCGTGTAAAAATATCTAGGTAAGATACTACTCTGGTTCAAAAAATGAAGAATAACCATAAGTTATACCAAATCAATACAGGTAACTTTTACGTTAAAAAAAGGAACCTGTTCACTACTACAAATCAATAAGAAACCAATACTTCAAGAAGTAAAAAGAAATACCTTAGCATGTACTTACGTGATCAGCGACTTACGTGAAGAGAATACATTTGAACTAATCACAAACAGCTCAATATTCAGTTGAGTAAATGTAACTAGTTAATAGACAGCAAATCCAAACTATCAATCAATATTAAAATCTTAATTTACAAGAGCATAACTAAACCAGTCCGAACATGTGGCATTTAAATATGCTACAAAGTCAAATACAGTGAGCATTGAAAGATTTCAAAACACAGCCTTACGATCGATCTGAAATGTACTATGTTTTGTTACAAAGGTAATAATTAGGAAAGAATTAAATTTATCGATTAAAAATGATGAAATATATACAACGAAGATACATCTAAGAGAGCATCTTAATTGTCTAGTAAAAAGCTTAATGCTCACTACACTTACAATGTCAAGACTCACAAATATAAAATACCATACATCCTCAAATAATGTAAGCTTTACATAGAAGTACATATTTACATAGAAGAATACAGTTTTTTTTTCAAATATATCCCACATGTAAAATAAATCAAAATACATTTTGCCAATGTCTTATAGACAGTGTAATTGAGTAATAAAGCGAAAAAAAGTTCTTCTCTATCTAAATTTTTTAAATATTTGTTTTTAAAAAAACACGTTTTTTTAAAAAATTACTCCAACTATGATGAAAAATGATTTTAAAAAATGGGCCACTTCTCATTTTTAAAACTACTTCGCTGATTTTTCAAATTATCGTTACAAGTACTAAATCTGCAGCAGGTCAAAATGATACATGATTTTTTACGTTTTTTATCTCTTTTTACTATCTATAAAAAAAATTTAGGTATAATTTTTTTTAACTTCAAAATAGCACTTTTTTTAGATTTTTACCTGCTCTTTCAAATGCTGTTAGATTTTTTAAGCTAAGACGTTTTAACTGCTGAGCAATAAAACTTTTTACCTCTCATAATTTTTACGTGAAGTGCCCAATATTACTGTTTGATAAATTAATGAATAAATAACACAGGTTAGCATGGTTTTGTTATAGACTAGATAATTGCCATTTCCGAAGTGATTTCCAGAGATATCATCGATTGAAAAGAACTGAATTACAAGTTTCCCAATGACCGATGTATGAACAGCAAAAATGACAACATACTTGGGTTTGAAACAGCAGAGCCCTACCTATCGTGGGTTTGATGTTATTATCTTTTGGAGTCACAACTTATTTCGGTTTACAATAACAGAGCCCTACCTGTCGTGGGCTTGATGTTATTCTGTTTGAGGTTATGGGATTATAGCTTATTAAGGTTTTATAAACCGAGCGCTACCAGTTATTTAAGACTTTTTGTTAATATAATGCCTTGTTTAACAAAGATTCATCAAAGGAATATACACGTTCTGTCATTTTTTCTGTTCATATATTGGTCATTGCAATACCTGTAATTTAGTTCTTTTCAATCGACGATATCTCCGATTTAAAAACTGATTATCATATATATTAATATAATAGTGATATGGAAAGCTTGAGAGTAGCTCTTTCTAATGGTTATTTTGGATTTAAAAAATAATAAAAAATTAAGATGTTATGGATGCTCAAATATGTCGAATAACCGTGTTTTTCGCATTTTTAGGTTAAGATTACTCAAAAATCTGACGTGATAAAGTAATTCTGAACCTGGATTAGAGTTCTACACTGAAAATTACTTCGGATATGACTAACAGCTTCTCCATAACAATCACAACCTTATATTTTGCAGACCTGTGTAATAACTAAGAATTAATTAATCTTATAAATGATTCTGAATATGTAGAATGACTAACTATACTTCCAATGAAGTCGCTGATATTCTTATAATATTAGGTTAATCTAATAAGAATTACAAGCTTCACAATCAATGCCATCCTAGTCCTCAACAAGTGATAAACATTGTAAGAAAATGTCCACGTGTCATACATCAAACATGATAAACGAAAACTCCGATTATTTGGAATATTTATGTCACTGATAAAGCTACATACAACAGTAATAGCATTCTGAATAAGCATAACAGTCATTATTGATCACTAGAAAATTCACATTGGTATCATGAGGTGCTCAATCAACACCATTGGGGCTTATGTGTATGAGTTAAGATATGTAATATTGAAGCAATTAAACTACATTTTTCTTATTGGACTATTAAAGATCCAATGTATTTAGCAAACCTCCAAAACGTTTCGCCAAGATGCCTTGTAAATGTTCCCATTGCAGTCAGAAAGAATTTATGGCTTCAACAAAATGCTGCCCTTGGGCTTCATTCAGGTCTACGATATATCGAAAAGAATCGCCAAAGTGCACCCATTTATTTTAATGATATGTGAAGTGAAGATTGGCAGCATTAGCTGTAAAAAATACACTTGTGTAGTACTGGCGTTTGCGCAAATGCAATTAATTGAGCACGAGATTTTAAAATTTTCATTCAATTAGGAAAAATATGAAAAAAAGTTTTTACTATTAACTATATTGTATAAGAATTATTATAACTTTAATTGATTAATAAACTATAGTTGTTATAAACAACAAGAAAAATTTATTTTAAAGTAAAACAAAAAGAATTTATAAAAAAAACCTCTTGGTATATTATCAGTAAACAAAATTAAACTCATCTAATTATAGGTAAATTTGCTACATAATATTATATTTTTTGGTTTATTCGATGATTTTGTGACATTATTTTTTGGTGATACATTTCACACTCTTAATTTTTGTATTAAATATTTATACAAGTCAACACTGCAAATCTGTACGCAGGTAAGTCGGTTACAAAATATTTTTTTGTTAATTTTGATTGATTATTTTGCAACTTTATATTTTTATATCGTATAAAAATAATATCACTTCAAATAAAATTAATATAAGTAAAGGAACAACTTTTTAATAACACGTTTTTAAAATAATTTTATTTCTTGCGGCCTCAACCGCCACCAGCGGCACAGTCAGCCAATCGTTGCAGCTAAAATTTGTTGGGCGCCAGCTACCGCCCTCGTGTTAGTAGGACGAGTAGCGCTGCGAATCGGCTGGTTCTAGTTGCTGAATATCGGGTCGCTGATCCATTCTTCTCGCACTGGCCTCGCTGGCCACCTACAAATGTAAGAGGGAGCGCGAAAGCCTATCTAGCATGCGAAGTGAAATGCGGGCGGCGGCTAGTCAAAATATCGGGACAAGGGCTCTTCTCAGAAGCAGGTCTTCAGAGCGGTGTCTTAAGGCGCCATATCAGCAATCCAGGGGCGGTAAAGAGTGGTGAGGGGCTCGATTTTACGCGCACACAAAATGGCGTCACAGCGTCGACGCGCTAGCCGGCTTCGCGTAATCCGATCGCATAAGCTACGGGGGAATGCAGAGTTTCAAGGCACAAGATTAAATCAATGACAACACAAAGTTCACGAAAATTAAGTATTTATTGGGTAAATTATGGTCGGTTTTCCCAGGTCAGCCTAAGATCAGTCACATCATAACTCGCAGAAAGAAAATACCTAAGGTGCCTAATCGTCACGTCCCAACACGGATCGAATTATCCTTTGTTAGGTGCGGCGTTGTTTACCCACGGTGGTCTATCTAATGCTCGAATTTCACCGTTAATTCCGCAAATAGCGCACCGCGATGCAATCACGTTCTATCCTCGCGGCGAGCGCGGCTCGGATCAGAAATTAAAGGAAAAAGAAAGAAATGAAGTAAAATCCAGGCAAACAATGGCCACGGAAAGGTCTCGCGTACTCCCGTTCACTCGTGGGTCATCGATTAACATGGCGGAGCTCGCAATGAGCGGTCAAACGGACACTCTCGTTAACCGGTGGACAAACGGCGGTATCGCAACGGTTGGGCGGCATTGGTCGGTTGGCAGCGGTCTGGATTGCGGATGAGCGCGAAGTTTTTTCATAGAAAAATGGTACTCAGTCTTATCTGTCCCCGCGGTTCCCCTTGCTCTATTTAGCTGCACTGCTCCGAATCAGCTCTCAAAATTAGCTCGCATCTACTAGACTCTGCATCTCTCTCTGCAAACACACGCACTCTCTTATGTTTTGGTGCTTTGTCCTTTATAACTAATCTCGCATTCGGCCGTCTGCACTTCCGTACTATTCTGCTGCTCAGCTACTACTGCCGCGTCTTGCGGGGCATCGTCGCATTTCTTCCGTTACCTTTCCTCTTTTCGTTGCGGGTTTTTATTTTATTGGTCGAAACTATCCTCAAGCAGATCATCAGCGCCATCTATTTAGGTCGATTAACCCGTATAATTTTACTAATGGTCGGGTTCTGGCGCCTAATTTCCTTATTTCTTGGTCTACCCCTATCTTACTCTATGATTGGCCGGTCAAGTCGCGCTTGTTAGTCAGTTCGCGTCGCTATCTTTTATCTCTTTCTCGCGCTCGCTCTCCAGTCCTACCGATTTGTCCTACGAGAGTATCGGTAGCACCTATCTCGCTCACACGCATGTCCTATCCCATTCCCTCTAGCGCTCGGTCACTCTCCTATTGGTCGCCTCACTCGCACTCATACGCTGACTCTCTCTCTGTCCCTTCCCCACTCTCACTCTGGCTTAAGTTTGCTACCGAGCGCGTCGCATGGCATGGCCGTCGCTCAACTCACGCGTTAGCGTCGTGTCCCGTTGCCGTTCCTCGTACCTGCTTCCCGGTACCCGGAGGGTCGGTTAGTGTGTGTGTACGTGTGTGCTTCGGACGGTCCTTAGGGTGTGCTGATTGGGTGACCAGCGGTATTAGTGCGTATATACGATGCTCTCCTTGCGACGTTAGTCAGCAGGATCAGCTGATCTGGGCTCTCAATTTCCTCGTTGCCTGGCTTCCTGAGAGAGCATCGATCCGGGTTGCTGTGTGTGAAAGTGTGTGTGCGGAAGTGTAAGGGTGCGCATCAATTGGCTGGGTCCTGAGAGGTGTTTTCGTGAGGTCTCGAGGCTGTTTATATGCGCTTATGTGAGCTAAGTGGCATCAGCTGATTGTTCGTTCGCGTCCTCTAATCAGAAGAGAATTTCGCACGAGCCCTGTAGATAAGGCTTTTCGCATGATGACGCATCACACATAACTAAAAATGCTGTACATATGATTCATTCTTTTTTATTGTAACGTTAATAAAAAATATATATTTATAGCGGAAGTATTAAATATTTAACACTAACGATATAAATAACTTTATATAATGCGTTTTAATAAATAAAGGTATGAGTCTATGTAAAATTACACTTTTTTTATCGAATAAATAAGTGAACTAACAAGGAAAGGTACCCAACCCGAACTCACCGATTTTGATGATTTTGATACATATTGTAGAACATAAAAAAATAAGAGACACATATTTTTTTTATCGGCTAATTTTCACTTTTAAGGGGTAAAAACCTCCCCTAAAGTTAACCCCCAAAAAGCGTTTTTTTTAATATCTCGGCTTAAAATTAATATTTTTCAGTGAAACAAATTGTAGGTTATTTCTTACAAAAGGAGCAAGTATTTCATGGTGATTTGAAGTGAAAGGGTAGCATCCCCTATTTTTTAGAGGTTGAAAACATATATTTTTTGGCATAATTTTATAATAAAAAAGTTTAAACCGACTACAAAAAATTGGAAAAAATGTTTAAACATCTACAATAACAAAATTTAGTTGATGTCTTTCGATGTTTTAATAAATATTACCCCTAAGGGGGGTAAACCACCCCTAACACAAAATAACTGTAAATATGTAATTCAATATACAATATTTCGTAGAAAGTTTGTATATAGAGATTTTCGAGGTCGCTGATTACAAATCTGATATCAGATTTTGAACATTTAAAATGGCGGAACCAATGAGGTGGACGAAAATGTCGAAAAAAAATTTTAACTTTCATAAAAACTTGTTTACAAGTGTGTGATCTTTGTAGCCTGTACGTGTGAACTAAAGAGCCTTAAACCCTAAACCCCTAAACAACAAATAGGCTAGATGCCTGTACTTTTTAACCAAACCACCTCAAATTCCTAAATTTGTAAACAAGAAAATTCTGTGTGTGAAGCAGTTTTATAATTTCCGTAGAAATTTGTATCAGAATGTTATTGAAATTCATTTATTGTAAATTTAACTTACAATGTATTTTTGTTTATAATATTAGAGTGTAATAATAATAATCTACAGTCTTTTATCTTTTACCATAGTGCATTTTTTGTATTGAGCATAAAATATATTATTTTACGAAGTTTTTACCATAATGGTAGTCCTCATAAAAGTGTTTAAAGCACAATGCTTTTTTGCACCAACCACATCGTACAATTGCAATGTTTGTGCACTCTTCTACTTCACAATGTGTTGCACAAGACTTTCCGAAACTGAAATCTATAGGATTATCAAATTTATCTGATTTTTCATAGACGTAACCGCTTTTATACCAGGAATATTCAAACAAATCTATATATTTTGCTGAAGACAGTGGGTGGTGAACCAATGATTGAAGTTTAATTATATTATTTCTCATATGTAAATTCATATCATGATCTATTAACATTACATTATCAGAAAATGTTCGGACAAAGTTTTTCCAAATACGAAATCCATAGACATCAAGTGGTTGTGTTTTTCCTGTGGTTCTAGTTGGAATTTTTTTTTTATGTTAATAATTTTATTTTGTGGCATCGTTTCTTCTATAACTTTGTCACAATGACCACTCCAAGAATCAAGTAATAATATTAAGTGATGGCCTACATGGGGATCAAAAATTTTTCTAGTTAAAATCCGCTTTGATCTGAATTATACAAATTTTCGAGTCCAATCCTTGGTATACACGATTTAACGTCATCTACAGGGTGACCCATTTTAATCGCTACACCTGGATTTTTCGAATTCCAAGACAGATAGGAAAAAATGGTTCAGACAAAAGTTGTAGGGGACGAAGGGGGCCAAACAACGGTCCTAACAAATTTGACCTTGAACTTGACATTCAAGGTTATTTCAAGGTCAAGTGGTTTTTTTGAATAGGAATACCTATTTTTGACCCCGGATTCGGAAAGAGCGGAAAATTTCACGTTCAAAACCATATTGAGACATTTTTTTCACGGTCATTTCAAGGTCAAATCAAGGTCAAACTCCGAAAAATCCATTTTAAGTCGTTTTTCCACGAGTCACAGGCTTAAGTGGTTCAAACTGATCGTAGATTTAGTTACATCACTTAATTAAAGTAAGTCCCTTCGCCTCACACTGTACGGCGTGCTTGATTTAAGTGAATCCCTTCGCCCCTACCTTGAAATACTGATTTCCGATTGTCGCACCACGATAATTACTTCAGCTTTCTCCTAAAAGTAACGTCGTATCAATAATCTTTTTAGGCTGATAGTCAACCACTTAAGAGCCAGCGATTAATTACTATTAAATTTAAATAGTAAAATGGTATCAAAAATATTAATAATTATAATATTCGCCTGTATGTGGTTGCGACTAAAAAAGAAAAACGTTTGTCACACTTTATTAATTGTAAATTTTATAAAAAACTAATTTGATGCTTTTTGTAAAAAACAGAAATGTTGTATCTTTATTTATTTTTTCGAAAGTTATGAGAAAATTGAAGATATGAGCTGTAAATAATGTGATTGTTTAAAAAGAATAGTCATAACTTTCAAAACAATAAATATGCAACATTTCTTTTTTGTACAAAAAGCATCAAAGCTATTTTTTCTAGAATCAAACTATCAAAAATAAAGTTTAATATTAAAAATGTGCGGAAAATATTAAAATCGGTCAGCAGTTCAGATATTATTACAAGAATCTTTGACTAAACAGAATTTATTTGTAAATGTGCTTTTAATGATTACATTATCATGAATAATTAATCATCATCAATAATTATCATGATTACATCATATGAAATAATTCACAATATTTAAAATAAAAGCAAGCTTTAGTATTATGTGCAATTCAAATTAGAAGTAATTTAATGATTATTACTTTATTATAAAACTTACAATTACAGAAGTGTGACAATCGGAACACTTGTTGTGGTAAATATACTTAGTCAGATAAAGTTACCGTAATCTAGGAACATTTTTCTTTTTTGGTCGCGACCGTATACGGGTGAATATTATAATTATTATTATTTTTTATACCATTTCACTATTCAAATTTAATAATAATTAATAGCTGCCTCTGAAATGGCTGACTACGCGCCCAACGAGATCGTTGACATGACGTTGGCTTTAGGAGAAAGCCGAAATAATTATCGTGCTGCGGCAAGAATTTATGCTGAACGCTATCAAGACAGACGACACCCCGAAGCTATGGCTATCAGACGTTTAACTCAAAGAGCTCGTGGTGGACACATGGTTCGTCAACGTGGGCGCCATCAATATGATGAAAATGATAATCGGATTGTGACTATTCTGGCAATAATTCATCTTGACCCACAGATAAGCGCTCGTCGAGTCGAAAGGGAAATCGGTATTCTAAAAAGTACATTTTTAAGAATTATGAAGGTGCTTAGATATCATGCATATCATATTACTCTAGTCCAAGAGCTACAGTTTGCTCATTTTCAACAGCGTATTGTGTTTTGCCAATGGGCTTTACAAATGATAGAAAATGATCCAGACTTTTTTAATTTTGTTCTTTTTTCTGATGAGACAAAATTTCAAAGTGATGGGGAATTGAATAGACATAATTGTCATTACTGGTCTGATGTTAATCCTCATTGGGTCAGAACTGTAAACCATCAAAGATGTTGGAGTATTATGGTATAGTGTGGGATTATTAATGGATACTTGATTGGCCCTTACTTTTTCGAAGAAAATGTTAATCAATACGTATTTAACGCTAATAAGAGATGAACTACCTGTATTGATGGAAGATGTTGACTTAGAAACGCGACGGAGAATGTGGCTCCAGCAGGACGGCGCAGCACCACATTTCGCTCGAATTGTCAGGACTTTTTTGAATAATCAGTACGGTAACAGATGGATTGGTCGAGGTGGTCCGGTTGAATGACCTGCTTGCTCACCCGAGCTTTCATCACCAGATTTTTACTTATGGGGGTACTTAAAAAATGCCGTTTTTGCGGAAAGGCCCACCACAAGATTAGACATGATGGACAAAATTCGTCGAGCTTGCGATGCCATTCCAAGGAAAACTTTGCTAAACACTGTTCGACACTTCCAAAGGCGTTTGACTATGTGTCTGGAAGCAAATGGTCGTAATTTCGAACATTTGCTTCGAGGCTAGATAAACACATAAGTGAGAGGCGAAGGGACTCACTTAAATCAAGCACCCCGAACAGTGAGAGGCACGGGGACTCACTTAAATCAAGCACCCTGAACAGTGAGAGGCACGGGGACTCACTTAAATCAAGCACCCCAAACAGTGAGAGGCGAAGGGACTCACTTTAATCAAGCACCCTGAACAGTGAGAGGCACGGGGACTCACTTAAATCAAACACCCCGAACAGTGAGAGGCGAAGGGACTCACTTTAATTAAGCACCCTGAACAGTGAGAGGCACGGGGACTCACTCAAGCACCCCAAAGGAAACAGTCCTTACTACGTCCACGTCGTTGTTTCTGGGTAGCGCTAAACGTAAGGTTGACACATTTACAACAGAAGCTTCAATGATCATGAAGTTTCCGTTAAACAAACATCATACATGGGATAGAGATGTGTGGGACTGGGGGATGTCTGGTGTAACCGTTTAGCATGTGAGGCTATGAAGAGAATGGGGTTCGGATGTGCAAGTTCGATTTTTGTTTACTCGGATGTGAAAGTTTTGGGTGTATGGGTTTCCGTTTTAAATCAACGATCAATTTGAACCACTTAAGTCTGTGACTCGTGGAAAAACGACTTAAAATGGATTTTTCGGAGTTTGACATTGATTTGACCTTGAAATGACCGTGAATAAAATGTCTCAATATGGTTTTGAACGTGAAATTTTCCGCTCTTTCCGAATCCGGGGTCAAAAATAGGTATTCCTATTCAAAAAAACCACTTGACCTTGAAATAACCTTGAATATCAAGTTCAAGGTCAAATTTGTTAGGACCATTGTTTGGCCCCCTTCGTCCCCTACAACTTTTGTCTGAACCATTTTTTCCTATCTGTCTTGGAATTCGAAAAATCCAGGTGTAGCGATTAAAATGGGTCACCCTGTATAAATGCTTCAGCTTTAGCCGTAAGTTCTGCATTACTTTCCAGCGTTTTTCTTGTAATGAGCTTATTTATTTTCCTAGAAACTATTCTGTGTGCTTGCTTAAATTTCAGTAACTAATGTTTAGAAGCTTTGTATCTAATATTATCAGAACCAATTTCTTTTTTAGCTTGTAAGGCCCATCGAATTATATCTTCATCATGGATAATTGAACCACTGTCGAGAGCTGCTTTAAAATTATCCAGGGTATACTGACAAATTTGTGCTACTTTTTCTCTATACGTGCCACCTTTATTAATTGAATGAGCCTAACGACGTAGCTGATTAATAGATGATACTTTTTTGAATCTGTTTTGCACCGTTTTGAGACTTAAATTTTCTTCGTTTTGTTACTTCTTCAAAAATCTACAGCTCTTTTTTTGTATTCAAAATCTAGTTCTTCATTATCTGCTGTACATTAATTTGTTGGTGCTATGTCCGGATCAGGAAAATGATGTTGACTTCATCTTCAATTATTTCCGCATTATGGTCTTTATACTCTTTTTGAAAATCCAAAGAGTCATCAGTAATCATTTCTACATCGTTGAAATCATGTGTTGCATCTATTAAAATTTCTTTTATTTTTTGGCCCACTCTGTTTCAAGATACTTCATGACACTATCTGGTATGCTTAACGCTTGAAAGTATGCTAATAATAAGTTAGTTAGTTTATTTATTTACAACTTATATGTTACTTGGTTTACATTTCTTATATTACTATTTGTGTCTCGTATCCAGTTTGTGTAGTTGATTATGTATGTGTCTTGTGAGTGTGTGTGTGTGTGTGTGTGAGTGCGCGCGTGCGTGTGTGTGTGTAGGTGTTGTGTAAATATGTGCCTTTGTAGGTGTGTCTGCAACTCTTGTGTCCCTGTCTTCTGCGCCTGCCTGTTCCTCTTTTCTTCTGATTAATCTTCTCTTCCTCTTTCTCTCTCCAAGATCTGCCTTCTCCGCTCTTCTGTTTTCTTTTCAGCTTTTCCTTTATTATTTTCTTTTGCCTTTTCACCTTTGCCTTTCCTTTGCTTTTGCTCTCCTTCTTGCTAATCATTTCATCTATCTTTCTCCTTATTAAGGATTTGACACCTTTTTCTTGTTTCCTATTGCTCCCTCTGCCTTTCCTTTCCTCAACCTCACTTATTTTTCCTTAGTATCTAATGATTTGCCTTCTAGTTTACCTTTTTCTTTCTCTTCTTCGATTCTTCTTCTTTTCCATTTTGCTCCATCCTCCAATACCTGCTTCCTCTCGCTTGTACAAGTTGCTGTTACTTGTGTCTTGTGTGTGTGTGTGCATGTGTATGTTTATATTTGCGCGTATGTTCGTATTTTGTGTGTATGTATGTGTGTGTAGATGTGTCTGCGAGTCTTGCTTCTCTGTCTTCTCTTTCCGTCTCTCCTTAGGGTCTTGCAGCTTCGTCTTCTTGCTTTTCTTTTTCTTTCTTCTCTTCGTTTCTTCTTCTTTTACAATTTATCTCCATCATCCACGCTATCTTTCCTTTGCTTCCGATTATTATTTTTTCCCATTCTTCCCGTTCCTTACTGCTTTTTTCACATTTTTCTATCATGTGCTTCCAATTTTCTTCCTCTTTCATACACATTCTACATCTCTTATTTTCTTCTTTTTCCCAATACCTGCTTCCTCTCGATTCATTACCTAACCTAAACCTTTCCCTTATTTGCAGACCTTTTATTCTTCCCTCTCCTTGAATTTCCTTTAACCTATACCTTTTCATTTCTTCTTTCAGCTCTTTCCACTCGTTTATGTATCTTGATTTTTCTAGCTTTTCTTCTAGTTCTTTTTCATCTTTCTTCTTCAGCTCATCTCTTATTTCTTCCCAAAACTCTTCCCTCATTTCATCTCCCTCTTCTCTCTCTCTGTATATTTTACTTTTTTCCAGCCTATCCTCTCTCTCCTCCTTCTTACCCTTTTTATCTTTTTCATTTCTTTCCCTTTTCTTTAATTCTCTCCATGCTTCTTTTCTTATTGAGCCATCTCTTTCTTCTCTTATTTTGTTTTCATACTTCATTGCTCTTTCTAATGCTGTTTCTTTCATTTCTTGTCTTCCTGTTTCCCATCGTATTAGGTAACTTGGCGTGTTTCTATCTAATCCTAATACCCACTTTATGTATTTTAGTTGTAGTCTCTCTATTTCTTCATATCTCTTCCATCCCCAGATTTCTACTCCATACATAATCACGCTTTTCGCCAGAGCATCGAACAGATTCATCCTTAGCTCCCAGTTTTCTCTAAATAGCTTTTCTCCTAGCCCCCATAACTTTCCGAGTCCCATATTTATTTTCCCTTCTACCTTCTTTATCTGCTTTTTATTTCCGTTATTTCTGCTTATCACATATCCTAAGTAGTTGTACTCTTTCACCATCTCTATCTTCTCATCTTCCCATTCGAATTCTTCTTCCTTCTCCCTTCCTCCTCCTCTCCTACATTTCATCATCTTTGATATTCCTACATTTAACTCTAATCCCCTTTCTTCCAGGTATCTTTTTAATTTTTTCAGCATTGCTTTCATTCCACTTTCACTCTTTGCCATCATCACTATATCATCTACGTATCCTAATGTCCATATTTTCTTCCTTCCTATCACTACCCCTCCTTCCTACACCTGCTTGATCTTCACTTCCAGGTCGGCGAAGGCAAGATTAAATAGCGTGGTACTCAAAGGGCACCCTTGCCTTACGCCTTTGTAAGTCTCAAACTCCCCAATTATTTCTCCTCCAACTTTTACCTTACTCCCTGTTTTCTTGTATATTTCTTCTATTCTTTTCCTAATTTTTCTATTTATCCCTTTCTCTTTCATTGTTTCCCATATTTTCTTCCTCTTTATCTTGTCAAAAGCGGCCTTCATGTCGGCAAAGAATACATACAGTTGTCCTCCTTTTTCCCTTATTTCCTTCCCTATTATTGTTTTTAATATAAATATCGCGTCCATTGTTCCTCTTTTCTTCCTAAATCCCATCTGCGTATCACTTAGCGTTTCTTTAGCTTCTAGTTCTCTTTCCAGCTTTTTTCTCAGTATTTCCGCATATATTTTATATCCCGTATCCATCAGCGTTATTCCTCTATAGTTTACTGATTCTTCTTTCCTCCCTTTCTTATATATTGGTACTATTATTCCCTTCCTCCACTCTATCGGATATCCTTCTCCGTTCCATATTCCATTTAAACATTTTGTCATATCTTTTATCAAGCCTTCCGTGCCTTCCACCCACGCTTCATTTGCTATGCCATCTTCTCCTGTCGCCTTTTTCTTTTTCATTTTTCTTATTACCTCTTTTACTTCGCTGTCTTCGGTTTCTTCCCCTTTGCTTTCTTCCTTTTCTTTCTCTCCCAATTGTTCCTTGAAGTGCTTTATCCATTCTTCTTTTCCTATATTTTCATCTAATCCAATTCTTTTCTTCCTATTGCCATTCACTTTATCCCAGAATTTTCTTCTCGTTTTATCTGTTCTTATTTCTTCTGCCACTCTTTTCCCTTTATCTTCTTTTGCTTCTCTTATTTCCTCTCTGTATTCTCTCTTTGCTTCTAGGTATTTGCCTCTGTCTCCTTCCCCTTTTCTTACCTTATTTAACTCTGCTATCACCCTATCCCTTTTTGCCTTACATTCTTTTTTCCACCAGCTTTTTTTTTTGATCCTTTTTTTTCCTTATCTTCTTTTTTACAACTGCGTTCTTCACTCTATTTTTTATATCTTTCCATTTATCTGTTCCCTCTATTGCGTCTATCCATCTCTGATACTCCCTTATACCTTCTTCACTCCAGTCGTCTATCATTCTTTCTTCCTCTTCTTTTCTTTCTTCCGCTATTTTGTCTCCCAGTTCCACCTCTATTGGTAAGTGGTCCGACTTTACCCTCTCCTTTATTTAAACCTTTTTTATCGCCTCATCACCTTCCTCGTTACCTACTACATAGTCTATCGTTGACATTCCTCTCGCTCCTATATATGTTATTTCTCCCTCTTCATCTCCTTCTTTTCTCCCATTCGTTATCACTAAGCCCATTTCTCCTAGCCATTTTATCATTTCTTTTCCCTCTGCGTTTAACACTTTATCCTTGGCCTTAATTTCTTCTAGATTTTCTTCTGTCTCCCATTCCCTTCCTTCGTTTCCTGTTCTTGCGTTGAAGTCTCCTCCTATAATTATTGTTTTTCCTCTGTTCCCCTCTATCTCTTCACTTAGGTATTCATAGTTTTCCTTCTTCTCATGTTGCATACACACCGATGCTATCATGTATTCCCTCCCTCCGATCTTTATTTCTCCTATTACCTCACTTGTCCTTTCTTTCTTCCATTCAACCTTATTCATCCCTTTCCTCTCTCTTACCGCCATTATTCCTCCCCCTATTTCTCTCCCCCTTCTTCCTTCTCTTCTTGAGTCCCTCCACTCTATGCTGTACCCTTTCAGTTGTTTCTCCACACCAGTTCTTACCCCTTGCCTCTTCGCCCAGGTTTCCGTTAGCCCTATTATGTCGAATTCCCTAACATATTCCTAGTCGTCTTCCTCCATGCTCCTCACCCCCGCCACGTTCCAGAATGGTATTTTTACTGCCTTTCTCTCCTCTCTCTCCCTTCTCTTCTCTCTCTCTCTCTTTTATCCCTATCGTTTTCGAAACCCTTCCACCCCCTTTCCTACCATTTTTCCCTCTCTCTCGCTCCACCACCATTCTTCTTCCTCTGATTTCACCCCGTTATGCCACATCTTTACCTCTTTACCTTTACTTCTTATTTATTTCGCTTTCCTTCTTACTTCCTCTCTTATCTTTCTCTGCTTCCACGTCCAGTCCTGATCTATGTATATCTTTTTCTGTGCCAGATTCTTTTACTTCTTCATAATTCCTTCTTTTTGTTCCCATGACGCGCATCTAATTTGCCACATGTTTTTTCTTCTTTCTCTCCGATCATCTCTCTCCGCTGTTCCTCCTATTCTTCTCAGATTCACTATCTCTCCTTTCATTTCTAGTACCTACCTTAACCAGACCTCTGCCTCTCCCTTCTTTTCCCATCTTAACTCACCCTCTAAGTCTGTTACTATTATATTGTTTATCCTACTTTCTCTATCCATTTTTTCTCTTATATGCTCTAATTCTTCCTTCTTGCCTACTTCTGTTCCTCTTTGCTTCTTGTTTCCTCCTTCTATGCTTTC
Source organism: Phymastichus coffea (assembly GCF_024137745.1). Lineage (NCBI taxonomy): Eukaryota > Metazoa > Arthropoda > Insecta > Hymenoptera > Eulophidae > Phymastichus > Phymastichus coffea. The sequence continues at coordinate 5,712,062 of NW_026706826.1, read as the reverse complement.
TTTTAGTTTCACGCACTCCTCTTCCAACTGGTCCATCCTCTCTCCCCATTTTTCCTGCAGTTTCTTTTTTCTACGTTCTGCTTTTTCCCTTTCTTCTTTCGTCTCTTTCTTTCTTTTTCCTCTCTCTCTCTCTTGTTCTTTCCTAACTTTTCCTATTTCCTTCTCCCACCTTTCTTCTCTTCTTTTCCCCTCTGCCTCCATTCTTTCCATTTTTCCCATTATTTCTTTAAACATTTCTGTCCATTCTTTCCTTTCCTCCTCCCCTTTACCTCTCTTAATACCCTTATGTCTGTCCGTATCTTTTCCATTATTTCTTCTGCACCACTACTTTTTCCCACTTCTCTTATCGTGTTGTCCAATCCTTCTCCCCCCTCCCCATCCATCTCGCTTCCCTCGCTCTCACTCTTGCATCTCTTTGCCTCTCTCATTTCTCCTCTATTATTCTCCCTCAGCCCCTCCCCGCTCTCTCTCCCCCTCACGACCTTTACTCTTTTCTTCTTTTCCTCCTCTGGGCCTTTCTTATCCAACCTCCCACCTTTATCTCTTAATTTTTCTGTTGTCACAAATGTTTCCATCCTATCCCGTACGCCTTAATTCGACTCTCTATAACTACCCGTGATTCCGCCTTTATTCCCTGTCTTACCTTTTCTATCTCTGCCTTTACTTCTTACCGCCCCTCCTCTCTGCCTGCCTTTCCCACTTTCTAATTTTCTCTCTTAACCTCAACTTTTATTTTTTTCTTTATTCCTTTCTCTCTGCTTTTTCCTGCTCTTCTCCAGGCCTCTCTCTCTCTCTCTTCTCCACTCCTCCTCCACCTCCACGCTCTTTTCACCTCTATTACTCTTGTCAAACACTTTTCCTCTTTGACTTTCTCACCAAAACTCGCGCTCACATCCAAGACACGTCCACACTCCCCTCGAGTGAAATCTAACCCTGCTTGAATCAAATCATTAATTTATGCAATGGAGAAGAATTCTCGTTCCACTTTGTGATGTTCTGGAAACTCTATTTTTGGTTCACTTTATAGGCGCCGAAAATGGTAGTTTTTATTCACATGTTATAAAAAAACTCTTTAAGTTTGTTAAAAAACTTTATTACATACATGTACCATGGTTACATACATGTTGAAAATATCTTTTTACCCTGTCTCCGCTGAAAGTATGCTGTTATATGCATGTAAATCGGGCGGAAAATAGCACTTTGCCGCTCAATGGCGGAGGAATGACCCCTTGGGCGGAAAATAAACTTATGGGCGAAAAAATGCAGAAAAGGAAAAAATTTCCGTCGTAGGGCCGACATTCCATCCTAGAGCTCTCTTTTCTGTTCTAGAACGGAAAATAGTGCTATAGTTTCCACTCGCATTTACATGTATGTAATAACACACTTACGGTACAGATTAGACAAAAAATTTGATGTACATAATCGGTGGAAAGAAGACGATCATACTGAGTGATTGCCACCCTCACTTCGCTAGGGTGACAACTTTCACACTCGTCTGTAATCGCCTTCTTTCCGCCCTTAATGCGTAACATACTAATTTACTAGTCGCAAGCGAAAACACGCAATTTTCGTGGATCTTTTGCTTACAGAAAATTGTTGATTCCAAAGTAGATATATTGAAAAACTTTCATGAATTTTGGTATTAAAAAATATTGCAAATTAAGGGAATTATAGCCATGTTAAGGAAACCTGTCTTTTTCAGAGTTGTTTTTCGGTGACCAAGATATCTTGAAAATCGTAAAAGCAATCGTCTTAAAATTTTGCTTCCTATTAGAAGAAGCTTTGTAATAGTAAAATTTTCAGTTTCATAAAAAAACTTCGTTTGAAGTTCAAAAAATGTGTTTTTATAAAATGTCCGTATGGATGTGAATGTGTGTGTGTGTGTGTGTGCGTGTGTACGTATACCATTTTGGAACTGTCCATTGGATATCGATAAAATTTGGTATCCACTTTTGTTTTTCTATCCCGAATGCGTGAAAAGAATCCATTTTGATTTTATCAACACGTTTTTGATTTATAGTGAATTTTCATTTTTTGAAAAACGGTTTTTCCGTTCTTTAGATGAAAAAAATTAAGATATTTAAATCGTACAAATTGTTTTTGAAAGAATACAAAATACTTCTGTTTTCACTAAAAGAAAATTTACTTACAAATAGCTATAACCATAACTTTGTTATTCACAAAAAGGGTTTTTTTTTAAAACGTTATATCTTTTAAACTAAGTCCGACTAGGCCCAAACATTTTCTAAAAATACGTGATTCGACCTCCAAACACCTTCAAACTTACTTCTATGAAGTTTTAACTGAAATTTCACTATTACGAGTATAAAGGCTTTCTGTGGGAGGAAGCGAAATGAAAAATTGAGTCTTCGAAAAACCACGTTATTTCATACAACGGCCGCCATTTTCTTTAAAATAATTTTTCGAAAAACCCTTTTGAACCAACAATTTTCTGTAATAAAATACAGTTTTTAACTTCTTTTTAAAAAATCACTGAAAATCGCGTATTTTTTCGCTTTGAAAACAGACATGGCACCTTCAGCGAACTCATATTAGTTCAAAATTAGGAATCGTGTCTAAAATGAATGATAAGTAACTATTACGATAGTATTCTTACACTCAAAATTGCTAAACAAGAGACTGTACTGGTCTAAACATTTTTATTTCTGAAGGAATTTTGAAGAAAAAAATTATAAATTTTTTTTCGTTACAATAAATTTTCGAAACAAGACGAAACAAAACAGTATCTTTTTCTAGACGAGCCCCTTGAGCGGTATCGAGTTTAATTTGAAGAAGCAAAAATACAAAAGTTTATTTATTCATTTTAGATGAAACGTAATAATTACTGAGAACATGTTCAAAAAGTGAATAAAATACTTATGTATTTTTAAAATAATCACTTTTAAACTAAATATTTTTTACTTTTAAAATTTATAGAAACTTTTATTCACTTTGAAATTGAATAATGTAAATCTATATAAAATCACCAAAGAAAATTTTCTATACCACTGACAAACAAAAAGACGTACTATTCGTACTTTCCGGCATCGAACTAGAATACCCACAAAACTCACTCACTGCCGGAAAAATAACACAGGCAGCTAAGGTAAACACGCGATGAAAACAATCTAAAATAAGAATATACTGATTCGCACATATTATCAACAACTTTTATTAGTGAAAGACATTTATCTGTAGAATTATCATTGAATGTATGATAACATTCATTAAACTAATGAATGTACATACAACTCCCTTTCAATAACAACGTGTTCTTTAATTGCAAATGAAGTCCGAATATTAATAATCTTTTATATATTTTTACCAATAACAAAAATTATCATAGTAATATAATAATAATAATATCAATAATAATAAGAATAAGCATAATTGCAATAGCAATAATAACAGTAATACTGATAATAGCAATGATAATGAAAAATAATAATAATGAGAATAATATTTATTATTAAATTTAGATTTTTCGATAAATTCATTAAATCGTATCAAATAGTATTATTATGGAATTCCAAACTGTAAATATTTTACTATAGATAGAATAATCATTACTTCGAGAATTCATCTAAAAAACTTTTGGCTTACGAAATAATTGTAATAATGAAAAACTCCTAAGTTTGACAACATTAAAATTTATTACAAAACGCAAAAGAGGTTGATAAACTAATTTTATTAATCTACGTTTTTTCATTTGCAACAAAGTGTGAACTTTTTGAATTTATAAAATTATATAATTATGAAATTTATGAAATTACTTGAAATTAAGCTAATTTATAAAAGCAGAGAAATAAATAATCTTTGATTGAAACATAAAACGAGACATTTTTTACGAGTTACATACAAAATGATTGAATAAAATATCAGTAATATGTCTATACTCGTGTCTACGGTAAAATATAGGCCTTCGGCCTGTCTGGAGGTTAGGGGTTTGGAGTCGTTTGGTTAAAAAGCATTTAGCCTATTTGTTGTTTAGGGGTTTAGGGTTTAAGGATCTTTAGTTCACATGTACAGGCTACAAAGATCACACTTTTGTAAACAAGTTTTTATGAAAGTTAAAATTTTTTTTCAACATTTTCCACATTGGTTTCACTATTTTGAATTTTCAAAATCTGATATCAGATTTGTAAAGAGCGATCTCGCGAACCCCTATATACAAACCTACAAAATATTATGGATTGAAGTATACTTATAGTTATTTTGTGTTAGGGGTGGTTTAACCCCCCCTCCCCCCCTTAAGGGTAATATCTATGAAAAAACCAAAAAACTTAATTTATTTATTATAGATGTTTACAAATTTTTCCAATTCTTTTAGATGTTTAAAACTTTTTTATTTAATAAAAATTTTTTTCGATGTTTCCGTCCGCCATATTGGTTCCGCCATTTTAAATTTTCAAAATCTGATAACAGATTTGTAATCAGTGACCTCGAAAACCTCTATATACAATCTTCCTACGAAATATTGAATTACATATTTACAGTTATTTTGTGTTAGGGGTGGTTTACCCCCCTTAGGGGTAATATTTATTAAAACATCGAAAGACGTCAACTAAATTTTGTTATTGTAGATGTTTAAACATTTTTTCCAATTTTTTGTAGTCGGTTTAAACTTTTTTATTATAAAATTATGCTAAAAAATATATGTTTTCAACCTTTAAAAAATAGGGGATGCTACCCTTACACTTGAAATCACCATGAAATACTTGCTCTTTTTGTAAGAAATAACCTACAATTTGTTTCACTGAAAAATATTAATTTTAAGCCGAGATATTAAAAAAAACGCTTTTTGGGGGTTAACTTTAGGGGAGGTTTTTACCCCTTAAAAGTGAAAATTAGCCGATCAAAAACAATACGTGTCTCTCATTTTTTTATGTTCTACAATATGTATCAAAATCATCAAAAACGGTGAGTTCGGGTTGGGTACCTTTCCTTGTAAGTATTAAAAAAGCGAATAAATATAGATGAAAAAAAAATTTCGCTTCTTAATTTTGGCATTTTAAATATTTACTTTTTTTAAAATAATTACTTTTCGTTATCTTTTGAAATTTGCTTACATTTTTCAATTGAATAATTTCTTTTAATAAACTATTTCTAACTTTTTGAAAACAGTTTAAGTGGTAACACCACTCTAGGATTTTCAAAAAATCGATTTTTTTTCTTGCTTAATCTACACTTTAGACCCTTCAAAATTACATCCAATTGGTTTTATGCAAAAATAATATTTGATAAAGGTCCAATTATTCAATTCAGAAGATGTTTATGTGTAGGCGAGTTAGTACAGCTGCAAAGCTACGGCGTGCAAAAGCTTTATTTTCTATCCATATATATTCTTGTACTAAGACAATCGAATAATAGGTGAGGTGGCGCCGTTTAAGATGCTAATTTGTGTAAACAGATTGATGAGTTTACCGGGTTGCAGTGATTCAGTGAAATAATTGACTAGCTCATAGATAGGACCATTAGACATATATATACACTACCGCTCACATAAATTTGGCCACCCCATCAAAAATCTGTCAAACTTTGAAGTTTTGTACCTCTATAAGGAATCAACCGAATAAATAATATAAGTTCATAAAAAGTTGTTTATTATGACAAAAAAAAATCAGCTAGAGGAAGGAATAGTGCAAAAAAAATCAAGAATATCAAACTGACGGCCGCAAAACCGTTACAAGTTGGAGAAGTCAAACCTGGAAAACGTTAGTACATCGGCTAAAAAATTATCAGATGTAAACTTCGATGATTTTGAAATAAATGAAGGTTTCAGTTACCGAATTCTGAATTTTTTAGCAGTGTCTCCGCGATATCGCAAGCTCTTATACGAGGGTCGTCCGATAAGTACTTAGCCTACAAAAAAAACGAAAATTTTGGAAAAGTGGCGTTTTATTCTTCAACATAGTCTTCTTTTAGTTCGATACACTTGGCCCAGCGATGTTCCAACTTCTTTAACCCGTCTGAAAAATACGTTTCGTCGAGGTCTGAAAAGTAGGCTTCCGTGGCAGCGATTACCTCATTCGACTCAAATTTCTGCCCGGCGAGTGACTTTTTCAAATTTGGAAACAAAAAGAAGTCGCACGGGGCTAAATCTGGAGAATACGGTGGATGGGGCAGCAGTTCGTAGCCTAATTCGACCAATTTGGCCATGGCGACGGCGGAGGTGTGAGCCGGTGCGTTGTCATGGTGGAAGAGCACTTTTTTCTTTGCCAAATGGGGCCGCTTTTTCTGCAATTCGACGTCGAATCGGCCCAATAATTCGGCATAGTACAGCCCTGTGACCGTTTTGCCCCTCTCCAGATAGTCGATGTAGATCACACCTTGTGAATCCCAGAAAACGGTGGACATCACCTTTCCGGCCGATGGGGCAGTCTTCGCCTTCTTCGGAACACTTTCACCGGGTAAAGTCCACTGTTTCGACTGTTCCTTAGTCTCTGATGTATACCAGTGGATCCATATTTCGTCGACTCTCACGAAACGACGCAGAAACTCCTTCGGATTGCGCTTAAACAGCGTCAGACATTGCTCTGAAGTTGTCTCACGGTTGCCCTTGTTGTCCGGAGTGAGCAAACGCGGCACTCATCGCGCCGACAGCTTTCTCATGCCCAAAATTTCATACAGGACGTGACCCAAGCGGTCTTTTGAGATGCCTACGATCTTAGCTATCTCGCGCACCTTCAATCGTCGATCTGCCAATACGAGATCGTGAATTTTTGTCACGTTATCCTCCGTGGTAGCCGTTTTCGGAGCACCTGGACGTGGCTCTTCAAAAATCGACGTGCGACCACGTTGAAACTCGTTAAACCAATTTTTGACGGTCGCCATCGAAGGAGAAGAGTCACCGTATACAGCATCCAAGCGCTTTTTGATTTCGCTGCGCGATTTCCCTTCCAAAAACAAGAATTGAATCACCGACCGATACTGCTCTTTTTCCATTTTTCAAAAATCAACGGACACACTTGCTTTCACACGCTCTCAAAAATAAACTACAACTCCGATCCGGCTAAAATTTTGATAGTAACCATCGAAAAGGTTGTACTACGTGATAGAATATTTCTTTTGCGAGAGTGGCGCCATCGAGCGGTGAGGCTAAGTACTTATCGGACCACCCTCGTATATAAAAAATACCGAGTTTTACGAGAGATCCCCAACAGATAATGCCAGAAAGCCGCGAATGTCCTTAAATACAACCAGGAAGGGAATGAAGTCAGACATTCTTAGATATGGCCAAATGCACGTTGCAGACATCGCAGATTAGAGGTATACGACATTTTCAAGGATTTAAATGATCCGAAAACTTCGAAAAACTCGTTTTCCTCGAAACGTGATTTTTCAAACTGGGCCCAATCGTAGTTTCTATGGAATGATTTCTCCTAAAAATGGAAAAAACAGAGTTTCGAGCGGTGATAAAACATTTTCATTTGAAAGGCCTTACACCAAAAGCAATCACAGTTGAGTTGAACGCCTTTGAAAAGTCTGCCCCTGTGTTTAAGACTGTTTATAACTGGGTAAATGAATTTAAACCCGGCCGTATAACAACAAAAGTTGAACGTCGTTCAGGACGCCCCGTAGAAGTGAGTACGCCCGACATGGTCAACAAAATCCACGATATGGTGTTGAGTGATAGAAAATTTCAATTGCGAGAATTAGTTGAAGCCACAGAGATATCAAAGAGTCCAATCATTTAAATTTTTTATGAAAAATTGGGGATAAAAAAAATATCAGCAAGATGGGTGCTGCGTTTGCTCACTGTTGAAAACAAACGAACCCGCGTGGTCACCTCTGAGGCTCTTTTGGCACGCATACGTCGTAATCCGGAAGACTTTTGGCGTCGACTCGTAACTGTAGATGATACATGGATACACCACTACACTCCTGAAACCAAAGAACAGTCCAAACAATGGATCACCGCAGGAGAACCAGCCCCAATGAAGGCAAAGACAGTAAAGTCAGCTGGCAAGATTATGGCCACGGTTTTCTGGGATGCGTATGGAATCATTTACATTGACTACTTGGAAAAGGGCCAGACGATCACTGGACAATATTATGCGTCATTATTAGGTTAGCTGAAAGAAAAAATCAGAGAAAAACGTCCTCACTTGAACATAAAAAAATGCCTCTTTCTTCAAGACAATGCTTTAGTTCACACGTGTGCAGTTTCGATGGGAAAAATTAATGATTTGAAGTTCGAATTAATTGACCATCCATCATATTCTCCTGATTTGGCTTCCGGTGACTTTTTCTTATTTTCTAACTTCAAAAAATAGTTTACCGTACAATAATTTACGTCGAATGAAGAAGTCATCGCCGAAACAAATGCCTATTTTGAGGTTTTTCAGAAATCGTATTTTTCTGATGGCTTAAAAAAACTGGAAGGCCGTTTAATAAAATATATTGACCTTCAAGGAGATTATGTTAGGAAACAAAAAAAAATTACATACGCAAAACTTTTTTTTCCTTCTTTTTGTAAAGAGTTATTGACCCCCCTCGTATATACGAATGTAAGTAAAATTCCAAGGAAATTCAGACTTTTCCCTAGTTTCTTATAGTGCGAATTGTCCCATAAGCAGAGCTAAAGTCTTTCTCATTTTTTTTTTTTTTAATTATTTAACGTAAGAAGTATTCGCAAATTTTGAGAAATGAATTTTCTAAATTTACAAGTAAATAAACATTAATACTAAAGTTTTAACACATGTAAACTTTACAAAATTAGTTATTGGTCGTTTTAGTGTAATTTATAATTATCACAAATAGTATCGTCAAAAGTTATTAACTAATAAAGTGAATTAATGCAATATTACAATATTTACAATAGAACAATATTAAATTTTACATAACTTTATAGTTTATTAATTTTAGAAGTAATTTCTAAAAAGAAATACTCAAATTAGTTAATAACATTTGAATAATAAAAAATGTTCATATTTGTAACGGTTTTTTCTACAATCTTATAATGCAATTACTACATTAATCATTTAAGATTTATAAATTATAAAGCTATCATTGTTATGTACAAAATTAATGCTTTCGTTCTATACACAACTTAAGGTTTAAATAAATTATTGATTATTTATTTATTAATAACAGTAATAATTAAACTGTGATTAATGAAACCAATTCTTACTCATGTTTTTAAGATACTCATTGTGAATTTAGACTATTTACATTTTTCTAATAATTCATATTTATAATGTAATAAACAAATTATCTTTGCATATTAAAGTTCCTTATTATTTAATAATTAAACGCAATTCGTATTACTATATTCTAAATCTATGTACTAAAATCTATATAAGAAATACTTTGTTATATCAAAATTACGTCTAATTAACATATTTTATTCAAATAACAAAATTCATTATATCTATATCTATCACTTTGTGACATCACGCTCCTTATATGGATATGAAATTAGATTCTTGTACTAAGACAATCGAATAATAGGTGAGGTGGCGCCGTTTAAGATGCTAATTTGTGAAAACAGATTTGTAACACGTACGTTAATAATTTAAGCCCAAACAACGTTGCGTCACAAATTATTTAAGGGGAAAGGCTCGGAAGGCGCATTCGCTTCGTCGCGAAAATTTAACGAGGGCTATTTCGTCTGGTAATATAGATAATCGCAATTTAATCAATTACAAGAGAGACAGGTTTGAACAGAATAAACTCATCAATTCAACTATTTTACTCTTTATTGCAACAATAATATACATCCGGCGTTGACGTGTGCGCCGGCCGAGTCCGGGCTAAGTTCGTTCCGTGCGAATTAACGCACAGGAAACAGAACGTCACCTTACAACGTATCTCGCGAATTCCGCGAGGGCGATGCGAGTTCACGCATACAACCGCTCGTCCGCGTCCGGCCTATACGATGCTAGGAGAGAGAGAAATCGAGGTGCGCACCGAGAAACCAAAAAGGGTACCTGACCTTGAGAGGGAGCGCTGCTGCTGAAGTCCACGTCCTCTGAGCAAGCGATGTAGTCCTCGAAAGGCGGGATTCTAGATGCAGCCGGTCTTCCTTCCTGCTGATGGTCGCTATATGGCAATCAACCGCACAAACACTGGTTCTGGTCGCGAAGCTTGACTAGCTGGCAATTAATTGCCGGTCAAAACTTTACTGACTGCGATCTCGCGCCTTCCGCGATTTCTTACGCGCCCCTCCCTATAGGTACTCAAAACGGCCGAGCGCCGCCGGCTACGCACACATGTGCGGCTCATGCCGGTGACACTATTTCTCTCTCTCCTCCTCTGCTCCCCGCTCACGCCTATCCCTCCAACGCCAGGCATCTCCGCCGATCAGGAATCAGACCTGCAACAAAGCCACATCGTGCGTCGATACTCGGTTTTACTCAACCAAGACCGATGTGGCAGCGGCTCAGGGGAAGGCACGCGGAAGAGAGAGAGAGGCGAACAGGGCGATCGAATTCAACGATCGACTCGCCCGTCACAGAATGATGAGTTTACCGGGTTGCAGTGATTCAGTGAAATAATTGACTAGCTCATAGATAGGACCGTTAGACATATACGTACGAGTATATACACTGCCGCTCACATAAATTTGGCCACCCCATCAAAAATCTGTCAAACTTTGAAGTTTTGTACCTCTATAAGGAATCAACCGATCTAAAAAATTCAAAGTACGTTTTGAAGCTTGTACCAAGCCCTTTAATATGTGATGAAAATACTTAAAAAAATAATGTTTAATAAATTTTTTATAAACAAAGAAAAAAAAAATTATTAATTTTTTTCGTCCATTTTCAAATTGGCATAACTTTGTTAAAAATAAACAGATTAAAAAAAAACAAAATGGAGGTTAAAGCTATGGTACTCCATTTTAAAATGCGCTATGCAGAATTTCGGTTCATTTATTTTTTAGGGAATTTTTTAATTTTATGTAAAAAAAATCACATTTTTTTCAACAACTCATACCTCAAAAACTATGACTCAAACTAAAAAAATCATAAGAGCAAAAATTATGCATTTTTACTCAACGAATACGAATTCAACGTAAAATATTCAAATTTTCAAAAAAAATTTTTTTTTTACCAGGAAAAAGAGATTTTTATTTACAATTATTTATTAAACTTTTAGTGAAGTATTATATAATGAGTTATAAGATTTGTATACGTAGTATTGATTGAAATAAATAATGGATATTTTTTACAATCGGTATACAATCTACTTTATAATGGTATCATACCTATGATAATAGTAGTTCGTATACAATGAATGCACACATATATATACCTTGATATACACTGCCGCTCACATAAATTTGGCCACCCATAAAAAAAAAACTATAGTAAACTTGCAACTCTCCTTGAACCATGGTCACGAAAAACTTTTGTAAAAACAAGACACTGTTTCGCATATACATAGCAGTGTATTGCGGCGCAGAAATCCCGCAAAACTTATAGTCTTTACTTTTATATCAAGGTATATATATGCGTGCATTCATTGTATACGAACTACTATTATCATAGGTACGATACCATTATAAAGTAGATTGTATACCGACTGTAAAAAATATCCATTATTTATTTTAATCAATACTACGTATACAAGTCGTATAACTCATTATATAATATTTCACTAAATGTTTAATAAATAATTGTAAATAAAAATCTATTTTTCCTAGTAAAAAAAAAAAATTTTTTTTTAAATTTGAATATTTTACGTTGGATTCGTATTCGTTGAGTAAAAACGCATAATTTTTGCTCTTATGATTTTTTTAGTTTGACTCATAGTTTTTGAGTTCTGAGTTGTTGAAAAAAATGTAATTTTTTTTACATAAAATTAAAAAATTCCCTAAAAAATAAATAACGTATTTTAAAGAGGAGTACCATAGCTTTAACCTCCATTTTGTTTTTTTTTAATCTGATTATTTTTAACAAAGTTATGCCAATTTTCAAAATGGACGAAAAAAATTGATAATTTTTTTTTTCATTTGTTTATAAAAAATTAATTAAACATTATTTTTTTAAATATTTTCATCCTATATTAAAGGGCTTGGTACAAGGTTTAAAACGTACTTTGAATTTTTTAGATCGGTTGATTCCTTATAGAGGTACAAAACTTCAAAGTTTGATGGATTTTTGATGGGGTGGCCAAATTTATGTGAGCGGCAGTGTACATAAATGTATTAGGGCACTTGATTAAAATCATTGTTTATTATCATACAAGGATATTTTTATTATTATATAAGGAACGTGACATCATATCCATACGAAATCCATTGCTTACCATGCAAAATTTGTAATTTCAAGCTTTTTCAATAAACAAAAATATTTTTTGAGTTAAATTTGATACGTTTAAATTTATTATGAGAATGAAGCAAAACTTAGCGAAATTTAATTGATAAGTATTCATCACGATCAATTTTGCAATAAACAAATGTAATATGAATTTAATTACATAGTTAAATTAGCGTCTTAAGAAAGGAAAGCAAGACTTTGAAACATTAATAGCTACGTTTTTAAAAAAATATACACATTCAAAAATGATAAAAAAATAATAAGTGAATAACCTCTCATAGGTGTTTGAAAAGAAGCACTCGAAGCACTATTTGTTTCGGTACTGATTTCAAATGCTACAAAAGATTGTACTGGCGTACTAGTACTAGCACTAGCAGTTTGATTTATCACAGGCAATCCATCTTCTGGGCTCAGTTCCAATCCATTACCATGGCTTGTAGCTATGACTTCTAAAACATATTCATTTAGTGTTTTAATTCCTAAAACTTGCTCTGTGATGTTGCCAGTTTTCTTTTGACTCTTCACTTTTTGAGCATGGTACGTTTTCGCGTTTCACTTCACACTTTGCCAACACTAAAAAAAGAATAATAATTAAAAATAATAATTTAATTTAAATACGTAAAATTATCATAATCATAAAAATATAACAAATTATTACATCAATAATCTGAATAGGGGTGTTAGTTTGCCAATTTGCACAAATAAGGTGAGTCAATTTTTGCAGAAGACTATTTTTGTTAATAGTCCATTGTACCCCATTGAAAAGCTTGCAGCTAACTTGCTGTGACTTCATTAAATAAATTGTTATGTGTTCGGATGTGTTAGAAATTTAGAAAAATAGTAGAATAATACACATTTAATTGATAGCGTTATCAACAATTGTAGGTGACGATTTTCTTTTTAATAGTTTTTTTCTCTCTGTATAATGCAAAAATCATACTTACATTTGTCCGTCCATTTTCTCTCAGTATCTTTGTTTTTTTCGTTATCTCGCGCTTTATACATCAAAATTACAAGTTAACCTACAAGCTTAAATCTTCAAACATTATTACCCACGTATTTTAAACCTCAGATTATTAAATCTTCGAACACAAAACCCCAAAACACTGTAACCCACGAGTATTAAACCTACAATAGATTAACTTCCAAGCTCAAAATCTAAACCATCAAATACTGAACCACTAGGATTCTAGTCTATCTTTTGGTTCAAACTTAACAGATAATGCTAGGCATACAATAGCCTACACATGCTAACTCCTCGTTAGGTTAATTTAAATGCTCAAACTTCCTGTAAGTACTATCGACATATTGATTTTGTTAAAAGAAGAAAACTTCAGATTGCGAAACTATAAATCAGTGTAGATTCACATAAATCCGTCTCAGCATTCTTGTTCAAATCGTCAGAATATCGGAGTTTCTACTAAACAAAATACTCTCATTTTTATATGAAACCTTTAACGTTTTATTGGGTTATTATCTTCTCTTTTTAAACACCAATGTTACTCTGTCATTATTTTTTCATTTCATCGTCATTGGTAATGCTGTTTTTTATGGGAATCTTGATGCAACGATCACTCATTTCTGTGCTGTATACTCTCAAATTTTCCGACACAATAGTCTTATGCTTTGAATCACGACTGTTCCCTAGAAATTTTTCGACGAACTCTTTGAAACGTACTCAAACTTCCTTTTCAACAGATATATTGGTTTGGATAAAATGAGAATCTTTCATAAGCTTTCTTATGTTTGGTTCAATAAAATACCCTTCTTGATTTTTGCATCGTTTAGACGAGGAAAAGACTTTCTTAATAAAAACTTATTGAAACATTCTTTTGCGGTATCCAAAGCTTTAACTAATCGCTCCATTAAACTTAGTTTCTTGTGAAATTCTGGTAATAAAATGCTCTTTCTATCTACAAGGTTATTATAGATTCCTATGTACCTAGCATTATCTGTTAGGTCTAAGCCTAAATGTAGATTAGAAATCGGTCGTAAGTTGGAAACGAGTGAATTATACTGTTTTGGTAGTACTGTTTTAGATTTATTTGAGGGTTTTGAACTTGTAGATTAACCTGTTAACCTATAGTACACGGTGTGCTTAAAGGCTGCAACAGTTTGACTAAAATGGATCCAAAATCGCCTAAAGCAGGAAATACATATGTTGTTTGGACAACAAAAATCAGTTTAATTTAAAATCCTTGTTACTCCCTTTCACAAGCTACGAGCATTCATAGATTTTACTAATCAACTGTGTGCCATGCTACTTGCGTCGACAAGTTTTTTGTATAAGATGTATTTTAAAATTCATCGCTTTTCCGATATACTTCAAAAATAAATTTTTTGTTCATCTTTACATTAGAACTTCGTAGTTACCACTTTTAACCAAGCCCAGGACCAACGGCGAGGACGTAGTGACTGAATGGTCCCATTTTCGTTTTTTTTAGTTTTGTTTTTTATGATTTTTAAAATTTTATATTTATTTTTTTTTATTTTTTGCGTATTTTTTTTTTAAATAAAACATTAATTAAACAATATATAATGACAATAAGTCATTTGTAATCTTATTTAGGAACATTAACTAGCTGAAAGTAAAAATAATTTAAAATTATAAATGTAGCGAAGAAAATTCTATTACTGCTTTTAACAGCTGTGATGAATATGATACGTGATGTATAATTGATACCTTGTATCGTGCCCAGAATTTCAAAAAACCACGATGTATAGATTCTCCACTTTGCTCTGACCAATACCCTAATCCATTATTGTTTTCTATTTATTTTCATCTCTCTTTAACGAAATAAAACAATATGTGGAGGTAGCAGTCTATTGTCCTTTAATTATTAACAAGAGTTTAAAATCTGTTACAAATTTAAATGAAATATTATTTAGTTTTGTTACATCAACTAAAAGCTTAAAATTATCATAAGATTTTTTGATTTGAGGAACAATACATAATAATATCAATTTATCAAAATTTTCTTTTTCAAAATCAAGAAGTGTTAAATAGCATGACCTACAGATATTTAAATGATATTTTTTACTATTAAAATCAAAATCTTTCGACACATACTTTTTTATGAGATTTGCCATTTTATCATTTATCAGAAACTTTTCTGGCTTAACTTTACCAAAAACAAGATTTTTTACCACAAGGACCGCATATCTTTTTTCTGTTCTCATTATGAGAACATTTACCACCGTGACTCATATTAAAAATAAAATATTTGTAATAATAATGATATAAAATTAGAAAGAATTTGTTGAATTATGAATCTCCGCTCAGTTGTAAATTTTAGAAATTTTCAAAATACGATTATGCTTAATCCTTGCATTTATGTATAACTTAAGATCTTTTATTCTTAATATAAGTTGCGTGTTTTTACATAGGCCACCTAGCGTCAGTAAAACTGATTAAGTTACTTAAGCCTATATGTAACAAATACTCAAATTTTTTATCACCATTAATTTAGTTTTTTTATTTAATCATTTATTCAATTTGAGAAAATGGTGAATTTGAGATAGTAGTATCATTCGGAGAACGTTAATTTGGTTTTTTTATTTGAAACTGTTTTTCCGTATCAAATATTGCAGCTTTACACTCAAACTCAGATTAAATATCCGACATGAATTATAATAATACGAGGTGTGTTCAAAAAGTAAGGTGACTTTTCAAATTTCATGGGCAACGTACTTTCGATTATCGATTTTTTTGTTTTGTTATGTTGGTACACTCTTCCCGAACATTATGCACCGTTTGCGAGAAGCAATACGAAGAAAACGCCTAGAATTGTGGAAAAACAATTCATGGCTTTTGCATCACGATAATGCCCCTGCTCACTCATCTTTGCTTGTGAGAGATTTTTTGGCAAAAAACAACACCACAATCATGCCTCAGCCGCCATATTCACCGGATTTGGCCCCATGTGACTTTTTCTTGTTCCTAAAACTAAAGAGACCTATGAAAGGACGGAGATTTGCAACGATTGAAGAGATAAAGACTGCATCGCTGGAAGAGTTCAAGGCTATACCGAAAAGTGCTTATGAGAAGTGCTTTGAGGATTGGAAAAACCGTTGGCATAAGTGTATTGTATCTGAGGGGGATTACTTTGACGGGGACAACATAAATATTGATAAATAAATAAATATTTTTTCTTAAAAATACAAAGTCACCTTACTTTTTGAACACACCTCGTATGCGATTATAAAAGCCTCTTAGTACAGGTTGTTATGTAAAAATCTAAGAATGCTCGTAACTGACAAAAAGGAGTAGCTAGAATTTTAAATTAAACTGATTTTTAATGTCTAAACAACACAGGAACTTTTTGCTTTAGCAGATTTTGGATCCATTTTATCAAACTTTTGCAGCCTTCAAGTACACCGTGAGTAGGTTTGAAACGCTTTGGTTGTAGTGTCATTGGATTTTGAACTTGGAAGTTAAACTGTTTTAGGATTGAAACACTCTGGTTATACTGATTTAATGTGTCGTAAAGAAATTCCATATATTTATTTTTAATGATGTCCCGATTTAAAAAAAATGCGTTTCAATGATGTAACGGTATAAAATAATCTTCATTGAAGCATATAATAGTATTTTTTGCATTTTAGGTTAGAAAATTTCACGTATTATACTTTCTAGCTCATACCTGATGTTGAATTTAGGTCAAGCGATCCAAAAAACTTAAAAATATTTTGGTTGCTTTCTAAAAAAATTTAGGCTTATTTAATAAGTCTATAGAGGAAGAGCTAAAATGCTAAACGTAGGGAACGATGTAGAGCGAAAAACTGAGCACAGATTCAGCTCATAAAAATCGTTTGTGGACGTAAGGACTTGTCTCTGGGTTTAAAATTTGTTGGCCTGTGTTATTTTTATATGGTATAAAAATATAGAGCTATTACATAATTAATTAACCAAAATTAACAAAAAAATATTTTACAACCGACTTACCTGCGAATAGATTTTCAGTTTTAACTTGTATAAGTATTTATTACAAAAATTAAGACTGTGTAGTGAAATACCAAAAGAATGTTACAAAATCATCAATCAAATCAAAAAATAGAATATTTTTTAGCAAATTTACCTATAATTAGATGTAACGGTCCAGTCTGATTTGTCCCTTTTTGCTTCTGCAAAATAGCAACCCGTCATGCACGATAAAACCAAAGAAAAGCGGTAATTGAGCGAAGGCGCTCTTCTCACATATATATGTAAATGTGTTAAGGCAATTCAGCGAAAACAAGACCATATAAGGAGCGTGACGTCACGACCGTGGGAAATTTATTGTCTTCAATGCAAAATCAACAATTGCAAAGTTTTTCAAATGAACAAAAGCATCTTTTTAGTCAATTTTGATGCGCTGATCTTGAATTTCATGTTGTTGTAGTTATCAAGCATGTATTTATTAGTTTAATTTAATTTACAAGTTAATTGTGTTAGTTATTTTGCAACAAATAATTATATTGTTAATTCGAATATGCAATTGCGTTCGTAACGTATTGAAACAGAGAAGCAAGAATTTGACACTTTGGTAACTAATCTTTCACTGAGTTATCAATAAATAAAAAATTTATAATTTACTTAAACAATTAAAATTGCGTTGTTAGATAGCGATTCGATTGTATATATCTGTAAAATTAATTATAATGATAGTCACTAATTTCCTAATTTTTAAATGGGTAAAATTAATTATAATGATAGTCACTAATTTCCTAATTTTTAAATGGCTAAAAAAGAAATTTGCAAATTCGTTTTTTAATTATTATTCAAAATTGGATAGTTATAATAATCGTTTTTAATTTAAATAATGTTCCACTAATCTTAAGCGATTTTTTAATGTAAAAATTTTCCGTAAATTTATTGTAAAATTGGTGTTATTTGATTATCAAATTGTATTACGAGGGTCGTTTGAAAAGTCCGTGCAAAAATAAAAACTGCTTGATTTTTTTTAATAAATCTTTTTTATTTTTCAACATAGTCTCCTTTTAGGCTTATACACTTCATCCAACGCTGCTCTAGTTTTTTCATCCCTTCCAAATAATAGAATTTGTCCAAGTCTGTAAAATAGGCATTCGTTTCTGCAATCACCTCCTCGTTCGAATAAAATCTTTTCCCCGCCAGCCATTTTTTCATATTAGGGAACAAATAGTAGTCCGACGGAGCCAAGTCTGGAGAATAGGGGGGATGTGAAACGAGTTGGAACCCTATCTCCATCAGTTTTGCAGCCATAACTGCTGAGGCGTGAGCTGGCGTGGTGGAAGAGGACTTTTTTGTGGGCCAATCGTGGACGTTTCTCTAGCAACTCGGTTTTCAAACGATCCAATAACGATGAATAATATTCGCCTGTAATGGTTTTACCCTTTTCCAGATAGTCGATAAAGATTATTCCTTGCGAATCCCAAAAAACAGTCGCCATAACCTTCTCGGCCGAAGGAATTGTCTTCGCCTTTTTCGGAGCAGATTCCCCCTTGGTAACCCATTGATTAGACTGTTCTTTGGTCTCAGGAGTGTAGTAATGTATCCATCTTTCATCTACAGTGATGAAACGACACTTAAAGTCTTGCGGATTTTGCTGGAACAGCTGCAAACCATTCTTGCAATACTTCACGCGATCTCGTTTTTGGTCAATCGTGAGCAATCGCGGCACCCATCTAGCGGATAGCTTTTTCATATTCAAATGTTGGTGCAAAATATTATGTAGCCGTTCGTTCGAGATGCCTACAGTACTAGCAATCTCACGCACCATCACTCTTCTGTCAGCCATCACTATATCATGGATTTTATCAATGATTTCTGAATTGGTAACCTCAACAGGCCGTCCAGAACGTTCAGCGTCTTTTATGCTCATATGGCCACTCCGAAAATTTTGAAACCACTTATAAACCATTCTAATCGAAGGTGCACAATCACCATAATGTTTATCAAACTTCTGTTTAATCTCCTGAGGCGTTTTGCCTTTGCAAAAGTAATGTTTAATTAATACATGAAATTTTTTGTCATCCATTTTTTTACAACCACTCGATTTCTTTGATTGAAATGAATGTAAAACGCAAAGTAATTGGCCGATCTGGCTGAAACTTGGTGTGTGCTCTTCCAAGATATGTCACTAACTGAAAATAACCTTGATACGTACTAGTAGTGCCATCTCTCTGACTTTGCACGGACTTTTTAAACGACCCTCGTACTTGTAACTCTAAAGGGCGATTTTTCCTCGAGAAACGATTTATGTTAAAAAATTCGTTATTTCACACTTAATTTTTTAAATCAAAAAATTTAATTTCGATCTAGCCATTTTGCGACAAAACATGTGCAAAGCTTATATCAATTTCAAAAATAGCGTTGTAAGGGCTACCAAGCGTAGAAAGGAGCCGATTTCGCAAGTATAAATTCGCTCGTCGTTGCGGCAAGAGGATTCACTATCCTACCTTGCTTAACAGCGCGAGCATTAATTTGAAATAAAGACTCAGCAATTTCCTGAGACTAATTTCATTATTCAGTGGTTAGCCTGCTAATTCCTTTCCTTACGATACCTAAGCGCTCAACTCATAACACTATCTCTCTTATAAGAAAAAAGTAGCCTTAGATATCTCCTCTCTTCAAATTCATCAACTGCTAAGAAATTAAATTAAGTGTTTGTGGCGGCGCTGTCGGACTTCTCCCCGATAGATGCAATCTTACTCAATCATATTTCAAAACTATCCATCGAAATAGAAAACATTGTGTTTGCTATTCAATGAATTTTGAGATTTCATTTCTTGTAGAATATATGCGTGTCAACTTCTTGCTACTCTCGGAAACGCGATTACAAATATAATAGAAAGAGTCCGAACTATTTATTTGATAACGCGACATAGACTCAAACGTTACATAGATGAGTTTAATTTTGTTTATTGACAATATGTAAAGAGGTTTTTTTATAAAATTCTTTTTGTTTTTTTTAAATCAATTTTTCTTGTTTAAAACATAATATTTTTTAGCAAGTATACTTATAATTAGATAAGTTTAATTTGGTTAAGTGATAATATATAAAAAGTTTTATTTCATAAAAATCGTTTTGTTTTATTTTAAAATAAACGCTGTCTCTTGTTTATAATAACTATAGTTTGTTAATCAATTAAAATTATAATTTTTACACAAGATAGCTGATTGCAAAAACTTTTTTCATACCTTTTCTAATTAAATGAAATTTTTTAAATTTCGCGCTAAATTGATTGCACTTGTGCAAAAGTCAGTGCTACACAAGTGCAATTTTAAAGCTAATGCCACCAGCCTTTACTTCACTTATCATTAAAGAGAATGGATACACTTTAATGATTTTTTTGGATATATCGAAATCATTGAACAGAGCGAAGTGGATTAATCTCGTGACCCATTAAATTATCTGATTTAAATCCACTTAATTTCTTTTTGTAAATACATCTCTGCACCATTTTGCCTTAATGAGCTGGGTCTCTGTAAGATCTTGTCTTAACTAACTAATCTTTACATGATTTTGCCTTAATTAATTGAATCTTTATACAATCTTGCTTTAGTTGTGTAAATATGTGCCCATCATCGTATCGTGCTTAAAGGGATCATATCGATGGTCAGAAGGTTAACCCTTTCAGGGGCACATTTTTCTGCTGCACTTATCCTAGACATGAAAGTGTATATAAGGGTTTATGAAGTCGCTTATTACGAATCTGAAATCTGATTTTCAAAATTTAAAATGGTGGATCCAATATGGCTTGCATAATTTTCAAACATTAGCTTATATAAATTAAAATTTGTATACTTAGATTTTTGGGGTCGTTGATTACGAATCTGAACTCCTATTTTCAAAATTAAAAATGGCGGATGCAATATGGCTGGTGAAACATTTGAAATTAGAAAATAATTTTTTTTATATGAGAGTCTGAGGAGTCGCTAATTCTGATTTCAGCATTCTAGAAAATTTTCTACTAGTTACATATGGTTGTAATTATTTTTTAGTTTTGCAATGTAGAGTAACTGATCACGGGTGTAGTCCCGAATTTTCAAAATAAAGATTATGAATCTAAAGTAATGAATAAATATTTGGAAAATTCTACCAACAGAATCTAATTGTAGCTTTACTCAATATGAATTTGATATTCAGTATCATGCTGCAGTAATTTTTTATTTATGATATTCAGCAAAGCAATTTTTCTTCGCATTGATACATAAAGTCACATTGCATGTTGTGCAGTAGAATTGGGATCGAACACGATTGTTTTTAGTACTACAAAACTCACAATTTTTGTAGAGTCTTTCATAAACACCAGGCAAATGTTTCTGTACTGACGTCCTGATACTTTCAAGTGTTTTGACTTTTTTTGAAGCAGGAGTTTTAGGAATATTTGAACATGGTCTTCCTCGCTTCTTTTGGCAATTTAGTCCTATCAACTCATCTACAACTAATAAACGAAACTTTTCAATTTCAAATCTTTATCAGGATTGAGTAATTTGAAAATCATAAAAGATGTAGCGTCCAGGCGTCGTCGGGGAAGTACTTTAGAGGTAGCCGGAGAGAAGAGAGTGACGTAGCCAGTAATTGATTTACTAGGAAATACCTTTATTGAGTACGGGTATGTATAAAGGAGCAACCGACCGGAGTAACGGTTAGAGCGGAACTAACTGGCAGCGGCAGTCGGCCGCCGTGGCGACGCGGCGCTGGCCATCGAAGCCACGGTGCTCAGCGATAGTCGGCTGTGTAGATCCCTACAAAGAGTTGACAAGAGTGACATCTATGAAGTGCCATAGTAAGCAGTGCCACCATTTTCTACTTTTTCTTGTGATTTCATAGAATGATTTCATGCGATCTGATTTGTCAACACATCGCATATGAGCATTATAATCCTTCGCCATTTGAGGGCAAGCTATAGTCTTCAATGAACCATCTTTTTGTTTTCTGTGTACCTCAGACAAATCCAGCGCCGGATTAGACTTTTTCGAGGCCCGGGACTAAATCTTGCAGGGGCCCCTCTTAAGGGTAGCAAAAATCCAAATTTTCGCAAAATGAAGGAAATAAGGGTTTTTTTGTATCATTGAATTTTTATTATTAAAAACAACTTTTTTACAATAAATATAAACATTTCTATTCTAGTTTCATTATACATTAAAAGTATTTCTTTCTTGATTTTCTGCGCGCAAATTCAGTAATAATATCGTCAAAGTCTAGTCCTCTAAGTAACTCTTTTTCGATACTTAGTATAGACGATGAGGTCAATCTTTCATTCAACATTGTAGATCGGTACATGTTTTTGATACGTTTTAGAACAGAGAATGTTCTCTCAGTCTCGCAGTTTGCGATTGGAATCGTGACTAAAAGTCTATATGCTATATAGACGTTAGGAAAAACATGTATCATATCCAGTTGAATTACCCAATTTAAAACTTTAAGCGGGTTCAACAATGGCTCTTTTTCTTTTTCAATATCTGTTGAGCGGCTAGAAAAAAAACCTTTAGGCTGCTTTTTTATTAAGAGAATAAATTGCTGCATCTCAAGAAACAAATCTTCATTTAAATCTTCTGAATAAAATTCAACAAGCTCATTTACACTTTCTCGCAATTCAGTTTCATCAATGACTAGTAGATGCTGCAAAAATCCAAATAATTTAGTGATATGATTGTAAGCTTCGCTTCGAGTTCGCAATTCAGTCACAAGCTTGTCAATAATAACATAATAAGTGTCAATTCTGAATTTATCCGAACCAGTTAAAGTACAAGTTTGGATTTCTCCGTCAGCTAATCTCTTAGAAACTTTTTTCTTGTCCTTATCGACGTAATCTTGTTTAACTAAAGGACTGAGCTGTTTAGCTTTATCTTCAAACATAGAAAATTTTTCTCGTAAGTCTTCTACAAAGTCTACTAAACATCTTGTTTGCAGAAATTAAGTCTATGTCAACTTTTTGTAAATATTGACTAACATGGACAAAGCATGTCAGGATACAGTCCCAGAAAACGAGCATAAACGCATTTTCTAGTTTAGTCATATGCTTCATCAAAGTCGAAGCTTCATTTCGAACATCCAACTTTTGATCTGTGTCGCCAGTTATCTTTTCAAGAGCCTCATAAATACCTTTAAAATTATCTTTCATCGCTCTATATACCTCTTTCCTGCATGATCATCTCGTTTTGCTTAAATTTTTCACATTAACATCTTTTTCAGTTAATAGTTTCCATCTGTAGGTTGATGCAGTGAAAAATGCATAAATTTGTTGCAATACTCCAAAAAAATTAATTGCTATGATACATTCCTCGACACTACATCCACCCACTAAATTCAAAGTGTGTCCATGACAAGGCGCAAAAACTGCAAATTTATTTTGAGAAATTATAGATGCCTGAAGGCCATTATATTTGCCTGACATATTTCGGGCTTGTCGTAAGTCTGTGCTCGGCAATTTTCAATTTTAATGTGCCGACCTGCCAGTAAATCACACTACATCTGACATTGACCGACCCTTGTGACTTTTGATTTTTGTAAAGCAAAAAAATCGTTCATACACGCGGCCGTTCAGATAATACCGAAATACTACAGATAACTGATCGACATGAGAGATATCTGGTGTTGAATCTAAAACAAGTCCCCAGTATTTTGCCTTGTCTATTTCACCTACAATGTGTTCTCTAACTTTCTCAGCCATGGCCTGTATAATTTCTTCATAAATTGTCTTAGACAAATATGATACACTGCCACGTCCTTTGTTTGCATATAATTTCAAATGTTCATGTAAAAATGGATCGTACTCAGCGAGTAACTCAATAATTCCCAGACAGTTACCATTGTTTGGCGAATCAACTACTTCATTCGAACCTCGAAACGGAAGTCCCCTTTCAGCCAGCAATCGTACGACTGATGCCACTCTCTTCAATACTTTGTACCAATGTTGCACTTCGTCCTCAAATGGCTTGACCATACTTTTATCAATTCGGAGACTTTCTGTACAATAAGCAAGATATGCAACCATACACTTTGCGTGCTCTTTGCTGTTTTCATGAGAATATACGCATTCTTCACCTTTCTTCCAATTCGAAAATCCACCGTTCACGAAAGTATTCTTAAAATCTGATGAAAATAACTTGCAAGTATAACAAAATATGGAACCTAGAGATTCAGAAAACATTACCCACTTCCTTTCACATTTTTCATTATTAGGCATTTTTTTATAAAACAAGCTCTGTGAAAAATATCTGTTTTGGTTGTTGATAATTCTTTTAGATGTTTTGAAACTTGAATTTTTGTTTTGGAAGAACGAATAATTTTTCTCTAAATACTTTTCACGTTCAGAGCTTATTTCACTTAGCTTTGATGGCCATAACGCTGGATCTTGCTGTATACCTTCATGAGTTTCCTTACCAGGTTTTATATTTTCCTCGTCAGCGTCATATTCATTGTAAACATTCGCACTTTGTTCATTTCCATTTGAAGTTTTAGTTATTTGAGATATGCTCTCTTCTTTTTTTTCAAGATGAATTTCAGCAGATGCTGCAAATAATTCTTCATTGTTGGCATTTTCAGAAGCCAAGGCATTTAGATCTTTATTGATGTTAAGCAGCTTTTGGCTTGAAGTGACAATCTTTTCAATAGAATCATTGTTTGAATGAACATAATTTTCATCAGTCGGCTCTAAATCCGCAGCTGAAGCTAATATATCTTGAGATGAACCTACAACAATTATTTTGAAAATTCAACAAAATACTCGCTATGTTTATAAGTAGCTTAATTCTGTATGTATAGTCGCCCAATATAATACAGTCAAAATCGTTTTATCATCTCCTGAGAACTTACATCACGCGCGTACTGCGCGTACTTATACATACGAGGTGTGATCAAAAAGTAAGGTGAATTTTTATTTTTTTCAAAAAATATTTATTTATTCATCAATTTTTATTTTATCTCCTTCAAAGTAATCCCCCTTGGATATAATGCACTTGTGCCAACGCTTTTTCCAATCCTCAAAGCATTTCAAAAAATCATTTTTTGTGATCTTGTTTAGTTCATCCTTCGATGCCATCTTTATCTCCTCAATCGTAGCAAAACGCCGTCCTTTCATGGGCCTCTTCAGTTTTGGGAACAAGAAGAAGTCACAGGGGGCCAGATCTGGGGAATACGGTGCCTGTGGCATCGTTACTGTGTTGGTTTTAGCCAAAAATTCGTGCACAAGCAACGATGTGTGAGCAGGGGCGTTATCATGGTGCAAAAGCCAATTTTTATTTTTCCGAAAATTCGGACGTTTCTGGCGGATTGCTTCGCGCAAATTGCGCATAACTTGCAGGTAATATTCCTTATTTACTGTTCTACCCTGTGGCAAGAACTCATGATGCACCACGCCCCTGCAGTCAAAGAAAACTGTAAGCAAAACCTTTACATTTGATCGAACTTGGCGTGCTTTTTTTGGTCTTGGTGATCCAGAATGCCTCCACTGAGACGATTGAGTCTTAGTCTCGACGTCATAACCGTATACCCATGTTTCGTCACCTGTTATAACCCTGTTGAGTAAATCTGGATCATCGTTGACGTCATTCAGTAGCTCTTGGGCGATGCTCATGCGACGTTTCTTTTGGTCGAAATTTGAGCAATTTCGGAACAAACTTCGCTGACACACGTCTCATGTCTAAAACACTCATCAAAATTGATTGGCACGAACCAAATGAGATGCCAATATCATCAGCAATTTCTCTAATGGTAATTCGACGATTTCCCAACACTATTTTCTT
Organism: Phymastichus coffea; assembly: GCF_024137745.1. NCBI lineage: Eukaryota > Metazoa > Arthropoda > Insecta > Hymenoptera > Eulophidae > Phymastichus > Phymastichus coffea. The sequence goes on along the minus strand of NW_026706826.1, from coordinate 5,686,085 downwards.
CACTTCTTCAACATTCTCATCAGTTGTTGATGTGCTGGGGCGTCCAGAATGAGGTTCGTCGTCGGTGTCTTCTCGGCCTTCTTGGAAGAGTTTATACCACTTGTAAACATTTTTTTGGCTTAAAGTAGACTCACCGTATGCCACTTTCAGCATTTCAAGTGTTTTGGAACATTTGATTCCATTTTTCACACGAAATTTAATGCAAACTCTTTGATCCATGTTTTTAGACAGCAGCAAATCGTGGAGCACGCAAAACACTTCTAACCTTGATGCCTCTCACAAACAAACCAAACATACTACAAAGCTGAAATTTGGAACGTATGTTCTAGACGAGTGTACCGACATAATCAAATAAAAAAGTCGAAGATCGAACGGACGTAGCCCGCTAAATTTCAAAATTCACCTTACTTTTTGATCACACCTCGTATATAATAACGAAGAAAAAAACAACGTGAGGAGGGACCTGGAAAAAGTGATAGAGGAAAAGAGATAAAAAGGAAACAGTCTGCTACTATTGGAGACTTTAACGCAAGAGTGGAGGAAAGGAGTGCTAGAGAGGCCAACGGTAGGAAAAGAAAATCACAGGACAAGAAAAAAACAAGGAAGGAGAGTGGCTGCCAGTAATTTGCAACGAAATGGGGTGAATAATAAGATATGGAAATACAGAAGGGGATTGGGAAGGGGAGATAATGTACATCGGTACAGGATGCAACTCTACTGTTGCCTATATTATTGAGAGGCAGGATGAAATGGGAGATATAGTGAGAAGGATGAAAGTGGAGAGAAGTTTAACATCTGACCATCTACCCATTACCTTTGAGTTAAAAACAGAAGAGGAGGGAAACATAGATGTAAGACAGGAGCAAAAGGAAGACGATGGAGTACAGAGGAAAATTATGAGGATAGTATCGAAGGAAAAAAAGAGAAATGAGTACAGAAAGGAGCTGAAGAGAGGAGCTGAAGAGAGGAGAGAAGGAATGGAACACGAAAACAGCAGAAGGAAGATGGAAAAGAATAAAAAGGATTCTACTGGAAGTAGGGAAAAAATAGGTCTACAAGAGAGATAAAAAACAAGATAGGAAGAAGAGAAAAAGCAAGAGAATGGAAAGATAAGGAATACAAAGATCTGAGTTGCCGAGTTTGGAAAAAACTGAAAAAATTTCTAATAACCAAAGAAGATAAGGATAAAGAGGAGTACAACGAGGGAAGAACAAGGTTGAGAGAGACAGAGAACAATAAAAAGAAGGAGATAGCGGAACAAAAGTGGACAAGACTAGAAAACAACAAGAGAGGAGCGAACTTCTGGGAAGTATTGAAAAGTTCAGAAAAAAAGGAGCAAAAAGGATTCAGGAATCACAGAGAAAGAGTGGTTGAAGCAGTTTAAGCCTGATGGAGAAGGAAGTATGAACCAGTTAGATAAAGAAAGGGGGCTGGGAAATGTTAAGGAAGGAAAGGAAAAAGTAAGAGAATGAAAGAAGAAGGGAGAAGACGAAGAAATGATATCAGCAGAGTGTCATGAACAGAGTAATAATCAGAGGGGAGGTGAAGAGGGTAATAAAAGGACTAAAAAAGGAAAAGCGTCAGGATAGGATGGAATTCCTGAAGAATTCTTCAAGAATATGACTGGTTGATGGAATTAACTGAGACGATAAATGAGATTTAAGTAAAAGGGGAGTTTACCTGAGGAATGGAAAAAACTCGCATCTTCCTAATTTTCAAATCGGGTGAAGAAAATAAGGCAGAGAACTATAGAAGAGTGTCACTGCCGGACGTAGGGTACAAGTTACTAGTGGGTATTTTGAAAGATAAACTCAGAACATGGATAGAAAAGAAAGTCATAACAGGGGAGAGTCGGGGTTTAGGACAGGGAGAGGAACGACAGATCATATTTTATCGCTAAACTGTATAATAGAGAACAAAATTAAGATAGAAGGAGGGAGCATAAACTTAGCCTTCATCGACTTCAAGAGAGCATTCGATACGGTAGATATAAAAATCATGGCAAGAATACTAGAAGAAGACGGAGTCTCAAGAAGAATGTTAAGGTTAATAAGAAAAATCTATAGAGAGACAACATGTGAAGAGATAATGGATAAGGGAATCTCAGAGGAGTTTAGAACCACGAGAGGGATAAAACAAGGCTGTTCGCTAAACCCGAACCTTCTTAAACTATATTTAAATGACATAGACAAGATGTGGGTTTCAAAAAAAGAAGGGGGCTCAGTCATAGAAAGAAGAAAGAAAAAGAAAAGCAAGAAGACGAAGCTTGCAAGATCCTAAGGAGAGACGGAAACAGAAGACAGAGAAGCAAAACTTGCAGACACATCTACACACACATACATACACACACATACACACAAAATACGAACATACGCGCAAATATAAACATACACATGCACACACACACACAAGACACAAGTAACAGTAACTTGTACAAGCGAGAGGAAGCAGGTATTGGAGGATGGAGCAAAATGGAAAAGAAGAAGAATCGAAGAAGAGAAAGAAAAAGGTAAACTAGAAGACAAAGCATAAGATACTAAGGAAAAATAAGTGAGGTTGAGGAAAGGAAAGGTAGAGGGAGTAATAGGAAACAAGAAAAAGCTGTCAAAGCCTTAATAAGGAGAAAGATAGATGAAATGATTAGCAAGAAGGAGAGCAAAAGCAAAGGAAAGGCAAAGGTGATAAAGCAAAAGAAAGTAATAAAGGAAAAGCTGAAAAGTAAATATGCAAGAAAGAGAAAAAAAAAACAGAAGAGCGGAAAAGGCAGATCTTGGAGAGAGAAAGAGAAAGAGAAGATTAATCAGAAGAAAAATGAGAAGAAAAGAGGAACAGACAGGCGCAGAAGACAGGGACACAAGAGTTGCAGACACACCTACAAATGCACATATTTATATAACACCCACATACACACGCTCGCGCGCACTCACACACACACACAAAACATACATAATCAACTACACAAGCTGGATACGAGACACAAATAGCAATATAAGAAATGTAAACCAAATGTAACATATAAGTTGTAAATAAATAAACTAACTAACTTACTATAAATATCTGGGCTTCTAGCTTGCTACAATATGAGGATACGGAAAAAATATCTGAAAAATGAAACAAAACATGCAGAGGGCTGTGAATAGCACTTGGGACTTAATGAAGAGAGCAAGACTGAACGTATTGGACAGAAGACTGATGATATTAAATGCAATGGGGAGGGCGGGATGCCTATATAGGTCGGAGGTGTGGGGCTGGTCGTTGCAAGAATTAGAAAATAGCACTGGGAATAAACATGAACACACCTGAATATATATGGAAGATGGAGGCAGGAATGGAGGGTCTATTTGAAAACGATAAAGAGGGTGACGAATTATATAGGAGAAATCACGAAAATGGAGGACGAAAGATTACCAAAAATATGCTTAAAAGAGGAAATTACAGGACTATTGAAAACAATCCAATAAGATGGGGGAAGGCGTGGTTAGAATCGGCTACAAAAGCAGGAAAAGGTGAGTTAAAGGTACTCATGGAAAAAGGATTAGAAAAAGGGAAACTATTGGAAACCACTGGAATAATTTTGAAAATAAGAGCAAAACAAGACATTCAAACAAGATGGAGTACGATAGATGAGTCAAAATACTAGAAGCACTACAAGAAATGGAAAACAGCTTTAGAGAGAGAGAAATACTGGAATGAAAGAGTTTGAGAGGGTAATCTGAAAGAGGAATAGGTAAGAATAAGGTGCAGGAGCATATGTAGGAGGGAAACAAAGGTTCCAACAATCAAGAATGTAGAATTTATGGAGAAGAGAATGAAGATCTACAGCACATCTGGATATGTGAAGTAGCGAGGAAGATTATTAAAAAGAAATGGGTAAAGGCGGTGGACGACTGAAGGGGCGATAGTAGGGAAGAGGAACTAATCAAAAAACTAGGAAGAGTACTGAAAGGGAAGATGGAAGAAGGAACATGCCAATATGCCAGGGCATTCGAAAAAATAGTAGAGAGAAACAAGAAAAATATGGCTAAGAAAATAAGGAGGGGGAGAGACAGGGAGGAGAAGTTAGGAGGATAGCAGCGACTATAGATTCGAAAGTCAAGGAGAGAGGGAAGCTGTAATAAGAAAGAAGGAAAGGAAAATTAGACCAACGTAAAGAAACGAGAAAGAAGAAGAAGGAAAAATAATCTAACCTAAAAGAATCGAGAACCAAAGAATGACAATTAATCCTAGACCGCGGAAAAATTATGTACATTGTTAGGATAAATTATGTAAAAGGAAAGTATTATATGAAGGGGGTAAAGTAAGCAACCTACGCATACTTATCAGGAAATAAATTATTATTATTATTATTATAACAAAAAGTTCTCAAAAAAGTACGTGATATGATTGTTATTCTATGCTAATTCTACATTATTCTACGCTAATAAACGTCATTTGTTATACTAGTGAATAAATGGGTGTGCTAGATCAACGAATTCATGATCATTTTATAAAAAGAATGAGGACTGGCAGGAAATTAAGGACAAGTGTCAAGAAAAAGACAGACAGAGCCGGCGACCTAATCAAAAGTAAACGAAAAAGCCCTCATGGAATTCATAAAAAAAAACATCAAAAAAGTTTTTAAAGTCGTTCTTAACGATATCCACAAAAAAGTTTTCCTGGAGGTATATGAAAAAATCCTCAGAAAGTTCCTCATAAAAGTCATCAAAATACACTTCTCGCATAAATTAAAGGAACAAAAAAAAATTTCTTTCTTTTAGAAATTTGTAACAGGTCTGTATTTCAGTGATAAATTGTCGTACAGGAAATAAAAAAATATAGCTTTTGAAGCTTGAAAACTCTAGATTTCGAATTCTTTAGTTACAAAGTTTTCGGAGCACCTGTAGCCATGCAATTCTTCGATAAAGCAAAAAAATTTTTACCTTATTATTTTACTCTACGGGCATGAAAAAATTTTTTCCAGCTAGACCAATGCATAAATCGCATAGCCTGTTTATTCAGCTTCAATTTGCTTTTTGCGGGAGTCAGGTACGACCATTTGTCTTCGAGATATCGAATTTTGAATGCAAAAAGATTCTTTTTCACTCAACTGCCGATATCTCTGAAACTACTGATCGCCCAGCGAACGGACAAAGGGTTTCGTTTTCTGCAGAAGATTTCCTACAAAAATCTGTCATGGTTTATTGGAAAAAAATTTTTTTTCCACCTGTAACGTTAACGTGAAAAAAGAGCAAAAAAGTGCCAATTTCCCTTCTTTTGGTTAATCGACTGTATCTTCGGCAGTATTGGAGGAAAAACTTAGGTTAGAAAAAAATTTTACATTCTAACGTACCCCAAACACTCGCCTAAATTTTTAGATCGATCGGTTCAGCGGTTTTCCTGGACCGATTGATTGCAATTTTGAAAAAATTAAGGGAACAAGATTTTGTTCCTTTGTTACGTCTCGTGCATCAACTACGAATAGCTAATGAATGAGACGTTCCAATATGTTGACTAGTGGTCGGATATGTCTCACTTATAATAAATATATGTGGAAATGTATGTCTGATAATTGTACTACCTTGATAATCGTAGCCTTTAATTGTTGATAAAATGTAGCAGGCTCTAACTGCTTGTTGGATTGTATGAATGTAGCAGGCTCTAACTGCTTGTTGAATTGAATAAATGTAGCAGGCTCTAACTGCTTGTTGAATTGAATAAATGTAGCAGGCTCTAACTGCTTGTTGAATTGAATAGGATAGGTTGTTGAATAATACTTGCACGATATTACTTTGTAACAGTCGCGAGTTTATTAAGTAAAATGATCACCAATTGTCGGACCGGTGTGTACGGAGTTGAGTCTTACAGGTGTTTATTGACTGACTGACGGACTACTGATCAACAGCCGAGAGTGATTTGTTCATTGGTTTTTATATCTTTTATAGCTCTTTTTCAGGTCAGTATTGCGATATTGTGTGACATTTTGTTTTCGCTGATTATAAATTCTTGCGTTTTGGTGACTTAGTTTCGGAGTGTGTTTCGACAGCTTTTTGCTGTCGTGTGAATAGCTTAGCAGTTTTGAATGTGCATATGTTACAAAAAGGATGCGTCGTAAGGCTTAATTTCGGAGAGTCATTTACCTCGCGTTTAATTAGCTTTTTGCTGACGTGCGAATAGTTTAGTAGCTTTGAATTTCGCAAATGTTTATTTTATAAAAAGGATGCGTCGTAAGACGTAACACCTTAAACTAGACTTAATCTTTTTAAAATCAATAATTTCATTTTTTTCGACTTTTTACTCAATTTTGAGTTTTCTGAAAATTGATTAACGAAAAAAAGATCCAAAAAAATTTTTTTTCTAATTTCGAAAATTTTCTTAAAATTTTTTTTTGAAAATTGAAAAAAAATTTGGAAATAAAGTTTTCTCGAGCTTAAAAAAATTCCGTAAAATTTCCTTAAAAAATGTCGAAAAAGTCAACAACAAAAAGTATGGAAAACGACTTACCCTAAAGGCCATCCCTGTAACTTCCCGCTAATTTATTTTTTGGAAAATTAAAATTTCAAAATTTTCAAAATTAAAAGAAAATCAAGAGGCCATTTCTGACTTACCTCGTTGAAGCTATGGACACATTCAAACCTTTTTTTTTCTAAAAAAAATTTTATTGAATAGAATTAAAGTCGATATCCTGAAGGTGCCCATGGTACTCTTGCGCGAAATTCTGAGCGATAAATTTTTTACGTTTTCTACAGATCCATTACGTGACACAAAACAGTTTTTTTCAAAACTTTTCGACTTTTGGTAATACAAACCAACCAACAGTTTTTTTCATTATTTTTAAAGAAATTACTGACAGCAGTACTGACAGCATTCCAATTTCTCCCATAATGCCTCCCAGGTGACATTTATCTGCCCCAGAAGTCGCTCGGCTAGTGGCCTTTGTTCAGGAGGGGTACATATATCGACCGGTTGGTGAAGAACTCGGTGTAAGTGTTTCGGTTGTGTCTCGTGCGTACAACCGATTCCGAGAAACAAATGGATACGAACAACGTACTGGACAAGGACGACATCGAGCAACGAGTCGTCGAGATGATCGAGCAATCATTCGACAGGCTATCTAAGACTCTTTTGCTCCAGTAAACATCATCGCTCGAAACTTCCTAAATCGTTGTGTAAATAAATACATTCTCTTGTTTAATCTCTTTGTTTTGAGATACGGTAGATAAGGCGTTTAGTTGAGCCAGAAGATATGAGCGGAGTGAGAACGACTGGGACAATATAAGAGACCGAGAACGGTTTCATGGTGACTAGAGTCGACGTTCGAGGATGTTTTCCGTTGCGTCATTAGGAAGAATGGAGGTCCGAGGGGTTCTCGCTGAGTCACCGAGGAGAGCAGACGTTTGGAAGGTCTTCGCTGAGTCGCTGAGCGAAGAGGACGTTTGGAGAGTTGCAGCTGTATCATCAAATTGAGCGTGTTGTCGATTATCGACGGGCTACCGTTGATGTCCTAGAGTGCGCGAACGTTGATGATACTGGTCAGTTGCTGATAGCTGGGACGTGGCCAGCCAGCGTCGAGGCCCAGGATCAGTACGAGAGGTATCAAAGAATAACTGTTTTAACGGCGTGCGCAATGGCGGACAACGGTCACTGCAGTGAAAGAGCAATGGCAAGCCCAGCAATGGCAAGCCCATGGCAGCCCGATAACGCGTGCAGAGGGAAGAGCTGTACATAAATGAGGTGATCGCGCATAGAGGAAATCGCACGCAGCATCGGAGTCAGCTGCAGCAGCAGGAGTATCCCCGCCTGCAGTAGAGTTGACGGCAGCAGAGTTTGCGGCGAGCAACGGTTGTCAGGTCGCCAAGGTCGGTGCCCGTGTTTTTTTCTTCCGTCTTATATGTTCGGGCATCACTGATACGGGTGTGTAACTAGGCAATGTTGTCAATCTCCGCGTTAACGGGTATAAGAATCGGTCACGGGTTTGCGCATGCCAACAGTTAGTCCTGTCGTCTTCTGTATTGGCGAGCGTAAGGTTAGTTGAAGGTTGTGTTAGGTTTAAAGACGAGATAGGGTTGGGTTACCGAGAAAATAGCCGTTACAGCTGTTGTTTGTATTAAGCAAATTAGTGCGATAAACTCAGTTTGAAACGAATTATTTTATAAGCGATTGAGTGACGACTGCGGATGTCTTAATTTGTATATATCGTTGTTATGTTTGACTTAAGTAAATTGTGATAAGTGCTATTGTACTTTGCCTGTTATAAATCCGCATTCCACCGTTAGATTTTCGCATGATTTGTATACACACTCGTTATTTTATTTGACCGTCCCGAGCGTTCGCGCCTCCCAAATTTATCCGTTTGAAATAATGTCGGTCGCAATTCTCCGTTACAAGTCCTTGAAATAGATCTTAACCATTTCAGAGGCAGCGTATCATATATGATACACATAAATTTTTTCAGTTTTTTATCAATACCACGACCGTTTTGAGCTCAATCGCTTTCGAATAAATTTTTATACCATCATTAGTACTTAGACTTCGTAATACTTTAAAAAAAATTTTGAAAATTTATTTATTCAATTATTTATAAACAATTAAAGACGGAAAATTTTCAGTTTTTTCGAATAAATTCGGTCTTGGACAGAGTTGTCATGATAATTATATGAAAATTTGTATAAAAAGGCTTTTGAAGGCGCTGATCACGAACCTGGTATCAAAATTTAAAAAATCAAAATGGTGAACCCAATCCAATATGACTAATTTAGGTTAGAATTGCAGTTTTCTGAGTATTTCACTTGAAAGATGGTATAAGGGTATTTATAGGCTTGCTCATTACGAATTTGAATTGGAAAATCAAAAATTCAAAATGGCCAACATGGTGACTAATTTCGATTATAATTGTAATTTTCTATGTAATTTACTTGGAAAAAAGGTGTAACCGTTTTGAGGATCGTTGATTACAGATCCAGTATTAAATTTTTCAAATTCAAAAAAGTACACCCTATATGACGGTTCTATCAGATTTTTCAGGTCACCGATCATACACCTGAGTTCTAAGTTTAGAAATTGGTAATTTTCTAAACGTTTTAAATGTGATTTGTGTTTGAAAAATTGATAAAGAATAATCTATTGAACATCTATAAGCTGCTATTTTGGATTCGCCATCGTGAGATCCGAAATCTTGATTTCAGATTCATAATCAATGACTCGGATATCCTTTGTCTAAGAAAGTATTTGATCTCTGACAGTGTCTGATTGTGAATATTATTACTACTTATTTTTATCCGATCTTGTCCTGCTAATTTTTCATTGGAAGGAAGTATTCAACGAATAAAAAATCTCTGAAAAAATCATTATTCTAAATCACTCAAGAATTTAAAAACTATTCAAGAAAATAGTCAGAAATACTTGGAATTCGAACAGCGTAGAATTTCTCATATCAACGAAGAAATTTTTCACAGGGTAGAGTTTCAATAATCTTAGCAGATCATTGAAATAAGCATTCATCAAATACTTTGAGATTTTGTGGAAGTACCAAACAAATGGTTTCCGTGAATATTTTATATATGTGAAGAAGAGTTCTGAAATCACTATATATATAGCCTTTTCTGAATATTATAAATATTGTCTTTTCTGAATACTAGAAATATTCATAGACTTTTCATTTGTACAAAATACGTCTACTGCTTACTTCATAAAGAAGAACCTTTATTCTCCACCATGTCTGCAATAGATGAGTTAATAGATGTACCTAGTGATGCGGAGTCAGAAAATGCCGAGAATAATGAAGATGAGTATTATCCAGAAGATTGTACTACAGAGTAGACGCTTGATATATCCGACGATATATTATGTCCAGATCTTGAAGCAGTTGACGATACCGATGAAGAGGATGATACTCCACTAAGTTCTCGACTTGAAAAGACAGATGGTATCTGGGAAGCAAAAAAAGATCGTTTTCTGAATCTGATTTTTTTGAACACGTAGGTCCAAAGAATCTCCCTCATTGTGTGAAAACTCCAGAAGACGTATTTTTATGTTTGTTTTTAGAAAACTTGATTGAAATCATAGTGAAATAGTCAAACCATTATTGTACTCAGAAAACATTGAAATTTGATCCCATTACCAATGATGAGATAAAGTAGTTTCTGGGGCTAAATATAATAATGGGGATCAAAAGGTTACCATGGTATAGAGACTATTGGTCTAAGACCTTTCAGATGGATCCATACGTCTCGTCAGTCATGCCTGTGAAGCGATTTTCATTCCTCTTATCTAATTTACACTCGAATGATAATTCTCAGGAAAAACCAAGGGGCGATTTAATTATCGACAAACTATACAAAGTCAGACCATTGCTGGATAATCTTTCTGAAACATTCAAAAATTTCTACGGTCCTGACAGACATCAAGCCATTGATGAAAGTATGATGAGGTTCAAAGGTAGGAAGAGTATAAAGCAATATCTGTCAATGAAATCTATCAAGCGGGGTTATAAGGTTTGAGTAAGAGCTGACAAATTTAGATATGTCTGTGAATTCCAGATTTATACGGGAAAAGTGAACAATCATTCAGAACAGTTTCTTTATATTAGTTTCTTCAGTTTATTAATAGCAAAAGCTTATGCACTACCTAAAATTCACATAGAAGCAATTCCCCTCAGACCGATAATTTCTACTATTAATAGTCCTACAAATTTCTTATCAAGAGTGTTGAATAGTGCACTGAAGAAGTGTGCTTCGAGGCCTCATTCGCATATCAGCAGTAGCTTATAATTAATAGATAAATTGAAATCTCTATTTATTCAAAATTATCACATTTTGGTTTCCCTTGATGTTTCATCCTTGTTTATTAATATTCCAGAAAGTCTGACTGAAAAGTTTAGATGAACGATTTAACCAAATCCATTTTAATTCTAAGATTTCGTTTACTGATATTGTTGATGGTGTGAAGTTTTTGTTTCGAAATACATTTTTTCAATTTAATAATGTCATTTACCAACAAATTTTTGGAACACCTATGAGCTCTTCAATTTCTCCCCTATTTGCTAACATAGTGATGGAAGATTTAGAAACTTATCGTCTTAAAAGGTTGAAAGTGAATTATGATTGCATCCCTGTTTTTTACTTCAGATATGTAGACGATAAATTATATGTATAAAAGAAGAACATCTACAAGTTGTTTTAGACGTTTTTAATGAATATGATACAAATCTTAAGTTCACACATGAAATAGCGGTAAACAATAAAATTGCGTTTTTAGATGTATCAATGTCGATTGTAAATAACAGAATTTTAACTAACTGGTATCAAAAACGAACTAGTTCTGGCAGAGTATTGAATTTTAATTCCAATCATACTATAGAGCAAAAATGTAATATTTTACATAATATGGTTGACAGAGTAATAATGTTGTCTCACAAAGAATTTCACACAATTAATATCATGATAGTTAAAAACATTTTAATTGATAATAATTATCCGCAGGATTTTGTTGATTTAACAATCTCGCAGCGCATTTGAAAATTAAAATTTAAGAGCATGAATTTATACAATTCGTTAGTAAATAAAAACTAGTCTTACATTCACAATTTCATTACCGTATAGTAAATTATTTATCAATTCTTGTAAATTTACTCTAAAATAATATAATATACATGTAGTTCCACTTATGAGCAAAAAAATTGAATAATATTGTAAAACTGGGTAAGGATCATAATGACAAATGGTCTGAGACTTGTATTGTATACAAGTTCCAATGTAATCAGTGCCCGGCTATTTACATAGGACAGACAAAAAGAAAATTGAAGCAGAGAATTAGTAAGCATGAAAATACCTCTATAGAAAAATTGTTACCAATTCCAAAACACCTTGTTAATAATCCAACCCATAGTTTTGATTTTAATAATGTAAAAATTTTAGACAAAGAGATTAACAAGAAAAAAAGACATTTCTGAAATGATATTCATAAATACACATAATAATACTATTAATAGACAAGAAGATACTCAAATGCTTAGTAAACAATACAATAGCATTCAGCGCCGGATTAGCCTAGGGGCTAGCAGGGGCTATAGCCCCGGGCCCCTGGGATTTCAGGGGCCCCTTCAACCAGAAAAAATTTTTTTTTGATATAAATACAGGAACTTCAAAAAATTTTTAGAAAATAAAACTTTTCAGTGAAAGACGATATCGTACTGGGATGTCGTCATAACAATCAACTAATGCATACTTTTTTATCAATTTGTGACTATGTATCGGATATTATATTTTTATTATCTTTCAACTAAAGAATTTTGAGCAGGATAACAGGATGAAAATTAAATATATATTTTATGTAGTATCTCTTTTTAGTGTATTTTTACCATACTTTCGAATGTGCAACTTATTCGTAAAAAATTAAAACATTTAATAAATTAGGTTTCAATTGATGTGAATTTGATTAAAATTTCAACTTAATTACGTATTAAGAAAAATATGTACGCTTCTATTTACAAAAACTTTCATTAATTCTAAGTTGCGAAAACTTTACTTTGTAATATGAATTAACGATTATCAATATTTGAAAGTGTGGTATTCTTTGCACAAAACAAGCTGTCTTGGCTTCATATCATTTAACTGGAAAAATACTTCGAGTTGTTTGTGTAGCTCAAATTACAAAGCGTTCAGTTCGGTGCAGCGCTTGCAGCGCTGTTGACGTTAGCCGGTCAGTGCGCGCTCAAATTTTTTGTATGTTTTCCGAGATTAGCAGAAAAACAAATGAATGTATTCGCGAGTCGCGCTCCTCGCCTGACAAGCAATGTATACTATACAGTATTGGGAGTCTTCTAGTCGCTCAAGCAACAGCACACGCACACGTTGGCAGCAGCTGAACTGTGATGTGTTTTTTGGCATTATCTATCAAAGGCTTTGAGTAGTTAATAAATCATAAAGTAGAGTATCGCAGTGTTCTGTGTTTATTTTTGAAGTGTGATAATGTCTAAAAATCCTGGTCGAATTTACCCGAGCGGACAATTTAAAAGAACTAAAAAGAAAGAAGAGGGTGAAAAAGCGAAAAATCTACCTAGTGTTGTTGATCACTTTAAAAAGCTTCCAGCTCAGAAAAATCTGTCAGGTGCGTGAATGTAACGAAATAATTATATCCTTTATACAAGAAAAGTTCATAAAAACGGCGAATAGTATGAGCGCGATGCTTTGTGCATCTTTTTTAATATCAGCTATAGAGCGACTAAATGTATATACTCGTATTGCTACTACGTCACATCTTTCTTCAGAAACTTTTATCTCTTCTATAATTACCTCGAATTATCATTCTTTCATCTTCACTCTTAATGCCATCCGTTTTCTTACTCAGACCATAACCCCTCCGCTTGCTTTTCCTTTTCTTTTTGATCTTACAGCTGCCTTTCCTTCCCACACTTGCTTTTCTCCTATTTTCTTCAGGAAGCTTTCCATCTTTTCCTCCTCCAGCCATGTTTCCTACAACATTATAATATTGTATTTTTTATGTAACTCCATTCTTTCCATATATTTCTATATCCTGCTATGTTCCAGTCATTTCTTGTGATCTTCATATCATTCCCCCTTTTTCTTCGTCCCGTGCATTGGTTGCCCTCTTCTTTCTGCTCTCAACATACCTCCCTCTCTTTCCCTCCATTCGTACCATGTCCCCTCCACTACTATTTTCTACTATCCTACTACTGTTCTTCTTCCTCTTAATCCTTCTTTCCATTCTGCCGTTCCTATCCAGTCCTATATCACTTTCTCTCTTATCGATAGGTCATCCACAATCCATATTGCCTTCCCTTTTAGTTATAAATTTTTTTTTTAATATTTCCATCTTATCCTGTAATGTACACATTATTAAGATGATCCTATTTCTTATAGTTTCCGTCCTATAAATTTTTATTGGAATTTTTAATAGGGTCTTAAGTTTCTCCTTGTACCTTGTTGTTGCTTCCTTCCCTCTCCAACACATCATTCTCCTCACAAGTATGTTGTTCTTTCTTGCCAGTCTTTCTTTCCTTTCATATTCTTGCTCTACTTCTGTTATCTTGTCGGGTTTGGTTTTATAGCTTTCCGTCTCCTTCGCTTCCCATATTAAGGCCTTAAACCTTCCTTCTGTAAATTTCATTATATTCCTGTTTTCTCTCAGTGTAGTCCTCTTATTCTCTCCTCAAAGTCCCTCTATGTGGTTTTTGGTTCTTTAATTGTTTCTCTTGACTCTTTATTATCGTCTTCTTCTCTCCTTCCCACTGCTTCTCTTTCTTCTGTTGACCCTTCTCTTCTGTAATGATACCTCGATTTCTCTTTCTGCAATTAATTAATTCTCTCCTGTAATTTATTTATTTTAGTATCTTTTTTGTTGATTTTTCCACATATCTCATCTAGTCTAATTTTCCAATTTTTTTCTATTATTCTTACTTTCCCTCTATGCTTTCTTTCACTGTTTTCTATTATCTCCTTTCTTACTTTTCTTTCAATATTTCTCTTACATTTTTTCATTCCTCACTTACCTTCAGCTCTTTTATCTCCTTGTTTTTTTTTCCTTCATTACCTGATTCTCTCCTCCTATACACTTTCTTTGGCCTCTTCTCGTCCCATTTTTTTGCTGATACTTCCCCATCTGTGAAACTCTCTTCTTTATCCAACTCACTAGAGATAATGCACTTTCTTAATTTTTCCCTTCTATATTTCCGCTAGGTGTCTCCTTCATCTTCTCCTTTTCTTTACCGACTTCTTCGTTCGTTTCTATTCTTCTTTCTTCTTCTTTGTTACCCTCCCCCTCTTTGCTTCCTTTCTTTTACCGCCTTTCTTTGTCCTTTCTTTTCCTGTCATCTCTTCCTCACCCACCTTCACCATAAATTTTTTAATTCCATTGTCCTGATCGTTCTCACTGTTTATCTGGCTTCTTTTCGATGGCCTCCCTCTTTTCTACTTAATATCCTGCTCCTCGCTCATTCTTTTTTCTTGTTATTTTTCTTCTACTGTATCCTTCGCCCACACTCTTAAACTAGTTGCCCTGGTTTTTTCCTTTCTCCTTTAACTTCCTTCTGCTTACTTTACTTCTATCGCCTTCACCTTATTTTCTTCCTTTCTTTATTTAGCTCCTTTCCTGCTACTTTTCCTTCGCACTTTCTTTCACTTTCCTCTTCAACTTTAATTTTTAACTTGCTGCGTTACGCTGCTCTGCTACTCGATCCGGTGTCGAACCAGAAGTCACTTTTTATTGTATTTTCCATTTAGTTTTTCAGATTTTCTGTGCTTTTTTCAAGAGAAATTTCAGAGGACTGTTCTAATACCATATTGGAAGTTTTTCATTCAATATCCAAAAAAGTAAAAGTGTTTGTAATTTTTACTTTTGTAAACTTAATTTTCAAGGTTAATTAATTTTTGTAATGTATTATTTAACAACAAAAAGACTTTATTTAAAACAATAATGAAAATTAAATAGTTACTCTGTAACGGCCCGCAAAATAATTAGATTATTTTCACAGCCCGTTAAAGATTTTACTTTCACTGGTCGGTGCGGGGCTCACCGCCGCCCCGATCAGCTAGCCGCTTCCTGGCGTTCCGCCGAATACGGGCGGGCACGCGCTGCCCTGAAAAGGGATCGCGAAAGTACGGCTAATGCACGAGAGCGTGCGTGAGTTCTAATCACGGGCGTGGGAAGGGACAGAGGTGCCTTCCCGGGTACGCCCAACACAACGTCAACACTTAGACAAATTAAACCAAGCTTTATTTATTCACATGGACTTTTCTTCATACAACATCGCATGCCGAGATTTCGCTTCGCGTATCAATCCAGAGAGAGAGAGAGACGCTCGCTCGCGTAACTAAACGCACACCGAGTTATCACTTGTCAAAAGAAAGGAACTCACCGGGAAGTAGCTGCTGCAGACAGACTACCCTTTACTCGTCGCCCGCGTTATCGCCCTCGTTTGAGCGGGCAAGTTCTGCCCCTGGTGATCGCCCACTCCAGACGACAGCCCACAAGTTACGGTGATCTTTGAGGATAGTCCACAATTTGCTCACGCACTCGCACTTTTATCTATCTCCAGGTCACTTTCCTTTTCTTTTCCTTTGTCCACGCGCGCACGTGACGATCCCTCTAGCTCGCCGGTCTCAGTTCAAGTGTCGAAAATTGTCTCCCCACCCCAGTCCGCCGCTGCGGCACGCGCCTGCCCTAGTCTCACTCTCTCTCTCTCTCTTCCTTCTTCGCTCGCTTGCCCGCTCGGCCATGCTCGACCTCGCGCGCGGACAATCTTCCGCGAAAACGGTCCCGGCCGTTATAACTCATAAATCAAGCAATAAACTTTAAACAAATAATTTTAATTATTTACAAACTTCTGACTTTTTCTTTTTTTGTAGAATATAATCAACTTCAAAATAATAAATATATTAAAAATCTCTAGCATTCAGATCTGAAAAACAATGGTAAAATACATTATGTCTCGTATTAAATAGCTTGATTAGAATTAGTTAATATTTATATTTCAAAGAACATGTTTGAAATGTCCACTGCTATACTCTATGTAGCAATGCAGTCGTCGTACAAAATTTCTTTTCGTTACTTTCAACATTTTAGGCGTGATCTAATCAAAAGCGTCTGCCATCCTAGTTTCAAGATCCTCTAAATTTTCTACTTCCATATGGTAAATGTAATCTTTTATAGCATCCGAAAGGAAGAAATCAGAGAATTAAGATCTGGTGATCAACGACGTCATAAAACTGTACCTCCTTGACCGATTCATTTATCTAGAAATGTGCGATCGAGTAGTGCTGTCATAGCGGCAGTTCTGTGTGGAAAAGCACCATCATGTAGATACCAGATATTACTTCGTTCATTTTCCGGCAAATCATTCAATAACCGTAGTAAATCATTTTGTAAAAAATTGTGTTTAGGTCATTCAAATTTTTCGGCATTTCTACTGGACCGATCTAAATATAGAAACGCATTTATATTTAGTATAGAATAAAATGTGAATAATGGAAAGATGATTAAATTTATCAGTGGACTTTGTAAAATTCCACACATTCATTTTTAGAAAATTTGTTTTGATGTCTATTAACAACTACTAAATTTGGATTTTTTTCTGCATAATAGTGGTTATTATGCATATTGAAATTTCCACTCTGCCAAAAGTGAATTCATCAGTAAATAATACCTTGTCCAAAAAATTCTCGTCATTCACAATTTCTTGCAGCATTCTTTGACAAAATTCCACATGCAGATGATAATCTTGCTCATTGATCTGCTGCATTTTTGCATAGTGATAATAGTGCAGTTGATTGTCTTTAATGATTTTCTAAACCTGTTTAGAATTGTAAAAGGTGATATCAGGAGCATCAAAATTAATATTAATTACTTGCGACCGATGTCATTTTTATCAATTGTGATCTCAGTCATCAAAAATACAAAAAAGCTATACCATGGAAAGAGAACGACTGTGCGATTATGTAAGAGTAACAGGGAATATTCGCTTTCGCGCGCTTCCTCTGAAAAATTTATTATTGATAATAGACTACATCGATTTATAGATGAAGTTTCACATAGTAAGCAACTTTTTTCAATTGAGCAATATTGACTAGATCAAAAGTTATTAACAGTCAAAGTTGATAAAAAATATTAAATTTTCGTTCTTCGTTCAAAATTTGGAGTACGTATTTATTATTTTATTCGTCTTAAAAGGAGCCATGATTGCTCATGAAATTAATCTAATTTCAATATAATTTTTTTTGATAATTTGTTTAAACAATTGCACTTTAAAAACAAATTTTTCCACTTGTTTGAAAAAATTAGTAGTAGATTTGATGATTGAGGAGGGTCAAAATACATAAGAATAATGAGTTTTTACTCGGAGTATCATTACCCATGAGAAGATACTCAGCTCACGAACTAACCACAAACTCGTGCGAGTATCAGCGAAAAGTCCGGCGCTCCGATCTCGAATTATTGAGTAAGCTGGTCAGAGCCATTTTGATTTATTGTAATGCAATAAAATGTTTAATTACGCACGTTTAATCATCACGTAAATTACAACTTTTAATTATCAGCAAAACAATTGTCAGAATGAATGGAAATTAGTTAGAGCACGTAATAAAAGTATGGAACGTTAAAGACGTTTTGTTTAAAAAACGCGTCTGCATTTTGTCAGTATGTGTTTGTGCGTTTCGAGTTTGAACTGGAAATCGGAAAAAGTCATAAATTAATGAATAATATAAGAGCGCAAGTTTAGCAAAAGTAAGGCCCTTTATGACAAGGGTAAACAGCGTCTGTTATTAGAGAGCCTCTACGTATTGCACGGGTAAGCTTTTCATTTTGTATTTTTCGATCTTTGGGTCTACTATCTTTCACCTATTATTTTTGATTATTCCATTATCACATATACCAACCTATACCACCAATCCCACATAATTATACGATAATCTTTCTTATTATCTTTTCTATAAAGTGATTGTTTGATTCTCGAGTGAAGCGAACGTGTTTATGCTGCGCTCTATTCGGGAATAAAAAAATTTCAGCGAATCAAAGGAAGAAACATCTTATTTCAATTAATTCTTGAAGTTATAATAATAGCAAAATAAAGACCAAATGGCCACACAGATAGGAGACATGATGTCTACACCTACACGAAATAACACAGAAAAATAGACAACTGTAAAAGGAAACAACAACGAATTAGCCTAGATATTAAAACACCTAACAAAAAACAACAAGCCCAGTTACCAGACTACTGGCTGAATCAATCTACCAATAGATACGAGATTTTTAAGGACAAACCAAATGTGGAAACGAACACAGTAAATAATGATATTAATACTGGAGTGTACTCTTGGATGAACATGCTCTATTGGATATCAATGTTGATTTGTTTTATGGCAAGTTATTTGAGGTGATTGGCTGTCATACCTAAATGAAGAAAACAATATCTACGTATCTAGCCTGGATGTTGCATTATTTGAGAGGTATGATCCGTAGGAAGAAGGCTGCACACGCTTTTTATAGGTCAAGTGGAAATGATGATGCTCTTATCGAGTTTCATAGATTGCGTTCATCATGTAAGAAGTTAAAGTGTGCGGAACTTTATAAACATGTTAGTAACTCTGAGGACTCTTTTGACATTGGCCCTGGTAGTTTTTGGCGTTTTGCGAGGAGGAATATTTTTATGGCGTCAAATTCACCTATGTATCCTCCGAGCTTTAAGGTTGATGATAACTATCTTTCATTAATGAATCTTAGTATGCTTGCTATTGAGAAAGGCCTGAATGGCATTGGTGAATCCTTGAAACCGGGAGCTGATAATTTACCAATATATTTTGTTACACAAATTAAGATTTCACTTATTGTGTTCTTATATTTGTTATTAATTAGTCACATACGAATGTATTTCTTGTTACCTGTGCATTCAAGAAGGCAATTGGTTTACAGTTATTACATTATTATTGATTTTTTCATAAATTGTTGTGGTTGCCATATTTTTGTATTAGAATTTAATTATTAATTTTTACATCTTCCTTTTTGCTTTATACTTATTATATTATATGGATATTGTTTATTTTTATCGTTATTTATTGGTAAAAATTGTTAGTTGATTAATATTATAGTTCATTTTTTAATTATATTTTTAATATTTAATTTAAATATAGAATATCTGTAGATATTCGTATATTAAGGGAGAGCTCTCCTGTAAAAATAAATTTAAAAAAGTGATCAAAACGCAACGGCAGAACTAAATGAAATAAATACAAGGGGTGTTCAAAAAGTAAGATAACTTCATGGTTTTCTCAAAAAGTTTTATTGGTCAATATTTATGTTGTCCTCTTCAAAGAAACCCCCGTTAGATATAATACACTTGTGCCAAAGCTTTTTCCAATCATGAAAGCACTTTTTATAATCATTTTGAGGTAGGGCCTTGAGTTCTTTCAGCGATCGAGTTTTTATTACCTCAATCGTTGAACATCGATGTCCTTTCAGGAGTTTCTTAAGTTTTAGGAAAAGAAAAAAGTCACTGGTAGCCAAATCCGGTGAATATGGAGGCTGAGGCATGATTGTGGTGTTGGTTTCGGCCAAAAAATCTTTCACAAGCAACGATGAATGAGCAGGCGCATTATCGTGATGCAAAATCTACGAATTGTTTTTCCAAAGTTCCAAAGTTACGTTTTCTACGTATTGCCTTTTGCAAACAACGTATAACTTCAAGGTAATACTTCTTATTGACCGTACGACTTTGTGGTAAAAATTTCTTATGAAATACGCCACGGTAATAAGAGAAGACAGTGAGCAAAACCTTGACATTTCATCGAACTTGGCGTACTTTTTTGGGAAGATTGGACTTTAGTTTTGACATCATAAACATATACTCACGATTCATCACCAGTTATAAGCCTTTTGAGATCTTCATGGACTTCATTATACATCTCCTGAGCGATGGTCATGCGACGGTTCTTTTGATCAAAATTAAGCAATTTTAGAACCAATTTCGCTGACACACGTCTCATGCTCAAATCATCTGAAAGACTATCATGGCATAAGCCAGCCGATATGCCAACATCTTCTGCAACTTCTCTGATGGTGATTCGACGATTTTTAACACAATTTCTTTAACTGCTTCAACGTGTCCATCTGTTGTTGATGTGCTGGAATGTCCAGGGCAAAATTTGTCTTCAACATTCTTTCGGCCTTCTTGTAACAGCTCATACCACTTATACATATTTTTCTTACTCAGAGTAGACTCACCGTATGCAATGGTCAACATTTCAAGAGTTTTCAAGCACTTTTTTCACACAAAATTTAATGCAAACTCTTTGCTTCATTCTTTTCGATAGAAGAAAATCGCCGAGCACATCAAACACTTCTAACCTCTGACGCCTCTGCCAGAAAAACAATACGTGCTATATAGTCAAAACTTTAAATATATGATTGTGCGAGTGTACCAACACAACAATAACAAAAATTCAAAACTTGAATGTACGTAGCCTGCGAAAATTGAAAAGTCACTTTATTTTTTGAATACCCCTCGTACACAGGTTGAGCCAAGTAAACGCTCCTGCGACAACAACAACAATAACGCAAATAAACTTGAATATATGATGGAGAAGCTGATACAAAGAGTGGACACTATGCTTTATCTCCAAACCATATTAGTAAACAAAATAGTAAAATGAGCAGTTTAAACTTGTCAACAAGCTTCTCAAGACATCGATTACAAATAGCAGACTAAAGAAACATCAAATATTGAGTACATAAATAAATATATAATTGATAATGTTATAAGCACCTTGTAAAACAAAGACACTCAATCGAGTATTCTGTTAAAAATCATGTATATTCTTGCTAAATTATAACTAAATTTGCTTATTGTTTTAATATGCGAGACAGATTGTAAATAAACATGGATATAATAAAAAAAATCTTCTCGATTTACCGCGTATCTGGGTTTTGTTCGAATTACATAGTCAAAGCGTACGATAATGTACGGACCAAACGACATATGTTAGTAAAGCTCCTAAGTTTTCTAGTACGGTGGAAAAGTTATTTTTAACACGACATATTAAAAAAATATTATACAAATTTTTACTTACTGTGAAATAGCTCAAATCAGTCATACCTACCACCGTTCTGATGCTCCTCGTTGGATCCTATTCGAGACAGTCAAGCACAGCTTCTTCATTTTCAATGTTTCTCGCGACTCGAGAAGCACCGACTACTTCATGATTAGTACCACGGTATGCTACAGGAATTTGATTTCCTTCCTCACGACTACGTTGAACTGCATCTAATTGACATTTGGATTTGAATGCCTTCTCTCAGAGAAATACAATGCGTACGATTCCGCTGCAGCATAGGCATTACGACCAGCTTGATCGTACGCAATCAACATGTCTTTGTACTCAGCACCAATATAAGGCATGATACGACCACCAGCCCGACCACGAACTCGACCACCATCTCACCCTTCACCTCGCCTACAATCACCCATATTGACGTAACGCAATAAAAATTGATTGCAATACGATAAAATGCGAACCACAAACAAAGCTCGTGAAAACAAATGAAAATAGCGCCACCACATATTTGCAAAGAAACGTTGATGACAAAAGCACATAAAATTTTTTAATTTAGAATAGAATTCCGTTTAAACGTTGTACACTGCCCGTCAATCACTTTTGCCATGTTTACCTCAAAATTAGGCAAACTTGAAAGTTTTGTATCTCGATCGGAAATCATCGTATCACAAAAAACAGCAGGGCATTTTAAAGGTAATTGCAAAAGCTTCCATTTAAGACGTGCAGAGACTTAAAAATGAAAATATGTGTTTTTTACAGTAAAAAAACTGATTAAAAAAATTTCAATTTGTTTAACCTCGACTTCAATCAATGCCAATTTAGAACCAGGCGGTGGAGGGCAAATCGACCGGAGAGGTTCGGAGGGTAATGTCTTTCCCTTTAAAATTAGCCCCCGCGGGATTCTATCCGATGTGTTTTAACCGAGTTAAGGCGCTTTTTGTAAAAAAATAACCTTTTTTTTCAATCCTCAATTACTTCGACTTGCGTACGTTTTGGAAAAAAATGCCAAGGAGAAAAAAGTTTCATTTTGTGCCCAAGAATACGAAAATAAAGTCAAAATAAAGAAATAGAGAAAAAAATTTTTTTCGGTTTTTTAGCGCATTAAAAAAATAAAGGAATTTAACTTTTTTTTTACGCATTTTTTTAAAATGTCTAGGGACCTAGTAAATCACAAAAAAACTAAAACTAAGCGTAAAAAAAAAGTTAAATTCCTTTATTTTTTTAATGCGCTAAAAAACCGAAAAAAAATTTTTTCTCTATTTCTTTTTTTAGGAACATTTTCCTTTTATAGGAAGCATTCTTGCTACCAATATTAAGCCATACTTCATCTGTGAAATATTATAATCTATTACAAACCGACTCTTAGTTTTAAGTTTTTTGTTTTTTTTTTTATTTTTTTATTTTTTTCTTAATTTTCTTTAAGTGTTTAGTAGTTTTAAAATACCAGACCAGCGAACAGGTTTATCTTCTGCCGGGTTACAAATTTGTAATTGTAAAATTGTATAATTATTACTACTTGTTGTAATATTTTGTACTATACTCTGGTTAATAATAATAATAATAATAATAATAATAATAATATATATATATTCCATCAATTAATACAACAAATGAAATAGATTCTTAAGTTCTTTGTAATTTATCAATATTATGAATTTTCAAATGTTGCTGGTAGAAATGAGCTCATCAGTTAATAAAAATATTAAAATCCAGATAAAAAATACTAATAATGAAATTGCTCAATAAATATTGAAAGTAATTACAGCACGTTTTACAGTTACAATTTTTAACTTCGATCAATTATTGTAGTCTATAATTTTCCTACATGAATACTTGTTATATATTTCATGAGAAAATAACGCTAAGAATCAGTTGATTTACATTATACATATAGGCTTATTATTTAAATATTATATAATAGATAATTACGTAGTATTATCTTGATCCTGTAACTCATCAAAATCTTCATCTCTTGTATATAAAGGTGGATTGATCATCTGTTCATTAGAAGGATCTTTGTTCATAACATTATTTTCTTCATTGGGCACAACGTTGCCATTTGAATCTTCTCTATTTTCATCAATAGCTAATTGATTTAATTTAGACGCCATTATAGGTGATTTCTGTAAAACAACATTTAATTATTATATAATAATATTAGTATTGATAACTATTATTTTTTGAAGCAGATAAGAGTAGTTAACATACAATTCAATAAAAAAAAGGAATAAAAAAGACGATACATTTGCCAGATAATAATATATTGACAGTTAAATGTATTCAAGGAGTCAAATACTTGCTCGTGAATTAACCTCCCTAACCTCATTAATTATCAAGGAACCAAACATGTGCTTGTAAATTAACCTCACTAACCTTATAATTATTGAAATATAATTGATTACATAAATGAAGATAAAAAAAAATACTCGAAACTTTATACAACAAAAAAAGTAATAAGAAAGACAATACTGCTAGTTAAAAGTATTCAAGGAGCCGAACACGTGCTCGTTTAATTGATTTTTTTCTCTAATAATTAATGAATTTATTTATAAGAAAATGAAAAAGATTTTAAATATATTTGTAAATGTACTTACCATTTACTATGTTGTAATTTTTCATTAACCAATAACAATTAACGATGCCACCGGATTGCACTATGGTAATCACTGCAGTCGAAATGTCAAGGTTTTGTCACTACCACAAGCGGTGGGCCGAGTGACGAAATGCAACACGCACACACTACACAGACACGCATTTAACACTATGTCTCAGCCAATCACATCGCGTCTCTCAGCCAATCATATCACGAATAAACTGGCTTCACTCAACAGGCCATGACTTTTTATAGGAGGGATAATACGAAAAAAATGAATTTAAAAGAAAAAGTTTGTTTTTTTAAGTAGAATACTATGGAATTTTTTCAAATTTTTTTCGGAAAAAAAATTTTTCAACTTTTTTGACCCTACAGTGGCTTTTTCTAAAAAAGTTCAATAAATTTTCTAAGACATAAAAACTTCTATTTTTTCTCATAAGCAAAAAATCTATAATTAAAAATAGGAATTTTTATTGAAAAGAGCTTTCAAATGACACCTTGCTTGACTCTGTATGTCAATTTTGATCAAAGATACATGATTTTGAAGTATGACTAGTTTTGCTCTTGGAGGGGCAAAAGTACGTTACTGGCAGTGTATAGTATGAAAAAGTTTATTACATCCATAAAATGCTAAAAAATTCGATACCATCATTTGAGGCTTTTTCTGTGAAGTTCGTAGACTGATTTCAACTGATCAAGTTTATTTACATATCCTATATGATTGTTATAATCTTTCACCATTTCAAGGCAAATAAATTTTGAAACAGATCTATCCTTCGACCAATGGTCCATATTTGTTATAATTGAAGAATCGTGAAAATCAGATAAAAATTGGATTAGTTTTTTATCCATCCATTTTACCTATCGTACACTTTCATTAGATGTACAGAATTCACTGTCACCTGCTTTCATAACTTTATCAATTATCTGAATATTTGGTAGACCTTTTTTTTTTACGGTTGCACATGCAAAAATATTTTCATTGAATAAAGAATAAATTAAATTTGTGCTTGAAAAATAATTATCAAAGTAAACGTGATAATTCTTACCTACCAAGATATTTTTCAGATTTGTTTCTAACCTTTTCAGTATATGTTTGAAATAAGCATACGTAGCCGTTTTCACCAGCTCTAACCCAGAGTTTGTAGTCCTTTTTTATCCCCTTTTTATAGATTTCATTGACATATACTGTTTCATGCTACTGAAAGAGATTATTAGATGTTTTTATATTTTGTAGAAGATTTTTGGGACCAATTGTCCAGTAAACGATAATTCAGCAATTTATTTATTTTCACGACTCGAAAGCTCTTCATTTGAATTTTTATTTTCGTGCATTTATTTATTTATTTTTTGTTGTTGAAAGGGTTCAAATTGACAACACGTTGAGTAGATGATACTTACTGCACCTTTTAATTAGACATCTTCATCATTGCTAATTTCTTCACCATCATCCGATTCATTATCGGATGGCAGAAATATGACATCATCGAATTCATCTACTGATTTATCTATTTTTTTGTAGAACAGTCGTTCGAACAATTGATAATTAGTTTCAAACAATTTATTTAGATTATTTTGAAATAAGTGATTATACAATATACCAGGTCTGTTCAAAAAGTATCGCGAATTTTGAATTTTCGAGGGCTACGTAAATTTGATTTTTGATTTTTTTGTAGCGTTATGTTGGTACTCATGTCTCTTACTCCGACAAGGTCGACCATTTTGAATGTTTAGTTAATTTTTGACAACTGTTTTGCTTGGGTGTGTTTTGGCTCGTCTTCGATTTGTGCCTATTTTAAAAAATGGATGAAAGAATCTGTATCAAATTTTGTTTGAAAAACAAAATAAAGTGCACAGACGCATTCCGAATGTTGACTGTGTCATATGGTGGAGCTACCTTGGACTAAAGCAACGTTTATCGGTGGTACAAAATATTCTCAGAGGGCCGAGAAGATGTGAAAGACGAACAACGTGCCAGACGCTCGAGCACGTCAACAACAGACGAAAACATTGATAAAGTGAAGAAAATAGTATTGAAAAATCATCGAATCACCGTTAGAGAAGTTTCTGAGGATCTACGAGGGTCGTTTAAAAAGTACGTGCAAAAATAAAAATTGCTTGATTTTTTTTAATAAATCTTTTTTATTTTTCAACATAGTCTCCTTTTAGGCTTATACACTTCATCCAACGCTGCTCTAGTTTGTTCATCCCTTCCAAATAATAGGATTTATCCAAGTCTGTAAAATAGGCATTCGTTTCTGCAATCACCTCCTCGTTCGAATAACATCTTTTCCCCGTCAGACATTTTTTCATATTAGGGAACAAATAGTAGTCCGACCGAGCCAAGTCTGGAGAATAGGGAGGTTGTGAAACGAGTTAGAACCCTGTCTTCATCAGTTTTGCGGCCATAACTGCTGAGGCGTGAGCTGGCGCATTGTCGTGGTGGAAGAGGACTTTTTTGTGGGCCAATCGTGGACGTTTCTCTAGCAACTCGGTTTTCAAATTATCCAATAACGATGTATAATATTCGCCTGTAATGGTTTTACCCTTTTCCAGATAGTCGATAAAGATTATTCCTTGCGAATCCCAAAAGACAGTCGCTATAACCTTTCCGGCCGAAGGAATTGTCTTCGCCTTTTTCGGAGCAGATTCCCCCTTGGTAACCTATTGTTTAGACTGTTCTTTGGTCTCAGGAGTGTAGTGATGTATCCATGTTTCATCTACAGTGATGAAACGACGCTTAAAGTCTTGCGGATTTTGCTGGAACAGCTGCAAACCATTCTTGCAACACTTCACAAGATCTCGTTTTTGGTCAATCGTGAGCAATCGCGGCACCCATCTAGCGGATAGCTTTTTCATGTCAAAATGTTGGTGCAAAATATTATGTAGCCGTTCGCTCGAGATGCCTACAGTACTAGCAATCTCACGCACCATCACTCTTCTGTCAGCCATCACTATATCATGGATTTTATCAATGATTTCTGAAGTGGTAACCTCAACAGGACGTCCAGAACGTTCAGCGTCTTTTATGCTCATATGGCCACTCCGAAAATTTTGAAACCACTTATAAACCATTCTAATCGAAGGTGCACAATCACCATAATGTTTATCAAACTTCTGTTTAATCTCCTGAGGCGTTTTGCCTTTGCAAAAGTAATGTTTACTTAATACATGAAATTTTTTGTCATCCATTTTTTTACAACCACTCGTTTTTTTTTGATTGAAATGAATGTAAAACGCAAAGTAATTGGCCGATCTGGCTGAAACTTAGTGTGTGCTCTTCCAAGATATGCCACTAACTGAAAATAACCTTGATACCCACTAGTAGCGCCCTCTCTCTGACTTTGCACGGACTTTTCAAACGACCCTCGTAAACATATCGATTGGCTTATGCCAATGACTTGGGCATGAGACGGGTCGCCGCAAAATTCGTGTCAAAACTGCTCAATTTCGAACAAAAACAGCATCGCGTTAACATTGCTCAGGAGGTGTTGGACTTTGTCCGTGACGACCCAAATGTGCTTCAGAGGATCATAAATGGTAATGTATCATAGGTTTATGGTTGTGATGTCAAAACTAAAGTCCAATCGTCCCAAAAAAATGCAGAAGATGTTGGCATATCGGCTGGCTTATGCCATGATAGTCTTTCAGATGATTTGAGCATGAGACGTGTGTCAGCGAAATTGGTTCTAAAATTGCTTAATTTTGATCAAAAGAACCGTCGCATGACCATCGCTCAGGAGATGTATAATGAAGTCCATGAAGATCTCAAAAGGCTTATAACTGGTGATGAATCGTGAGTATATGTTTATGATGTCAAAACTAAAGTCCAATCTTCCCAAAAAAGTACGCCAAGTTCGATGAAATGTCAAGGTTTTGCTCACTGTCTTCTCTGATTACCGTGGCGTATTTCATCAGAAATTTTTACCACAAAGTCGTACGGTCAATAAGAAGTATTACCTTGAAGTTATTCGTTGTTTACAAGAGGCAATACGTAGAAAACGTAACTTTGGAACTTTGGAAAAATAATTCGTAGATTTTTCATCACGATAATGCGCCTGCTCATTCATCGTTGCTTGTAAGAGATTTTTTGGCCGAAACCAATACCACAGTCATGCCTCAGCCTCCATATTCACTGATTTGGCTCACAGTGACGAAAGGAGCGATGTCCTTTCATGGGTTTCTTAAGTTTTAGGAAGAGCAAAAAGTCACTTAAGAAACCCATAATGGGATCGATTTTCAACAATTGAGGAGATAAAAACTACATCGCTAAAAGAACTCAAGGCTATACCTCAAAATGATTATCAAAAGCGCTTCGATGATTGAAAAAAGCGCTGGTACAAGTGTATTATATCTGACGGAGATTACTTTGATGGAGACAACATAAATATTTACTAATAAATAAATATTTTTTGAGAAAACCATAAAGTCACCTTACTTTTTTAACACTCCTCGTACAACAGAAGAACCAAAACAAATACAGACATCTTAACCTGTAGTAAATATCAACAGCGACAGTGAATGAATAAACATGATGACTAAACTGATGAACAGAATGATCTGCTTAATTGGCTAATAAATAAAATAAAATTGTGACGGGGCTATAGTGATGTTCGCTGGTCCTGTGTTCGGAACTCTCCTCGCATGAACGCAGCGACCAAGTATACGCTATATAGCGACTACATACTTGTGTCGTTGCAAGATCTGGAGAGAGGAGCGCTACAATCGGCGAAGTGTCGCCGTGAGTGCGAGTGAGAGCGAAAAGAGCGAGAGAGAGAGAGAGTGAGAGAGAGAGAAAGAGAGAGAGAGAGAGAGCGCGCTCGATTTCGACTGATTTTTGACGGCGAGAGAAGTGGGAGCGCGGCGGCGCGAGGCTTAGAAAATTAAGAGAGAAGAAGGGCAGCTAGGCGCGAGCTTTCGAGTAATTAGGGCTGCCTAGAGAGGACCGTCCTGGACAAGGTTTTTGCTGCAGAGGAACCATTGCCACTAGTGCGACAGTTATACCTGCCAGTGAGGAAAGCTATTTTGGAAGCAGAGCCAGTTTCCACAGCAACCATTCGTCGACCGAGGAGCAAAGGCCGTGCTGTCGCCCTTCCTGCGGCAACTTCCATCGTCGCCAGGGCGCCGTTTCCAGCGAATCTTCGCTTTTGCCGGCGTCGCCTCTCTATCGACGGACCGTCGGCACCCCGTGGGTCTAACGCCAATTTACTCTCTCTCGCGCCAGCTCTCGCTCGATTGCAGATTCTAGCGTATTAAGCGTATTTTATCACGCACATTGAGCGATTTCGCTCGCGTAATCCCACGAACTCTGATCGCGGAAAAGCTGAGCGAGCGCGCTCGCCGCGGCGAATTAAATCTTGTAGCGACTCTGTGAGAAAAGGCGTCAATAAATGAGATCCTCCCCACCCAGAGCGAACGTCGGCCCGTGAAAGTCAGCGCCGGCTTTCTTGACCAAGGATGAACCCAGTAAAATTTAGCAGAGACCAGCCCAAGGCGCGCGGTGGCTGACCCCTCTTGCAAAATGTGTACATAAATAAAAATAGCAATTTGGAACGCTAACGGTTTAGCGCAAAGAAGTATAGAAATAAAACCTTTTCTCATAGAAAACAATATTGGCATAATCTTAATATGTGAAAAACATTTTACACATAAAATCTTTCTAAATATACCACAATGCACGTTATATACTATATAACTTGCATCGTGGTATGAAATAATCCACATGACAAAGTACACGGAGAAACAGCTATATTCATAAAATATACAATCGAACATTATGAAACTGAAGTATAAAAAAAATACTATTAACAAGTAACAAGCGTCGCAATCACGGATAATAACAGACAAATCAATTTTCAGCCTTATATTGCCCTCCAAAATATAAAATAACCAAAGAACAATATAGAAAATACATTGATAATTTAGAAAATCGTTTCTTTGTAGAAGGCGACTATATTGCAAATTACCTGTGGTGGAGATCAAGTTCAATAACCTCAAATCCAAAATAAGCAACTCTATATGCAGTAATGAAATCTGAAAACTTAACACGCATATCAACAGGCGAAACTACCTTTTGGTCTTTTGACATAAATAAACTACTAGACCTAAGAGATTTTGCAATCATTAAAGGCTTAAATACGGAACATCTCAAAGCTATATCGTGTCTCGACTTAACATCATTCCCCGACTAACCTCAAACAATATACCACTTTGTAATAAAAAAACAAATTAGAATTTCTTCAGAATAATGTTAAATGAAAAACTTTCATGTAACATATCACAGAAAAAACCAGATATAGATATCGCGATTAAAAATTTAAATAGGAACATTTATAAAGCCATTAGAAATACTTTTCCAGAATTTTCGTAAAATAAAAAGACAATCTCAACAAATTCTAAAACTGTTACTGATAAAATTAAAGAAAGAAAAATTAAAATTACGAAAAATATGGCAGCAGACTAGATTAAAAATTGATAAAACAAAATATATTCGTTCAATTAAATAACTTAAAAAAATACTTTACGATGAAAAAAATGAAAATATAAATAACTACTTAACTAACCTAACTGCAACTCAGGCATCGGATTATTCTCTCTGGAAGTAACTAGAAAAATAAACCTATCACAAACATTTACACTACCTATCTTAGAAAATGATATGACGTGGGCAAAAACTAATCAACCAATTCAATCGACCACAACGTAAAATAACTAAAGAAGACGAATAAAATTTACTAAATAACAAAAAAAGTAACAATTATAATAACCAATCATTTAACAACATAAAAGTAAAAGACATTATAACAAGTTTGATGTCAACTCGTTATGTCTCTCTCTATACGACGATAATGTTAAGAATATCATATATATAAATGTTATATTACTTGAATTATATTTCTCCTTAGCAGCAGTAGACAACGACTGCGGAGAAGGTAAGAGAGAGCGCCGACAGAGAGAGACCGCGTGCGCGTGTAGGCATAGCGACATGTATGACGAACCGCGCGCCGCGCGCCGCGTGACGAAGGGCCGGAATTAGCCGATAGCTCGCGAGCTGTGCAGAGGCATTCGGTTGTGCGTACGCTTGTATTGGTTTTCTTTGTGAATCGCCTCGTGGTAAGAGAGTGACTTTTGACTGTAACAAGTGAGAGGCGGTTGCAATCACGACGCTCTCAGGAAGCTCGATTATAATCCGCTTAGCAAAAACATAGATGATGCACATAGTGCACCATATGGCCAGCCGCGGGGCTGGCCAGGTCACTTTGTGCAAAAATCTTTTGTCAAAGCGGCGGACAGTAATTGTCTTCCTCAACAGAGAACGGAGACTTCTCAAACAAACAATTCGTTGTTTTAGGAGAGGACGTCGTAAACTTCTCTCTTTTGTGTACGGGCATATGCAAATGCTGAAGTACAAAATGCGTCACCGATTGCCCTCGACAAGCAACTAATGCTAGTCGACCCGAAGTGAATGCAATGTGTATTTGAACAAAGACTTACAATCACAAGTGCGGATGTGTGTACCTTCGCGCGGTGGGGCTGAAAACGCTGTCTCTGTAAAGAAACAGTAGGCAAAACACACAACGCTTGCCCCCAGGGCAAAAGGCCAACCGGCCAAACGAAAGAAACAACACGGACCATGACAACACGTGGTGAGGTGCGGCCTGTAAACGCCCAAACATTCAACGCGGAGTCTACCACACCCCAAGAGCTCAACTCGAGCCCAGAAAAGCCAAAATCCGGGAGTCACTTGAGGGGAAATCTCTTAGGATTGTGGTACCGCGCGCCCTCTTAGAGGACGGGAGACCGCTCCGGGAGCTAGTTGCAGAGGACCAATGGTCCAGGCAATCTGAATTTAATTCGGATAGATAAGAATTTAAAGGCAATCGGTAGGTGCTACTACTGTGGGTAAAGAGTCGCGGCCGTGGTCATAGCAGCCACCCAAAGTTCTTTGCCTCGAGCTCCTGGAGTAAGGCCCGACACCATCGTGCGAGAGAATAGTCCATTGGGCCGAGTAACTCTCGATGACTAGAACGCACTATGGATGCCGAAACCCTTAGGAAAAATATTTCCACAGAAGGGCAGCATCCTTCCTGCTAAGGAATTGCTTAAGCCCTAATAGCTAAGACAATTTCACATTTGAAAGCGAAATTAGTGGCTGTCAGCTCCCTTTGAAAGCGAAACCCATGCACTAAATGTCCATCAGATCCAGTGCTGCTAATGGTGAACACAGGCTAAGATGATAGAAAAGGCGGAAACTCGACATGCTCACTCAAATGC
Source organism: Phymastichus coffea (assembly GCF_024137745.1). Lineage (NCBI taxonomy): Eukaryota > Metazoa > Arthropoda > Insecta > Hymenoptera > Eulophidae > Phymastichus > Phymastichus coffea. The sequence continues at coordinate 5,653,679 of NW_026706826.1, read as the reverse complement.
TACTTCGGTTGCAATTCGTCAAATACCTAACCCTGACCTGACCAAAACGAGGTTTGATTAATATCAAACCCAGCGTGAATGATAAACACGCTGGTACACTCGTAAGTAGTTTTAAGTTATATTATAATCAAATTAGTTCTTAAGCAGTTAACAATAATTTAAGCAGTAATATAAGCAGTAGTATAAAATAGTATTAAGAAAAGTTACCAATCAAAGATCAATTAAAAATTAAAAATAAGAAAGAATTAAAGATTAAAGATTTAAAATTATAGATCTAAAATTAAATAAAAACAAAATAAGTAAATAATCTAATAACAGATTAAAAAGCTAGAAAAATAACTAGCGTAATCAATCAATTGTAAATATAAGAGCCATGGGAAACCATGGAGAAACCCGATAAGGTAACGAACGAAGCTCAAGTCAACACACACAAATACTCACTGCTCGCACTCGAACGCCACTCACTTAATTTGAACGCGCACGTTAACGCCAGATATAAAAATCGAAAGCCACCCTCCAGAATCGCCAGCAGCGATCCCAAAAGAGGAAATATATAACTAGACATTGCGTTGTACCTTGAAAGCGATATGGTCAACCATTCTAGGTATAATAAAGCGAGGAAACGTAAGCAGGAGGCGAACGTTGAGAAACTAGAGCACTGCTCTAATACTCCGGCGTCAACTCAGTTTCCTTTGCAACCAAACAATCTTGACGAAAGCAAAGACGATTGCCTACCAGTTAAGAGGTTTAACTTGAACGCACAGCAAAACCCTGAACTGGGACCGAAACTGAGGATCATACAATTTAACTTCAACAAAAGGCAAGTAGCCAACGATGAGCTGGGAGAAATCATGACAGACAGAAATCTTGACATACAGGTGGCACTGGTGCAAGAACCATATCACTGGAATAACGCGATTTCAGGTATGGACAGTGTCGCAGCTATTCACGGAGCCGAAAAAGGCGAAACGATTCAAGCTGCGATACTCTACAATCCGCACAAGGTCACTGCTACCATGATTTCTAGCCTGTGTGACTCCCACTGTGTTTGCGCACAAGTGGTCAGAGCCTTTGGCGAATTTATTTCATAAGCATCTACTGCCAGTTCAGCCACAGCAGGAAGACCTATCTTGACAAACTAGCTGAGACTCTGAAGCAATTGAAAGGCAAAAGAGTCTTAGTTGGAATGGATGCAAATGCCAAGTCAAAGATCTGGTCTAACACACAGGACAAGAATGGGACAGTCATGGAAGAATTCATACACCAATACGGGCTAATAGTGGTCAACAGGAGGGGCCAACTTCCAACGTGCCGTAGCACGAGGGGTGAGACGGATATCGATGTAACTTTACATACGTCAAATCTGCCAAATCTCTTGGCTAGCTGGGCGGTGAAAGAATGGACCACCAGTGACCACAGGCCTATAGTGATCGAACTGGATTTTGTCTCACAACCAGCCAGACTCATACGATCCGAAGAAACATTAGAACCAAGGTTCAATATGAGAAAAGCTGATTGGGAGAAATTCAGGAGACTTTGTAAATTCGAGAAAGAGGACCTATCCAACCTCCCTTTAGAAACCTCTGAAGACATTGAAACATATGTTTCTAAATTTGAAGAGGTTCTAATAAGGGCAGCAAAGGACTCTATTCCATTAAAAATGAGAAGAACGCGCTCTCAACCCTGGTGGAATCCTGACTTGCGAAGTAAGAAGCGAGCGATACAAGGACAACGCAAAATCGTAGCTCTGAAAGACAAGGAAGGACCGAATAGAAAACAAAGGAAAGCCCTCCAGAGATTACTTGGAAAATTGAGACAAATGAATTCCGACTATGCAAGGGCTATTAAAAGAGCCAAAAACAACAACTAGCAAGATTTCTGCACCATAGAAAGTGAAATGGATGCTTGGGCGTATCCATACAAACGAGCATCCAAAAAAGTCAGAATCTCAAAAGCGATGTGCATGGTTAACCGTAATGGTACAGTCACAAAAGACTGGAAAGAAACAAGCATAGCTCTACTAGAAGGACTAATGCCTGATGACGACCCAAGCTGCGAAAACGATGTACATACAAAGATTCGCAGAGATATGCGGGAGGTTCCAGTAACCGGCGACGCAACGCCTTTCCTAACAAGGGAAGTTGAAATGGCCTTTAAAGCGAACAAGGCAAGGAAATCACCAGGCAAAGATAAAATAGAGTCAGAAATGCTTGTAAACGCTAGACCATTACACCAAGAACGGATGCGACTTTTCAACGCCTGCTTAAAATGCGGAGTGTTCCCCAGAAGATAGAAAAGTGGAATGCTAATCACGTTGCTCAAAGGGGTTGCAAAACCCGAGAACGAGATTAAATCATATAGACCCGTATATCTACTCCCCATAGCTGGGAAGAAACTCGAGAGGCTTGTGATTCAAAGAATATCCAACATTCTAAACAGCTCGGACTGGTCTTCGGAGGATCAATTTGGCTCTAAGGCAAATAGATCCACAGAGGATGCTATCAGAAGACTATATGAAATAGTAGAAGAGGCAGAATCTGATCCGTCGACAAAGTACGTAACCGCTATTCCACTGGACGTCTCAGGAACATTCGATGCGTTATGGTGGCCAAGCCGGCTCTCCTAATTGAAAGAAAGAAACTGCCCGAGGAACATCTACAAGCTCCTCCAGAGTTACTTCAGTGATCGAGAAATGGGCATATATGCTCACTTCGAAGAAACACTGAAAACAGTGACGAAGGGGTGCCCATAGGGTTCAGTATTTGGACCGGTAGGTTGGAACGTCATCTTTGACAAACCACTCCGGGCAATTAAGGACGCAGGATACGAAGTACTAGCCTACGCAGACGATGTACTTCCTATCATTAAGGCATAGACACGCATTGATTTTGAAAGACATGCCCAAGAAATCATTAATATAATGACGGACTGGTGCAAGTCTGACAAAATGAAATTAGCAGTACAAAAGTCAGCACTAATATGGCTAAAAGGCCAACTAAGCTAGAATAGGAACCCTACAGTCAAAATTGGGAAAGACAACATTAGATCGCCCAAAACAGTCAAGTACCTACGAATCACGATCTCGAAGGGCTTCCAATTGGAAGAACATATTCGAAACGTAGTTCAAGACTGTAATAACACCTATTTCGAGATAAGTAAAATAGCAAAAGCGAACTGGGGTCTAAAATTCAACTCCATGAAAAAGATATATAATGGCTTCCTACTATCGAAAATTACATATGCCGCTGCGGGCTGGTGGCAAAGGACCAACATCAAACAGCAATCTGCGTTGGAAAGATTGCAGCGATCAGTTCTTTGCAAGACACTCAAAGCCTACAAATCGATCTCTCATGAAGCGGCGCACGTGCTTGCAGCCTCCCGACCAATAGCCCTCGAGCTTGACGCGAGAGTTGCAAAGTACTGCGTCAGAAAAGGGAAATCGATTATAATGCACGGCATCCGAATAAAATCGGAAGAACTTCGATCGGGCAGACTAAAAATCTCAAAAGCCATACAACTCATCAATGATGAAATCGAAAGGGTATGGCAGGAGAGATGGCAGTCAGCCACAGATGGCAGGAGAACTTACTGCTACTTCCCAGTAATCAAGGACAGACTAAAGAAGAGGTGGCTAAATCCCAATCATTACACAGTACAGTTCATGACTGGACACGGTGCTTTTAAGTCATACCTCCATAAAAGAGGATTATGCGAAGACCAACTGTGTAGTTGTGGAGAAATAGAAAGCGAAAGTCATATTCTCTTTAACTGCGAAGATGTAAGAAAACTAAGGAAGCCATTAATAGAGGCCGTTGAAGAGGAGGGTCATACATGGCCTTGCCCGGAAACAGCCCTAGTATCTAGCAGAAAAATCTACAAAGTCTTTGAAGACTTCGCTAGAAAAGTCATAGAGCCCAGGGAGGGAGCACCTATAACAAAGAGAAATCGCAGAAAAATAGTCACAAACTATGGTAGAAAGACGCCGCCTCTTACAAGGTCCCTAACTAAAGGACAAAAACTCGCACGATAATCTAATTTTTGAACCTAGACAAGCCCATAAAGCTTGAAATTCGAAAGATAATTTTTGAACATCAACTTCAGAACTAAACTCTGAAGCTCGATAATTTGAACGCAAATTACCCCATTTAACCCAACGACGGAGTTTTGAACCGAATGCGTGGCATGACCGGCAAGAATACTGAAAACTGCCTGGGGAGCCGCCTTGTCGGCTAGACGAGACCCCGCCCTGACATAACAGTCAAAACTAAATCGAAAGAGCAAATATCAGTATCAGCCAAGTCATAAAAACCATTCTTTAGAAAGCAAAATCTGATTTTGGGGCAAAAATGGGGTAACAACAACCTTTCGAATGACGGATACCCACCAGCGTGAGCGGGGATGACCGAAACGCAATGGGAAGACGTGCCTTGGTACGTCGAAGCGATGTACCTGTAAGTCGTGGGAGAAATCCCTTAATACAGGTACGCAGGGTAGGATGTTTTTCGAACGCGAGCCCAGGAGGGGAGGTTTAGTTGGTTGATCGTCTTAGGAATCTTCCTCTGGCTGTCCTGGCTGAGTCTCTCTTCTGACATCCCAATTTGGGTTGGCCTCTGCGGGGTAGTGGTACCAGGTCAAGCAAATCTCGTAAGATTTGTATGCTGCGTGCTTCCGACGTAGTAGACGTTGGGGCAACTAGAGTCCCGTCGCGCCCAAACCGAGGGTCAAGCCTTTAGTTCCGCTCTCCTTGAGCGTCGAACCGTGAAAAGATCGGTACTCCTTTCGAGGAGGTCGCCGCCTTAGATCAAAAAGGTTCCGACTCGCTGTGTGCTTCAGGGATGTCGTAGCAAACTTGACTTCCGGATCTCCAATGTATTTGAAAGCGAAAGAGTGAAAGACAGTGGGCTATGCCAACCTATTGGCGTCCAGAGAGGAGGGGTGGTAATGTTTGATTACGCTGCGCCACCCTCAAAGCGGAAAAGTGTGAACAACACACATACACTAACTGTAACAAGTGAGAGAGGCGCAATGGTGCATGCAATACCTCCTCCTAGCGACTGTACTGTTAGGCGAATTCCGCAATTGTGCCGAGGTGTAATCGAAGGGCTTCGATTAATGTAAGTACCGACCGTTCCTTGGATCTCTCTCTCGCTTTGCCTATCCCGCCGCTCTCTCTGAACCGCCCCGTACACTGACTCGTACACGAACTATATATATATATATATATATATATATATATATATGTATGGGTGATTCCAGCAGTTTTGTAAAATTGGCTGCGCAGGGGGGGTCAGCCGATCTTCTCGGCGATTTTTTCTATGATAGAGTATGTCAAAAGAAGACTTTTGGCTATCTCCGATTTTCGTTAAAATATATATATGTCCATATATATTTTTTCAAAGTCTGGAAATCTGCCTGTTTTTGGCTATTTTTGAAAAATCGTAGCTCCGCGAGTTTTCAATATTTTTCAACGTGCGACATCTCATTTGATTCGTCTACTTTTATGCTTTCAAGAAAAAAATTGTTCATTTATAAAAAGTGACAGCCACCAGGTGTACTCTGACAATATTCGTATGCTTTTTAGGGTCAATTTGATGCTCATATTCCGAGTACTGTAACTTGGTCAATTTTTAATATTTTTGAACCAACCGCATGTATTTTTTTTTGTCTTTTTAAGACCTGTAATTTAAGACCCGGCGCATCTCAATGGACGCATTAAAACTAGAGATATAGCCGTTTGAAAATGACCATTTTTTGAAAAAATCGAAATCGCCAATTTTTGAAATCGTTTTATTTGAAAATGAAAAAGGGTCATATCGTGAAAATTTCAGAGCATGTTCTACTCGATTTGAGCTAACTAAAACCGCCTCAAAGTAGAAAAAAAATTGAATGCATTTTTTTTTCGCCTTTGAAAATGTCTATTTTTGAAAAAACGGCCAACTTTTATCGGCTATATGTCTCGTTCTAATGCATCGATTGAGATGCGCTGGATCTTAAATGAAAGGTCTTAAAAAGACAAAAAAAATGACACGCGGTTGGTTCAAAAATATTAAAAATTGACCAAGTTACAGTACTCGGAATATGAGCATCAAATTGACCCTAAAAAGCGTACGAATATCGTCAGAGTACACCCGGTAGCTGTCACTTTTTATAAATGAACAATTTTTTTCTTGAAAGTATAAAAGTAGACGAATCAAATGAGATGTCGCACGTTGAAAAATATTGAAAACTCGCGAAGCTACGATTTTTCAAAAATAGCCAAAAACAGGCAGATTTCCAGACTTTGAAAAAATATATATGGACATATATATATTTTAACGAAAATCTGAGATAGCCAAAAGGCTTCTTTTGACATACTCTATCATAGAAAAAATCGCCGAGAAGATCGGCTGACCCCCCTGCGCAGCCAATTTTTAAAAAACTGCTGGAATCACCCATATATATATGTATGTTTGTATATTTATTAAACTGCATGGCTTTTCTTTTTAACTACCCTTTCCTTCCTATCGCTTCCCTCAACTTTCGCGATTTAAGCTGTGTGACCCACGACACTCTCCGCGGGCCAGTTGGCGATCTGACCTACTGGGCCGGTCTTGCATAGCAGAACGCAGTGCCGCGAAGAGCTGTATTTGTGCCAGCCAATACTCAATCTGGGTTTAATTAATATATTGTAGCGGTCTAAATCCCCGTTACTACATAAATCAGATAATTCATTATTTTAATAGTAAAAAAACCCCGGATATGATAATAGTAATGCAAAATTATTAACTACTCGGAAGAACATCCAAACTATCAACTAAAAATAAAATTCTAGTATATAAATTCATAAATAAACCAGTTTAGACATACGGTATACAAATTTAAGTTCGGGTTACTACTGCAAAGTTAAATATCGATATTATAGAAAGATTTCTAAATAAAACATTCAAACATATCACTAATGCATCATGGCTTGTAATAGATGAATATACATATAAGGAAAGATATTAACATAAAAACAGTAAAAGATTATTATTGACCTAGTAGTACAGTGAGAATTTTGAGATCCTCATAAATTTTGATGATTTTGCCATTGATGTTTATCGCATTTGATTCCGACTAAGATTACCTCCATGTTACAGTGCTCTTCAACCAATATAACTAACAAGGAACCCTTGCGAGGTATCCGCCTCCGATTTTTATGTAACTGTAATATTTTGTAGAACATAAAAAAATAAGAGATATGTATTTTTTTTATCGGCGGAGAAGCGTTATTGAATGCTGATATAATTTCAATTCCAAATTATTTGTTATAAAATGACAGTTTTATTACAATTACATATATCCTAAAGGGTTATAACTCCTAATTTTATTAAGTAAAAATATTGCTTTATTTACAATTTATTTATAATCTGGAAATGGTCAATAATGATGATAATGTGCTTAGAAAAGTTATTACAGGTGATGAATCATGGGTTTATAGTCGGAGCAATGTTAAGTCAATGTTGATTGTTTGTTTCGATTGTGAAGGTGTTGTACATCACCAATATGCACCAACAGGTCAGACAATTAATAAAGAATACTACGTTCAAATTTTAAAACGTTTGCGTGATGCAGTAAGAAGAAAAGGGCCACACTTTTGGGAAAGTGGTGACTGGCTTCTCCATCACGATAATGCGCCAGCGCATTCATCCAATCTTGTGCACCAGTTTTTGAGCAAACACAATATCGCATTGCTTCGACAACCTCCATACAGTCCCGACATAGCCTCTTGTGACTTTTGGCTGTTTCTAAAACTAAAAAAACCACTCAAAGGACACAGATTCGATGACAAAACAACGGTTGAAAACAATGCGACGAGTGTACTTAAGGCTATCCCTAAAAGTGAGTTCCAGGACTGTTTTGAAAAGTGGAAACATCGATGGAACCGTGTTATTCAATCAAGTGGGGATTACTTTGAAGGATGCCACCCACCAGATGATAAAGAATAACGCTAGCACGAAAATATAAAGGTAGGCCCGATACTTTCCGGACAGAACTCGTATGTTTAAAATGAATTTATATCTCAAATCTACGAGGGGGAGGGTCAATAAGTTTTTACCAAATCCAAGAGATGGCGCTCGTCACGCTTAAATTATGATGTTTTTGGCAAGCAATACTACTAACTAGATATCGTACAAAGTTTCAGCTCGATTCATTAAGTCGTTTTTTTGTGAGCGTTGGTTGAACAAAAAGTTATTGGTTTATTTGAAAAATGAAAAAAACAGAGTTTCGAGCGGTGATAAAACATTTTCATTTGAAAGGCCTTACACCAAAAGAAATCACAGTTGAGTTCAACGCCGTCCATGGCAAGTCTGCCCCTGTTTTAAGACTGTTTATAACTGGGTAAATGAATTTAAACGCGGCCGTACAACAACAAAAGATGAACCTCGTTCAGGACGCCCCGTAGAAGTGAGTACGCCCGAAATGGTTAACAAAATCCACGATATGGTGTTGAATGATAGAAGATTAAAATTGCAAGAATTAGTTGAGGCCACAGGGATATCAAAGGGTACAATCATTTAAATTTTGCATGAAAATTTGGGGATGAAAAAAATATCAGCAAGATGGGTGCCGCATTTGCTCACTGTTGAAAACAAACGAACCCGTGTGACCACCTCTGAGGCTCTTTTGGCACGCATACGTCGTAATCCGGAAGACTTTTGGCGTCGACTCGTAACTGTAGACGAAACATGGGTACACCACTACACTCTTGAAACCAAAGAATAGTCCAAACAATAGATTACAGCAGGAGAACCGGCCCCAAAGAAGGCAAAGACAGTAAAGTCACCTGGCAAGATTATGGCCACGGTTTTCTGGGATGCGTATGGAATCATCTACATTGACTACTTGGAAAAGGGCCAGACAATCAGTGGACAATATTATGCGTCATTATTAGGTCAGCTGAAAGAGAAAATCAGAGAAAGACATCCTCACTTGAACAAAAAAAATGCCTCTTTCTTCCAGACAATGCTCGAGTTCACACATGTGCAGTTTCGATGGCAAAAATTAACGATTTAAAGTTCGAATTAATTGACCATCCACCATATTCGCCTGATTTGGCTCTCAGTCACTTTTGCTTATTTCCTAACCTTAAAAAATGGCTTGCTGGACAACGATTCACGTCGAATGAAGAAGTCATTGCCGAAACAAATGCCTATTTTGAGGATTTTCAGAAATCATATTTTTCTGATGGCTTAAAAAAACTGGAAGGCCGTTTAATAAAGTGTATCGACCTTTAAGTAGATTATGTTGAAAAAAAATTACATACGCAAAACTTTGTTTTCCTTCTTTTTGTAAAGACTTATTGCCCCCCCCCTTGTACTTTGATCAGAGTTATAGATATTATCTTCTCCATACTAACACATATAATTTCGTGTTTTATCTACAAATTTGTCTACTTTATCTTTCAACTTTGACTCATCACGTAAAGTTTTTTTTGGAAATAAATTTATTTATTTTTTTGTCCACTAATCCATGCTCTATCGGAGACATTAAAATGAACTTAAAACTTACCTAATAGTTAAACTGACCCCAAATACAAAATCAGCTATTCGAAAAACTTATAGACCCGTTATTTCAAGTTATATTTAATGAATTCTGTGTATTTGACCATGAAATGACCTTGAACATAACCTGATGAGGTTAAACCAATCTCTGATTTGGAATGAGCATTCTCAAAAACATATACGTACCTTAGTCTAGTTTTTGGTACTTAAATTTTTTTTTGTGGGGCTGTGTAATTTTTCACGATAATTAAGTAACATGCAAATTCTGCTTCCAAAAAATAATAGATATCGATAGTTTTTTCTTAGAACTTGAATAAAAGTACTCATTCTTTCCGTATTTTCTCTTTGAATTATCCTTCAAACATAGTATGTGAACCAGCTGTCTTTTTTCAAGTATAGAATTATAGACTGAATAACACCTAGGATACTATTGTTATCATAAGTTATTCTGTGCCATTAGTTTTAATTAATTTCTTAAATTTTTTTTTATTTAATGATTGCAAATTACATTAATTTTTGCATTTTCATTGCCTTATGAATATATTCATTGAAAGCTAACGTACCCGAATTTCTGATGTCTTCTAAAGTTTTTAAAAATCGCAGTATCAATCCTTGTGAGCAAGATTGCGTTTCTCGTTCGAAAGGAACTCTTTTCCGACAGATTTCGGAGGCTATTTATTGGAAAAATCAAATTTACCTACCAACGCTACGATATATCATAATGTTGACTGAAACATTACTGATACGTTCTGATAGCATTATGTTTGTAGACCAAGGTCAGATTGCAACTAGTAGCATGGAAGTAACTATATGTGATAGTGATACTGCCGAAGAAAAGCTATTTTCAGATAATAATGGTAAGTATTCATTCACTCGATTACAATGTTTAGATGAATTTCTTATAATCTTATTAATTACTTAAAATCTCAATTCTTTTCCAGTCAATGTAAATGAGTTTTTATGCACCCGGTTGCAACATTTAGAAGAGCTCTTATAAGGGTTTAAAGGTAAATTTGCAAACTCAGAAAAAGGTGATCACTTGAAGTTCAAGATTCTTATCAAAGCCCTAGAGTCATGGCGTATCGAAAAACGTATAAAAGAATTATAAAAAGTTGAGATCAATTGACGGAGTATTGGCTGAGCCTCCTGCAAAAGGTGGTTGGAATATATCAAATTTTATGATGTTATTGGTATTTACGATGATTTTGGTAAAATAATGCCTAGCAAAAAAAATACTTATTTGATTGAAGTTGACGGCAAGCATTTCAAAATTTGAAAACGTCTTTTACTTATAGATTTTACATTCAGTGTTTGACCGTCGAGGTGAATAGACGTGCCAATACTGTGATCTGCCTGAAAAGCTTAAGTATTTGCCTATCAAGTGAAGTAGCAGTTAAATTTTTAATAGTATTTTATAAAAAGATTATAAAAAGACAATAACGGCCTAAAGGCCTCTCTGATAGAAGAAAATATGTCTACTTCTAATAAAAACGACAAAAACTGAAAAACTGTAAGTGGCGAAAAACCATGAAGTAGTGCAAACAATTAAAATATAAATAATAAATGACAGGAGCAACTAGCGGATTACTGGTAATAATAAAGAAAATTGAAGTGAAGAAGAAAATACGGTGAACAATGAGGTAAATACGTTGACAAATAAATTCCGTCTGATTTTTGTCCACAATGTAGAGAATATTCGTTTGATAGAAAAACTAGCTATTGAACGAAATAGCAAAAAGTAATTTACACTTAAAGTAATGAGACAAAACAAAATTAAAACCCAACCATTAATCTCAGTAAAATACCTACCAATGGTTAGAGTACTAAAGGAAAGAAATACAATTCCATGTATAGTAGTATGAAGAAGATAAAAGTTTCAAAATAGTATTAACTTATTAACGACCATAAACGTCATTTTTTGGATATGTTTTTGATCGCAAAATTCATTTGTAAAACGAAACAATAAAATGATCAAAAATAACGTTTCTTATATTTGTTGGTTGTTGAATATGAATCCGGATTTCAAAAATAGTTGCTTTCAAAATTAAATAGGAAGAAATTTTTACAAAAAAATAGAGAAAAATTCAGAAAGGTTTTTTTATTAATTTTTTCTAGCATAAAAAGCGTCAATATCGAAATTTTTGTTCAATCGTCAGTGTACAAAATTCTTGAACTTTAACATGACATTTTTATAAAGAGGGCGTAACAAAAGTACCAAAACGGTCTTGCATTTTTTCAGGTAAGGTATTTTTGAAAAAGATTAGGGTCAGGTCTTTCGTAACTTTTTGCAAGGAATTCATTGGTGACCTTGGATTTGGCCTTAAACCCCACCTTCAAGGTTATTTCAAGGTCAATTTTGTTTTAAAATTGAAACCCCTTTTTTTCATAGCGGTAATTGAAAGAGCGGAAAATTTTACGGTCAAATATGTATCGAGGTCCAAGGTCAAAGACAACCCTAGAGGTCAAATAAAGGTCAAACATGTGTTGTTAGGGAAACATCTGGAAATGTTGCAGGATTAGTAAAAGACATAAATGACCAATTTTTTTTCAAACGAAAACATCTATTTTTGATATTGGCAATGAAAAATTTTACGCTGTGGTAATTTGTAGATTATAAAGGTTGCATCTCCATGGTACTAGTATCGTTGGAAATACAGCTTGTAACAAATTTGTCATTTATGTCCTTTACTAATCTTGCGACATTTCTAGATGTCTCCCTAACACGTGTTTGACCTTTATTTGACCTCTAGGGTTGTTCTTGACCTTGGACCTCGAAACATATTTGAACATAAAATTTTCCGCTCTTTCAATTATCGCTATAAAAAAGAGGGGTTTCCATTCGAAAAAAAATTGACTTTGAAATAACCCTGAAGTTGAGGTTCAAGGTCAAATCCAAGGTCACCATTGAATTCCTTGCAAAAAGTTACGAAAGACCTGACTCTAACCTTTTTCAAAAATACCTTATCTGAAAAAATACAGTACCATTTCGATACTTTTGTTACGCCCTGTATAAGCTTTTTTTTAAAAATGAATAAAATGCAAAATCCTGAAAAAAATTTTGTTTTTCGTTACCATTGTTTTTCTTAAAAAATATCAAGTTTAGGAAAAAGTTTTAAAGAAGAAAAATATCTTAAAGTTTATGATAGAACTCTTACATTTTTTCAATTTTTTTTGAGAAAATTTTTAACTTTTAATAAAACCACAAAATTGGTATTTCTAAAAGTCATAAAAAAATCTGAAAAAATTATAGAGTATTCTTTGGTCAATTCTAAGACTTTTAGTTCTTATAAATTGTTTCCCAGAGCCTATTGTTTTCGAGTAAAATGTTATAATAACATCGTTTGATAACATTTTACTCGAATTCTTTCCAAACGTTTCAACTTTTTGAATTTCATAATATAAATTAGGATCCATTTTCATTTTCCAAAAGACTGCATTTTCCAAATGCTGAAAATTCTGGTTGTTCAGATTCTGAAAATGATTCAGATAATGATTATGATAATTATCCTGATGAAAAATTATTAAAAGCTACTTTTAAGAGAGTTTCAAAAAGTTATCAAACAGATCAAGCTTGAAAAATATTATAAATTTGAATGGGTGAATGGTCAAAGGATATATTCTGATATTATTAAAGATAAAATATTATTGTCTAGATCTAAAAAGGAAAAAATTAGAAAATTTGAACCAAAAGAACTGTTTGAACATTTTTTTTAATAAAATAAGAAAGTATATCACCGATGCGTATAAGGAAGATGGTTTTAATTTATCATTAGTCGATCTAAATATATTCATTGGAATCACTATAATAACCTCATTTAATAAAAGAAAATCTTAGAGAGATTGTTAGTCAGCTGGCCTTTTTTTATCTTGTGAAAAAATTTCTTTAGCAATATTACGATCTAAAGTTTAAATTGATCAAGTTGAAATTGCTATACTTGAAGGCCAAAGAAAAAGATTCAAATAATAAGACTTAGCAAGTTCGTGCTTTATTGACACTGTTTCAAAAAATATTTCAAAGCTTGGCTTTTGGATATCAGCTTTATCATTTGATGAAATGATGGCTAATTCGTTTGGTACAACGTGGTTGAAAAAGTACATAGGTGGAAAATCTACGCGATTCGACCTTAAATTTTGGGAATAGTGCACTACTGATGGATATTTATTTAATTTAGACTTATACTGTGAAAAAAACTCTGTAACAGGAGATAAGTTATCTAAATGTGCATTAGGCTCTTGCGTAATTTTATATTTATTAAAACTCTTTTTTTGAATTGACGTCTGATGCAAAAATTCCTCTTTATCTTCTTTATTTTGATAATTATTTTACAAATTTAGATCTTGCGTATTTAAAACGTTTAAAATTGAAGTTTACTGGAACTGTTAGAGAGAATTGTGTCAAAGAAAAAAATGTCATCGATAAAAAGTTTCTACGTGGAACATATGTAGTAAAGCATGAGCAAAACTCTGGAATAAATTCAATGACTGTGATGGATTCAATGCTGGTGTTAATTTTATCTACAACTGTAGAATCATTCCATTATCATCAGCAAAAAGATGCTGTTCGATAAAAAAAGAAAAAATCTATTTACCGGTCCCGAAAAGTTTTAACCTTTACATTTAGTTGATGAGTGAAGTTAATGTGTACGATAAGCACTGTAATAACTTATTGCCAAGTATTTGTTCAAAGAAATGGACCTGGATAGTTTTCAATAGATTTATCGAAGCAGCAATTACAATTTTTCTTTAGGTTTTTGCATTTTATCTGTCATTTTGGAAAAAAAACTCATATATAAAAATTTCTTGTTTAAGTTCAATAATATTGTGTACTAATAGTTGAAGAAAGATTTCGATATGACGCGTTTTATGTAAGAAAAAAATGATAAAAAACGTTTTTTCAATTTTTCACTATTTTATTGTAAAAACCCGTCATATTTATTTTTCCAAGCAAAATTTTTTAATTTTGAACCTAGATTTGTATTCAGCATACCCAAAAACATAAGAAACGACATCTTGAATCATTGATGTTTCATTTTACACATGAATTTTGCAATCAAAAATATGTCCAAAAAATGACGTCTTTAGTCTGGAATAGGTTAAAAAACATGCAATCTCCAGAAGATATTAAAGTATTCAAAACTGCCCTTGAAAAATATGGACACATTATATTAAGCGTTCGTAATATGCGGAATCGTTTTTCCATTACCAATACCGTTCGTTACTGTTAAAATAGAGCATACGAGGTGTGTTCAAAAAGTAACGAGAATTTTTTAATTTCGCGGGTTTGGAGAGTCCGCTTGTATAAAATTTTTTTTTATTATATTGGTACACATGCCCCTGAAGTACGACAAAATTTTCAGCAATATTCATTGCTTACTTTTTAAGTGGCAGCCGCTAACGTTAGACGTGTTTTTCGAGCTCGGCGATTTTCGTTTGTGAAAAAAAATGGATCAAAGAATTTGTATTAAATTTTGCGTAAAAAATGAAATAAAGTGTAGTAAAGGTTGTCAAATGTTAACAAAGGCATATAGTGAGTCTGCTATGAGTAAAGCAAGGATTTATGAGTGGTATAAGCGTTTCCAAGATGGCCACGAAAACGTTGAAGATGACGAACGACCCGGACGCCCAAGCACATCAACAACCGATGAAAACGTGAAAAAAGTGAAAGAAATGGTTATGAACGATCGCCGAATCACAATCAGAGAAGTCGCTGATGATGTTGGCATATCAGTTGGCTCAGGCCATCAAATTTTTTCGAATGTTTTGGGTATGAAACGTGTGGCAGCAAAATTCGTTCCAAAATTGTTGAATTTCGAACAAAAACAGCGGCGAATGGAAGTTGCTCAGGAGTCGCTAAATGAAGTCAATAACGATGCAGAACTACTAAAACGTGTTATAACAGGTGACGAAATATGGGTTTACGGATATGGTGTCGAAACTAAGGCTCAATCGTCCCAGTGGAGGCATTCTGGATCGCCAAGACCGAAAAAGGCTCGACAAGTGCGGTCGAATGTGAAGGTTATGCTCACTGTGTTCTTCGATTTTAATGGCATAGTGCATTATGAATTCTTGCCACAAGGTCAAACAATCAATAAGCAGTACTACCTACAAGTTCAACGTCGTCTGCGTGAAGCAATCCGAAAAAAACGCCCGGATTTGTGGCAAAACAATTCATGGCTTTTGCACCACGATAATGCGCCTGCTCACACTTCATTGCTTGTTCGTGAATTTTTGGCCAAAAACGAAACTGTAACGATGCCTCAGCCTCCATATTCGCCAGATATGGCTCCATGTGACTTTTTTCTATTTCCAAAAATAAAGAGAACATTAAAAGGCCGTCGTTTTACAAGCATAGATGACATTAAAAGCGAATCGCTGAAAGAGCTAAAAGCTATTACAAAGATCGAGTTTCAAAAGTGTTTCGAGGATTGGAAAAAGCGTTGGCATAAGTGTATTGTATCCGAAGGGGACTACTTTGAAGGCGACAACATTAATGTAGATGAATAAATAAATATTTTTTTCATAAAACGAAAATTCTCGTTATTTTTTGAACACACCTCGTAATTTCATAATTCAAGAAATCTATAAAGTGAACAAATTTTAGTTTGTTTAAAGAAGTAAGCTGTGAAAATTGCAAAAGAAATCACACAGAAAGCTATAAAAGATACCTATTACGTAAGTAGTTACACCAAAAATTATTCCCTAGACTAAAACATTTCATCAAAATAATATACAAGTTTAACCAAATTTAAATACCAATATTAACAATCAGACCAAACACTACATATGCTTATGTAACAATAAAACAAAATTACCGTAGCGAACAGAATGTAGATACAATGCTAAATTTATTAACCGTATTTGTCAATAAAATGTCATAATGAACAAACTAAAAATTGCTATCGGGATCATAAATGATCTTATACAGAGGCATCTAGAATTAAGAGTATTTTTTACTTACGAAAATATCAACGTTATACTAATTTCAGAAACACACTTTACAAGCAAAAACGTTCTCTATATTCTTAAGTATATGGTACAAAAAACAAATGACTCATTCAACATGAACACGAAGGTAGTGTGATCAAAAACAAAAATTCATCATTAAGTTCACATGTACTCACCAATAAAATTTATTTGTAAGCAACCAGTATAATTATAATCGACAACAAAAACCCAGTAACAGTCTCATCTTTTTACTATCTTCCAAACAAAACAATAACGAAAGAAAATTGGACAATCATTTTCCATTCTTTAAGAGATCGCTTTATAGCGGAAGGCGATTATAATTCAATATGCGAAGCATCCGTGATGGAGATCAACCAAGATCACCAACTATAACCTCTAGAGGTAGAATACTTTATGAAATAATACTTAAAAATAACTACATTCAATATCTGTTACATAACCGATATACTAGCCAACAGATTTAAATAAACTAATCATATTTGATAGATTTTGTGATTGTAAAAGATATAAATATGAAATTTTTGGAAGTTATATTATGTTTGGATTTAACATCAAACTATGTACGAATATTAAACTACATGCCATTATCTACCAAAAAATCAACTTAGTAATCAACAGATATAAATAAGGTGCCAGATTTAATAGACTTGGCAGTCGTTAAAGGTATAATAAATAAAGTCTTTGAATTATCTTCTTGCTTAAACATAAATCGGACCATTCGCCAGTTTTAATTACTTATTGTTAGTACACACCAGTACTCAAAACAGTAAACAGTTACTTGAAAAGATGGAAAAAATTTACTCTATACATTGATGAACGTCTTACATTATTCTTTCTTAATATTTCTTAATATTATTGTTATTAATTAATTATGTAACGAGGGAGATAAATTTGAAAATGGGAAATTTATTTAAGAACAAACTCCCACGATGCAGAGCAAACCGCCCCTCCGTTAAACACGTATGATAATACGTGTATTCGCCTTAACGTCAGATGATTTATCCTAGTTGACTTCTATTGATCGGAGTTGAACTCACCTTAAGTCACGTGTCTTGTTACACTTGATGAGTTTTAAGTGTGAGCGACTTTACTCCTAATCTTCTTAATCCCCTAGATGTAATTGGATTAAAACCTAAGCCTGTTTCAAATACTTAAGCAACCAGGAAAATCAAACGACGAAAACGGCGAATAAATTTAACAGACTTTAATTAATAAAAAATCACAACAGTCTTTGTTGGGCCGAAAGACTGACGCACGAAAATAGGATTTTACAATTTAATTATGTTCGGTGAGAAAGAGAGAGAGAGAGAGTAGATTTTAATTCTACCGTGAACTAACGCACGACGCGAATTCAAAAAAATATATCGCTATCACGAATAGACAAAATACCGAATGTATTTTGTTTCGCTTAATATGACGGAAAGTGCACCTACCATGCGGTGCAATTACGGTGATCAGCCGTAATTGTTGCAAAATTATCAACTGCCGCTGCACTTCGATTAATCAGCTGCACTGCCTCAATTCGCTTTTATATACTGCGAATCTGCTGCTTCTGCACCGCTGCTTGCTGCTGCAATACTATTGTTGCATCCACGCACGTATTTGTTCAGAAAACTAATTATTTTTACGAATCAAAGTGCAAAACACAAATCGGCGGTAAACTCGCGTAAACAGCTGAGGCGTAACTGCTTATTCAAAAGATCGTGCGCCCCCTCTCTCTCTCAATAGTTCGAACTAACGCGCTAGAAGCAGAATCGCGAACGAGTCGATTAATTAAATCAACTACCGTTGCAATTAATTAAATAAATACTACTGCTACGATTATTATTAATATTATTATTAATTATAATATTTAATAATTTCATAATAATAATATTATTTTATTATTTTCGACAATAACAGAAAACAGTATCGAAACCTTTAAGCTATTACTAACCGAAGCTCTAAATAAATGCTCAGTAACTGTAAATATTGAAGAAACACAACTCCAATAATTTACCTCAAATATAGTAGCTGAAAAAATTTAAAAAGAAAGATCACTAAAGACCAGATACCATAAAACCAGATAGAGTCAAGATAATGCCAAATAAAGCACCTAAAGATTTAAAGAAAATACTGTATCAGGAAAAAAAACTTACAAACGGAAAAAAACATAGAGAGCCAACAGAAAAACTGAGACCAACAGAAGCGATGGATTACTCACGATGGAAAGTTATGAAAAGACAAAAGACCAACTACATTCGATCTATCAAAAAATCCTGTGGTGAATGGGCCAGACGAGATGAGGAAAAAATCGACACATTTGCCTTTAAACCACATTGCCCTTAAACCATATCAAAGAATTATCATAAAGAAAGAAAAACGTAACCTAGCAAGGAGATATTTATGTCCACGTTAGTACACTAATTAAAGCAGCTAAAAAAAGGAAATATTGCTGTTAATCAAAAATATTAATATGCTTTAAAAACAAAATAATATTAATAAAAAAAAGGAACTCGATTTTATATCATTACACGAATAATGATAAAAAGTCTCTTCATAACAGTAAAAAGATATTTAACAATTGATTTTAAGGCATATATTCATCTACTCTATTTTCCCACTAAATAGAAAGTGGCAGAAATTATATTAATTCCTAAACCCTGTAAAGAAATTGAACTGGTGATGTTATGGAGACTGATTAGTCTTTTACCAGTACTTTAAAACGTTTATGAAAATATAATTCTTGCCAGAATCAATCCAATAATAATAAACAGAAAACTTATTCAAGATCATCAATTAGTTTCAGGTGCAACCACTCCATGATAGAACAAGTAAACAGAATAATAGCTGCTGTAAGGAAATTTATTAAGGAAAATCAGTATTTTGTCAGCATATTTCGCAATGTCGCATAGGCATTTAAAAATATGGTACGCAGGACTGGTGTATAAAATAAATAGATGTTATCCAAGATGATACTATGAATTTCTTCAATTATTCAATTATTGTAATTATCTCGTACTTACAAAATAAATAAATCAAATATGGCGTCTAAAACTACGTGACATGTAGAGATTTTTGAAAAATCAACCATTTCTTTTCGAATTCGGTATATGGAGACTTTTGTGGTCACTGATCATGAATCCAATGATTAATTTGCTGAATCCAAGATGGCGGATCCAATATGGCGAACAACAATTTTTAAAATTGCGCGTTTTTCACCAATTCCGTTATACAGTGTTTTTTGGTCGCTGAATAACAATACAAGCTCTGAAAATTTCACCTGGAATTCCAATTCTGGAAAAAGGTCATCGACTATCCTGGTCATTATCTATTGTCTTAGAGTTCTAGTGGATCGAAGGTTCCCAACCTCTAAGTCATTAACTTATAATTCAGACCGCAGGGGTACCAGTCCACCTTGGCGCATAATAGTTTCCAACACGATGTTTGCTGTCCTTTATTAAGTTTGTCAACGTCTTCCATGCCTGTTTATAAGCCACCGGTAAGTCTACGCATTATTATTTCCTCTTTTTCACGCGGTGCATCTTTCGTCGACATCGCACATCACTCGTTTATCCAGTCGCGCTGGTCTTATCTACTAATTGTTCTATTTTCCGTCCGTCTATTAAGTCTGATAGGACGGCTTCGGAGGAAACCGGATTCTAGTAATATTTCTAGTAATCATTCTTTGTCTTGACTTTTTATATTTCACTACGATTGTCTCTGATTTGTCACGTCACTTGATTCGGTAGTACAGTCCAGATCCAGTTGAGTTCTCGTGGTTGTGTCTCTGATCTACGCTTCTTCTCTCAGGGCCTCTTACAGTTTATTCCAGAAGTGTTGTCTGTTTCTCACGTTACTATGTACGAGTATTACTATGTCATACTGTAGGAGTGCCAAATGGCAAACACTTTATTTTTCATTTTTCTAGTGTGTTAAACCAATAATACACGTATCGCAAATCATGTTAGAAACCCAGGTTTTATTTAAATTGATCAATTTATTATTAAAATATTCTTTATAATTTGATAGACGATGTTGTGGATTTATGTTGATTATTTGGGACGAAATCACCACAGATATAACAAAACTTCTGCGGGTTATTCATACACTGTCATGAAGACATTTTTTATGAAAATTCAAGTTTTTGACTTGATACAATATCTAAAAAGCTGTTTAATACGAAGTGCTAAGAAAATGTCTTAATTACGTTAATGTTATGTGAAGATTTTTAATTTATTGTATTGATATGAACAGAGCTAGTATTTTCGTTTTTAAACTAACTTAATATAAACTATGAAGGTCTACTCTTCACAAAGATACAAGTATTTGATATAACGAAAAATACAAGGATAAAGATTTCCAATTTTATTAAAAATAAAATTCTGATTGAAGAATAGTAACTTTACTACTTTATGAAGTAAAAATAAATAAGAAGTAAAAATAAGTAAACAAAAATAAATAAGAAAGAAAAATGAAAAATAAATAAATATAATTAAGTAAGAAACAGAAATACTAACTAAATAAATAAACGCTTGAAATGTACTGTAAAACAAAAACAATTGACATTATCTTTGCAAGGAGTTCTTGATATTTTGAATACTTATCCGTTAGCCCGCCGCTCAAACACGATCTCTAACAGGAATAGTAATGTTTGAACTACTAGTATCAAGTCAGAACTATATCGTTCGACTGCATCTCTTAAGCTCTCCACTGAGGTAGAGCAAACTTTGCTATTTCATTATAGTCCGGGAAAGTAAGGAAATAAAATTCAAAAGTTTCCCATAATTGATTTTTCATTTTTAAATGAAAATATATAGACCCAGCATCACTGTCCTAGATTGTCTAATAATTTCCACTGGAGCTTCCGACGCAGCTTGCAAGCACAGTTCAGACCACTTAAAATTCAAGTGATTTATGCTCGTGTCATTTCTGGATGTGTTCTTACAAAAAAATCGTAGAGATGAAAATTGAAGCAAATCTTATGCTCTTGAAGGTGACGCAAATAGTTTTTTCAAAAAAAAATTTTCCGATCTTAAATTTTCCAAAAATTGAAAAAATTTTCGAAAATTATATTTTGGGCTGGTAATTATAATTAACATATTAATATCGAGGTCAAAACATAGATAAACATAGAGAGCAAACTTCTAAAAATTTACATTATTTCAAATTTGGAAAATTCAAAATGGCGGCTGCGCAAATTGGAAACAAATTTTTTTTTTCAATCGCGTCTAAATTTATGAACATTAACGATATTGAGAAACGGTTTGTTGCAATTGGCAGAGTGAAAGTTATATTTTTATAAATAACATAAACAAAATTTTTTAAATTTTCTTTACATAATTTTTTAGAACATTTACCAAAAATAAAAATTTTTCCATCTAGTTTTTACTCATGTTGGCGTTGAAAAATTTGTTTAAAATATGTTTTCACATTATAAATATGTGTTTCTTTGAAAGACGAGTATTTTGAAAAAAAAATTTTTTAGTTGGGACTTTTATAAGCTGAGATAAACAAATTCAAAGTCTGTTAGATTCTGTGATAATATCGATTGAAATTTTCCAATTTTGATCACTTCGCTAGGTTTTCGAATCCCAACTCAACTTAAACACAAATTTTCATTTTTCTACCGTCAATTGGTCCATTCAAAAGAGAATAGTAATCCTAGCTCGCTCGGCCAAACGATGCGGCGGCAGCTGCTTGGCGTTGTGGTGGAGGGTCATCGCTCGTTCGTATTTGAACGAAGCTCAAGCTTTTATTTTGGTTTTCTTTGTAAAAATTTTGCATTTGTGGTTTGCTAATAGTATGGTTATTATCAACCATTACATATTGCTAGAAATAAGGTACAATGATATTTATAATTTATTTTTCTAGTCATTATCATTAGCAAACAAATCCTGATCGATATTATTGCTACTATCAATTGCAAGTTCACAATCGAGTAATTGACTCGTATCAAAATTCGGCTCATCACTCAGAGTTTCATTATCATCCTTGTCATTGTCAAGTACCGTACTTACAATTTCGATGTTACAGCAGTTTTTGCCTTCGCAATTTTTACATAATATCGTGCAATGTATGCCAACTTTTTTACAACCACACCTGGAAGTAGAGCACCCTGTGGTACAAGAACACGAAATAATTTTCAATAATTCGTCGGGTACAAGTACGTCATCAGTCATTTCTGGTGCGAGGCCAGAATTATCAATGAATTTCCAACCCCAGCCGGTAGGCTTCATTTTGTCAATAGTGGTTTTATCCTTATCCCACAACCGGAGTTGATAAAATACTCTAAAAGAATGAAATTTCATTGCAGCTTCCGTTGGTAGCAAAGTTGCTAAATTAAAAGTTTTTTTAGCTGAAGATTTTAAAAAACATGTAAATCGTAGCATGTTTAACGATTCATTGTGATTTGGTTTCGACACATATGCATATTTTATAAATTCTGTGCCAGCTTTTTCAACTTCAGCTTTCGTTGTTGTACTGTTGTAAAATATTTTTAGTTGATCGAGCAGTTGCATGTTGTTCCTAAGAAGATCTACGAAATTGAGTTTACCTTGGTTATAAAAAGCAGACGTGGTATCACAGCTGCTAAAAGCATGTAATAATGACACGTAATTTTGAAGCATTGGGTATTTGAAACTGTCGCATCGATAAAATTTTTTCGCGTCTTTACCTTTGCCTAGTTGTAGAAAGTAAATATTAGTTTTTTCATGAGCCAGCTGACTTAATATAACTATAACGTCTACATCCTCAGCAACGATGCAAGCAAATGGATAGTTATTGGAATAGTTTATAGCCGACCGAACAAGCTCTGCATCGACATCTTCTGCTTGGTTTACCAAAAATCCAGCATTGGCAAGTTTTCTTTTCAATAACTAAATAAAATTGTTCTTATTCGTATCATTGCTTAAAAAGTTCAGGATAACCATCAAAATATATCATGCAAATGTTACCATTTTTAGCATAATTTTTCTCGGTATAATTAACGTACTAATCACCTACTTTACCATACGTCGAATTCCTATTCCAAACCACTCGATGTAACAAAAAACCACCATCTATAATAAATATTGAGTCTTTGAATGTCGGAGGTTTGACTTCTGGCGTAAAACAATCATAAAAATCTGATTTCTTGTTTTTACGCATACCAGTTTCATCAAAAATCGACAGTGGGTATGGGGCCAACTCGTGTTTTAAATACTTTTGCATATCTTCGTCGTTTCTTTTCCACACGCAAATTCTTTGGAATAGTAAAGCAGGATCTATCGCAAGCTCATCTTTCTTCTTGTCAGTGTTGTAGCCTTGCAAAGTCACGACTCGATTTTTCCGTTGTAATTTAATATCTTTCCAATTGTTGCCGTATATTACTTTCATTAATTCGGAGCCTATTTCAATTGCAATGTGGCAATTCACTTGTTCCTTATCTGCGATCAAGCTAGTGCTTATACACATATTTTCTTGTGTCGAAGTAAAAGGACACAACGCCAAGCAGCAGCCGCTTGGCCGGGCGAGCTATAGGATTACTGTTCTCTTTTGAATGGACCCATTGACGGGAAAAAAATTAAAAATTGTGTTTACTTTGAGTTGAGATTCGACAACCTAGCGAAGTGATCAAAATTGGAAAATTTCAATCAATATTATCATAGTATCTAACAGACTTTGAATTTGTTCATCTCAGCTTGTAAAAGTCGCATCTAAAAAATTTTTTTTCCAAAATACTCATCGTTCGAAGACAAACAAATTTATATCGTGAAAAGATATTTTAAACAAATTTTTCAACGCCAACATGAGAAAAAACTAGATGGAAAAATTTTTATTTTCGGTAAATGTTTTAAAAAATTATGTAAAGAAAATTTTAAAAATTTTGTTTATGTTATTTATAACAATATAACTTTCACTCTGCCGATTGCAACAAACCGTTTCTCGATATCGTTAATGTACATAAATTTTGACGCGATTGAAAAAAAAAAATTTGTTTCCAATTTGCGCAGCCGCCATTTTGAATATTCCAAATCTGAAAAAATGTAAATTTTTAGAAGTTTGCCCTCTATGTTTATCTATGTTTTGACCTCGATATTAATATTTTATTTATAATTACCAGCGAAAAATATAATTTTCGAAAATTTTTTTAATTTTTGGAAAATTTAAGATCGGAAAATTTTTTTTTGAAAAAACTATTTGCGTCACCTTCAAGAGCATAAGATTTGCTTCAATTTTCATCTCTACGATTTTTTTGTAAGAACACATCCAGAAATGACACGAGCATAAATCACTTGAATTTTAAGTGGTCTGAACTGTGCTTGCAAGCTGCGTCGGAAGCTCCAGTGGAAATTATTAGACAATCTAGGACAGTAATGCTGGGTCTATATATTTTCATTTAAAAATGAAAAATCAGTTATGGGAAAGTTTTGATAGTTAACAGATTTTTCGACCTTACTTTCCCGGACTATTAGACGAAGATAGTAGCCGTCTAGTGGATGAAAAGTGAACTTGTTAGAATAGCGCCTGCCTCGAAGTTACAGGGCACGTGGGTCAAGGAAATTGGGTTGTAAGAGTCTCTTGCACCGCTTAAGGTTAAAGTGTTAATCGTTGAACCGACGTCTGCTTAAATGCTTACGGTATCAGTAGATATTGGTTAGGTATTTTGTGACGGGCGAATCGATCGTTGAGTTCGATCGCCCTGTTCGCCTCTCTCTCTCTTTCTTCCGCGTGCCTTCCCCTGAGCCACAGCCACATCGGTCTTGGTTGATTAAAACCGAGTATCGACGCACGATGTGGCTTTGTTGCAGGTTTGATTCCTGATTGGCGGAGATGCCTGGCGTTGGGGGGATAGGGCAAGAGCGGAGAGCAGGGGAGGAGAGAGAGAAGTAGTGTCGCCGGCATGAGTCGTACATGTGTGCGTAGCCGGCGGCGCTCGGCCGTTTTTGAGTACCTATAGGGAGGGGTGAGTAAGACGTCGCGGAAGGCGCGAGATTGCAGTCAGTGTGGCTTTGACCTGCAATTAATTTGGAGAGTTGAGCCTCGCGACCGTGAAGTGTGTGCGATAAGCGAAAGTATATCGAGTGAACGGAATAGAAAAGGAGGACAGGACCATCTGCATCCATCCAGTATCCCGCCTTTCGAGGACGACATCGTTGGCCCAGAAGACGCGGACTTCTGCAGCAGCGCTCCCTCCCAAGGTCAGGTACCCTTTTTGTTTCTCGGTGCGCGCCTCGATTTCTCTCTCTCCGAACATCGTATAGGCCGGACGCGGACGAGCGGTTGCATGCGTGAACTCGCATCGCCCTCGCGGAATTCGTGGGACAAGTTGTAAGGTGATATTCTGTCTCCTGTGCGTTAATTCGCACGGAACGAACTTAGCCCGGACTCGGCCGACGCACACGTCAAACGCTGTATGTACGTTATTGTTGTAATAAAGTGTAAAATAGCTTAACTGATGAGTTTATTCTGTTTAACCTGTCTCTCTCGTAATTAGTTAAATTGCGATTATCGATATTACCGGACGACTTAGCCCTCGTTAATTTTCCGCAACGAAGCGAGTGTGCCTTCCGAGCCTTTCCCCTTAAATAATTTGTGACGCAATGTTGTTCGGGCTTAAATTATTAACGTACGTGTTACAATTTAAAGGTGTCTAGTAGTGCTTTGTCCTATAAAATACTATTTCAATCGTTCACTAGCTTTATAGCTGTAGAAAAAACGCGTCATGGAAGTACGTAATAGGGTTTTTTCGAATTTTCAGGCTAGATTATTAGGATTCTGAGGTTATGGTGCTGTTTCGATAATGAGTGTCGATTTGGTGATCCAAATGACAGTACAATAGGTTACATCGATTTTTTAAATGACTTACTCTATTTCAGGCTTTAACAAATTTGCTATAACAGTAAACTTCAAATGACGATATCTTGGACAGAAGAAAAGATATTCTAAACTTAAGAAAAAAATTTTTAAAGGGTAAGAGTGCTCCTTTAAGATAGCGTACTCAGTTTTTCAAAAAAAAAATTATTCAAGATGTTATTATACCTCAAAACCAGCAAAAAACAGCATTTTCTGCACTTTTAGGTAGGATATTTCAAAAATTTCATGTGATAGAGTAATTGTAACGCCGGATTATAGTTCAGCGACCCAAAATCTACCGGAAATAACTAGTCTCATCTAATGAGCAAGTTTCACGTTGGGCTGTGTAATTGTTAAATAGTGCACGATCACAATATACCCAGATGGGAGTTACAAACTTCAAAAGAAATTGTATCTGGAAATACGAGGTTTAATGCTTTTAAAAATTGGTTGTTAAAATATAAAAATGCTCACCAAATAATGTATAGAAAATTGAATTAATTTATTACTAGGAAAACATTAGAAAATAATTTAGAGCTTCAAACGATAACTGATGTTGCTAGTGTGAAATATTGTATACGTCAATTAGAATTAAAAATTTGTGTAATTTAGATCAGAGTGGGTTACAATTAGAAATGCATTCATGAAAAACATTAACAGTGAAAGAAGAGAAAAAGTACAGTCAGTTTCATTGGCAATGCATAGTTATACTGTAGTATATACAACCACTCATATCACCTACTGGATAACTACTCTTACCGCTTTTTCTGGTTTTGAAAGAATTAGCTGATTAATTAAAGCCCTGTTGTAGAACTTATTTAAAGCTGAAAACATTATATAGAAAGCTTATTAGTGTTATAGTGAAAGCATCCAAATCAGAAAAATTAATCACAAGGAAGTAAGTTTTTGTCTATTATGATTCAATAATAAAGAAAATGAGTTAATAAATATTTTTTTTTATTACAGAGTTTTTTAAAGTTTAGTTAAAAAAAGTATTTTATCCACACTTGAATCCTTAATCTGTATTAATACTTAATTCTTAGAGTGGACAATGTAATACGTTTTTTACAGATTTTGCATCTGAAAAAAATTTTGTAAGACATTTTTCAGATCAAGTGACTGATAGATTATGACTTGTACGACGAGGGGAGAGGAGGGGAAAAATTAAGTAGTTGAATTTTTTCGGCCTCGACTCCCGCCAGCGGCGCAGTCAACCGATGATCACAGTTTTTATTTATTAATCGATGTACTCCGATTGTTGGGCGCCAGCTACCGTGTCCTCGCGTTAGGAGGGCGAGTAGCGCTGCGGACCGGCTATGTGGTTCCGTCATCTCCTTCGTCGTACGTTGGCCTCGCGAAGGTCACCTCTAAGATATCAAGGAGAAAGGGGGAGCGCGAAGTTCTAAGTTGAACGTTCGAGAGAGAAACAACGGAAAGGTGATGATGGGTAATGACCACCCTCGGCTGCGGCTTGACGGCTAGTCAATTTGTCCATGGCATGAGGCTCTTGTCTCAGCAGCGGGTAATCGGAGTGGCGTCTCAGGACGCCTCGCTGGTGATTCAAGGGTAGTGAAGGATTCCGGTCGACCACTGGTCACGTGGCTTATGTGATAGCGAATGTCGAATTATTAAATTATCAACGCGTCTACTAATTTTATGTACCCGATCGCGAAAGCTACCGGGGATGGGGTAGTTAAACGGGTGAGATCAATAATAATACTGGTTTAATCAGGACTCAATTTTATTGATTAGATTTATCCCCGGGTCAGCCCAAGGTCAGTTGCTCGCGATGGTCTGTCTAGTCTAACTTAGCAAGGGCGTGAGTGGCGCACCGCGACGCGACTTCGATTTGATATGATGACGACTGAGGGGAGGTTATATAATGCGAGTTGATATGCGGGCATTTCCAGGATTCGTGAGGCAATTATTTAAGGTCGGACTATACTTATTTCAATACGCGAAAATTCACAGGACTCGTTAATGAATTAATGTGCGCTCGGAGGATCGGCCGGTCGCGTGAAGGTCAAACGATACTCACTCAATGTTTGGCAATCCACAAAGAAAATTGCATAACGAAAATCGGAAGCGGATGAAGCGCGCGGGGAAAAGTTGTCGGCCGAGCGAAGGTCAGACGCTATTCATTTAATGTATAGAAGTGCACTCGATCGCACAAGGGAATTTTCGTCAACACAACACACGCGAAGAACTCGTCCGCGCGAAGGTCATACGGTGCTCGTGCTATGTTTGGCGATTTGTAAGGAGAAGTCGCACAAAGGAAATCGATGGTAAACTAACGCGCTCACGGGGAATCCGTTGTCCGCGTGAAGGTCAGAAAAGCTCATTTGATGTTCGGCAAATTCGAGGCGAGGGATTGGAAATATTCCCTTGTTAATAGAATATAAAGTCTGACTAAAGTAATTAGACTGGTAGTGGACTGGCCTAGCGATTCAGATTTGCATTTTGATGCCGGCAAAACTAAGGCTGTAATTTTTGGGATGAAGAAAGATGTAAATGATACATATGCGGAGGGATTGTTTAGTATTGAGGTGCAAAATAGGATTTTTACCCTTTTAGTACAGAGGTCACCAGTCTTGAAGTCGTGCTCGATTTCAAATTAACTTAAAGATCACATGTCGATCTAGTTTTACAAAAGGTCAGGAGAGCTCTATATGATCTGCGTTTTATCATACGCTACACTACGGAGCTACTTCGACGTAGACTGGTGGATTCACTGGTTCAGTCGCATATTGACTATTGTACGATGGTGTAAATTATGTGGGTGCCTCTGCGGAGCCAAAAATTTGTATACAGAGACTGAGTAATGCGTGAGTGAGATACATTTTTGGCAAATCACATGATGAGTCTGTCTCTCCCTATAGCAAAAAGTTAGGTTGGATTCGCACAGATGCACGCAAGGATTATTTTACGTCCCTACTCATGTACAAATGTATACGAATGAAAGAGCCTAGCTACCTGGCTGTGCTCTTTAATGAGTATATCGTAAGTCAAGGTTTTCGAGTAGAACGAAGTTAGGAGTAGCAAGGGCAAGGACAACGATGGCCAGCAGATCTTCCCGGATTGTGGGTGCTCGTCTCTGGAACTCTCTACCTCAGTTTCTAAGACATGTGCCGTTACTAGTGGCGTTCAAGAGGGGAGCGCGTGCACACTTTCTAGAACTGGATACGTAGGCCTACGTATATATATTATATTTCTCTGTTTTTATATTTTATTGCATATACACTGTGATATTTCTGTAATAATTTGATGAAACAAGAGAAAACAATAATGTAATATTATTTTCAATACTCCGTGCGGAAAGTAGGTATTTTCCGCAAGCTAGGCTAAAAATGTGCCTTCAAAAATGAGCTTTCCGCATATCGTATTGAAAAGTACTGTACAACACATGTTCGGAAAATAGTTCCTAGTCGAGTTCTCTCTCTCTCTCTCTCTCTCCGTCTTTGTCTTTCTCCTTCTCCGTGCAGCTCCCTGAAATGGCCGTAGTACCTTGAACATAAGAAGTCGAGTGTGAGTACGCATCAAAACGAGCACATACGACTTGATAGCAATAAACTAGGGCTGCGAGCGAGCATTCGAAGGAGAATCAACCAGTAGAGCCAATTCCTCCATTGCGAACTTCCAATGTTATTTTTATCCATAAATGTTCACAATGCATTATTTATATGTACCACATGCTCGATAAATGTTGAATTAAGTGCTATGCATTTCCTTAGTTTAAATAATATGTAATATGTACCAACAATAAAAGTAATAACTTTAATGAATCGATACATTTTTCATTTTCCTCTTAATTTTATAACATTCCTAATCTAAAAATTTACTAACGCACTATAAATTTATAAGTTTTTTTATATGAATCAACACACAATTTACATTGAGAATAAATTTGCTTCACTTCTCCAGATTTTTTCAATATTTATCAATATAATAATATTGTTATTCTAATAAAATAAGTCCGCTAAGCGGGGAATATCTCTATTGCCTTTTAGGTTTACGTGAACTTTAACGGTGGTTTTTCGTGTATTTATTTCACTGAATAGAAATTTGAAACTCTGTAATTAGCTTTAATAATCAGAAAAAGTTATTAACAATAAAATGTTAAACAATTAAAAATTAAAATTTTATGAAAATAAAAAATATTGTATTTTTCTGAGTACTCTCTGGTTGTGTTAAAAAAAGGTCTCTTAATAGTTTTTTCTACAACGCTTACTTTTCCAAAAAAAAATTATTTACTTTCAAAAATTTGAATTTGTTATAATTTTTGAATGTTAATAACTTCATAAGTGAATTTAGTCTTATTTTATTGACAGCAATTGAAAGATCTAACTATGAGCTCTATGTAATAATGGTTAAATATTGTTAAAAGTTATGTCTTAAAAATACTGTTAATACTATTAAAAAGTTGTTTTAAAAATAGTTAAAAGTACTATGAAAAAACAACGTATTAAAAAAGAAATTTCGAGTGACCCCAGTATAACACTTGTATGGCCTGTGCCGTTGAGTACCCATATTATCTTTTACATAATATAAATTCGGCATAACGTTTTACTTACCTAGTATATACATTTGTGCATAAATTTATAAAATTAAATAAGAATTTTTTTTATATATGTTTATAAAAAATGACGACAAGAACAAAATGCTTTATCTAGAAGCATCTCTATTCATGTACTCGTATGTAATCTAAAGTAATGTGGATTTTCCAGTATCTAATTATATGTATTTTTCTCTATTGTCTGTTTATAAAAATGACAATAAGTAAATTTTATTACAATATATTTAGGATAACATTATACTCGAAAGTACATTTCTTAAGTAATCCGTACCATTATCGTTACATATTTACATTATGTTTATAAATGAAAATATTTTTGTACAAAAGGTGTTTTATATTTTTTGAATTTTGAAACGCTAGGTGCTATATGAAGCCAATTCTTCGTCAAACGATTTAGATGATCAGATATTCCGTTTTTATACCTTCTGCGCGCAGTTTTCATTTCTTCTCTTACAGTTGTCATCGTGATGTCTTTTCTAATCATCTCGTTTATAACGAACGACGATGTGTTCAGGATGGATTTCACGGCTTTATTTTTAAATCTTCCAATATTAATGTTTTATTTTGTTACCGTGCCCCATAATTAGATTCTATAGACTATTTTGGAGATAAATATATTAGTTTATTGATGTGTTTGTGACGGGGCCCTGGTTAAGATAGCCGGCCCTGTCTGGCTCGCTCTCTTTCTCTCTCGCAGCCTCGCTCCTTCGTTGTTGCCCTGGCGAGCATTTGAAACTACGAACCGATACCGATGCTCGCACCGCTTTATTTCAGGACCAATACCTGAGTCGGGCATCGTCATTTGAAGCCAATTGAGAGCGAGAGCGGTTGCGGCAAGAAGAAGAGAGAGAGAATTACGCGTCGCGAATAGAGAGTAAGTGAGCGCGAGTGACCCGCGGCGATCCGCTCGCGAGAGCGAAGCCGCCGGCGTCGCTAGAGCCGACGCGCGAACGATTAGAGGAGAGAGTTCGAGCCGAGATTCTGAGTTAGACGGATCGTTCAACGGCCGAGCGTGCGCACGCGAAAGAGACAAAATCAGACAAAGAAGCAGAGGACGACAAGCAGTTAGCAGCACAGGCAGAGGATTTCCAATGACGATAGTATCGAGGAATCCACATTCGAGCCTGCCACGAGCCTGCCTACAGTCCAGCAGCATTTCCTGCCTGCCAGCAATTCCAGCGACGGTTCCTGCAGCGGCATCAGCGGCGATTCCTGCCAGCAGCCCTCACCAGGTCAGGTAGTCTCTCTCTCCCTATCTCTTTCTCTCTACATCCGCGAGTGCGCGACGCGTCGGCGAAGTAATCACGATCTCCCGTGAACACGGCGAATTCCGTAATTGTAACGAGTCCCTCCTTTGTATTCTCTCAAAATAATTGTAACGTGCCCCCGTGCGATTGCCCGCGCGAGCGCAGGCACGCGGCGTTGAGGACGACGCGTGAACTCGCGTCGTCGCTCTTTATTGTTAAAACTCGTGAATAAATATTGTTAACGGTTATCGTGAGTGATTATTGTGTGCGCCTTATATTCCTTTCCTCTCAAGCCGAAGCCCAAAACGCTAATTTAATGACGAGGCCCATCGTTATCGTTCAGAGGAGCGAAAGAGCCTCCCTTACCTACCCTTTAAAAATAATTTGTTATACGACGCTTGGGCACGGGCCTTTGCATTGCTCGTGGGAATTACCATTTCCCATAACGCGTTAGATAGATTTTTAATCTCCAGTGTCACATGTTGATTATTTTGGAGTTGCTGTGTTAATGGCTTCGTAGCTGTTATCATTTAAGTTTTTTATGGAGTTTCCTATTTTGTTGAGTTTGAGTGATATATAACAGGTTAGCTTATCATTTAGTATTTCTCTATAAGTATTCCAATTAGCTTATTTTAATATACAGCGAATTATTCTTTGTGTTAGTTTTAATTATTTAATTAAAATATTGTTATTGTTAAATTGAGGCTTAAATTGACTGTTAAAGGTATGACGGAGGAGGTATCAAAGAAAATAATTCACTTTGAGCGGGAAGTCGACTACTGTTCAACTTGCATTGGCCTCGCTGGCCATCTATAAGCGTGCAAAGAGTGCGAAACCCCTAATAACTGCATTCGAACTAAAAACGGTCGGCTAGTAAGGTCGTCGGTAGGCGGCTCCGCTGAGGAACAAATAGTCGGAGAAGAAATTACCTCAGGTCTCCGTGATAGTGAACGATCGCGAAGCGATTCCAGCACTCAAGCTCTCTTTCCCTCCCCGCTCTCTCTTGCTCACACTCGTTGCTGATCGCGTCATAACATGGCCGCTGCTTGGCCGCTGCTTGGCTCCTGCACCAACGTTGCGTCTTATCTCCGCTCTTCTTGGTTACCTCTCGATGCTTGCGAGATCGGTCTTCTTCGTCGCTTTGTTTCCTGGGAAAGCATCGATCCAAGTTCCTGTATGTAATAGTATGTGCGCGAGTGTAAGGATGATGCGCCTAGATCGGGTGGATCCTGAGAGGTCTTTGGTGAGGTTTTGAGGTGATACTTAGGTGTGGTATGTTTGTTGACAGCGTCAGCTGATCGGTCATTCTCGTTTTCTTCTCGGGAGAGGATCATTGAGCGTTGCGCGAGTGCGCGTTGCAGGCGCGAAATTTTTTCCGTGATGACGCATCATCGCAAAGTTTTAAAATACAATTCTTTAATAATTAGAATATTTATTAAATCAAGTAATTTATTAATGTCGGTGAGTTAACAGGTGCGTTCGTCGGTTGATATTGACGTCAAATGTTTATTTTAATGCACATAGATTTGCCCCCTTTAGGTTGTGAATTATTGTTGTATTTCCACTATGAATTTTTTATATTGTAGTTGCTTTTTGCTAGGAAGCGATTTATCAGACTGTTGAACTATTTTTTATATTGTTTTCTAGTGCTAAAATGATTTTAATTTCATAATATTTACTGGGATTTCGGATGTATTATTACCATTCCTCCATGAGCTATACTATCAGGATTTGTGTTATATACAGAGTATTCGTATTGTAGAATTTCCGAAAAGTTTTTATGTATAATGCGTGTTTCAGATACATGCATTAAGTAAATGTAATTTTATATAAGAAATGAATATTTTAATTAAAGTTTGTTTTACACTAAACTATTAGCATGCTAGATTGTTAATTTTACTACAATATTTCTAGAAATATTTATTTATATTTATTTACGTTATGCGGCAGTTTTATTAATATTGCCGTTTGCTACCGGTGCATACGCAATGTTTGGTCTAATGGTATTTTCTATACTTGTTATTTATTTGGATTTTAGTGCTGGTAGTTGTTTTTGATGAAGAAGTCTTCTTACATTATATCCTTTATAACTACCCATAGGATTTTCACTGTAACTTGCACATTTGACTGCTTCCTTAATTTTTATTTGATGGAATTGGTCAATTTCATGTGAAATTAGTTTTTGCGCGTTTTACACAAACAAAAGTTTTATGGAAATCGGTCTTTGGTACGATTGTATTCTTGCCAATGCATAATTAAGGAATATCTACTTTACGCGGGGGTTCAAAATTAATACTTTGGTTCATGAATTTTTGGCTTTTATAGATTCTCTAGCAGCTTTCACTTATTTTCGATTATACTAAGATTTCACAGGCCCACAAAAAAAATGATGTCTGTACTTTTGACCAGACCATACCAGACATACTTTTTCTTACGTATTTTTTGACGCTGAATCCGAATCTGCAATAAAAAATAGTCTTTCCCCACATATTTTAAGATTTTTGACGAAAAACCTCGATTTTCAAGGTTTTTTGAGAGTTTTTTGAAATAAAAAATTATAAAGAGTGAAAATAAAATTATTTTGACTACAGAATTGAAATCTATGAGAAAAAATACATCGAAAACTATGTCTTGAATATATTTTTAATTATTTTTCAATTCTTTATACTAAATTGAAACTATTAAAAAACGAGAAAAGCCGAAATTCATGCTAAATTTAATTCGAAATCGATTGAAATTTGATTCTGTCACTTTAAAACAACTATTAAGCATTGCAAATTGTATATTGTAGGTTTTTCAGATTGCTGATTATAAATTTGACGTCAGATTTTTTAAAAACCC
The DNA here is from genome assembly GCF_024137745.1 of Phymastichus coffea. Taxonomy (NCBI): domain Eukaryota; kingdom Metazoa; phylum Arthropoda; class Insecta; order Hymenoptera; family Eulophidae; genus Phymastichus; species Phymastichus coffea. Next base: position 5,618,712 of record NW_026706826.1, on the reverse strand, counting down.
ATTTCGAGGAGACGTTTACTAGTAAAATATGGAATAAATTTAATGATTTTTTTGAAAATCTTTGTTTTAAATCGATTTTAACGATGTTTCATGATGTGATATATGAAAACAAGATTAACTTGGAATGTTTAATGCAATTCAAGATTTGAATACTCTTCTTTGAGTGTAGTTGAATGTGCTAACAGTATAGGAACATACTTGTTTGTATTGTGAAAAAGTAATGCTTTAAGTCTATGCTGTGATGATTCAATGAATAGTCGCCAATCCCCAGGTTTGTACATGTCTGGCTTTAATTCATCGATGAGTCTTTTACGTCAGTGTAGTAAACTAGATCTACATTCAAATACTTACGAGATTTTTCCTCTCGATTACGGTATGCACTTACTTTAATACCCTTTGTCGCCATATTTCTTCTCTTCAAGTCTGAAGTTAGTAACTCCGAGTGTCCTTTGGTTAAACTTAATGAATAGTTTGGTTATTTTTCAACAGTTCGCTCTCTACCGATAGGGACATACTTAATCATTGTTTAGAGAAAGATTTTCTTCACTTTCATCGGATTCGTGAAAATCCTCCTCATTAGTTGTATTATCACTTGAAATCATACATTAAGTTAATTGAAAAAATGATCAAATATATCTCTTGATTCCTTTTAAGCTTTTCATAAATACATTGTTTACAAACTTTATTACGGTCTATTATTGTTAAACAAAATATTCAATCGACTTTATCTTTTTGATGTTACTATGTTGTAGGAGTTATAAAATTTGCTTAGTACTAAGTAATATGCTACCTTATTTTCATGAGCATAACTGATGCTCAAGTTTGGATGTGAATAGCCTAACTACAATTTTCACTTACATTTGAGATACTTTATCTGAAGCAAGTATTAGTACTCTTTAGTAGTAATTACTAAAACCTGCAGTTGCGAAATATGTTGGTCAAGATGACAACTACCCTGAAAATGAGATGTATAGAATGATTCGTTTGGTCCAACTATTCGCAGTAACGAAACCAGCGAAGGCGCGCTGTCTTGTAGAGAAGTACTACGAGTAGGATGTGAGGATGATGCCGTAGTGTTTCTGGCGACGAGTTGACATTGTCCTCGTCAAAGTCAGAAAGCTCTTATACTTAGACCTGGGGAGGTATGGGAGCTTCACCCCTAAGACGGAGAACTCACTTGCGATCGGGACAAGATTCCTAGCGTGTAAAGTTTACATTCAATTTATGGCACATTTCAACCTTCAATCTTCAATAAACTTTGCTGGCATATATGATGTGTTTTGATAGTGACATTTTACAAGATAAAACCTGGGTTCCTCATATTGTATGTAGCTCATGTTATACAATGATAAATCGAATCAGTTCAAATCAGGACAGCGCCTAATTAAAGTTTATGATACCTTCAGAGTCGAAAGAACTAGAAGATAAAAGCGATAGTTATTTTTGTTTTAACAACAATAGAAGGGATAAGTAAAGTTAAGAAAGAAAGTATAGTTTATCCTAGCGTTCAGAGCGTCGAGTTTTCACAAAAAGTATTTGTAGAAGCATCCGGGAATGAAGAGTCTCGGGATAGTTTTACAATTAGTTTGGGCACTCTAAATGCAGATGATGATTTGACAAATCAAATTAACGAACAAGAAATTGACATCAATGATATCGCAACAAATGAGAAGAATTTTTACGAATCCGATGAAAATGAAGAAAATCTTTCTCTAAACAATTATGAAGAGTATGTTTTTATCCGTAGAGAGCAAACTTTTGAAAAATACAATTAGAAATATCTCAACGATTTAATTAACCAAATTGTACGTTGATTATAATAACCAAAGAACAATCGGATTTTCAAACTTCAGATTTGAAGAGGAGAAATATGGTGACAAAGAGTACTAAAGTGAATGCATACTGCAACCGAGAGGAAAAATCTCGTAAGTATTTGAATGAAGATGCAGATCTAGTTTTTTACACTGACGTAAAAGACTCATCGATGAATTAAAGCCAGACGTGTACAAACCTGGGGATTGGCGACTATTCATTGAATCATCACAGCGCAGACTTAAAGCATTACTTTTTCACAATACAAACAAGTATGCTGCTATACGGTTAGCACATTCAACTACGCTCAAAGAAGAGTATTCAAATCTTGAATTGCATTAAACATTCCAAGTTAATCTTGTTTTCATATATCATATCATAGAAAATCGTTAAAATCGATTTAAAACAAAGATTTTCAAAAAAATCATTAAATTTATTCCATATGTTACTAGTAAACGTCTCCTCAAAGTGGTTTTTAAAAAAATCTGACGTCAAATTTATGATCAGAAACCTCAAAAACCCACAATATACAATTTGCAATGCTTAATAATTGTTTTAAAGTTACAGAATGAAATTTCAATCGATTTCGAATCAAATTTAGCATGAATTTCGGCTTTTCCAGTTCTTTAGTAGTCTCAACTCAGTATGAGGGGTTGAAAATAGTAAAAAATATGCAGGGAAAGGCTATTTTTTATTGTAGATTCAGATTCAGCATTATATAATACGTAAGAAAAGGTATGTCTGGTCAAAAGTACAGAAATTTTTTTTTGTGAGTCTGTATTATTGATGATAGGTATTAAATATGTATAAAATTTAATATTTAAAATTCTATATGAATGTTTAACATAAAAATTTTTATCTACGTTGTGATTATACATTCTAATTTTTTCTTGCGTCGTCAGTATTAACCGATGAATACTTATTTATTAAAATCGTCTTATCATTTTTTTCAATGTGTACAAATCGATATTTTATTTTCTAACTTCTTTATTGTCCCGATAAAATGTTCTTAGTTTCGAGTTGCATTTTGATTTTGTTATTTCGTAGTACTTTCAGGTTTTTTGAATTTTTGGTAACTTGATCAACAGGATTTTACAATGAACTTATATTTACCTCTTACCGATCTCGACGGCGATTTTAATAATTTAGAAGTTACCGTTATTGTGGATGAAGTGTGATGTGTAAATTTAATATGTAATATGATCATGGATTTCTAATTTAAATAACAAATATGTATTTCAATCAAAAATTAATTTGGGTAGATAATTAGACAATTTAATTCAAACAATATCATTAATGAATATTTTTGGATTTATATGGAAATATAAATATATTTATATCCAAACAGCAAGAACATAAAATTTGTTGTAATTTGTTATTTTACAATTAAATTGATACTAATTTTTAATAAAATGTTAGGTAACATTTACGTGATTTCATGAAGTGAAAAGTCAAAAATGTAACAGAAAATTCTTGTTATACAATTGATACAAGTTTAACGTTTTTTAACGTTTATAATTAATCATACAAATTTATTTTAATCATTTTCTCCACGTTGTTAATCAGAAAATATTATGTAGACTTTTTTAAAATAAGAAAGCTTGAAAATTTCGAGAAAACAACTTGGAAAAATGTAGCTTCAGTTGGGTACGAAAATTATAAATAAATTCAGCTCAAACAGTCAATCATAAACTTTTTTGATTAAGTGATTTATACCACACTGTCTCCTCTTTTTACAAAATCTTATAGTCTCAACGCTCTTAAGGTATAAATTCCTTACGAGCTAAAAGTGTATCTAAGATTTTGATTCTTACCCTTATCCAATCGGAAATCCGATGTTCGTATTTCACGTAACTATTAGGCCTATGACCCTTGTAGTGTTGACTATAAATTAATTACATTTTGTACGATCACTTTGAAATTTTATCGAGTATCATCGATTGATCTCTACGAAGAAAATTCACACACTTATTTAGAAAAAATGTTGTATCTCTTATCTGTAAGTAAAAGGAAGAAGATCATTTTGACCGGTTTTCGGCCCCATATATTTTTGACCATTGAAATAAATTTTTTTATTATCATCTATATTAATAACTAATCGATTCCACAACAAACAGAACTTCTCCTCTCTTCCTCCTAGTAATAATCAAGGTCATTTCATTGTCAAATGTAGAAAAAGTTGCGAGAAAGTATTTGGTTATTCGGCTTAAATGGAATATATCTATAAGTTTTTAGGGTCGTCAAGTTCGAATACGAGGTAATCTTGGCTGTGTCAGAATACCTGAAAGTCATATGAAGATCAAGTCAAACCTGTATTGTATAGATTTCTATATTAGCTCATTGGAATATTATTTTAATGCTATTTCAAGATTGAGTAGAGGAAAAGCCAAACAAAAAAGTTGATCTACCTGTTATGTAACTTTTTATGGTCTCTGAGTCCGAATATAAGGTCTGTTTGTTCTTCTAAGGTCATGGTAATAAAAACCATGCGATTCATTGTAATTACGGCTCTTACAGTCACTGATAAAAAATATATATATAAAATCTGATTTAAGATTATTTTAAGGTAGATTTGAGAAAAATTACTTTATTAGATAGATTGGAGCCCAATTAAAGACCTATCTAATTGTACATACGAGCTCTGTCCGGAAAGTATCGGACCTACCTTTATATTTTCGTGCTAGCGTTATTCTTTATCATCTGGTGGGTAGCATCCTTCAAAGTAATCCCCACTTGATTGAATAACACGGTTCCATCGATGTTTCCACTTTTCTAAACAGTCATGGAACTCACTTTTAGGGATAGTCTTAAGTACACTCGTCGCATTGTTTTCAACCGTTGTTTTGTCATCGAATCGGTGTCCTTTGAGTGGTTTTTTTAGTTTTGGAAACAGCCAAAAGTCATAAGGGGCTATGTCGGGACTGTATGGAAGTTGTCGAAGCAATGCGATATTGTGTTTGCTCAAAAACTGCTGCACAAGATTGGATGAATGCGCTGGCGCATTATCGTGATGAAGAAGCTAGTCATCACTTTCCCAAATGTGCGGCCGTTTTCTTCTTACTGCATCACGCAAACGTTTCAAAATTTGAACGTAGTATTCTTTATTGATTGTCTGACCTGTTGGTGCATATTCGTGATGACAACACCTTCACAATCGAAAAAAACAATCAACATCGACTTAACATTGCTCTGACTTTGACGTCCTTTTTTTGGTCTTGGCGATTCAGAATGCTTCCACTGTGAAGATTGTTGTTTTGTTTCAGGATCATAACCATAAACCTATGATTCATCACCTGTAATAACTTTTCTAATCACATTATCATCATTATTGACCATTTCCAGATTGACCAGAGCGATTTCTAAGCGAATGTTCTTCTGCTCTGCTTTGAGCAATTTTGGGATGAATTTCGCACACACGCGTTTCATTCCTAAATTTTCGGTTAAAATTTCTGAAATGATAGTTTTTGGTATCCCAAGGTCTTCTTCTAGTTCTCGCACAGTCACACGACGATCTTGTTTGATTGCAAGTCGCACCCGCTCAATATTATCTGCAATTTTTGTCGTCGAAGGTCAGCCGGAACGAGAATCACTATCGACAGAAGTGCCCCCATCCTTGAACCGTTTATACCACTCTTTCATTCGTGTTTTGCTCATACACTCGCTTCCGAAGGCCTTTTGCATCATTTCAATAGTTTCCAAACTCGTTTTTCCGAGTTGAAAGCAAAATTTGATGCAAATTTGTTGATCTTGTTTTTCAGTCATTTTTGACAATATCAAAATCCGACGAACGCGAAAAAGGCACTGCAAACAAAGACACGCTGCGCATGAACTATACGTCCGGCAGGTGTCAGTAAGTAACCAATAGATTCGCGAGGCTTTAATGTTGACGTTTCTGTCCGGTAGAGGTCGCTCGAACACTATGGCGCGAAGATATAAACGTGGGCCCGATACTTTCCGGACAGACCTCGAAATCTGTTATATAATGAAAAGTGAAATGTTATATTGTTATTCTTGATTAATCTAGATTAAATTAACTATATGAATCTAACCCAACAATCCTATATTTATCCACATTGTTCGATAAAAACCGGGTAAAACCTCATACTAATAGATATTATTGATCACTACATTTTGTAAAATCTTGTTTTCCTTTCGAACCAGCTCATCATATCCCATTCTATGCATATTACTCCATAAAAACTTGTATCACATATTCTAATTCATATTACTTATAATTTATAGTACTCTATAATATCCTTCGTTACCGCATACCAAACCATATAATTTTGAGGTTACAGTCACTGATGTAATATCCGTGCAACATCTTACAAGTGTATAATTTATTTTTCACTTACAAAATGATAATTCCAGAGGATCTTAAAATGACTTCACTTACATCTTCAAAAAGTGATTTTATCAAATTGACTTTCAAATAATCTTACACCTTATTTAATACACATAAGGGTACTTCAGATTTAGAGTCAGCGACACCAGAAACCTATATAATAGGTAGCTTAATTTCACTTTTCATTCTTTACTTTATTTGACCTTTAAATGATCTGATATGCGGACTCAACGACCTTAAAACGTATAGATATATTCCAGTTAAGCCGAACGACTAAATAATTTCTCACGGCTTTTTCTGCATTTGACATTAAATTGATCTTGATTATTACTAGAAGGAAGAGGGTAGAGGTTCCGTTTGTTGTGAAATCAATTAGTTATCAAATATGAATAATAATAAAAAAATTATTTTCTATGGTCAAAAATTTAAGGGGCCGAAAACTAGCCAAAATGACTCACCTTCTTAGTAAATTTTCTAAAAAAAAAGCAAAATACAAGAGTGCATTTTATTATTTTTTGATTTGAATAACTTACTATAATATTATCAATTCGTATCATATGAAATTTAGTATTTTGCGATTCTCATTACGATTAAAAATTCACTAATTCAACTTACCGATCGCTATTTATAGAAAAAATATTTTAATGCGTTCCGAATCTTAGAAACTTAATAATAAATTTATAGGCTCAGTTTATATAAGTATGTTTTCCACTTAAAACGCTGTTCTTTACAATACTAAAAAGGACATAAGACTTTTGATCATTGCCACTTCGATCGAGTTAGAGCTTTCGATTGTTGTTAACTAATTAAAAAATGTTTACTTATGTAGGAGTTGATAACATTTTTAAATTACAAACAATGTATTTTTTAAATTGTAAAATTTTATATATAAATAATATGTATTTCTTTATCTTCGAACAGAGAATAGGATGTTATTTTTTATTTTTACAAAAACTTATTTTTTAGCAGTTCAAAAATGTTTTGTTTATAATTGTTTTTTGATACTAAGACAACTTACCAAATTTCGAATTCATGTACAACCCGAAAAAGTAAATAGCAAACCATTGTTAGAGTTCATGTAAGTTCAAAAGGCGATTAAGATCTCTCATTGGCTACCAAACTAAATAGAAACCCTTAGGAGTAATGGGCAAGTTTTTGTGTAAAACCTTGTATAAGAATTTCCATTGAGAATTCAATTTGAAAATACATATGTTACGGGTGTACTTTAGGCTAAAAATTTTGTTGATTTAGTAGAAAAAAGTATAAATTATTTCTGGAAGAAATTCTACAAATGAAATGCATATACATTTTTTAACTTTACAACGAAAGGCACAGTCCAATTATACGTATGGCGTAAAATGGTATAATTCAACCTTTATGTACCGTATCATAAAATACTTGCTAATAAATAAATATCATTACTTATGATTGTTAAAGAAGAATATCATGACTTTCGTAAAGTTACTTTAACTTTAATAACAAAATAAGCTCAATATTAAAATTTCTTGAAGTTTTTACTAATACTTGATCCTTTATAATATCGACGTAACTAAATTCTACTTATAATTATTTATGCAAAGAAACATATTTATAACCTGATAGGTATTAAATAAATCTATTTTGATGTTTTATTTTTTTTAATTGCAGAGCACATCTTTTAAGTCATATTCACGGGGATTAAATCACGAAGTTTTGGAGAAAGAGGAAGACATTGAGCATATAGCAGGTCAAGCTAGCCATTATAGTATTGGCATAGCTAGCACACTCCAAAGCTATGGATTAAGGTCTCGGGAGCGTCGATTTATTACAGAACTTGAAGCAGGGTCACGCGCCACTACCGGTCGTCGTGCCGCCTCGCCCTACAATCATACTTACACTGAGATCTGTGATAGTCGTCATCAGCAGCAGCAACAACAACACCACATGGTGTTACATCATCTACACGCTCATGGTTATGGCTTTTCAGATCGTCCAGATCATGAGGATCCTGTTTATGAAGAAATTGAGCGTAGTTGTCAGCAGGGATTGCCACCGTCATCCCAACTCGTTACTGATTATGAGCTTGCCGATATGTCGGATGAGGAAACTCGCCGCCAAAGTGACATGTCAAGACAGTCATCTCGAAGTTACGGTGACCACCGACCTCTCATTCCTTACTCCCCTGCTCAAGAACGAGGCCTAGAATCTTCTTGGGTCCTTGAAAAACAACTCCGTCGGCAGATTCAGCACCAGTTCGATTTATCAAGTGAGCAAAGCGTCCAGAAGCAGCATGACCATACACGTACCGTTGCTGTTCTAGATGGACACACCGTTGTCTGTCACTTGCAGCCTCAAACCGAACTTTATACAACTCGCAACCTTGCACCACCATCCTACAGCGAGTGTTAAACGCATCAGCTGATTTTCAACCAATATAACCTTCTGTGATCCCGCACTTGCGATCTTCTCGAACATATCTTCTGTACCATGCTCTATTCTATTTTCATTGTCTTTTTTCTGTATAATCTATTATTTGTCCTTTAGCCAATCAATAGTTTCATCTACTTGTTCTTTCACTTGTATATATGCTCAGTCCAGGAGCTTGCTTTGTTCCTGTGTGAAAAAATACGTCCAAGAATAAGATAATTGTTTTTATTATATCAGATCATGTTATACGTATGTGTATGTGTGTTCGCGCGTATGTGTGTGTCTATATATCGTAGTAAATAAATAAAATGTCATCAAATACCACAATACGCACTAAAAAGTCCAATATTCTTCTATTAGCCTAGTTGAATCAGTCATTTTACTTAAGACGGGGCATAGGGTTAAATATCTAAGCTTATTTCACCGATTAGAAGATTATATTGAGCGTTCATTTGAACTCCTGTTTGTATACTGTATTGTTTATTAGAATATTAAGTAGTAGTTGTATAAATGCAAAGTACACTATTAAAACAATGTATTTTACATTTCTATTTTCATTAAATCAGTTTTAGCAAAATTCTTTGAATATGTTAATAATCGTAGGGGCATTTCTTATTGCTACAAATAAAGAAATTTTAACAATGAATCAAATATAATATATAAGTTCATGAAAAATGAGCGTATATTTGTTCTATAAGCTGTTGTTTTCCATTTGTATTTATGATGATTTCGGTCAGCATTTAAGTTTTGTTTTTAATTGTAAATTGTGAACATTAAAACTTCTTTAATGAAATGTATTTTGTGCGTATACAACTAACTTCATACTTCCAGTAACTTATGAAAATGAAAGTTAAATAAATCGAATGAAATTATTTCATTTATTAAGATTAAGTTGTACATTTATTTCATGTATAAACTTTATCATGATGACTGATTCAACCAAGCCAATATATGAATATCTAACTATGAAGCGTGCAGTACGCTATTAATTTGCATTTTACTTGATGACTAGACATTTAGCAAATTGCCTGAAAGTGCTTGAAAGTCTAAAAAGCACAAGTATTCACAGATAGCTAATTTTAGTAACCCTTCTAACTTGAGCGTTTTTATTTTTGATATAATATATTTTTCTGAAGATCCGTGAAATTCGGTCTTATAGATCTGATATCAGTCTCCTTGTCAGTAAAATTTTAGTAAACATGTTGCAAAGATAATAATTTTTTAATGATTCCGTAAGATTTATGAAGAACATTTTGCAAAGATATTTATTTATTACTGGTTTCGTGAGATTTGTTGTGAAAAATTATTTATACTTGAGCTGTCTCTTTTTCAAAATAATAAATATTACTTTTAATGTTTGTACTTATAAATCAAAATATTTCAATTTTGTGCCCTATAAAAACACTACCTTAACTACACTACTACAAGATCTTGATTGAAAAATATAAATGTGGTGTGTGTAAGTCTGAATGTCTGAATAAACAAAAAATTTTTTCTTGGGTGATTAGATTTCTTGTGATCTCTACTCAGACTTAACGGGAAACTTTTAAGCGAATTTTTCTATTTTTCATAACAACTTTTTTATGAAGTTTAGAAAAGACATTTAAAAAAGTACCCAAAAAATATTTTTTATACATTCAAACGTACAGAATCATGCACTGGATAAACTTATTTAAGTAAATAAGATTTCAGAGACAGTGCCTTTGTGTGACTAAAATTTGAGATTTTTAGAAGTATAAGAATAACAATAAAAATTTATTTAGAATTTTACAAGGAGAAGAATCCGTGCAGACTTAATTCTTTCCATAAAATTTAGTATCATATAAATCATATAAATGGCAAAATCAGGGTACCACAATTATATAAAAAAGGATAGAATAATCAAACAAGTTTCTTTCTCGTCAGATTTATATTAAATTTAAAATAAAATACACAGGCTAGCGGTTCTAGATCACGATCTTTTCTTTACATCTTTAAAAATAGAAAATGTATGTAAATTTAATATAACTTTTAAGGATCATGGTCAGTTTTATTTTATAAAATTACAAATTGTATTTGTCTGTAAGTTTACTTAGTGTAAAATTTGAGATAAAACTTGTGTTGATTCACGTAAATCTTTAATCATATTTTTTGGATTCCAGGCGTATTTAGAGTTGACTTCAAAGTTTATTTGAGGTAATTTCTTTTATCCTTGAACGTATTATGCGTACACACAACAACAGCTTGCTCCCAGACTATCAGTCGATTGTGCTAAAGCCAAAACAATGGTCGTTAAAAAAATATAATACATTTTATTTTCGTACAAAAATAGCACTCTTCCGTTTTAAATGCGAAAGCATTTCAATTCACACCACAAGAAAAAATCCATGTTTTAATTTTCACAATAAAACGCTCATTAATTTTTAGAAATGAATTATTAATGAACCTGATGTACGTTTGAAATACTAATACAGTTATGTATACTATGTGCATAGTTATGAAAAAATAAATGGATTAGATGTAATCAAACGTGAAAACTTAAAGATTAAAACAAAGATTATTGTTACTGTTATTCATAACAATTGATCAAAAGCAATAGCAACAAAACTAGAAGTTTTCAAAGTTAGCAATTTACAACGTATACTGTAGTATAAAAATTATCAATTCATGATTTTCTATATAATAATTCTCCGTAAATCAACTTTGGTTTTTTTCATAAAACTGATTTTAATAATATAGTTTGATTCAGTTTTTAAATAGCATTATTGTTTATAGATAAAAGAGAAATAATAGTTATTTCAAAAAAATCAACGCCAAGTTTTGGAAAATCTTCATTACTTTAACTTTACTATTAAAGGCCATGGCAGTGACCTGCCTTATGAATATAGATGCGTTTATAGAGAACACGATAAACAAATCAGCTTCATTTATGAAAATTTTCAATATTAATTATATATATCTAAAATTTGTAGTACTATCTTTATTGTAAACTTATACTTTTAAGGGTACGTAGTCATTTTTTTTCGCGTACTTGAATCGTGATTTTATTTAGACAAAATTCAAATGAAGCTTTATTTCTATGAAAGTTAAAACATGCTTTTTTTGGTGGATAGTCTAGACATGCTAATTGTTATAAGAGTAGACGTACTAGTTTTCATTATAACTATCGTAAATTTTTGATAAGAGAAAAACCGGTAATAAAAATAAAATTTAGTTGATTTTATTTACTAAATTCCTATGATGACATTGAATGAATTTAAAACCGGAAAATAAGCGCATGCTATTTATTTCTTTTAGAATGTATGATATGAGGATCATTTACTTTAGGAAGACTATATTATTATTATTATTATTATTATTATTATTATTATTATTATTATTATTATTATTTCTATTAATATTATCAATACAGTTATTATTATTATTATTATTATTACTAGGATTATTATGGTTGTCATCTTTGCGAAGAAACAAGAGAATTGGAAAGTATTGCGATTTAAGACAGAACTTTTCTAGAATATCGACGAATCTTTTTAATGATTCTACCATCATGAATTAGTTTGCAGCGTATTTATTGCTTAAGCTAGTAAATATAACCGCACAATTGATTCACAGAATTTATTTGATTGATTTAAATTTCACAATCAATTGAATATTAATCATAACCGTAGTTACATAGATAAGCATTTTCCTGTATAAATATCAATATAATTGGAATTTCAATATATGTTAAAAATCAGGCAGACAATTGAATGGTTATCGCGCATGCAAAAATAATTCAATGTAATTGTAAATTCATTGCATTCCATCCATTTGAAAGTGAGTTTTAATATATTTGACGAGTACAGCAGCTTAAAATAATATTCAAACTGTTAATATAATATACACTCCTCGCAAAAATTAAGGGAACAAAAAAATTTGTCAAATTTTTGGCTGATTGTCAACAGGCGGTATTTCAGTGAGAAATGGTCGTACAGGAAATAAAAAAATAAAGCTATTGAAGCTTGAAGATTCTAGTTTTTAGTTTTTTTGGTTAAAAATTTTTTGGAGCTCCGTATTTCATGCAATCCTTATACAAAGCGCAAAAAGAATTTTATCCAAATTTTTTACATTTTTTTTCTTACTCTACGGGCATGGAAAAATTTGTTCGAGCTACGCCAATACATAGGTCTTTTAACCTGTTTATTCTTCTTCACGCTACTTTTCGCGGAGCTCAATTACGATCATTTATCTCCGAGATATCGAACTTTGAATGCAAAAGGATCCTTTTGCATCCAAAATGCGATATCTCTGGAACTACTGGTCGCACAGCGAGCGGACACCGAATTTCATCATCTGCATAAAATTTCCGATAAAATACAGTCAAACGTTAGTAAAGTGAAAAAATTTTTTCCATCTCTAACATTGAATTGATAAAAGTGAAAAAAGTGGCATTTTCCCCTTTTTTGGTTACTTGACTGTATCTTCAGTAATATGGGCGAAAAAGGTACGGTTAAAGAGAAATTTTACAGTCTAATGTCCCCCAAAGAACCCCCTAAATTTTTGGAGCGATCGATTCAGCGGTTTTCCCGGACCAATTGATCAAAATTTATAAAAAATTAAAGGAACAAGGTTTTTGTTCCTTAACATGAAGCAAACTTTTTAAAAATCAAAAAATTCCATTTTTTTGTCTGTTTACGCAATTTTATGTCTGTTTACGATTAATTTTGAAAAAAATTGAAAAAAAAAACATTTTTTTCAAAAATCAAAAAAACATTTTTGTAAAATAAAAAAAAAAATTGTTTCCACTGACTATAAAATATTGTTCTCTAGCGATTGATGACCGATTTACCGCCGGCATTAGCGTTATCCAAAGCATACCACGTGGGGGTTGCTTGGTCGGATTTATGCTTCTTTTGTGCTTACGCACGTGTGCGAGTGATTTTTGGAAAGAAGAGACCCCGTGGCTCGTCAGCTCCACAGTATTTTACGACTCCAAACTCACTTTCCAAAGTGTGTGTGTGTGTATGTGTGTATGTGTGTGTGTTTAGTATCGAGTATTTCTGCCTCTACTCTGAATCACAGCTTGCAATCGGTGCCGCATATTGGAAATGCAATTGCGGATCATCCGCTGAGGAATCTGACGCCAAACTCTTATCAAAGCAATCTCTAATTCAGCTAAATTTCGGAGGTTTGGGTAACTCTGACGCAATCGGCGGCCCAAACTGTCCCAGACATGCTCAATTGGATTGAGATCAGGACTCATTGCAGGATGCCTTAACAACTGAATGTCGTTTCTCTCGAAGAATCGACGAGTGATGTTCGCCGTATGAGGCCTTGCGTTATCCAGCATAAGAATGAATCTTCTCGCGTTTCTCCATATTGGTAACACATGACGTCTCAGAATCTGGTCAATATAACGCCTGGCATTGAGGTTATCTCGAACAATAACCAAAGGAGCTCGAGATTCTCGTGAAACTCCCGCCCAAATCATTACTGATCCTCCATTGTAAGCGGCTACTGAACGCATCAAGCGTTGTGCATAACGTTCTCCTGTACGACGCCAAACTCGAGGTCTTCTGTCGTTACCATATAGACAAAATCGAGATTCATCTGAGAAAAGAACATTGTTCCAGTTTCTCATCGGCCAGTTCACATGGTTACGAGCATACTGCAAACGAGCTCTTCGATGTGCAGCGGTCAACATCGGCCCACGAGCAGCATTTCGAGCACGCAGTCCAGCTTCGTGAAGGCGATTCCTTACTGTTGTTCGAGAAATGTTTCGAGGCGGTCTTTGTTGTTGTCGTTGTCGTTATTGTTGTTGTTGTTGTCGTTGATGTTGTTGTCGTTGATGTTGGCGGTTGGGGAAGTTTTGGGCGATGATGTTTGCTGGAGCAAAAGGTTCTTGAAGGGCGTGTCGAATGATTGCTCGATCGTCTCGGCGAGTCGTCTCTCGATGTCGGCCTTGTCCAGGGCGTCGCTCGAATCGATTTGTTTCCAGGTATCGGTATTAGGCACGAGACACTACCGAGGGACTAACACCAAGTCGTTCACACACCTGCCGATACCTATACCCCTCCTGAACAAGAATTACTAGCTGAGCAACTTCTGGGGCAGATAAATGCAGCCTCGGAGGCATTATGGAAAAAATTAATGTTTACGAGAATCAAGCAGCCGTCAAAAAGTTCTTTAGAATTTACGAAAAGAAAAGTTTAGTTTTGAAAAAAACTGTTGAGTGGTTTTTTACTAAAAAGTCGAAGAGTTTAGAAAAAAAACTGTTTTTTTTTTTTATCGCGTTTTGGCTTCACAGAAGACTTATCACGCGGAATTTCACAGACCGAGTAATGGATACACCTTAGGGGTATCAACTTTGATTTTTTTCAAATCAATTTTTTTTAAGCGTAATTGAGGCTTGAATGTATCCATGACCTAAATGAATCAAAATGAGTGACTAATCGATTATTAATTTTTTGTTTGAAAAGTTTTTTCAGATTTTTGAAACATTTTTTTTTATTTTTGAAAAAAAATATTTTTATTTTCCATTTTTTTCAAAATTAATCGTAAACAGACATAAAATTGCGTAAACAGACAAAAAAATGGAATTTTTTGATTTTTAAAAAGTTTGCTTCATGTTAAGGAACAAAAACCTTGTTCCTTTAATTTTTTATAAATTTTGATCAATTGGTCCGGGAAAACCGCTGAACCGATCGCTCCAAAAATTTAGGGGGTTCTTTGGGGGACATTAGACTGTAAAATTTCTCTTTAACCGTACCGTTTCCGCCCATATTACTGAAGATACAGTCAAGTAACCAAAAAAGGGGAAAATGTCACTTTTTTTCACTTTTTTCAATTCAATGTTAGAGATGGAAAAAAATTTTTCTCTTTACTAACGTTTGACTGTATTTCATCGGAAATTTTATGCAGATGGTGAAATTCGGTGTCCGCCTGCTGTGCGACCAGTAGTTCGATATCTCGGAGACAAATGATCGTAATTGAGCTCCGCGAAAAGCAGCGTGAAGCTGAATAAACAGGCTGAAAGACCTATGTATTGGCGTAGCTCGAACAAATTTTTCCATGCCCGTAGAGTAAGAAACAAAATGTAAAAAATTTGGATAAAATTTTTTTTGCGCTTTGTATAAGGATTGCATGAAATACGGAGCTCCAAAAAATTTTTAACCAAAAAAACTAAAAACTAGAGTCTTCAAGCTTCAAGAGTTTTATTTTTTTATTTCCTGTACGACCATTCCTCACTGAAATACCGCCTGTTAAAAATCAGCCAAAAATTTGACAAATTTTTTTGTTTCCTTAATTTTTGCGAGGAGTGTAGTAGAACGAATTTTTACTTCGAAAAGAATAAATGTAAATTTACGTTTTCCAAGATTCGACTAATGCCGTATGACGATTTATCATAACGATCATATCATTGCTAAATTTTGATCAAGATTCATACTTTTAGACAAACATGGATGTATACTTATACCTATAAATATTTGTAGATAATGTAAATATAATTTTGTACATGTTGATGCGTCATTCAGCGCTGCTTATGAAACTTATGTAAAAAATACCATTTTGAAATATTGTCATAAACAACATTGTGCTAATTTGCATGAATGTAAAGTAAAATCAAGCTGTTCTAAATATTGATTATAATAGTAATGTAAATAAAATATGTGAAATGTAAATGAAATATATAATCCTTTGTTATTAATGATCCTTTTATGTAGTCATAGAATAGAATATAAACTCATTAATTTCAATTGAGCAATTTTCCAAATTTTACTATTCAATAAAATGTTTTCATATATTCTATTTTTACAAATGTTTTTTTTCAGAAATGATAATTAACTGAATAAAAAATTATATTTTCTCATACATAGGTGATTCTTGGTTATTTCCATAGGCTTAGAAACACCAGGTCACGGATTTTTGTCATTTGTTGCACAATTGTTGTACATATTGAAGTAAATTTTTCCCAAATTTTTATCTCGAAATATTGATTATATAAAAAGTTGTAACGTGGCGTTACAAATACGCAAGCGAAGAAGATAAGTGTTAGGAGCTACGCACATAAGCAATGAGCGGGAAACATAATTTAGGTAATTGTAATAGAGAGGGCGACACGCGTGAAATGATTATCGGTGGAGGGTCAACGCTAGCCGCGAGAAAAAAAGAGAACGCACGAGTTTTCCTCAGCAAAAGAAACAGCGTCACCACGATGGCGCGCGAGTGAGATAAGAAATGATCACTACGCAACGAACGATTTTTGGGAACGCGGTTACATCGAAGTCCTTCCTAGTAGCACAGGAACAGGGAAGTAAAATACAAGTGTGAGATCGAGGCCCTGCTAAACCGTGTACCTATGTAAATGTCGAATCTGTTTATTTGTCTCTCTTTTTATCTCTTTTCAATAATAATAAAAAGTATACTAAGTGATTCGGCGGAATCGTTTAGAACGCGATATATTTGTGCCGAGTAAGTAATTACTATTAGCGACTATTACTGTACACCAGACTTGCTTTTCGAAATAAAAAGAATATTTCGACATATCTGAACTAATTGTCAGTCTTCCATCAAAGTCCTATTTCCTATCCATTCTCATTTCAGCAGGAACCAGCGAGCCACGCCTCTCCGTGGGCACACATGACACAGCGTGTGTGCATCTTATCTGAGCTACCTGCAGACGTGGCTTTCGCGGATAAATAATATAACTTTTATTTAGGTTCTAGAGGATACCTAACGCGAAAGTACCCCACGTTACAATAGCGCCCAACATTGCGCCATAAGTTTGTCCTGGCTATCTATTATAATTACGTTTCTCGTTCGTTGCTTATGTGCTCTGCTCCTGGCACTTATCTTTCTCACACGCGTATTCGTAATGTCTCGTTACAGAGCCCCCGACGAAAATGGAAAACTAGGGTTTTCCTACACATTTGACATGAGCGTCCGCATCATTATCGGCTAGTCATGGTTTTCTGACGCAATCTCTCTCTCTCTGTCACATTTTGACGTGTCGTTAATGTCTGAGTTATATTTGCCGGTACTTAATTTTATAAAAAATTTTTATCATCGTTACCGTTAATACAAAGATTTTTTTTTGCATTGTCATAGACGTAGAGAAAAAAAAATGTGTATGTAATGCTTATGCTAAGTGCGTTAATCTACAATAATTATAACGCTATTTATACATATGTTTATTATTATTATTATTTTACTTAATTATTCCTTAATTCTAATATGTAAAGAAGTACTTATTTTACATAGGTTAGGAGAATATAGGAAAAATAGTAAAATATATAATGATCGCGTTGAGCGGCGATGGTGTTGCGATATTTCGCTTGTTAGATGTGCGACGCACATATTGTTGCTGTATCTCTCTCTCACTGCATGTCTTAGATGTGTGGCGAAGATGATGTAGCGTTGTCTCACTTTTAGTGCAGACCTTGTGATAGGTACAAATTTGCGTGAAGCGAATTCACCCCGTAAAGTGTAGGCCCTTTTGACAGTCGAGCGGCCTCGGATTCAGGTGGTTGCCAAGCTCTACGAGAACCCCGGCCCGCCCGCGCTTTTATTGTAGAATATTTAGTTGCGAGGGGACCACACGATATCGTGATCCAGACTCTTCAACTTTATTATTGACTATTACCTAAAAAATGAACATCGAAATCCCTAGTCGCGAGAGGATATTCGAGTACAGACCAGTGAATGGAGAAAACTCATATGGATATATCTGAATTTGTCGTTTTATTACTCGTTATTAATACACAAAAGTTGGGATTTTATCAATTTAATAATTTAAAGTACATAGTCTACATATCTAATAATCATCAAGTTCCTACGCAAACACGTGGATATAACTTATGCTCATAGCTATACGCAATAGAATAATTAAAAAGAAAAAAAGATGTATATAATTTCACTTAGTAGTGTCTATCACAGAGAAATTATGTGAATACTCACTTCTTTTAGATATAGTTTTGATGGTAAATAGTATATAGGTCCAATATATTTTATTCCGGTACTACGTATGTATTCAACGTAATAGTTTTAATTTATTTCAATCCAATAAATTGAATGAATCCAATAAGTCCAATCAATCCAATAAATGCAGTAAGTTCAATAAATCCAATAAATTTAATAAACTCGATACTTTATTTATATTCAACGTAATTTTTTCTATTTATTACAATCCAATAAATTCAACACTCTGCGTATATACATATATTTGAATTCGTATAATTATGCTTGAAGCTTAAGTTTATCCATATGTTTGCGTATACTTTTTCTGTTAGGTAGTTCCAAAAAAAAGGTTTTTTATTTTATGATTCAGGGTTTCAATAATTTTTAAGGGTTCTTGTAATAACTGTCGGCTATCCCTAACCTAGGTTCATTCAATATCCAAACATAATCACCGACTTTTCCTTACGCGCTTGTCGTATCGGTCCTTGAATTTTTCCTTTTCGCGAATTGGGTTCTATTCTTAGTTCTGTTAGACGTAAAATTAAGTCATGCAGGTATTGGTTATAAGTGCCTAGCTTTTCCTCCCTTAGGATCTTCATAGGGAAACGAGAAATTCGCTCGTAAACTAATTGAAAGGGGTTGTAACCGGTTCCATTATGTATGTTCCATTATATTATAGGTGAAAACAACAAAAGGCGTTAACCGATCCCAGTTATCGAATCGTTCCAAGTACATTCGTAGAAAATCATCTAAAGGTTTCTCTCTCGAGGACCATTAGTCTGAGGCCTATGTCCAAAAGTCGTTAAATGGTTAACTTTAAACAAGTGTAGTAATGACTCCACATACTCCGAAAGAAAATTTGTTCCACTATTTGACAGTATTGCTCTCGGGGTACAGAATTGGGATATTAAATATCTAGCTAACGCATCAGCAATAGTGGCCGTCCTAAAATCTTTTATTGGTACAACAATTAAATATTTGGTCAAATTGCATGATCAGCTGATGACGATTTCCACTAGATGTAGTTCGTAATTTCCCTACGGTGTCTATCGATACTTTGTCAATCTATCGATCGACGTGTTCGTGATCAGCATTGTTTCTTTAGTCTTATCTTGGTCAGTTTTCTTCTCTTTGTTGTGTGTATAATTCCTTAATCATTTTCATTTATTTACCTTTTCCCCCCTTCCCGCCTCGATTGCTATGAACGAGTGCACCTCACTTGCCTACCTTAAAAATTGATAATGAGCGAGCTTTCCTTACAATTCAATATATCTTTCCCCAGCCCCGGCCAACAATACTGTGCTTTGATCTTTTGGTATGTCTGAATAACACACTTGTGACTCCTACTAGACTGTCGTGTAGGATCCTAATTATTTCCGGCCACTGTTCTGGCGGTGGGAAAATGGTCTTCCCATAGCATATAATTACATTTATAGAGCTATTTTTAAAGTTTCTTATCAGGATCTCCGTCAATAGTCCAGGTCCAAGATCACTAGTATAGTCTACTAGTCTAGTAATTCGGAAGCTCGTTACGTTTTTCTCAAGAAATATCTTCCTCAGATTCATAAGTCCAACTTTCATAGTTTCTGCACTAATAGAGTCATGATACTTATATTTAATAACAATGGAGAAAATACTATGATTTTTGTATTTATTTGTTAGAATTTGTCTGATTTTTGGTTTCAAGGTTTTCATGTTTCCCAGATCTATAGCACCAATTTCGCTTAGTAATTTCGAAGTAGAGGTTTGATCGTTGCAATCTGGAGACACAAAATGCACAATATTATCCCGTTTATACGTCAAAAACTATTGACTCGTGTTTACATTATTTTGTAGGATATATCTCGCAGGTCTTAATGAAAGATTACCACTCGTGATGTCACTGCTCGAACTCGAATTCTTGTAATTTTCTGGTCTTCGGTATTGGTTGATTGGTCCAGGTGGTGGCAACATGAAAAATATTTCATCATCCACTGGTTTCTTTGAAATATGTAATTCCACAAGACTCGTTCACGGGGTCTTATTCCTCGGGTATGCCATCAAGACCTTTGAACCTCACCGTAGGTTGAGTTCCTTTAACTATAGGGGTGCTTTCGCCTGCCGGTATCCCTGTTTTAATCGTCGGGGTAATCTCAAGACATCGTGGCTGCTACGGTTTTTTCAGCTTCCCTACTTTTCTCAGGACTTATTTCTTGAGTAGTGTACAAGTGACGTTGGCTCTCGTGTATCAAATGGTCCATGTCCGGATCACTGCTGTGCTCTAGGTGGGTCCCTACTAATTTTTGTGATTCTTCCACTAGTTTCGTTATTCTGTCCTCTGTTACTTCATCGGAGTCATTTACTTCGTCATATAGGTCAAGGTCCCATAGTGTTTCCTGTAGTTCTTGTGGAGGATCATCCCCATCTGAGAAAAGAGAGGGCATTTCTATAGTTTGATTGTCTCGCGCGAGCCCCATGTCAACCCAATAATATGACGTATTGTCCAAGCTCTTATGTCGTCGTAGGCTGGCTTCAGATTTCCAAACTTCATTTGCTTATAAATCGGTTCCATGTTCCAGAACTTGTTCCTCACATCTTTTGTTCTCACTTTTGTTTCCTTCAAACATATTATCTTCAATTTCTCCTGAACTTCCACTAGTTTGAGGTCCACTAACTACTAGTTCTATAGGTTTGGTACCCGTATCACTCGCTACTCGTTCCGTATTAGGATCCTCTGGTACATTGTCAGAGTCTGATTCATCACTTTGAACTCTTGTTCCGCGATGTTACGGGATTTTAAATATACCAAAAACTCACCATTTTGCCCCTTCAGGTTAGAACAAAACCAGACGTGATGAACAAATTCTGACTCCAGATTCGAATTCTACGCAAAAAATTACTTCCGAAATGACTCAGATGGCCAATAAGAATCACAATGTCTTATATTACAGATCTGTGTTGTTGTTTTTTTTATTTTTACATATATCCTGTCGATTCCTGTGTAGTCTTCTTTTGGATCATCGTGCAATTTTTGAATTACATCCTTCGTTCAACTTTTGGGTTATTGGATTGGGTTATTGGATCATAAATAAATTATTTCGGACCTACGAATTCACCCAAAAATTATAATCAACTAAATAATTGTCACTTATTAAGCCCACTGTGGTTCGTGAGTTTCGAAATTAAGGGAGTATGGTGAATACGATGCTAGTTAGTCGAGAGAGCGCTTCGACTAGCTATTGACTCGTGTAGTGGCAATCATAAGTTTGGCAACGTCGCACATACACTCCGCTCAACAGCCATTCGCCGCGACATGTTTACATGCTCTTTCTCTAACCTAAAAGATAGCCTAATTATATATATGTTGAATAAATATGAGTGATAATAATGGAAAATGGTTTTGGAAAGGCAAAAGAGTTACTCAAGCAGTTTATAAGAAACGATGCAAGCAAACAGAGATAGGAAAAGGTATAAGAAAACGACAGAGCGAGAACATGCAAACGGATACAGTGACAGACTTGGCACCAACAACAACAATAAAGTCTAATATCGAAGGACGCATAATAATTCATGTATATACTTTGGTGCAACAACTATTCTGTATTAAATGTGGATCAACTTTGTCTTTAGTTGACTGTGTTAAAGAAAAAAAAAAAAAAAGTTTAGCCTCTATTTTCTACGTAAAATGTCGATCATGTCAAGTAATTACTGCAGTAAATACAGACAAAATACATGAAGTTCTTGGCAAAAAAAGTCATTATGATGTCAATACAAAAACTGCTATAGGTTTGTATAATATAAATTTACATCAAGTGAATATAGTTTGACATCGATCATTCATCAAATTATAAATTTTGATAGGTTGCTTGGATGCTGGAATGGGTTGCACACACGTGAATAAATTATTGTCAGGGATGAATATTCCACAGTATAATTGGCAATCCTATAAAATTCATGAAGAAGAAGCAGGGTTAGCTGCACAGAAGTTAGCTCGTGAAAGTTGTATTCGAGCAGTTGCTGAAGAAAGGCGATTGACACTTGAAAATATGATGAGATTGAAAAAATGCTGTAGGTTTATACACAGAATGTCGATGTTTGCGTAGTACAAATCTACTCTTAATTATGAGATAGTAAAACAGGCTGACAAAAATCATACGAGTAAGGGCGTTACTAAAGCTTTATGGAAAATCGAGCCTAAATTCAAAGAACTAAATGGTGACAGCATAAATTATTTGGATAAATGTTTCAATTATTGCGTTTCTCAAAACATTGGTGACTCTCAACGTATGGCCGTTGTTGTACGAAACATACCAAATCATAGTTTTAACTTGCACGCACTATGTGGTCCCTGGTGCAAATTTAAAGAAAATCCTACTTCCTATCGTCATAGTATGATTGGCGTAGGGTTCAAAGAGGCAAATCTTTATAATGCTTTACTCGAAATTTTGGACGACTTAGCTGATAAGGCACAACAATACTCTGTAGGTGCTTTCACCAACCCAAATGAAAGCATGAATGCTTCAATTGTAAGTAGGGCTTCCAAGTCAAGACTATATTGTAAGACTATGTCTGCACATCAAAGAGTGGCGGTATCGTCGGTAGACAGAAATGAGGGTCAGATATATAAATGTGAATTGAGTGCAAGTGTCAACTGTTCGCCAGGTAGATATACTAGATTATACGCAAACCAACGTGATCACACTAGCCGTAAAAGATATATTCATACACAAACGCCAGAGTTCAAAAGGCGACGACTATTTTTGATAAAAAAGAAAATAGAGCTTAGAAAGAAAACAGCTTTAACTGAGGGATATACCTTTTGAAGTGTCTTGATGTAAACGTACCCATAGCCAGTTTTTCGGAAGACGTTCAACCAATGATAGTTCTATTTGATTTAGAAACTAGTGGCTTTCGCAAAACTGCAGACATTTTACAAATAGCTGCTAAATTCGGTGAATTAGAGTTTTCAACGTATATACGACCAAGTGAGGCTATTGACGAAAAATCAAGTCAGATTCATGGATTGCGTTACATAGATAATCATTTAGAATGTAATGGTAAAATGGTCGAAACAGTTTCACTTACTGAAGGTATAATTGGATTTTATGAGTTTCTTTACCACTTGAATAGAAAGTGCATTTTAACAGCACATAATTGCAAATTCGATTATCCGAGACTTATTCTTGCAATAAATAAAGTCTTCATGATAGATCGTTTGTTCAATCAGTTGTTGAAGGATTTTCTGATTCGTTACCACTTATTTCTAAGCATAATAAGGAGAAGGGCAAGGGTGCAAATAAACTAGTCAATCTGGCTGCTACTTGCAAAATAGAAACTGAAGATGCTCACAATGCAATTGCAGATGTTAGAATGTTGCAAGGTATTTTATTCCACTTTGAAATAAATGATAAAAGTCTGATAGAATCAGTTCTTACGTGGGACATGTTAGATCAAAAAGAAGATGAGAAAAAAAAGAAAAGGCTAACAAAGAAAATGTTTTGCAAAAACTAAAGGCATTCGAAAAATTGAAGAATAACAACTAGTCAATTAGAATGAAAAAAAAGATTATATCTGCTAATATTAGTTATGAAATAATTGAAGCAGCTTACAATAAAAATAAATTCGATGGCCTTTATCAACTACTATCCAAAGGACAAGTTACTAAAAATAAAAAAGTCATTAGAAAGATAAGCGATTATCTAGATTCTGTGATTAATAGTGATAAAAATAATAACAACTATATTAATCAAGTTGTTACATGAATAAAATAACTAGATTCTGTGATTAATAGTAATGAAAATGATAAAAACTATATTAATTAAAAGATATTACACGAGTAAAATAATTTGAATACTGTTGTGTATTTATAATAGTTTGTGATTATAATAAATATAATGTTTATTGAATTTATCGATTTGTTATTTTGTTCATACAAGGTTATAAAATGATTCTTGCAACTTTCAAACGAAAAATTGAGCGAGATGCGCAGTTGAAAAGCTTAAAAAATCCGCGCTTCAACGTAGCACGTGGAAATAATGCGACGTTGCCACATGTTCAATTCTCAGCTGTTATTTCTAAATTTCCGATACAAATTATTCAATAACTTTTTATACAGGTTGTGATTGGTAATTTTGAAGGCAGCTATGGGTTTCTTATTTTTTTCTACGTACCTCAAAATTTTTTCAGAATTTTCTTAATTTTAAATATCTTTATAATCTACAAAAACCTTTCCCCATAAGATCACATGTTATTTTTAATCATTAATATCTCGGGTTTGATGCTTTTAAGGGTCACGAAACTTGAACCATAGCTTAAGTAAGCTATAATACGCGCTTTGTCAAAGTTACAAGTAATTCTTATTTTTAATAGTCTTATCCACCATACTCCCTTAAATTTCAAAAATTAAAAGCGTTTTGTCCTTAGTGTTGGATTATAGTGTTCATTTATTCTTTCACGGGTCGTCCGTGACATCCGATATCTCGTTTCCCGAGTCCGCGCCGCTTTTTCTTTTCCCACCGCATCTTGCTTTTTGCCTGGATTTCTATTACCGTGGATGTGGCCGATTTTCGGGTTGGCTTCGCCGTACTCTTGCAGACTGCATTCGCGGCTAACATACTGTCCGCTGCGGGAGGTAGTCACCGACTCTTTTTTCTTTTGCATTAACTCTCAAACGCGCGTTCTGCCAGCTTCAGCTTTCACAGGAAGAAAAACTTCTTTTAATCGAACGTAGGGTGCAATTCCTCTAAATACCACGGCTTGATTCGAATCTGAGGAAACATGATTGAACCGTCGGATGATGCACTAAAAGGCTGTTAAATAGTTACCGAGACTCTTCTTCTGCCGATCTTACCATTACTAATCCGAGCACTTAATCCCTCTGCTACGAAAAATAATCAAAATAAAACATATAATCTGATGTACATATACATGCACATATATATGTATATATAAAGCCGCTTCAGGTGACTTTTTATAAATTTAAAAAAAGTATATAGATTAGTATAAATTAATATAAATAATTAATCTATAATAAATTGAAGATGTATAGAGCAAATATGACATCTCGATCATCAACAGATACAAACGACTTGGAATCTATAGGCCTTCTAAACCGGCTATACGTTGGAAAAAAACTATAAATCATTATCCAGAAAAAATAACAAATAAATCACTGCAGTTTAAAAATTTTTATCGACGATTCATATCTTGCAAGAAGACCATTTCCGTAATACATAGAATAAGTATTAGAAAAAAATGTTACTCAAGTCGTCGGAACAGTCTAAAACAGCCTTATATAATGAATATAAAATATGCTTTTTGAAACTAAATTGTGATATCAATATCTCGCAGACTAGCGCATTTACAAACATTATTTACAACATAACGCGATATCTAATAATTTTGAATATGGTGGTAGAAAAATTCGTTGCTGAAGTCGTCGAAATCGGATACACCTATATTATATTGTGCAAATATAACGTTTTTAAAACTAATTCGTGATATCAACATCCCGTATAACTGCGAATAGGTGAACATTATTTACAACATAGCGAAATATTTAATAATCTTGGATATGGTGGTAGGAAAATTCGTTTAAAAAGTCGTCGGAACTGGATCCTTATATAATCCATTTTATAATCCTTGCCCCTTTAAGTTCGACGCCATTGTCGTGAGTTGAGAGCGAGCATAGCTAATTCATGACGTAGCTACACTCGACCATGTTTACAAGAGGCATTGCAGTAGGTTTTGGAAAGAGAGGAAGAGACAGAAAATCATGTAAGTGTGAACCCGTATGATGGGTTCCGTGTGGCTAGTTCCGGCGGGAGAGAGGCAGTCAGAGTTCGTGCTTCTAAGCGATCGACCTTGTATCGATTGAGATACTCTCGTTGCATTCGCTGTCTTGCGTTTGTGCATGAAGTCCTTCAGCTGTTTCTGCGTTTGTAGTGGGCCGTAGATATTAAGAGACGAATATGGAGAGGCTTTGTCATACCTTTATTCATCTGCTGTCGCTGCATTAAAAAAGGTTAGTAATTATCTAGTCACAACGTCGTCGCCGGTAATCACCGGTCGCGTGAGCTCGAATTTAGCGATTTTCCGTCTGAATCTGAGTAAACAAAGAAAAAGCTTTCTCTCACAGATTATTTCGTGTCATAAATAATTAGCAGAGGTTTCTGGCAATCTACCGTCGAAATCTTATGCGAAATTACGCGATTAATGTATTTAAATTGTAATAGCGAACCGTGGCTAATGGACAACAGTGTGTGATATTTTTAAGAATATAGAGTTAATACAATTTCAATGTATTCAATGACTATGCCCAACCTTTCCTTTAATTCGAATTTACTCGTATAAGTTTTGCCCACTTAATTTTAGAAGCGATTGCGCCTTTCCAACTCGCGACTTTAAAGAATTAGTGATACAATTATTCGGGCAATTTTTTGGATAGAAAAAGCAGTAACAGTATTACATGGCATCCCTTGTAGTTCGGACAGGCTAACTTATGTGGCATTTTTTGTGACTCGGACGAGCTAGCTTACATAGAAATAAATTTTTTTTTCTCGTGATTTGATTAAGCTAGAAAACGAGTTAATTTTCGAAATAAGTATGAAAGGTAAAGGGCATTCTTTCTCTTTTTTCTTTGTAATGGAAGTACTTATCGGCTGTGAAATTTAAAAATTTAGAATTTGCGTGTTAGTGAAAGGTCATAATTGTTGAGAGAACATAAGCCTAGTTAAGTTAAGCCTTTGATTTGTTTTGAAGTTGTGGGTACTGGCTGGCAAGACGTATACTCGCCGGCGAATTTCAGCTCAAGAATTTTCAAAATTTAAGAGACATCGCGGTGTTGCCGGCGCGTTGTGTGCACACAAGTAAGTGAGCTAAAGTAAGCATGTATGTGTGAGTGATGAGTAGCTATCGCGCGGCAGGATCGCGTTTACAACGCAGTACAAGTTGATTGCTTGAGTTTTCATAAATGTTGTTTGTTAATGAAAGTCTTGCAAATGTTGCCTTGGGTGTATCGAGGGTAAGTAAATTGCACACGTTCAGCTTAATTGATTATAATGAATATTTATTAAGCTTAATAATCACGAATGCTTCATTCCGATATTTACAAGTGCTGTCTATTACACGTGCTCCCTCTCTCTCTCTCTTTCGGCGTGCATAGCTCTGCTCTCTCGCGCAGTCGCTCCGCGCACGCTCTCTCTCTTTGCCTCACACATACTCGCACTCTAGCACTCCGCTTGACACTCACATGCTCTCTCGCTCAGCCTCGCACACACGCCCGCTCTCTCCCATGCTCTACACTAGCTTAATATACTACAACTCTCCCCTCTCTTTAAACATCAGTTTTATTTAAACGAGGAGAGCGTCTGAGACCAACGTCCCTTTTTATAATTTGGTCAGTATGTCGCTTATGTACATGTCCATTCTTATCTCTAACTACAAATGTAGACGGCGAAAGTTGTTTTACAATCTCAGTCTCAATGCGCTTATCAGATGGCTGGCTTTATGCCTATGTTTCTGCGACCTGCTCTCGCCACTATTTGGGCACGTTGATGTTTTTCAACTATTTCGCTTACGTTAGGACGCAGCAAATCAAATCTAGTTCGCAATTCTCTTTTAAACGTTAGATGAGCAGGACTTCTGCCAGTGGTACAGTGCTCGATGCTTCTGTAGTCAAAAAGAAACATGGAAATTGCATTATTTACGCTCTCTCCCCCTCGAACAATTTTTTTAACTTTGTCTTTAAAAGTGCCCACGAAATTTTCAGCAGCACCATTTGTAGGTGGGTGATGAGGGGGACTGAATGAGTGTTTCACTCCATTTTCGTACAAAAAATTTTGAAATTCAGCGCTTTTGAATTGTGGCCCCCCATCTGTGACGCAATGCAATGGGAAACCATGTCTCGCAAATAAACACAAACTCTTTAACTACTTTATGCGCTTTAGTATTTGTGTTGAAATTTATAATTTCTGGCCATTTAGAATATGAATCCATTATTAACAAGTACATTTTACCAAATAATTCTGCGAAATCACAATGAATTCTAGACCAGGCTTTGTCTGGGTAAGGCCATGTAGTTAGTGGAGTCTGAGGAGGCTTCTTTCTTTCTATCATATAGATATCACAATTTTTTACTAAATTTTCTATATCTTTATCTATACCTGGCCACCAAACGTATGATGTAGCAAACATTTTGATTTTGACTATGCCCAAATGAGTCGCATGTAACTCTTTTAATATGATTTCTCTCATACTTTTTGGTATAACTGCTCTTAATCCCCAAAATAAACATCCTTTTTCTACCGTTAATTCCATTCTTTTGTCAAAGATACTTTTCATTTCACTGGACATATTTTTATCTTTTGGCCATTCAGACATAACAAATTTAATCACTGACGAAAATAACCTATCTTTTTTGCTTTCTTTTTCTAGCGTTTTGTAATTGTATGAAATTATTCCATTATCAAAAAAGTTTACATAAGAGAAATTTGAATTTTTTAACTTAATATTAGAGTCTACTGGTAATCTCGAAAGTGCATCACAGTTTGCATTGGCTGCTGATTTAATATGTTCAATTTCATATTTAAACCCTGACAAATAGTAAGCCCATCTTTGCAATCTATTATCTGCAGTCTGCGGTATGCCCTTTCGAGGTCCCAATATCCAAGCTAACGCACTGTTATCAGTTCTTAAAATTATACTTTTTCCAAAAATAAATTGATAAAACCTTTGAAATCCAAAAACAATTGCCATCGCCTCTTTATCTAAAATCTTTCTATTTAGTTCATATTTTGGAATTTTTTTGGACGCATAAGCAATGGGTCTTTCTTCTCGATTTGAATACTTATGAGATAATATTGCTGATAATCCATAGTGTGACGCGTCGCAAGCTAGTACACTTTTTCTTTTGGGTCATAGTTGACCAATACTCTTGGAGAAATGAGCTCCTCTTTGACCCATGTAAACGCTCTATCACATTCTGCGTTCCATACAAATTTGTTTTTGTGTGACAATTCGTACAGTGGTCTTAATCTATGTGATCTATTTTCTAAAAACCTAGCATAAAAATTAATTAATCCTAAAAATGATTCTAATTCTTTTTGATTTCTCGGCTGTGGAGCATCTACCATTGCTTGAACTTTGGATTTTGCTTTATGAAGTCCGTTTTTATTTACGACAAAACCTAAAACTTCTAGTTTATCCTTCATAAAAAAACATTTTGACAAGTTGAGTCTTAGGTTACAGTCTTGTAGTCTCTTACAAACTAAATCCAAGTTGCGTCGATGCTCCTCATCCGTTTTACCAGTGACGTAAATGTTGTCAATATACGCTATTACTCCATCTAAACTACTCAAACATTCATCCATTTTCCTTTGACAATCCGGAGGTGCTGTAGCGACGCCCTCGGTTAACTTATTATATCTAAACATGCCCTTATTTGTAACTATGGTAAGTAATTTGGAGCTTTCCTCATCGACCGGGAATTGCATGTATGCGTGCTTTAAGTCCAATTCATTGAATTTGCTTCCACCCTGTAATTTAAAAAAAATGTCGTCTATTATATGCAACCCATATTTATCACTTAATAAATGCTTATTTATTGTTACTTTAAAATCTCCACAGATGCGAATTTTACCGTTATCTTTGAAAATTGGTACAATTGGTGTTGCCCATTCACTTACTTCCACTGGCACCAAGTATCCCAATTTCATTAATCTTTCTAATTCTTCTTCAATGAGTGGACTTAACGCGTGCGCTACATGCCTATATTTCATTGCAATAGGTTTGACATTTTTTTCTAAAACCAGTTTCGTTTTGCTTCTATTATATTCTCCCGGTGTATTGCTAAATAATTTTGTGTATTTTTTACTTAAGTCTTTTGCTACATTTTCAATATTTAAATTATAAATATTATTTTTACCGTTACGTAACTGCAAAGGCCAGTAGTCGAATGCCGCCAGCCATTGTCTGCCTATCAATGCTGGTCCATCGCCTGCTAATACAAAACATTCTAATAAACATATCTTGTTATTAATTTTGACCTCTAAGTTTAAAAGTTTTCCAACAGGCAACAAAATATTTTTGTCATAGGCCATTAATCTTTTATCTGTTTGTACTAACTTATAACTATTAAAAAATTTTCTATAGTTTTTCTGACAAAACAGTAACAAAGGTGCCTGTATCCATCTCCATACGAATTTTTATATTATTAATTGTTACATCAACAAACATTGGTTTGCCGTCTCTATCCCTATAGCACTTTTGCTCTGCTTTTACATTTACAACATTTTTCAATACCTTGTCGTGCTCTGCATCTCGCAAACAGTAGAAGGTGGATGCGTGGTCGCTGTGCGTGCTTGCATCGTCCTCTTCTGCTTCTTCTTCGCTCGATCCTTGCAGGCATTGCACTATACGATTTTTCGAACTAACATCTTTGGAATTTTTGCATACTGCCTTGAGATGCCCTTTCTTCTTACACCCATGGCAGACACTGTCTTTGAACTTACACACCGGTTTTGTGTGACCCTGCTTTCCGCAGAAATAGCATGTTAGTTCGGAATAATCTTTTTTTGGAGTTAATCCTCTTTTTCGTCTTTCCAATATTTTTTGTTACCATTTCTTATCGCTAAGACTTCATCTGCACTGGTATTTTCTGACTTTAAAGCGTCTAGCGCCTGGTTTGGATTATTTGTAGCCATCTCGCCCGCTACTGCTTCCTTCAGGGCTGAATGGAATGTTAATTTTTCTTGTTTGAACAACTCCACTCTAGTTTCGTGACTTCTCAACCCGCACGCAAACTGGTCTCTGAGAGCGTCATCCAAATTTTTATCAAAATTACAGTGCAAAGCTAAGCCTCTCAATTTAACTGCGAACTTTGCTACCGACTCCGAATCACCTTGACTGGCTTTATGAAACTTGCATCTTTTCATAACCTCTGACGGTTTCGGGTTTAGGTGATTTTGCATAAATTTCAGAAGGTCATCAAAACTCATGTCTTTAGCTTTTTGCGAAGCCACCAATTGTTTAATCAATTGGTATGCATTTGCGTCAAGCCTAACCAACAAGTGCGCGGCTTTTCATCTTTAATATCTCTTGTAATGAAGAGTAATTCTAACTGCTCCGTAAAAGTCTCCCAATTGTCGGTGTTTAACATAAATTCGATTTTTACCCCGTCCGACATATCGTTACCGTGCAAGTTTTCACTTATTAAAATTTGATTCTTACTTGATTCACCTTGGTTTTCCTCTGAATTTTCTTGCTGTTCTTTAATGCTCTTTTTCAGCAGTAATCTTAGCGCCTCAAATCTTGAATCTGGGTAATAGAATATACCTCGTCTGTCCAATTCTTCCAGTAGTTGGTTTTTGTTCAAAGAGTGCGCCCAGCTCAATGTTTTTTTCTGTTCTGACATCAAGAATGTCTGCTTTCCTATGCAAGTACCTTCCTACTTGCACAACTAGTCTAACCTTACTACACCGTGTCGTGTTGCCTTGCCTATTACTTACACTGGTAATTGGCACGCAGAAAAAATTATGACAGCCAAGTACCTTCCTACTTGCTGTTTTCTGCACACGAAGACCCCGAGCGCGCACTTTTTGCCAGCTCGCCACGTGGTGAGCATCTACCCTTTACGTTTATAATCTTAATTTTTCACTTTAATCCTCGTCGCCATTTGGGTGTATCGAGGGTAAGTAAATTGCACACGTTCAGCTTAATTGATTATAATGAATATTTATTAAGCTTAATAATCACGAATGCTTCATTCCGATATTTACAAGTGCTGTCTATCACACGTGCTCCCCCTCTCTCTCTTTCGGCGTGCATAGCTCTGCTCACTCGCGCAGTCGCTCCACGCACGCTCTCTCTCTTTGCCTCACACATACACGCACTCTAGCACTCCGCTTGACACTCACACGCTCTCTCGCTCAGCCTCGCACACACGCCCGCTCTCGCCCATGCTCTACACTAGCTTAATATACTACATTGCCGATTTTCGGAGTTGTATCTAATTGTTTTTTTTTATTATTTAAGTAAGAGTGTGGCGATAATCGCTAACTCGTTACACCTTTTAGATAAATTTTGCTAAAAGTGGGATAATTAGTGTCGTGTGCATGGAATTAGCATCACATCTCTTTCGTATATATGCGTCGCATTCTGAAGGACGCGGCAGTAAAAGCACTCAAGAAACGAATTGACGAGACTGGACCCGCGGAATTAATTAACTTAATGAGTTTGAAAGCTTAGTATGCTTGGTACTTTGGATAAACTTCGTGATCATTAGTTGCGATTCATGGTAGCGCGTGAAAAATCTGATCTGGACCCGCTGTTACATCCGACCAATCTTGCGTCGCGTGAAATTCCCGAGTTTCCGCTGAAGACTTTCATCGATGAACAGCTGGCATAACCTTTCTTTTAACTCGAATCCTACTCGTGTAAGTTTTGCCCACTTAATTTTAGAAGCAATTGTGCCTTCCGAGCTCGCGACTTTAATGAATTAATGATACAATTATTCGCGCAATTTTTCGGATAGAAAAAGCAATAACAGTATTACAATTCTTATAGCATGAGTACATGACATTCTTTTTAAAACTAATTCGTGATATAAATATCCCGTAGTACTGCGAAGTTACGAACATTATTTACAAAATAATGAACTATTTGATAATCTTATATATGACAGTAGGAAAAATCGTTTCTAAGTATAGAATAGCTTTATTATAGCCTAGATAGTTGATGTCACCATAAGTCATTCTAATGCAATTTTGTTGTGCTATTGCCTTGCCTGGGGCTGACTCAACTTTATTTGTTATTGCTTTAATGTTATTAACTTCAGCTATTTGGTCAATTATATCAAACACCTTTTCTATAGGATTATATTTTGTAATGTTTTCATCAGGTGATAATCCCGGTTCTGAGTGTAGTTCTTTTAAAAATGTTATTGGTATAAAACCCTTAATCTAGGGTTTATAGGAGTCGTCATTGTTTGTATCTAGTATAGTTTTATTGATTTTCATATTTGTAATGCGGTACATTACAAGGCTTTGCCTGAGAGTGTTGCATTATTTGCAACACCTCAGAAAAGCCATCTCCGTCTCTTGTCACGCCGTAACCAGCCGGATAATTATAACCTATGCGCGCCCTAATTCGTACAATAATTCTTTTTCATATCCGTCTACCCAAACTCGAGAAAACGATGTAACAAGTTGAAGAACGCGATCCAATGGATGACTGAAAAATGGATCGCAAGGTGAGGAAAAAGAGAGCGCACGCACACATACATACTCCCGACCACGTGTTGCCGGCTGGAAAGAAAAACACCAAAACTTAACTGGGAAGTGCGGCGGAAATGCATGATAGCGGTATATGCATATCCGTTACACTCCCCAACACTGACACAATCACTCTGGAGATGCTGGCACATCTGGGGCGAACAGAAAGTCGTCGATGAAGCGGCAGCCTGCAATCAGCTGTGTCAGGCTACTGCGTACCAGCGGCGACATCCTCAGCGCCACACACACTGATACTGCTGCCGATCACTGACAACACCCGAAGACACACACACACACACACAACACTCAAGCACACACTTGTATCACACAACCAAAGCGGAGCGCTCCAGGAAGCGCTTTGAAGACCGGCAACAAAGCACGAGGTTGACACGCAGGAGCAAAGGCGGCCATCTTGAAGAGTGGTACAGACAGGATGAGAGCGAGCGAGACAGACTAAACAAGAGCGAGCGCGGCAGACTAAGTGAGGGCGAGAGAGATAGACCATATGAAGGGAGCGAACTAAAATGAATACGATACAGATTCAAATGCAAATACAATGATGAGGGCGCTACGAAAATAAGACCGACTTATAATTATTTTATCACTACAAATAATTTAGCGATGCGACTTATACATGGAACATATTAAAATATAAAATTAGAAATACTTGTATGCGGCCGCTATAATCCCTTAAATGTATTAATAAGCGACTAACAATCTGACGAATTAAATTGATAAATTAATTGATGAAATTCGAAACTCTGACGAAACTCACTGATGACGTCACGACAAATAAGCGAATTATAATAAAATTTGATTTCCGTCCGCATCGAACAATAAATAAGAGTAGGGGTAAATCTTTCTCATCAATCAATGCTAGCCGACTAACAAGGAAACCCCCCCAACCCGACCTCACCGATTTCAATAATCTTTTGATATGTTATAGTTCATCAAAAAATAAGACATACGTATTTTTTTTTATCGGCGGAAAAACACTTTGAGGGGGTGAAAACAACCCCCAAAGTTCACCCCCAAAAATAGATTTTCCAATGTATCTCAGCATCTAATTGATATTTTACGACCAAAAAAATTTCATATCACTTCTCATGTGAAAAGCAAACTAGCACATGCAATTCTGACCACAAGGGATGCAACCCTTATTTTTTTTATTTAAAATACTATCTATTTCATGGCTATTTTTATGAAAATAATTAAAATAACCCGAAAAAAATTGGAAAAAATATTACCCTACATAAAATACAAAAATAAAGTTAATCTATTCAAGCTTTTTTTCAAACTACTCCCTTAAAGTTGAAAAACCACCCCTAAAAAATTGTTTTCAATACATTACAGGTGGTGTTGATAAGTTAGTGTAAAATACGTTAAGCATCATTTATACTGTACAAACACAACTATCTCGTGCAGTTTCGACCACAAGGGTTGCAACCCCTAATTTCTGTCATCGAAATTTTTACCTTCTTTGTACCTATTTTTGAAGAAAAGTTCATAATGAGCTTAAAAAAATTAGACAAAATATTACCATGGATAGAATAAGAAAAAAAAATTTACTTCTCATTTTTAAAACCACCCCCAAAAAATTGTTTCCAATACATTATAGGTCCTGTTGATAATTTACTGTAAAATACGTTGCTCATCACTTATAATGCACAAACACATTTATCTCGTGCAGTTTCGACCACGAGGGTTGCAACCCCTAATTTATGTCATTGAAATTTTTACCTTCTCCATTCCTATTTTTGAAAAAAAGTTCATAATGAGCTTAAAAAATTGGAAAAATTATTATCGTGGATAGAATACGAAAAATATGTACCAATTCAAGATTATATCACCCAACAAGACCCAGAACTGGGACAACGTTTTTCCAAAGTATTTTGCTGCGCCGATTCCGAATCTGTCCGGAAAAATGATCCATCACCCAGTAGCAATTTCTAAAACTCCCCTTATATCCCAATGGCAATTTCCCGCACTAACCCGCACTATCAGAATGCTTACCACCCCCCCTAATAACCCCCTAAAAACCTCCAATGAAAATGCCGTTAGCCCCCCACTAATAGCCCGAAGACATAGCTGAGCCCCCTTGCAACCTTATGGCAATGCTTGCAACCCACCGAATAACATAATAGCAACGTTATCAACCCTGCTAACTACTGGGGTTATTAGGGGGTTATTAGGGGGAGAGTCTTATTGGGGGGGGGGGAGTTATTAGGAGGTTAATGGGGGGTTGTAAGCAATGCCATTGGGGGATATGAGGAGGGTTATTAGGGGGAGGTTTATTACCATCGCCATTCGGTGATTAGGAGGGTTGATAGCATTGCCATTGTTTTTGTTGGTTGAGTTTTTCTCCTTTCTTGTGACTAAAATTGTAAACTGCCAAGTAATATATATTTAATTGATTTTTATATGCGTTACTATAATTCATTCAGTTACCAATTAAAAACAATCAAAAAAATTAGGACGGATTTATTGTTCATACTTCTTACAATAATGATATTCTTCATAGAAATGCTCGAAACATAATGATTTTTTGCACCAACCGCAACGTATAATAGCCACATTTTTGCATCCTTCTATGTCACAATGTGTATTGCAGGAATCTCCAAAACTGTAAGCAACAGGATTGTCAAAATTTTCTGGTTTTTTAGTGAGGTAACCACTCTTGAACCAGGAATATTTAAAAAGATTAGTATATCTTGGTGAAGATAATTGATTGTGGACTAACGACTGAAGTTTAATGATGTTGTTTCTTTTATGTAAATCCAAATCATAATTCATCAAAATTACGGTATCTGAAAATTGGCGGACAAAGTTCTTCCATATGCGAAATCCAAAAATATCAAGTGGCTGAATTTTTCCCGTTGTGCCAGTCGGTATTTTTTTAAAATTTATAATTTTATCACGTGGAGTTACAGTTTCTATGGCACTGTCACAATGACCGCTCCAGGAGTCAAGCAACAGCATCGTATTGGAACCTACATTAAGGAAATATACTTTTTGCAGCCATATTTTAAAGAGATCTAAAATCAAAAATCTTATTTGTTAAATCATTTATAATGACATTAATTGTAACTAGATGGGATTATGTATACCTGTAGTCAACTTTCCAGATTTAGATGCTTCTACGTAAACATTTTCGGGTCTAAATAAAGTGGTTTCAACAATGGGTCCAAACTCACCGCTAGATTCCTTCAAAACTAAAAAGAGTGGTGACAGTAATTCTCCTGCGGCTGATATGAGTGGCTGTATAGTATAACTGTGGGTTGTTGAAGAAACTGACTGTACTAAACAGTGTACCTGCTTTTCTCCTTCAACCGCTAGCGTTCTTCCGGAGTGCATTTCCAGTTGGAATCCGCTCTGATCAGAATTAAACACATTATGAATTCCAATTATTCTTATGCCTGCTTTAACATCAGCAATAAAAGTATTTGCTTTAATCGTTAGTTCTGAATTACTTTCTAGTGTTTTCTTGGTTATAAACTTATTTATTTTCCGGGATACTATTCTATGAGCTTTCTTGAATTTACAAAGCCAGTTATCCGAAGCTTTGAATCTTACATCTTCTGATCCTATAATCTTTTGAGCTTGCAATGCCCATCGACGTATGTCACGATCATGAATGATGTAACCAGCGTCTACTGCTGCTTTAAAATTATCAAAAGTGTACTGACAAATTCTTGCAATTTTTTCTCTTTAAGTACCACCTTTGTTGACTGTATGAGCCCAACGTTTCAACTGACTCACAGATGAAACTTTCTTAAATTTTTGACGTACACTTTCAACACTTAAATTTTTTTTTTTGCCACTTCTCCAGTATTCTACGGCTCTTTGCTTATATTCAAAACTGACATCTTCATTGTCTTTGGTACAATGGTCGGTGGGTGCTTCGAAATCGTCAGGAAAATGGTGTTGAACTTCATCTTCTACTATTTTTGCAGCATGATCTTTGTAATCTTCTTGAAAATCTAATGTATCTTCAACGATCATATCTACTTCATTGAAATCATTCACGGAATCTATTAAAATGCTTTTAATTCTTTCCAACAATTGAATCTCTTTATAATTTGTCTCACTTTCAGGTATTTGTAGAGTTTGAAAGTAAGCTAATAATAAATTTAAAACGTTCAGAGCGTTAATTTTCATTTTTTAATCTGAAATAAAAAAAAATATATATATATATCTTATATATCTTCTATTATATTAAACAGAAGGCGCGAAATTCTCCGTGCGTCCGTCCATCCATCCGTCCCCTTTTTTTCCTTATTTTTCCTCTGTATAGGTCTCTCCTGATATCGCTGGGGAATAAGAAATAAACTGAATAACAAATAAACAAATTAGGATAAAAACAAATAAATAAACAAATTGATAAGTAAACAATAATGATAAACAAACTTATAGAAAACATTCATGAAAAAAATTAATTAATAAATTAAAAAGTAAACATATTAATTAATAAACAATAATAATAAACAAATCAATAAGTAAACAATAATTATAAACATCATTAATTAATAAATCCTCATAATCAGTGTAATTTCAATTTTTTTAATAACAAATATTAAAAAGCCGTAAAATTATTTGCATATAAAAAATAATTTTATAGTTATACTTACGTAGCAGGTACTACGAAATACGAATTAACGAAATAGTATCTTATTATTATTTGTACTTATAATCTTATATTCTTATTACTATTTATTATGCTGTTAGTTCAATAGTCGATACAATACGTCCAACAACAAGAAAGTTGTGTTGGCTACTGATGAAGAATTACTTACTCATATTTATCAATCATGAAAATAACAGACAATCGTCAGAGACGCTGATAGTAGGACGTAAATAAAATTCTGATAATACTATCATTCATATACCAAAATTTTTGCGCATCCGAGAAACTATACTTATCTTCTAGGTATACTTATAATATTATATTATTCTTGACTTGTTTTTTTATATAATAAAAGTTATTTATTTTTTGATAGAATTAATAAACGATAGAACGTAAAAAATTTAAAAGAGAGCAACAAAATAGCTATGGAATCATAGCTTATTTGATTTAGAAGAGATTGCAACGATATGTCAGAAACTTTTTTTAGGATGGTTTTTCAACATTGAGGGTGGTTTTGAAAATAAGTTTGAACAGGTAAATTTTTTATTCTTATTCTATCCACGGTAATATTTTTTCCAATTTTTTTAAGCTCATTATGAACTTTTTTTCAAAAATAGGAATGGAGAAGGTAAAAATTTCGATGACATAAATTAGGGGTTGCAACCCTCGTGGTCGAAACTGCACGAGATAAATGTGTTTGTACATTATAAGTGATGAGCAACGTATTTTACAGTAAATTATCAACAGGACCTGTAATGTATTGGAAACAATTTTTTGGGGGTGGTTTTTCAACATTAGGGGTGGTTTTAAAAATGAGAAGTAAATTTTTTTTTCTTATTCTATCCATGGTAATATTTTGTCTAATTTTTTTAAGCTCATTATGAACTTTTCTTAAAAAATAGGTACAAAGAAGGTAAAAATTTCGATGACAGAAATTAGGGGTTGCAACCTTTGTGGTCGAAACTGCACGAGATAGTTGTGTTTGTACAGTATAAATGATGCTTAACGTATTTTACACTAAATTATCAACACCACCTGTAATGTATTGAAAACAATTTTTTAGGGGTGGTTTTTCAACTTTAAGGGGGTAGTTTGAAAAAAAGCTTGACTAGATTAACTTTATTTTTGTATTTTATAATATTTGTAATATTTTTTCCAATTTTTGTCGGGTTATTTTAGTTTTTTTCATAAAAATAGCCACGAAATAGATAGTATTTTAAATAAAAAAAATAAGGGTTGCATCCCTTGTGGTCGGAATTGCATGTGCTAGTTTGCTTTTCACATGAGAAGTGATATGAAATTTGTTTGGGCGTAAAATATCAATTAGATGCTGAGATACATTGGAAAATCTATTTTTGGGGGTGAACTTTGAGGGTTGTTTTCACCCCCTCAAAGTGTTTTTCCGCCGATAAAAAAAAATACGTATGTCTTATTTTTTGATGAACTATAACATATCAAAAGATTATTGAAATCGGTGAGGTCGGGTTGGCGGGGTTTCCTTGTAAGTGGGGGGTGAGAGAGGGTTAATAACGACGAAAGTAGAAGATAAAATGAGGGCACTGTACTTTTCTAATTTATATATTGACGAATGACGAAATATTCGGAGGGCGCTACCGATATCCGATTTAACATATCGGCCAATAATCGGATTTTTCTCTCGGAAAGAGGAGAGGAAAAATGATCTTTGACCGCAGAAAGCCATTTCTCGTCCATTTTACCGTTGATCCCTAGATTGAGAGGAAGCAATTTTTCTCAGATTCGCTGCCACAGTTCCCGCAGAAATCTGTAAGTAAATAAAGTGCCACTCACTACTACTCATTGCGTGATTTTTCTCATGCAAATAATTCCGTCGCGATGCGTGGATCCATCGACGCCGGAAATTTAGTGCTCCGATAAAGTCGCGCTGACCATCCATCATTTTCCGAATTAGCGTGAGTGATAAGATCGAAGAAAAGGAAATTTAGATATTGAAATAGTAAATTACAATAACGAATTCGGGGATCGAGAGTGTTCGACCGTCGCAGATTTAATTCGCCGGAACATATAGATCTGTTCCGCCGCGCATTGAGTCGCGTGAAGTTGCGCTGACCATCCGAGATTCCGACCGTAACTGTACTTTAATTTCAGAATAAAGGAAAGTTAAGTGTGACCGATTTTCTTAATTTTACGTCTCGTTAACCCTTCCTTCCCTGCTTGTTGATATTATTTTCAGCCGCGGACGGTTGATAACGAGAATTCTTTGTTTGCAATTTCTGGTTCCGAAATTAGGTAACTTACGCGCGAAATCGAACGAATCTCTGACCCGAGACGAGGAGTCATATCTTGAGCTGCCGGCACTTCAAGGACGCGAGAGGACGAATATAAATCGCCAATTGTTGGTCACCATCGACCTGATACCTGAAAACCGCTGTGATGACGTCAAGTTGCTCACGCTGCTCAGTCGCACCGTGGGCGAACAGAACCAAGACTTGCGGTATTCAGGCCCTACCCCCCGACGATCGCCCTATTTTAGCAGATGGGAAACACCTAACTACCTATTGATCGACAACGGAAAAGAATACGTTAATAAACACTTAGACAGCATGTTACAGGAATATCGCATCAAACATAACACGCAGATATGATTACGTATCATATCATCCACAGGCCAATCCAGTCGAAAGAAGTAATAGGACAGTAAAAACGATGTTAGCGATGTATGTAGAAAATGACCACCGAAATTGGGATAAACACCTTAATGAGTTCTGACACGCTATAAATACAGCAGTACAATCATCCACACAAGCGTTCCCAGCATTTCTAAATTACGGCAGACAACCGAGATCAGTAAAAAGTTTACGAAGAAAAGTAGAATCAACCGAACTAGAACTGATACTGAAACCAGAAGAGTGGACGGAAAGGCTGAAAAGATTGAAAGACCTACATGAAATGGTTGAAAGGAATCTGGAGAAAACACACGACAAAATGGGTGACCGATTCAATATAGGGAGAAAAGAGACCAAATATAAAATCGGTGACCTAGTATTGGTGAAAACGAATTACACAGGCCGACAGAATTTGACAAAAATATTTTACCAAGAATCCGAGTATAGTTTTCCGAAGGTTTTTTGCGCGCTGAATCCGAATCCGAGGTCAGAATTACTCTGGTGGCTCCGGTTTTCGAGATATCCTAACCTTAAAGTGCAAAAAACACGATTTTTGCCTATATTTGAGGTTATGTAGCAAAGAAAAGAAATTTTTTTTCTAAAAACTGTATACATAAAATTAAAGTATGAGTTTTCTTCTTTCAAATGCCGTTGAGTATGCTCGAATATCTTTTTTTTTCACGAAGTTACACAAATTTGAAAATTTCAAATTTTATGAATTTAAAAAGCACCACATCATTCAGCCCAAGCTATCTAACAAGTAACCATATTAAAGAGCCACTCACCAATTTAAACCAAACTTGGAAATATGACAAAACACTAAAAAATATTGTGAGCATCGTGCTTCTATTTACAAAATGCTCTCTTACGGGTAGAAACCACCCCTGCCAACCCCTAAACAGGCTCACCCACATATCCCTGGGTAGAGCAAGTTTAATTAACTGCTTTTTGATAAAAAAACTCATTTTCTAATCACAGGTATGCGTACTAATATGATCTAGATAGGCCTCATCCCCAAATACCTCCTCAACCCTTTAAAACCAGCCCTCCCAACCCCTAAGCAGGCACACCCACATGACGCTGGGTAGAGCAAGTTAGCCAAGTGCTTTTTATTTCAAATTTGTGTAACTTCGTGAAAAAAAAAGATATCCGAGCATACTCAACGGCATTTGAAAGAAGAAAACTCATACTTTAATTTGATGTATACAGTTTTTTGAAAAAAAATTTCTTTTCTTTGCTACATAACCTCAAATATAGGCAAAAATCGCGTTTTTTGCACTTTAAGGTTAGGATATCTCGAAAACCGGAGCCACCAGAGTAATTCTGACCTCGGATTCGGATTCAGCGCGCAAAAGACCTTCGGAAAACTATACTCGGGTTCTTGGTAAAATTTTTTGTCGGCCTGTGTTATTTATCAAATGTGGCAAATAAATTTTCGACTAAATTAGGTGAAAAATACGAAGGAAGTTTCAAATTACTAGAGAAACTCTCGAAAACAGTATTCACCATTAAGACACTGACAAAGAAAAAGGTCGGTATAGTTCATGTCGCACAGCTGAAGCCATTTAAAAGCGCCGACAAAAACAATTATAACCTTAGATTGGACCAAGAAAACAAACAAGTAACCAAGATCAAGCTAAATAAATAGGAAACTAACACGTATAACCCAGGCAACTAGGGGAAGCACAGATATAAAAAATAAAATAGAATCAATCTGATCAATCTAACCAATCTGATCATACTCTGTGTTGTCCGATTCATGGAGGTTAGAACTCGCATACTAACAAAGTTACGGCGCTGGGATCGATTACGCGCATGTCAGTAACAGACATCCCTGTGTACTGTCCTGTAAGCCTGGACAGGCAAGCCTCTCCCGGCTAAGTGGGGGTGTAGTCGTTGACTAAGCTGCATCTCTCGCCCTACCAGTTCAGATAAGTACATGCACTGCTGTCCTGACCTTGACCAGTGACCCTCGTACTAATTATACTTATTTTCAGATCTGATCAAGTATCATAGCCCCAAGAATCCTTGCCGCGAAGAGGAAGTGTCTGAGCCTGATGGTGAGGATCCCGTTGTCCGCTGTCCCCAAGACCATCACTGGGACCAGGACGCGGGAACCCAGACCGGCTTAGACCCAAGCT
Source organism: Phymastichus coffea (assembly GCF_024137745.1). Taxonomy (NCBI): domain Eukaryota; kingdom Metazoa; phylum Arthropoda; class Insecta; order Hymenoptera; family Eulophidae; genus Phymastichus; species Phymastichus coffea. The sequence continues at coordinate 5,575,573 of NW_026706826.1, read as the reverse complement.
ACCTCCTAGGAGTCTGAGGCGAGCCTGCGCTTGAAAGCGCTGTCGACCACGCCTGGAGTTCAGGGAAGAGTGAGGGCTCAGACCACCAACGAGTCCCACCCGACAGAAGATCTGTCGACCTGGTACTTCCAGAACATGGTCGAGGAATTCGAGCAGGAAAAGGCTCGTCTCGAGGAGGCCGAGGCAGCAGCACCTCAACCTCCAACATCCACACCACCACCAGCAACAACATCAGCAAAGGAGGCTATGAGCCTAACTCCATCGGGCCAAGAGCGCAAGCGCCTCATCCGCTGGGGTCAAATATTCAGAGCTCGGATCCCAAAGTCTGACTAGTGACCCGAAGAAAGAAAGCGGATGAGGATGGTTCGCGCCATCGAGAAGGCGCCGACAAGGACGATGGACCCGACCGACGGCGCGACCACTGGAGGCCCCTCGGAGTATAGGATACCAAAGTCCTACAATCCAACCACCAGCTCAGGGTGCTCCTAGCTGTCGCTTGATGGGCAAGCAGAGGATGAGTTGGCGGAGTTCTTGGGTGATCAAGGTGGATGGCCAGCGGCAGCAACAAGCGGGGCGGAAACCTCCACCACGAGATCGCTCCGACCAGCAACACCACCGCCGGTGCTGCGACGTCCTAGCCAGACAGGGACCACACCACCTGTTACTCCTACCATTCCATCGGTCACCCCTACACCGCCGCCGGTCACCTCTGCCGACACCGCCCAGCCGTCCGTTGCAAGGAGCCGAGGTCACCCAGGCTGGCTGCCTGTGACCTTGACATCGGCCCCACCGACCAACCGACCATCAACCAACCATCCACCGACCACACAACCACTAAACACCCACAGGATGGATCCCATTGACCATCCGGAGGTCCAGGGCCTGCACTACAGATGACCAGCGGCAAACGCCGCAAATACAATCCGCGGTGCCATTTGCAGCTGGACGACCTTAGCTGCAGGAGATTCCTCGGAAGAGGGGTCCGACGACGTCCTATCCGGACCTCCGACCAGCCTCGCAGCAACAAGACCAGCTGCTGCGTCCAAGATGCCATCCTGGGGCCGACTTCCTCGCCCGACAGGAGCTGGGTTTGGGTAACTGTGGGAGATTCCAACCGACCCGACGATTGATCCCCCCTCCGAGTCTCCTTTAATTGCTGGCAAATCGACCATAATTTCAGGGGCTGTCCTCGTCCCAAAGAAGGACAATTCCGCGGGAATTGTGGTCGAAGGGAAGTCGAGGTTTTCGACTGCCCAAGGTGTGCCGACACATACCAGCGTTAGCACAGTTCCTCGGGCTCGAATAACCCGGTGGAGAGAGCCATCACTCCACCGAGACCTCGACTGAACTCCAGCCTCAGGAATGGATGGGACGAAGTAGACAGACCAGCGTCTAAATGATAAATTTTGTAATGATAGAAAGAAGGGAAATAGTGATAGATAGAAAATCACATAATTTTAATTATATTCAGCAATAATAATTTGACTACGAGAGAAATCAGCCTGAAGAGATCAACAAATGAGCTGACGAAACGTTGCTGAATATAATTAAAATTAAGTGATTTTTCATCTACCACTATTTCCTTTCATTCCATCATTACAAAATTTATCATTTATAAAATCATAAGGGAATCAAGACAGTATATTACGTTTAGACTAACGTCTACTTCATCCGGGTCCGATTGGGACTGGAATCCCGGACTGGAGCCCCGTCATCGACACCAGGCAACCCAGCAGGGCCAGCGCACTCAGGAGACGGAGGATCCTCCCCCGTCCTACCAGGAAGGAACCTGAGGCCGGGCTTAGTACCGCGAGGGGTCGGAGCGGGAGAGACCGACCGCTAGCACCGGGGCTATACCCCGCACCAGACGTCTCGCCTCATCTGCCAGACCATAAGTGGAGGAGTAGGCGAGGGATCTCGTGCGGAAGGTCCAAAACATCAGGGCCTCCGAAGATGAGTCCGACGCCGACCTGCGCCTGAGGGAGCTTCAACAGCTCCAGCGAGCCCTCCAGGAAATGGAAGCCATGGCGAGGCGTGATCGCTTCCGCGAATGTGGGTACCATTAACCAGCCGACGTCGACCATAAAATTTTTTTGTTATTATAAATTTACAATAAATGCTAGGGCCAAGTCCTGACTTAAAAGGACCGACCTGTCCTTTATTTTTGTAACCTGACCTTTTCTGACTGACCTTTACCAACCTAGCCAATGATACGATTTAGAAGGAAGGATGCAGCCAAGCAAACTAAGCAGATGCACGACTCCGACCATAGCAGACCATGGAACCAAGGAGGAAATCCTCCAACAGATAACAATTCCGGACAACACGAGCTGAGAACGCAGCGGTAAAATGAGGGGAAGTTAAGCAATTTTTCCCAGATTCACTGCCACCGTTCCCGATTGTCGAGTTCTTCAGTAGAAATCTGTAAGTAGGCAAAGTGCCACTCCCTACTACTAACTGTGAAGTGCGGTGCGCGATTTTTCTCATGCAAATAATACCGTCGCGATGCGTGGATCCATCGACGCTGGAAATTTAGTGCTCCGATCAAGTCGCGCTGACCATCCGTCATTTTCCGAATTAGCGTGAGTGATAAGATCGAAGAAAAGGAAATTTAGATATTGAAATAGTAAATTACAATAACGAATTCGGGGATCGAGAGTGTTCGACCGTCGCAGATTTAATTCGCCGGGACATATAGATCTGTTCCGCCGCGCATTGAGTCGCGTGAAGTTGCGCTGACCATCCGAGATTCCGACCGTAACTGTACTTTAATTTCAGAATAAAGGAAAGATAAGTGTGACCGATTTTCTTAATTTTACGCCTCGTTAACCCTTCCTTCCCTGCTTGCTGATATTATTTTCAGCCGCGGATGGTTGATAACGAGAATTCTTTGTTTGCATTTTCTGGTTCCGAAATTAGGTAACTTACGCGCGAAATCGAACGAATCTCTGACCCGAGACGAGGAGTCATATCCTGAGCTGCCGGCACTTCAAGGACGCGAGAGGACGAATATAAATCGCCAATTGTTGGTCACTATTGACCTGATACCAGGAAAATCGCTGTGACGACATCAAGTTGCCCACGCTGCGCAGTTGCACCGTGGGCGAACAGAGCAAGCCTTGCGGTATTCAGGCCCTACCCCCGATAATCACCCTATTTTAGCAACGGCGATCTAGCGCCCTTATAATTAGTCGGGGGAAAAGGGCCAATCAGGCCTTGTGACGGAAGTGCTCCGAGTGTACGGCTGAGACCCCCCGAAGTTCTCCGCCACATATTATGTGATTCAATGAATTTGTTGGTTAGCTTAATTATTTTTCCATTTCTTCAGTAGGTCAGTTTAGTATTTTTTTTATAATTGGAAATGGTCATTCTAGAGTGTGATCTATCATTATGTAGGTTACAATTACCTTGAGCATATATGTATGTTCTAATATCTAGTAGTATGTTGATTGGAAACATTGTATCCTCATGGACTTCCGATGTCAGATACTCAATTCCATTTTGCGATTTTTCCAATGATAAGTAATTTCTTGCAGTTATATTTATCTTTCATAGTTTTCTTACTCGGTGTAACAAATTTTATAGATTTTGGTGTATCCATAATTTGAATTTTGTTTTCCTAGTATGTAAATTGTCTATTGATTTGAGTTGTTTAGGTAGCTTGTTGAATATTATTATAACTAACATTATATTTCACATTATATTAGGGCTATTATACAATTTAATAGCCCTAATATAACTGTTTTTTATACTGATTTGTCTGAATCTTTTTGGTACTTGTAGGCTGTTGTTTCTTGTTTTTATTGTTGTATGTTATAGAAAGTTCATCGTAATGGTACAGTAGTGATGAGAAAATTTTCCTTATGTCAAGAGGTTGTTTCTCAATCATGAATTTATTTTTATTAACTATTTTAAGTAATCTATTTTGTAAGTTTTGTAGTCATTTAATTCTGCCAGAATAAGCTCCTCTCCATGCAATAATTCCGTAAAATGTAATGCTGTGGAATAGGGCATAATACGAGGGTGGCCCGATAAGTACTTAGCCTCACCGCCCGATGGCGCCACTCTCGCAAAAGAAATATTCTAACACGTAGTACAATCTTCTCGATGGTTACTGTCAAGATTTTAGCCGGATCGGAGTTGTAGTTTATTTTTGAGAGCGTGTGAAAGCAAGTGTGTCTGTTGATTTTTGAAAAATGGAAAAAGAGCAGTATCGGTCGGTAATTCGATTCTTGCTTTTGGAAGGGAAATCGCGCAGCAAAATCAAAAAGCGCTTAGATGCGGTGTACGATGACTCTTCTCCTTCGACGGCGACCGTCAAAAATTAGTTTAACGAGTTTCAACGTGGTCGCACGTCGATTTTTGAAGTGCTACGTCCAGGTGCTCCGAAAACGGGTACCACGGAGGATAATGTGACAAATATTCACGATCTCGTATTGGCAGATCGACGATTGAAGGTGCGCGAGATAGCTAAGATCGTAGGCATCTCAAAAGACCACGTGGGTCATGTCCTGCATGAAATTTTGGGCATGAGAAAGTTGTCGGCGCGATGGGTGCCGCGTTTGCTCACTCAGAACAACAAACGCAACCGTGAGACAACTTCAGAGCAATGTCTGACACTGCTTAAGCGCAATCCGAAGGAGTTTCTGCGTCGTTTCGTGACAGTCGACGAAACATGGACCCACTGGTATACACCAGAGACCAAGGAACAGTCGAAACAGTGGACTTTACCCGGCGAAAATGCTCCGAAGAAGGTGAAGATTTCCCCATCGGCCGGAAAGGTGATGGCCACCGTTTTCTGGGATTCACAAGGTGTGATCTACATTGACTATCTGAGAGGGGCAAAACGGTCACAGAGCTGTACTATGCCGAATTATTGGGCCGATTCGACGTCGAAATGCAGAAAAACGGCCCCATTTGGCGAAGAAAAAAGTGCTCTTCCACCATGACAACGCACCGGCTCACACCTCCGCCATCGCCATGACCAAATTGATCGAATTAGACTACGAACTGCTGTCCCATCCACCGTATTCTCCAGATTTAACCCCGTGCGACTTCTTTTTGTTTCCAAACTTGAATAAGTCACTCGCCGGGCAGAAATTTGAGTCGAATGAGGAGGTAATCGCTGCCATGGAAGCCTACTTTTCAGACCTCGAGGAAACGTATTTTTCTGACGGGTTAAAGAAGTTGGAGCATCGCTGGGCCAAGTGTATAGAACTAAAAGGAAACTATGTTGAAAAATAAAACGCCACTTTTCCAAAATTTTCGTTTTTCTTTTGTAGGCTAAATACTTATAGGACCACCCTCATAGATCATCCTGAGCACTTTTCTGCTCATTATTCTCGATAATTTGTAAAAGGTAAAGGTTAAATACTTGGTTTTTTTGTATAAATGATGTAAGTGAAGGTCCCATCTCATATTGCTATAGAAAGTTACACCCAAGTACTTTATGTAATCTTGGCTGTGAATTGTTTTACCTTGTATAGAAATATTCAAATTTTTATGTGTGCTATAACAGTTATTTTCAAATTGAAGATAGGCTGTTTTATCAATGTTTAATGATAGTCTATTTAAGGTTAACCAGTCATCTACTTTTTGAATTTGATTATTCATCTTTCATTCAACTTCTATCCAACTCTTACCAAATACGGTGACTGCTGTATCATCTGCAAAAGATAGGATTGAATTTTCTGACATATTCGAAAGAATATCATTTATGTAGAGTACGGAAAGCAGGGGTCATAGGATCGTTCCTTGTGGTACTCCCATGTATACAGTTTAAGGTTTACTAATGTGGTTATTCACTTTCACAAATTGCTGTCTGTTGGTTAGGTAACTTTTGATAAGATTATAAGCTTTTTCTCGTATTCTGTAGTGGTATAATTTATTTAGCAGTATGGTGTGATCTATTGTATCAAAAGCTTTTGCTAAGTCAAGAAAGATGATAATGATAAGGTCACCTTAATCGAGTTGATTGTATATTATATTCGTTATGTGGTAGAGAGCATCTCTTGTGCTTTTATTCTTTTAGAAACGATATTGTTTGTTAGAAATTAGATTGCAATCATTTACAGAACTAGTTACTCTTTTGAGCATTAGTTTTTCAAAAACTTTAGCTAAGTTCGATGTAAGTGATATAGGCCTGTAATTTGTTGATAAATGTTTTTCTTTGGTTTTGTGAATGGGAATTATCTCCGCTTCTTTAAGTGCATCTGGCCATTTTTCTTTGTCCATGCTAAGGTGTATTATGTGGACCAGGGGTGCTGAGATGAAACTTGTTAAAGTTTTAAGTACTTTTGAGCTTATTTCGTCAATACTACATTTTTTGTTTTTTATTTTATGGATTATTTCCTGTATTCCATATATTTTTTTTGTCTTCAAAAATATCGTTTTATTGTTAATCGCCAGCATTTTAATGTTTTTATTGTTGGGTGTATTAATTTTATTACTTAAGTCTTTTTCCACGTTGCAGAAGAATTCGTCATTTTATCGGTTATTTTTTGTGTGTCTTTAATTTTTATATTGTTATCAGTAATGAAATCTATATTATTAGTTTTTTTAAGTGTTTTTCCTTAATTTGTTGCTTAGTATTGACCATAGATTTCGTGGGTTGTTGGTACTGAGGTTAATTTTTATTCTATCAAAGTTTTCTTTTGCTTTATTAATTATGTGGTATAACGTTTTAACATATTTCTTATAATTTTATTTTTTTACTAGATTATTGGAATCTTTTTTCCATATGTTCTAAAGGGTTTCTTTTGTTTTACATGAATAAATGATTGCATTAGTTATCCAGGCACTTCTCGGTTGGTTACTATTATTATTGTTTTTAGTACTGTAACGGTCCAGTCTGATTTGTCTCCTATTTTCCTCTGCAAAACAGCAACTCGTCACACACGAGACTATTAGAGAAAAGCGGTAATTGAGCGTAGGCGTTTTTCACACGTATATGCTAAAGTGTTAGGGCAACTCTGCGAAAACATTACCATATAATAATCTACAAGTTAACATTGTTAGTTATTTTGCAAAAAACAACAATATTATTATTTCGAGCATACGATTACAATCTCGACGTATTGAAACAGAAAAGCAAGAATTTGACACTTTGATAACTAATTATTCACTAAGTTATCAATAAATAAACAATTTATAATTTTTTTAAACAATTAAAATAACACTGTTAGATAGCAAATCGATCACACGTATCTGTAAAATTGATGATTATGATTGTCACTAATTTGCTGATTTTTAAACCGCTAAAAAAGAAATTTGCAAATCTGTTTTTTAAATACTATTTAAAATTAGAGAGCAACATTAATCATCTTTTATTTGAATAACATTCTTCTAACCACAAGCGATTTTTTCATGTAAAAATTTTCCATAATTTTATTGTAAAAACGGCGTAATTTGATTATTAAATTGTATAACTTATAACTTTGAGAGGCGATTTTTCCTCGAGATGCAATTTATGTTAAAAAATTCATCTTTTCTAGCTTAATTTTTTAAATCGCATAATTGCAATTTCGATCAAGCCGTTTTGCGATAAAACGTGTACAAAATTTGCGCCAATGACAAAAATAGCGTTGTAGGGGTTACCAAGCGTAGAAAGGAGCCCATTTCGCATGTATAAATTCGCTCGTCGCTGCGGCAAGAGGACTCATTTTCCTACCTTGCTTAGCAGCGCGAGTACTGTGTAGAAGTAAAGCCTCAGCTATTTCCTGAGACGAATTTCTTTTTCAGTGGTTAGCCTGTTAAATTCCTTTCCTACAGATCTCTAAGCGCTCAACTCATGAGACTATCTCTCTCATGAGAAAAAAGCAGCCTTAGAAATCTTCCCTCCTGATACATACGAGGTGTGTTCAAAAAGTAACGAGAATTTTTAAATTTCGCGGGTTTGGAGAGTCCGCTTGTATAAAATTTTTTTTTATTATGTTGGTACAGATGCCCCTGAAGTACGATAAAATTTTCAGCAATATTCATTGCTTACTTTTTAAGTGGCAGCCGCTAACGTTAGACGTGTTTTTCGAGCTCGGCGATTTTCGTTTGTGAAAAAAAATGGATCAAAGAATTTGTATTAAATTTTGCGTAAAAAATGAAATAAAGTGTAGTAAAGTTTGTCAAATGTTAACAAAGGCATATAGTGAGTCTGCTATGAGTAAAGCAAGGATTTATGAGTGGTATAAGCGTTTCCAAGATGGCCACGAAAACGTTGAAGATGACGAACGACCCGGACGCCCAAGCACATCAACAACCGATGAAGCCGTGAAAAAAGTGAAAGAAATGGTTATGAACGATCGCCGAATCACAATCAGAGAGGTCGCTGATAATGTTGGCATATCAGTTGGCTCATGCCATCAAATTTTTTCGAATGTTTTGGGTATGAAACGTGTGGCAGCAAAATTCGTTCCAAAATTGTTGAATTTCGAACAAAAACAGCGGCGAATGGAAGTTGCTCAGGAGTCGCTAAATGAAGTCAATAACGATGCAGAACTACTAAACGTGTTATAACAGGTGACGAAACATGGGTTTACGGATATGATGTCGAAACTAAGGCTTAATCGTCCCAGTGGAAGCATTCTAGATCGCCAAGACCGAAAAAGGCTCGACAAGTGCGGTCAAATGTGAAGGTTATGCTCACTGTGTTCTTCGATTTTAATGGCATAGTGCATTATGAATTCTTGCCACAAGGGCAAACAATCAATAAGCAGTACTACCTGCAAGTTCAACGTTGTTTGCGTGAAGCAATCCGAAAAAAACGCCCGGATTTGTGGCAAAACAATTCATGGCTTTTGCACCACGATAATGCGCTTGCTCACACTTCATTGCTTGTTCGTGAATTTTTGGCCAAAAACGAAACTGTAAGGATGCCTCAGCCTCCATATTCGCCAGATATGGCTCCATGTGACTTTTTTCTATTTCCAAAAATAAAGAGAACATTAAAAGGCCGTCGTTTTACAAGCATAGATGACATTAAAAGCGAATCGCTGAAAGAGCTAAAAGCTATTACAAAAATCGAGTTTCAAAAGTGTTTCGAGGATTGGAAAAAGCGTTGGCATAAGTGTATTGTATCCGAAGGGGACTACTTTGAAGGCGACAACATTAATGTAGATGAATAAATAAATATTTTTTTCATAAAACGAAAATTCTCGTTATTTTTTGAACACACCTCGTATTTACTTTTGAGAAATTAAATTGAGCAGTGATCGCGGCGCTGTCGGGCCTCTCCCCGATAGATGCGATTGCTCTCAATTGCATTTCGAAGCAGCTCATCGAGTTGGTAAGCCTCGTGGTTTGCCACTCGAAAGATTTTCTTTTGTTATTTAGATTGCGCGCGTGTCAACTTCTTGCTTTTCTCGGAGACGTAATTGCGAATTCAATGTAAAGAGTCCGAACTATTATTTTCATAACGCGAGATAAATTCAAACGTTACAGTACTGTAATTTGCTGTATTTATACATAATTGAATGTTTCTTATTAGTTTCGTGATAGTTTGGTTAGGATCTGTTATATTTATTTTTTCTGACAAATTTATTGTTTTTGCATTTATTAATTAGCGGAAATTTATTTTTGGATTGTTATTAATCTGCTTTATATCTTTTTTAATGGATTTTAATGTCATTAAAATTGGATAATAATAATTAAAAAAGGTATGTTATGTAGGTAAGTATTGTATTTATATTTTCTAGTTTTATGAAAAAATTGTCTATACATAAGCCCTTACTGTTATCATCAATAGGTTATCATCAATAGGAATTCGGTTCCATTATCCGACAAGTATACCTCGGGCGCGCCAAACCTAGTGATAATTCTCTCGTGCAATTCCCTTGCGGTTGTCTTCCCATTGGCTTTGCGCATTGCAACACACTCTACCCAGCGAGTAAACAAGTCTACAAAGACTAAGATGTACTCAAAACCTCGAGAGCTTTTGGGAAATGGACCAGTGATATCACCGGTCACCAGCTGCCAGGGTCGTGACATTTGTCGACGATCCATCAACCCGCAAGGTGCTCTTTGTTCCACCTTGCATTGCTGACACACCGGGCAACTCTTTACGTACTCCCTGACCTGATCATACATCTTAGGCCAGTAGTACAAGCGGCTAGCCCTGGAGAACGTACACTCTCGTCCTTGATATCTTGCTGTAGGAGCATCATGGACCTCCTGGAGCACCTGGTGCCTTTTCTCCCTAGGCACCGCAAGCTTCCACGCTTCATCTTTGTCAATGGACCCTTCACCGTCCTCATCAGGCTGATAATGATACAGCCTCCCTCCCACTACCTTCCAAGTAGGTTGAGAGTGTGGGTCTTGGCATACTTTCTGGTATTGTTGCAAATACCAGGCGTCAGTGGTCTCCGGCCGTCTATTTATTGCACTCACTTCAATCCCCTCCTCCTCATATGCCCTAGACAATGCGTCAGGCACCACATTGAGATCCCCCCTTCGATATTCAATATCGAAGACATTGCCTTGCAATGCTAGCGCCCATCGCGCTAATCTTCCCGTGGGATTTCTCATATTGTGGAGCCATTTCAGGCAACTATGATCAGTGATTACTCTGAAGTGGTGCCCTTCAATGTACGGCCGGAACTTTCCAATAGCCCATACCACTACCAAGTACTCTTTTTCGGAGACCGTATAATTTCTCTCAGCGTTGTTGAGTGATCGGCTGGCGTATTCTATCACACGCTCTTCTCCATCGACATTTTGCGTGAGGACTGCCCCGATCCCACTGTCACTGGCATCAGTTTGCAGTATAAATTGACCGTTAGGATCGGGAGATTGCAGTATTGGGGCGGAAGTCATCGCCTCCTGCAACCTCGTGAAAGCTCGCTCTTGCTCCTCCTCCCAAGAGAAACGTACATTCTTCTTTGTCAGGCGGTTTATAGGTTCAGCGATCATGGCAAAATCGGGTATAAAACGTCTATACCACGAGGTCATTCCCATGAACCGCTTCACCTGTTTGACAATCCGGGGTGTTGGATATTCCAATATCGGTCGTATCTTCTCTGGATCTGGTCTTACTCCGTCCTGGTTTACAAGAACTCCCAAGTACCTGACTTTCGTCTTGCAGAAGTGACTTTTGGCTTTGTTGATGGTTAGGCTCGCACCTAGAATTCTCTTTAATACCATTTCTAGGTGCCGCTTATGCTCCTCAAAGGACGACGAAACCACAATTACGTCGTCAAGGTAAGCAAAAGCGAATGGATCCATATCCGGGCTGATCACCTTGTCCATCAACCTCTGGAATGTCGCTCCTACGTATGACGAACAGTCCGAAGGGCATTCTCTTGAATTGAAAGTACCTTAATCCAGGTACTGTAAACGCTGATATCGGACGCAATTCTTCCTTTAGGGGAATTTGATGGTACGCACTGCTCAAGTCGAGAGTAGATATGAACTTTGCATCCCTTATCCGTCTTAGGATGTCGTTCATATATGGTAAAGGGTAGGCATCAGGTTTGGTAATCGCATTTACCTTTTGGTAATTCACGCGAAACCTATATTTTCCATCAGCCTTCTTTACCATTACTATCGGACTTGACCATCCGCTGGTCGCTGGTTCGATTACATCTTTTTCCAGCATATCTTTGACCAGCGCGTGCTTTTCCTCTCGCACCCTATCAGAGACTGGGTAGTATTTCTGTTTGATGGGTCGAGCATTTCCAACATCTATTTCGTGCTCAACCCCCACGGCACAGCCTAAAGCCTGACCTCCGTCAGGAATCAATCCATTAACGAGGTCTTCTATTTCCTCCACCTGTGTCTCCGCAGCCTCCCACAGTCCTACCGGTGCGAGAAATGCCGTACTATCAATTCCAGCCACTTCCATTGGTACTTTCACCTGGGCGTCCTTAAGCCATAATTCATCCTCGTCGGGATCCAAAACTGCGCGGAACTCTCTTAAAAAGTTCGCGCCTACGTAGCAGTCGTCCGTGAGCAGTGGCGTAATGGCGACTCTGATTTCCTTCGTGATTCCTCCTACTTTAAAGGGGAACATCACGTGACCAATTATAGGGCATGGGCGCCCATTACCGAGCCTTGCATCACCCGCTCTGGTCACATTCAATCCGAGTCCCATCTCCGATGCCAATCTCAGCCCTAATTGACCCATGACCGTGGATGAGGCGCCGGTATCATAGAGTGCTCTAATTTTAAAGTCACCTATGTCTACCCGCAACCACCACCTAGTCTCATCCTCAGGGTCATATCCACGAGTAGCATCTTTGCCTCCCTTCGTCGTGCTTTTCAGCGGCTTTTTCCCTTCCGCTGCTGCGACGACGGTGGGCTTGCTTCTACTCATGGATTCCATCGGCAGAGGAGCTTTTTGTGTGGAGAAGCTCTCCCTGGAGTCTTCCCCCTCCTCCACAATTTATATGTGGCCATCTGGTCCCTCCAGAATGACCACTCCTCTATTCTGCCGAGGGCTGGCATCAGGTTCGATCGCCTTCTGCTCCAACATACCGCTAGGCCCCGGCCTCTCTTGATGCCCTTCCAGGACCTGTTTGGATCCCTGGGTCGCCGACAACTTGCTGTTTCCCATCGGCGACCCGCAGCGAGAGGTCGAATCTACTGGAGGCGCGAAGATGACCTCTTCTCTTCGCTCTCCTTGCCGTTTCCCTTGTTGCAATCTGGGCAGAATTTACGACTAAATCCCAGTTTACCACAAGCGGAACACTGGAGAGGCTTGGTGAACTCGATCTTTCGCCTCTGTCCTTCTCGCCGCTCGCCAGGAGACCTGAGAGAAGGAGAATTTTTCTGTCCCCCACGCCATCGGCTCTTATGCTGTTCTGGAGGGCTGCTTTGCTTCTCATTGGCCAACTTGCGCAACATCCGCTCGATGCCCTCCAGACGCTCTTCCATCTTCTTATCAGAAGTGGAAGCTTGCGTAGCCGATACCGATGCTTGTTCGGTAGGGCTCCTGGCAGAGTTCTCCACGCCCTGTCCGCGCTGCGGATCTCCCTCCTTCTTCGCACGCGCCTTCCCTTCGCTGGCCATTGCAGCTGTTTGGGATTTATTACCAGCCGTTCTTTTGCTCGGTTGGTAGGCGTGCTAAGGGAAGATCGTCGAGTTGGGGTCGGCGAACACATGCGGACGACGACCGTAAGATAAGGTGTTCTGTATCTCGGTCGCCCTCCTGTTGAATTCGCGTATTGACTTCATCTCGCTCCGACGCAGCTGAATTTGGATGTTAGGAAGGAGGTTTACATGGACTAGGTCTAATAACCTCTCCAAGGGCATTGGTGGTTCTAGTCTATTGACAAGAGCCACCAAGTTGGACACGTAGTCTCGCACTAGTTCGTCCTCACCTTGGAACCGGTTCTGGGCTTCCTGCAACAGCCTTTGTTGTTCTTGCGTACTAGTGCCGAACCAATCCCGGGCGTCAGCGACGAACTCTGCATAACTAAGCCACTGGTACTTATTGTTATCGTACCAGGTCCTCGCGTTACCTTCGAGAATCTCTGATACGGAACAAAGCACTTCGTCATCAGTTAGCCCTGCACCCACGCGCAGATCTTCCAACCTTGACAGAAACGTATCTACGCTCTGTGCCCTACTGCCCGCAAACGTCAATTTCCATCCGCGGATAATTTTTCCAACATCTCGGGTTGTGGAGAGCTCTGAGGATAGTTGAGGTGACGTCCCTTCTTCTGGGTAGTGGTCTTAGAGGAGCCGGTGTGCTTCCCGGAATCCTTGAATCGTAGTGACAGGTGAAAGTCCACATTACGTCCGGAGCGTGGTTGAACCGAGTCGCGCTGAGAAGAACGGCTAGCATTGGCCATCTCATGCATTGCGTCTTCCAGCTCTCGTATTCGTCGGCACATGTCCTGTGCCTCGCGCTCCGCACACACCTGTATTCCCTGCAGAGTTTGAAGGGTTTCTAGGATTCGACCAACCAGCTTACGGTTGCGGTCGACTCCCTCCTTCAGGTACTCTATTTCCCGGAAAGCTTCACTCAAGGATAATTCTTCCTGAGGTTCCTTCCGGGTGCAGGATTCCTGCGATCTGAGATCCGGATTGCTCCGTCTCCTCTCCCTATCCTCCTGCTCCTGGGTGCGTAGGGCCTTCTGGATGAGCTCATCCTCTTCTTGGCGGCTGACATTACCCTCAGAGTCCTCATCCGGGCAGGCGAATGTCCTTGACATATCTGTCAAGGATATTCCCCCCCTATTGATGATCCTCAGGGGATGGTCGCTGTTCTCGTCTGCGGGGTGGGTTTTCAACTCGTCACAGACTGTGTCGAGCCACGCTTGTCGGGTGCGCCTCCTGCGTCCCGCCACCTCTTTACAGTACGTGGTCTCTTCGAAATCTGTGTCGGTGTACTCTCCTAGCAACCATCTCCCAAGCCTAGCCGCCTGCTGGATGACACTTCCATCCTTGCGCAGCTCTAAATCCGCCAAATAGCTTTCGCGCTGTGCGGAGGTCAGCTTTAATGCCCAATTGTCGATCTGAGCTGACAACAGAGCCATCTTGCCTCCGCACGGGTGTAGGATGCGGTCGAGGTTTGAAATTATCGACCTAATCTTCCACTACCGCTTCCTATCACCCAAGGTATGAGCGGGGTATACACTATTTAGTGTAACTACCCTTAATGCCTCCTTTTTATAAGGCACAAACTCGCGAGATTATGAGCGCGCGCAGTCTCCGCAAACTATCTATAAATATTATAAAAATATCCTACCTAAGGTCGGAGCCTGCTGTTTGCTTGCTCCGCCTGGCTAATATTTTCTGGACTGCACGCTTTGGTCGCGCTCTCTGCTTTTATCGTCGTTCAGGTGCTTCCAACCCCCCTTTATCCACCAAACTGTGTCTAAAATAGGTTAACACCTGATTACTCCAAACGACCTGAAATCACTTCGACCCACTTATAATTATCGCTTTCAGCCCTTTTTACAATCAACTTGTACAACAATTTTTTAAGTAAAAAGTTCGAAGTGATTTCGTTTTTTCCCCAGCAGAGGGCGTGCCGCTCACGATCTCGCGCTATCACCCGCTCAAACCTTCCTAAGCGCTCGCGCAATCGTCTCTCTCTCTCTCGTGCGTCGATTACCTTTGACGTACAATCCTATTCGCACTAAACGGGTCTTAATACCAGTTGGGCGCCTTGTAACGGGGGAGGTTATCTGAAAAATGAGAAATTTATTTAAGAATAAATTCCCACGATGCAGAGCAAACCGCCGCTCCGTTAAACACGTATGATAGTACGTGTATTCGCCTTAACGTCAGATGATTTATCCTAGTTGTCTTCTATTAAACGGAGTTGAACTCACCTTAAGTCACGTGTCTTGTGACACTCGTTGAGTTTTAAGTGTGAGCGACTTTACTCCTAATCTTCTTAATACCCTAGATGTAATTGAATTAAAAACTAAGCCTTTTTCATTTACTTAAGCTACTAGGAAAATTAAATTACGAAAACGGCGAATAAAATTCACAGACTTTAATTAATAAAAATTACTACAGTCTTTGTAGGGCCGAAAGACTAACGCACACGAATAGGATTTTACAATTAGTTATATTCGGTGAGAGAGAGAGAGAGAGAGAGAGGATTCGAATTATGCCGCGAACTAACGCTCGACGCGAATACAAAAAATAACGCTATCACGAATATACAAAATACCGAATGTATTTTGTATCGCTTGATATGACGGAAGGTGCACCTACCATGCGGTGCAATTACGGTGATCAGCCGTAATTGTTGTTGCAAAAAATATCAACTGCCGCTGCCCCTTGATTATCAGCTGCTCTGCCTTGTACTTCCTCTGTCAGCTGTAATCTGTTGCTTCTGTACCGCTGCTTGCAGCTGCAATATCGTCGTTGCACACCTGCACGTATTTGTCCCAGAGAAACATTTATTTTTGGCGAAACAAAGTGCACAACAATATTCGGCGGTAAACTCACGTGAACAGCTGAGGCGTAACTGCCTATTCAAAAGATCGCGCTCCCCCTCTCTCTCTTAACTGTTAGAACTAACGCGCGAGAAGTAGAATCGCGAACGGTTCGATTAATTAACTCGACTACTGTTGCAATTTATTTGCACTATGTCTAAATCTGGAGTATTTATAACATGGTATTGTGTTAATGATGTCAAGAACTCTGCAAGTCTGATAGCCTATGAAAAATCTATTTTTGTTTTCTTTTATGTTTTTGTATAAGTTGGCTGGTATTTCAAGTATTGCTGTATTAGTTTTTGTTCTTTCATTTGTAGATATATATAAAACTTTACATTTCTCCTCATAATTAGCAAAATTTCTTTGATTTATATCTATTTCAACATCTTTCTGATTAGTTATAAATGATTTACTCATAACTGTAACTTCGACCGTTGGTTTTTTGATTTGTTCTTTTTCTAGTTTGCATGATTTGGAGAGTTTTTTAGTTGAAGTACCTTCTACTTTATTAACATTTTCTTCATTCATACAGTTAATAATTATAGTATCTTTGTTTTTAGAAGATACATTTTTAGTTTGTATTGTTTTGTCTTTGATCAGATAATGAGCTATTGTATTTTCTAAATTCAAATTATCATCATTATTTATTTTTTTGATAGCTAGTCTAGGTACTCTTATATTTTTAGGTTTGTTTTTGCAATAATCTCTGCATATGTTTTTTAAATTGTTACTCGTTTTATTTTGTCTTTCTTTAGTGAGCAATTTTTGTAGTAATAATTCTTCTTTCTTTTCTTTAGTTTCGTTGTTAGGTTCTTTTAATAAGTTATTTTCTAATCTTAATGCATGTATTCATAATTTTTAAATGTAGTTGTTTCCATCATTTGACCATCTAAATCTTGTTTTTCATGTCCTATTTTATTTAGTATTTCTTGTCTGATTTGTTCTCTACTTACAGTTTTTATTTATGCTATGAATTTTGCTGCTTCTTCTGTTAATGTCCCATATGGTAGCTGGGAGGTTAGTACCAGGTCTGTATGTCTTGATATATTATAAAAGAGTTACTTGTAATTTTAATTAAGCTGCCAGCATTTATTTTTGTCACTATTTCTGATGTGTGATAGAAATTTCCACAAACTATGCAAACCACCGCACCCACTTTTACATTAGGATGATATTTGTAGTGCTTAAGGAGTGAGCCGTCGGGTGGCTCCGTTCTGCTCGGCGTCATGACTGTGACTGTATTATCTAATAATCTTGTATATGATGATAGGAAAATTTCGCGTCTGGAGTCTTCGGGACCGGCTACAACATCCTTATATCATTAATATAGGACATGCTTTTTCAAAACTAATTTGTGACATCGACATCTCGTAGAACATCGAATTTACAAACATTATTTAAAAAATTACAAGATATTTATCAACCTCGGATATGGTTGCAAAAAAAATGTGCAGAAACGGAAGTAATTGACTCTATCGTTTTATTGTAATTAATATTATGATAAGTAATTATCTATCTGCTTCAAAAATTTCTCAAGAAATTTATATTTTGGTTGATTGAGCAACTTACAGTAGACATGGATGTTATCAAACCGCCGACCATTTAGATGAGTGATGAGGTTGAGCAGACTATTTTTTTTCCACAATTTTGTGGACTACGGAATATTGCATGTATACTATTTGGCAGTAACTCCCCATGCCGCTTGCCACATTTTTTTTATTTCATCACTCTGTCAAAATTGGTGACTGAAAGTCTGAGCGACTGTTCCTCGAAATCTATATGTATCATTAAATATCTCGATTACTACTAAACCCTGAATACAAATATGTGCGCTTATATACCGCAGACCTCAGTCATACAGCGATTGTCGAACGGTGATGATTATTTCTCTCTTAAACGTCGAGGACGTGACATTATCAACAAATTCTTCAACTTGCTTCCGTTCCAGCTCCATTTGTCAAGAGGTTATCAGTATTACGATCCAGGAATGCGACTAAAGGAATAACTAGCATGTGGTGATCGGGGTGTTAATGGTCTTGACGCAGCGAGCAAAGAACATGATATTGTGTAATCGCAAAATCGAGAAGACATTACAGCAAGAAACGAAGTAGACAGAGTTTCGGCTAATAAAGCTTGGAATAGAGTATTGACAAAAAAAGTAATTTTCGTGAAAATGCAGTAGCATACGCTGTAGCAAACATCATAATGATTAAAAGGACATTCGGTATTGTGATGTTCGTATCATCTTTTATTTATATTATTGTTCGTACTCTGTTGGTCTGCCGCATTAATGAGTAAGAATTTGTTTTAATTTTCGAAATGCTTATGAATATTAACTTTAAAATGAAATTATAAATGTATATCTATGGTTATATGAATTAGATTTTAAGCAAAGATAGACTTTACTCTAGTTTCTTATGGTGCGAAGTGTCCCATAAGCAGAGCTTAAGTCTTTATTATAAAAGGATGTAATTCAACCCAAGTTTCTTATAGCGCGAAGTGTTCTATGAGTCGAACGTAAATTACAATAGAAAAGAAAGGATTTGCTCAGTTAATCACTTGAGAGAAAAACTTAGGTATTAGCCAAGTTTATTCAATCTCATGCGCTCACTTTGCAAGGCTAGGAGTGAATGCTAGCCTGTGTAAAAATCAGCGTATTTATACACAGATTTTCCCGCTTATTTTCACAGGACAGCTCTCTTCGAGTTGTTTATGTAATTGTGCGAAATCATTTTTTCTAATTTACAAGAGAATGAAATTTTAAAACATGTAAAATTTAGAGAAATAGATATAGAACAAGAAGTATCGACAAAAGTTATTAACTAATAAAGTTAATTAATGTGCAATATTTACAATAAAATAATGATAAAATTTTACACAGATTATTAGTTTATCACTAGTAGAAGTAGTTCTTAAAGAGAATTACTTAAATTAGTTAATAACATTTGAATTATAATCAATTTTCGTATTTGTAACGTTTTTTTGTAAAATCTTATAATGCAAATACTAGATTAGTTAATTAAGATCAATAAATTTTAAAGTTGTCGTTGTTATGTACAAAATTAACGCTTTTAATACATATATAATTATATTTTGTAACGGAGAATTAGCGACCGTTCCCGTCTGGGTTACTCGCGGCCGTCCGCACAAATTATTTATTCGGGGATTCGGGAAGCAAAAGACGTTCCCACGACTGAATAACCCGTCGAGCATAAACACGTTAAATGCACAGATTCGAAATCGGGATGAGGAGTGATACAGCGGCAAATAAACACAACTGTGGATTAATACACTAATCCTTTAATCGTCAAAAATAGGTTACAAGCCGGTGATCTCGCGCTTATACACTACGAGCGGTACAATAACAAACGCGAACGCGAAGATGAATCGGTGGCTGGTCAGCTTGCCGATTCCCTTGTTAAAACAAAATATTATAATCAATGCCCGACAAAATACTTTTCGCCATTAAACTATCAACGGGGTAGCCAGCAGGTCTGCCGTGCTACCACCCATAAGCTGGCGCCCAAACATGCAAGACAGAGAGAAACAAGAGAAAAATACGGCACCTCTCTGACGGATAGATCGCTCCGCCGTGTGACGTCACTGGTGTGCTCCTCGCTGACAGTCTCGCTGATGTTTGTTGTCGTAGCTGTTTGTCTTCTTGCTCGTCCTCTCGCTCGCTCCACAATACTGCTGCTTCAATCCATTGTTTCGCTCGAAAATTGCTGTTGTCGTTGTCTTCGTCGCCTCTCCTTGGCTCGGTACTGCAGCACGTCAAAACTGTTCGCGCGCGCACCCGCGCACCTCGCCGGTTACCCACACGCACCGGTACCGGGTATCCTTCGGGACACGACTAGGCGCAACCCAGCCTCACACTCTAATACTCGTCCACGCATCGGGCGTGCCTCCGAAAACAAATAAGATGTCGATGAGGTTGCGGGGCCAACTTCGAAAAACCGTGACCTTCGGTTTGATCCGCGCGCGCGACTTCCTCTGTTCATAGCATAGCAGAGACTCCCGAATTTTCCGCGATCATCCGCGATTCGAGCGCTCTCTCTCTCTCTCTCTTTCTCTACTTTCTTCTGCGCCATCTCCATCATCTCCATCGCTCTAGTCATCAGCTCAGCCCGTGTTCAGCACCTCGTAAACAAAAACCAAGCATGAGTGTATGTACCACACGCACACACTCTTAGCTTGGCGTGGCATACGGATATATGCGAGAGCCAAACGGACGAATTTAGAGTATCCGCATTATTCTAATAATTAATATTTACAATGTAATAAACAAATTAACTTTACACATTAAAATTCAATATAATTTAGTAGTTAAACGCAATTAAAATTATTATAATCTAAATCTATGCCCTAAAATCTATATAAAAAATGCATTGTTTCATCAAAATTACTCTTAATTAACATATTTTAATAAAACAACAAAAACTATTATATCTATATCTATAAGTAGGTGACGTCACTCCTTATATGGTTATGAATTTCGACTCTGGTACTAAGACAATTATATAATATATGAGGTGGCGCCGTTAAATAAGCTAATTTATGTAAACAGATTGACGAGTTTAGCGGGTTGCAGTAATTCAATGAAAATAAGAGAATAGCTCATAGATAGGACCGTCACAGTATGGGTCTCAAGAGGAAACTAGGCTCTACTATGAAAAATAAGAAAGGAGTTGGAAAGAAAAAAAAGTCCGTTTGCAGAAAGAAAAAAATGGAGCTGAATTGAAAAGGAAGAAAAAAAGCAGTATACTAAAAAAAATTGTTAGTCGCATTTTTGACTCTTTGACTTCTACTCTCACCGATTCAAGGCTTGGAAAGTCTTATACATGGGAGCAAATGACTAACTGCCGATTTCATGGAAAAGAATGAAGATGCGAGACAACGAGTCGCATCCTCCGTCTATTTTGTTGTGGGTCTTTGAAAAAGTATCAGTTATATCTTTCTCTCTCAAAAAAATCAAAACGAAATTCTAATTGAATTTTGTCAGGTTGCGCGATGACAAGTGCCATCTAGTATTAGAGAATTGAATGTATAGTGCTGAATGAGAGTTCGTCGAATTGATAGTGTCGCGTCTAACTATGATTACGGAATGTGCGAATTTTATTGCCAAGAAACAGTTTGCACGCGTGTGGGAATTGCGTCATTTTGTGTTTCTCTAGGAACTAGCTAAATCCCGTCAAGAGAAATTGCAAGAAGTTAGGGCTTTCTCTGGCATCTCTAACATGTAGTCATCTTATCCGAACCAATCTTTTTCATAATACAGTCAGGGAAACACTCCACGGTTACGGGAATTTTAAAAAACGAATTAATTTTTCCTCGTAATCCTCCACAACTATATTTTATCGTATAAATAACGAATTACCATTAAATAAATTGGAGATTATACTGTTCTTTATCAAAATTAGTAATGATTTTTTGAGGATTAATAAAACATTTTTCAAATATAGGTTCGAGCTTGTTACTTATAGAATCTTACATTTTCAAAATCTTTTTAAAGATATCAAGGAAATTACGAGACTGAAGAAAAACTTCAGCATCCGTACTGTTCTGTATTATAGATTTCACTTCTTTCAAAAATTTTAAAATATCAGAAAGTTAAAATTTAAACATACGGTGAGTATGAACAATAATAAATTATAAAATAGTCAAACATTATTTATGTATAGTACATTATGTAAGTAGTCTGAGGAAAACCAAGCTACAAACGTGTATTGCATATATTATTATTTAAAACGTACAAATATCAAATTTCAACAACAAAAATAGAACATTGATGCAAATTTTCATTTTTTTATCAATGTCTTTTTATGGATCAACATATCATCTATTTATTCACGAAAATGAAGAGAAATACTTTATAGGGGAAATTCGATTCATCATTGCCTATAGTCGTAAATATACTTTGATTATAGCCCACTTAAACGACTTCAGAAAGAGTATGACGATTTAACAATATACTAGTCGACAGTCTTATTGGACAATAGTCGAAAGAGATCGAATGTTCTTATATTTTTAATATCAAAATATAACCTTTATTTTCGAAGAATAAAACTGAAAATCTTAATACTTGGGATCGTAAATATTGCCGATCATGACAAAGAATCGTGACCACAATGAGTGCAAAGTGATGACGAGGAAAAGAAATTATTTGATTATCAGTTCAGTTTACTGATAATTTTGCTGAACTCTAGTCTATGAATCATTGTTTATGAATCTTTTGTAATATTGACATTTCATATATGTTTATTTCAATATAAGGAACTGAAAATATCCGAAGTATTGGTCATAGTATACCTATGTTTTATGAGAAGTTAGGATATGAGTATAAATGGGTTCGATGAGTTTGTAGATATATAACACAACATACTCGAAAATATAATGAGTGGAAGGCCATTACCAACGATTTCAAAAAGAATTAATTTTATTATCAAACTTAGTATCTGATATCTTTAGTTCCATACTCAGTAATTAGACTAGTAATTATGAATCATTGTGCATATGACTGATTATAGTATATATACGAAGACATAATTGATATGCGACCGGATAAGACAACATCAGAAAGTTCCTTTTCTATTACTGAATCTAAGGCTCAATACCTTTCCTCGGCTAGAAATATACCTTTCCTCGGCTAGAATATCTCGGCTAGAAAAATAACTTCACATATATTTTATGCAAAAGTGCAGTACATATATGATTTATTAATTATCAAGAATTTACAAGAATAACAAATTTGCGTAAAATAAGTATACTATGTTTAACTTAGAAGAGTCTCTACGTTAATTTTTATTGATAAAAACATCACCATTGGTATGAAATATAATTGCAAATATGACAAGCTTATAGCCGTACCAGACGACTTGCCAAACCAATGAATCGATTATCGAATATCACTAAGCTACCTTTTTTTAATTGATAGATAGGCCATAAAGCATTATAGGATTATGAGATTATGGGGTTTTCATCAATTGATCGGTGAACTTAAACACATGCTCGGAAATATAATAAGTGTATGACCATTACCGTCGACTTTAAAAGAAATTTATTCGAATATCAAACCTGGTATCTGACATGTGTTTTGTAATCCAGTATTTAGGTCTGTGATTCTATATTCTTATGCTGATGACCGATCATAGCGTACACACATTAATATAATTAATATGTAACCGAGTCAAAAACGTTTATAGAGTTCGGCGATAATTTTATTATATCTCATTGCAAATCTTATTTCAAACGCCATCCGATTTCTAATTAGTTATTGTATTTCTATAATTCTAGACTAGCGACAGAACACGTCGCTCGCTGACGCTCATTCGGTGACATTTTTCCTGCTACAGTGTTATATCTGCTATTCCAAGTAAATGAATTGCTATCATGTCATAGTACCTCAAATTAATGCACGAGAATCTGTAACTAGTAAACAGCAACGTTGAGAAAAAATTTCAAGACTTCCCTGAAGACGATGTTCAGGTGTCACGGTGACCACCTGGTTGACGGGAAGACGTCTGCGTGGAGGGACCCTAGTATTTAATAACGTTGTGAAAAAATTTGGAAACTTCCCCAGGTTGTCTTTGAGATGATCGCTACGTGATAAAATACAAAAAATCAGTTTTATAAGTCCCATAAGCAATTCTCGAACCAGCTATCCCCTACATAAATCGTCTAATGTGGTCCTATGTTTGTTATACACATCGACTGAATCGTCTATTTATTAAAAGTCGTCTAATCTGGTAAACTCGTCTTACTCGTCTTTCCATCGAAAATCGTCTTATTCGGTTAATTATATAAGTCCGCTTCAGACGACGTCGGCTTAACCGGCAAAAGTCGCTGGAAACAGCTTATTGTGAGTGGAAAAGTCGTCTCACTCGGCTCATCATATACATATACATATATATATACACATATATATTGCAATGGTAGTCGGTTCAATTAATCGATCCGTTCACGATTCTGTTACTCGCGTGTTAGTTCGAACAATTAAGAGAGAGAGGGGGCGCGCGAGCTTTTGAAATAAGCAGTTACGCCTCAGCTGTGTTCGCTACAATACTGCTGAATTTAGATTGCACTGTGTTTCGCTGAATATAAAGTTTTGTTGGGACAATTTTACGTGCGAGAGAGCAACGGTATTACCGCGGCAAAAAGCAGCAACAGTGCAGAAGCAGCATCGTAGTTGATTGGAGGCAGAGTGAGGCAGCGTAGCTGATTGATTGGAGGAGTAGCCGCAGTTGATTTTCTTCATCAACAATTACGGCTGATCACCGTAGTTGCACCGCAGGGTAGGTGCACCTCCCGTTATTATTGCATGACAAAATACCTTCGAAGGTTTTCGTTTTTTTTTTGGTCGCGTAAGCATAATTAGAGTTTTCGCTTCTGAGATTAGGTGCGTACTTCTTCCGTTTCCATATTTTGTGCTTAGTTGACCGAATAGTATTGGCAACGTGATTCTTTTGCTTAAAAAAAATATTTGAAAGTCGAAACGCGGCTTAGCAAAATTCCTTTGGGATATTATTTTATGAACGATCGTTGGAAATTTGATGTGCGCGTTTGCGAAATATTTCCCTCCTGTGAAATAGACGAATTAATTTTTTTTATTTATTATTCTGTTGTAATAGGGGATTGATACTTGGCATTATACCGTACCATCCTGTTATTAAAATTTCTCTTAATTATTTTTACCTTTTTTCATTTTTATTACTAAATGATAGGTATATATTATTAATTAATGATAATAATTAGTATTTTGTTAATAATTATTATTGAAATAAATTGATTGAATTATTAATTAATAAATTAATTCTGAATAATTAATTGATTAATTATTATTCGAATCATTTAATAAATTAATTATTTATCTTGTTAGGAATTATTATTATTATTATTTTTTATTGACAACGGAAAATTTTATTGTATTGTCGCCTTTATTTATTTTTTATCTACTAACAAAAAGAAAGGACCCTGGGCCACATATAATCCGTAAACTACTGCGGGGAAAATTTAGTGCGACTTTACATGAAAAAGAAAGCAAGATACAAGCATACATAGGACTATAAGCGAAATGGAGTCGGCTACCTTACAGTTATTGACTAGTATGTCGGCCAGCTTTACCCTACAAAATATAGTACAAGGAATAACGGAGTTCGATGGGAAAAATGTGCCGCTTAAGGACTTCATCCAGGATATTCGGAAGAGCATTGATATCAGATACACAGGAACAAAATTTTGTCCGGTTAATAATTGCTAAACTACGAGGAGTCGCACATAACTGCCTTTATGAAAGTTGATGATTTAATCAGAATCTTGAAGGAACGGATCGCACCTTGCAAGGACTTCGCATACTACGATTCCAAAATCCATAGTCTGCGTATAAAGCAAGGGAACTCTGGAGAAGACGATAAATTAGCAGAAAACGAAAGTTCCACTAAAAGATGCGAAGAACGAGCCCCGGCACAGAGGACTAGTTTATCGGCAAACGAAGTGTGGAAATCAGCAGAAAAATTCAAAGCCAGTTTGCGAAGACATAAAAGTTTATAATGGGGTTTTAGCTCGAGCTTTTTTCGGGCTAAATCAGCTATATAAATAAATAATTCTCGCGGATTAATATTTTAATAAAGTGAAGTGCGCTATCCAAGGCGACCCTGTACGCCAGCACAAACAGTGCTTGGGTCCAGCTGCATCAGCTTGCCTCCTTCCTTACGTAGAAATTCGGCCCGCGGAGAGTCGTGAGCTACAGGTCACTTGGCGAGAGACAACGTAAAGAGTCTCGCTGCGAAGTAGTTATGCAATAAGGCAGGTGTATCGGAATAAGACACTGTGGATTTTTGTAGAAATAAATCGTGTATTTAGGCACTCGCGAGTACATGCAAGCGCGCGTGTTGACGGAATGTGAGCGGCAGCGAACAAGGCGACAACAAAACGCAACGCGCCGATCTTGTCTGCGACCGAGCAAGATCGGACGACGAATTCGCTTAAAGCGGCTCGAGGCAAGACGCAATGCCGAGAAAAATGACAGAATGCGTAGGTTGGGCGAAAAACTAAAGTAACAAATGCAATTCGCAAGCAGTAGGAGAGAGAGAGCCAAAGGAGAGAGAAAAGAATCGAGTAGGTACTTACAGTTGTTGTTGTCGGTTGTTAGAATGATAGAAATGCGCGTACAATAGATCGCGACCACGCTTACTCCTAGCCTACGCTCGCGCGGGCGTCCTCGGTTCCAAGCTTTATAGCTGACGGAATTCCTGTCAGCATTCACTATGAGTCTTCGCTCTTCATTGGGGATCTTCGGGCTTGTATAATCGTCACTGCGTACTCGCTTACTCCTCCGTAATCTCTCGTAGCGCAGAAAAGATGTTGCTGTCAGACTAAGCTAGCGTCTGTACCGGTCTCTGCTCGCATGCCAACTGACTTATTACACGCTCTCTTTCTCTCTCCCCTTCGTGATCGCGGTCTCTCCGCGACATCCGCGCTAAGGACTATCGATAGTATAGATCGAAGGGCTCGACTCTTACCTTGTTCGCTGACATTTTAACTGCGCTACAAATTACAAATTATTATAATGCATGGTATGGTATAAATATGATTAATAAATAAACTGGCCGCAGGGAGAGAGAGACATAACGAGAATGCGGCTCGTTATAAGTTTAGATATTGAATCGTACTATTTTGATAACATGAGCTTTGCGCGAGACAACCAAACCATAGAAATGCCTTCTCATTTCTCAAATGGAGACGCCCCCCCTCCCCGAGAGCTACAAGAGATACTATGGAGCCTTGACCCATATGATGAAATAAATAATTCTGATGAGGTAATGGCGAATAGAATAACGAAGTTAGTGGAAGATTCGCAAAAATTAATAGAAACTCATCTAGAACACGACAGTGACTCGGACACAGATCGCCCGGATGAAGATGAAAATCAACGTCTCTCAGATATGACTAAAGGACCAAGTCCTGAAAGAATTAAGGAAGCTGAAGAAACTTTAAGGCAGCCACGATATCGAGAGATATCGGTAACCCCAACTATTAAAACAGGAATACCGGGAGCTAGAAGTACTCCTATGGTTAAGGAACTTCGACTTATGGTAAGATTCGAAGGGCTTGAGGGCATACCCGAAGAGTCAGATCTTAGTAACAAGAGCCCTGTAGAATTATACTTTTCGAAAACATCCGTAAATTATGAATTATTCTTCTTGTTACCGCCAACAGCACCAATTAACCAATATCGAAGACCGGAAGATTATAAGAACCCAAGCTCAAGCAGCGAAACCGGCAGCGGAAATTCTTCAATAGGACCTGCAAAATATATCTTACAAAATAATATAAGCACGAGCCAACAATGTTTAACCTATCAACGAGATAACATTGTACATTTTATATCGCGAGACTGTAATGATCAAACTGCTATTTCAAAGTTATTAAGTGAAATTGGGGCTATAGACCTACACAATATGAAATCTTTGAAACCTAAGGTCGGACAAATACTAACGACCAAATATAAAAATCGTAATATTTTCTCTGTAGTCATAAAAGATAAATATAATGACTCCATTACTATAGAGGCTATAAAAGTCGGGGTGGCCCACTCTGTTCTCAACAAATTTTGTAGAGGTCATTTTTCGATATCTTAAAAATTAAAAAAAACGCTTTTAGGCAGTTTTTCAAGCATTTGACCTTAAATCGACCTTCTCAAGGCCATGAAAAAAAATTTAAAAATATCTTTGTGGACGTAAAATTTCCCGCTCTTTTCGAATTCGATGTCAAAAATAGGGGTTCCCATTTAAAAAAAACAATTCAACCTTCAAATGACCTTGAAAACGATGTTCAAGGTCAAAACTAATTATACAGATAGATGGCCCCCTTTGTCGTAAACAACTTTCATCTGAAACATTTTTCACAAAAACACGAATTTTCGATTTTAAAATGGCTGTACGGATGGTCTGGAACACCCGGTATTATTATTCTCTTCCTGTAGTACCCTAATTGGACCCTTCCAAAACGTTACCGCGGACGGCAACGATTCTAAGGGGGGAGGGATGTTATGTGACGTACCATTTACTTTATTTTACGATTAAAATTTCGCTTTCGAGAGTCCCGTTCGTGTTGCGCTAAGGCCAAGGACATAGCGATAAAACACCATAGCCAGCAGTATTCGTGTGCACGGCTCGGTGGGAATGAGCGGGAGAAGCTGGGTCACGCTACTGCAGCATGCTGCAGTCAGCGTGCTAGGCTAAGTAATACGAGGCGATTAGAAACGCGTAAACGACTAAAGTGTATGCACTAGAAAGAGATGGAATGCGAGAGACAAAGGATATATAACAAACTGGTGGAAACGACGAGAGAGATTAGTCAGTCAGGACTGAGCGCCCGAGCAAGAAGGCTGCGATATTTCTGAGTTTACTAAAAATTTAAATTTACTAAAATCATCTGAGTTTATCTCACTAATTAAAATTTGAATTTAGTGAAGTTTGATTTTTCCGAGTTCATCCGGTATTTTTTTTATTAATTAAAAATTGAGTTTAGTTTGGTTTATCACAGCTTGAGTGTTGATAGAAAAGCAAAGAAAGCCCGCAACCGTACAGACAATTTGTTTGCGCCACTACGACCAAGAAAATATATAAATCCCCAGTACTAATTAGATATATATATATATATATATATATATACATTTGACGGACCATTCCATTTGTTTAAAAAGGAAGGAAGACCACGTAAATGAAAATAATAATAATACACCAAGGACCGAACATCAGTAACTTCATTGAAAATAAGTGAGTACCATTTGTTTTAAAATAATAGACAACGCGAGGCAAAGAACATGCGTCTATATATATTGTGACGGTAAACGTCAAATTAGCGCTGATTATTTAGCTTAATTGCTGCCTGTGAGGGCAGCACCTGCCGGGGGGACAAAATACGTAACGAAGGAATTCGGCACGCGAGCAGACGGAACGCGCGCGATTGAAATCAAACTAGTGAAGCATTGACCATTGTCGTGTCCGCCCACTTTCGCTATTACCGCCGCCGATTCACGTGCCCTGACCACCACACGCTGAGACAGTGATATTCAGCTGAGAGCCAGTTATCCAGGACTGTAGCCGCCAAGGAGCCATCCAGCTACCAGCCTAAGGCCAAGCCGAGTGTGTGTGTGTGAGGTTTCGCCATCGAGGGCGAAACCATTCCGTGCGCGCATTCGCGACCCGCGAACTAAACATTAAAAACTGTTCCGTGCTGTGCGATTTGTCGCTGTGTTCTCCGATCACCTGCAAATATAAGGTAAGCTGGCCAGCTTAATTTCGCGATCGCGATTGCGTGATTAATAATCAAGTTCTAATATTCGATGCGTGCATGTAACGGCTCTAACAACAAAGAGCAGCGAGCGTCCCGGCAATATGTGTTGCCGACGAGCGAGCGTCAACGTAAACAAACGCGCGGGCCGACCTTCTGTAGATTATAAGGAATAATAAAAGATCTAGTTCATATTACTAACAAGTGTTTTCTTTTGATTCTCTTATATCTCATAGCTTCCACTCACTTTCCTTCGATAAGAGAACTTACTGGTTGACTGGCGCCTGTCTTTGCATGCTCTCCGATTTACGTACCGAGTATAATTAACTGCGCGCGTCCTTTTAGTGTAATCGCGCGCATAAAAATTAATAAACGGTTTTACCCCGTTACAATATATATACAGGGTGATTCAAAAGGATTATAGTTTCCGAAAATGGGCTGTAGAAAAAAATTTTCTGAATCGATTGCCGTTTTCAAAAATCTTTTATCATCAATATTTTCCGAGAAAATTAATTTCAAAAATTAATAATTTCGACCAATCAGAGCACCGTTTCGGTCGACTACCAAATTTCTCCTCTTCTGCTGTTTTCCCTTCCACTTGGCTGTAGCAACCGAAGCGGTGATTGAGACGACGCGGTAACTAACATTGCAAAATATCATTGGTTGCTTAGCAGCGCATCGAAGAAAGAACCGCCTTGTAAAGGCGTCATTTTCTTAGAATAAACGGTCTAACAATGTCTTATAATTTATTTTTTTTATAACTTTATAACAAACATAAACATTTAAAGTAATTTTACGTAATTTTATAATAATTTCACGTAATAAGCGTACGAAAGTACGCGACTTCGATGTCGATCTTGGCAATATTTTGCCACTTCAATTCGATGGAAAAACTTTTTCATTCAAAAGGTCATGATAAGATGTGTTCACGAATCTTTTTCTGACGCTCGGAAAAGCCTCTGACATTAACCGGAGAAGAGAGGGAGAATGCCGTGCAGCCGCGTCCTCGTGAGTATCCACCTTCGATGGCGTTTTTGGCAATGTTTTGCCACTGCTATTCGAATAAAATCTATTTCATTCGAATGATTATAGAGGAGAGAGACTGTAAAATTTTGCCGGCGCTCGGAAAAGCCTCTGACATTAACCAGAGAGGAGAGAGGGAAAGTTTTATCATTTACTTTTGTTAATAACTTTATAACAATCATATAAATTAACAGTAATTTTTCTAATCAAATCAAAAGTGATTCTTTTAGTTATTACTAGAAATACAAATAAAGAGCATTTAAGTAAATATTTAAACTGAGACTTTTTATTTTTAATTATTGCTTATTGAGTGAGATTAATTGTATCTCGCTCACCATTCGGTATTACTGACGGTGACATTACTATCCGTGAAACTTTGGCCGACACTCCAAAATCCTCTTACATTAGTTACAGAGGAGAGGGGAAATACGTGCGGAAAAGCGTACGAAAGTACGCGACTTCGATATCGATTTTGGAAATTTTTTGCCATTTCTATCGGAATAAAACTTTTTTTCTTTATCATTCGCTGTTGTTTATAAAAAATATTTTGAATCAATTGTTCAACAATTTTTTATTTTTAAAAATTCAAAGGACAAAAAAAAACATAAACTTCATAAATTAAAATCTTGATTTTGACGGAAACTTTTGTATTTAAAATTAAATATCAGAACATGTTTAATGAAAAATTTGATGCGTTTTTATTGTCAAAGTTTTTTTTTTACAAACATGTGGTGGCGCTATCCTTTACAATAAGTTTCATCATAGTGTGCAACCAATTTTGTTTAAGTTGCGTTCGGTGCGAATAAAAGTGGCAATTTCTAAACTACATTCCGGCATTAATTATGGGTGATCGCGGGGGTCGTGGCGGTAGAGGTTGAGGTCGAGCTGGAGATCGTGCGGCTGGCCGAAGAAGGCCTGTCGGTCGTGGTGCACTGTATACGGGAGCCGAGTATACGGAGATGATTATTTTTTACGGCGAAGCCGGGCGCAATGCTAACGAAGTCGCGCGTTTATACGCGGCTGCGTTGAACCGCAGGAACCAGCCTGATTTAAGGCGTCCGGATGCAAATGTCATTTTGGGAGCGGTACATCGTGGTCGAGAGGACGGTAACCTCATTTCCCTTGCTCATCGAGGTGCTGGACAAGGAGTAGTCGGTGCTCCACGTATTGTACGCAACGTGGAAAATGAAGAAAATGTATTAGAGTGTTTAGAAGAGGATCCGACTAGGAGCATTAGAAACGTAGCAGGCATGCTGAATTTAACCTACTCCACGGTAAGTAACATAAATTATGTTCAGGTGAGGTGAGTGAAAATAATCGACTCATGATTCAATTTTTATAACACTCTAGATTTATTTAATTTTACAAATACAAGGAACCGTTTGACGATAAATATTACAAAAAACAAGCAATTTAAAACTACGAGAATATTACAGATATAAAAAGAAAAAGAACGCTTATACAACAAAATACGCAAACTTTGAATTACTCAAAAATCGCGGAATCGAGAAAAGATCCATAAAACGTCTGGAAGGTGTCCGGCCATCCCTCGCTAAATTTACGCGAAGTCGCCTCCAACATCGCTAAAGCCCGTTCGTTGTTTTTGTCTCTCGATTTGGTTTTAACTACTCCGAAATTTTCCATTTCTATATAGTCATGAACTAATTTTTCTAATTCCGCGAGCTTTTGTTGTTCCGTCATCACCTCCTCGGTAGCGATAAAACATTTCGCGAGTATTTTTGAATCTCTATTCGAATTCTGCCTGTTTTCGATGTATCCGTATACAAACCAGCCCAATCGCGTGTGTGAAACAACGAGCCCGCTATCCCCAATCCGCCGCGATTCGTCACACATAATCAATGGCCAATTGTCCTGTCCTATCAAGATGCTCAACTTAGCGTCTTTGTACGGGTATATCGGGATATCGTGTTCCTTTTTAACGTCCTGTACGAACTCTATCGACAACGTTTGCAGAGGCAGATCTAGCTTTGGTACAATTAGCGTACGAGCGATCTTTTCTTGGCCAAACGGCCCGCTGACTAAAAATTTAACTCTCTCGCATCGAACCACATTCATATCATACAAGCCGCGTATGCTTGTCCTAAAGGGCTCCCCCGTCAAACCGACATGATCCGCGAATCCCCTGTCGATTAGCGTAGCCGTTGCTCCACAGTCCAACAATGCGCACGTCGTCGCTTTCCTTTTTGGCCCGTCGATGTTTAGCGGTACGGCGCGTAAAAGGCCCGTGCGAGCCGCTGGTCAATTTCTTCGAAAAGTTTACTTGCGATCTCGGGTGCGTGATTCGTCGCGACGCCTTCTCTTGTCGCGGTCTCTCTTGTCGCCACGGTCTTTCTCATTGTCGTGACCCCTCTTGTCGCGATCTTTCCTTCGATCAGCATTATCACGTCGGCCTCCGCGGTCAGAATTATTCCGGCGGTCGTGGCTACCGAAAGAATGCAAGAGAGTGTGATGGTGTTTACGGCAAGTTTCGCAAGTTTCCTGCGCGTCGCAGTCCCTTCGCGAGTGCCTGTCGCCCAGACACTTGAAGCAGAGTCGCCACTGCTTGACCAAAAACCACCTGCGCCTAGTACTTTCGTTTTTAAACTCGCGGCAGTTTCTCAATTCATGGTTCCCGCGGCGACAATGCAGACATCTGTTCCCCGCAGATGGTCTTTCTTCATCGTCCCCTTGTCCCTCCGCTGCAGCACATATCACGGCAGCTCTCGGCCTCCTCGCTGAACCGTCGCTGCCCCTTGATGACGCGATCTGGATGTCGTATATCCCAGCATGCACTGCCATATCTGACTCCCTGCTCATAAATTTCACGAGCTTTTCCAGAGACGATGCGTCGGACAACAAGTCGCTCGCATTTTCGACGTATCGATAGTATGTCGATTTCAATTCGTCCGGGATCTTACTAGCCACGCTTAATAGCAAATCCATGTTATGCAAATATTCGTTCAGTTTCAGCAACTTCAGCCCATCAACACTGCATTTCAGCTGAGTCGCGAATGAAACCAATTTGCCTTTGCCAGATTTCAGACACGGCAGCGCATACAGGTCACGAACGAGATCCTGAGCTATCATAAACCTATTCCCGAAGTGTTTTTCTAACTCGGTTATGACATCTTTCGGATCCTCGGTTGTTGCCAAAAGTGTCTTCACGAGGTTGTAGGCTCGTCCTTTCAACGCTCTTTCTAAGCGCCTGATGTTACGACGATCGCTAAAATTACTCGCGGACTCGGCATACGTCCTATGAAAATGAATTCATTGCAGAGGCTTTCCGGAAAACTCCGGTAATCGTTTGTCATAATCTAATTGATCGCTCGCCAGAACATTATTCGCTGCGCTCTCCCGGATTACATTGGCTGTACTGATTAAACTACCGGATAACAATGATACCGCTCTTTCGAGTAAATTTACGCCTTGAAAATCGCTAACCTTGATCGTGAAGTTGACGATTCGCCTCGCTGGTGACCATGTGACTCGTTGATGCTGCTGTTGAAAACGCTGTACTAGTGACGTTGACCTCCGGCTCGAGCGAAGGACTCAGCTGCGATCGTTGCCGTTCATCAGATGGAGTCGATTCTGTCGGTGACACTACAGGTGGCTCGGTTGTTCGCTTCCGTTGACGGCGGGTGGGCCTTGGTGCCCTTTGCGCACCACCGCGCCCTGACCTCGTGCGGGTGACTTCCGTTGGTGGAGCTGCTACAGGAGTTATAGGTGCCGCAGGTGCAGCTGCTGGCACAGCTGCGACAACCTCTCGCTGGACCTTGCTTCACAGGTGGCCCCTGCTTGTTGGCCGGCGCGCGTCGTTTTCTCATCACCATCGTAAAGACACAGATGAACTTCACGAACACCAGAAACCGCACAACAAACCACTATAGCAGCAATCTCGACTTCGCACAATTTAAACAATATTCCTCACCCAGGACACCAATTTGTTAGGGGTGAGCGATTGTGCGGGAGAGATTGAATAAATTGAATAAATAATAATAAATATAAATAATAATAATATAATAATATAATAATATAATATAATAATATAATAATATAATAATATAATAATATAATATAATAATATAATAATATAATAATATAATATAATAATATAATAATATAATATAATAATATAATAATAATAATAATAAATAAATAATTGAGTACACTGAGTTTAATATTTCTTTTTTTTTAATAAACTAAGTTACAATTAAGTTAGAACTAAATAGTCGGCATAAAAAACCTCACCGTGTGAGGAAAAAGCCGCTATTTTACAAATTAAAGATCTCGACTAGGATCGAGTTAACGCGCACGAGTCCAAAGAGAGGCACAACTCATCTCGATAGAATCTGGACGTAAAGTGACTCGCATCTCAGTTTCACGTCGCATGTTGCCGAATTTTCTCGCCAGCCTCGCCGTCAATGCTGCCCCGCCGCGTGCACATGTTTACTTTTGGGCCTTGCAGGCGCGCTTTGGCACGCTGGCACGCTTATCGCGTTCCCGCTCTCTCGCCCTCCGACTCTCTCGCTCGCTCTCACTCGCCAGCCTGCCGGTCCTAGGAGCAATCTCAACATTGCCCTATCCGTAAAATTCATCAAGTAAGATGAGGTGACCCACACAACCAAGAGTAAAACTCCAAACGGGGTCTGCAGTCTTCGGGGAGCAAGCTCCGCGAATCTGAAAATTCTGGCTTCACGGCCACATAACGCATCCCGCGCTCGTGCACGTCCATGGGTCGAGTTTGAGCTCCGAGAGCAGTACCGTTGGCTCGATCGCAGGTTCGCAACAAGCCGCCCCGGTGTACATCATTGCGACATTCGTTCTCGTTTGTCCTTTCACACTCAACATCGATGATCGCACTTGTACGTCCACTCCTATCAAGGAAACGATTACAATAAATTGTCGTAAGCCGCTCGATCCTGAGTTCGTTACAGACTTATCCTCTAACCGCAAGCTAAACTAACTATCATAATTAAAGTAACTTATCAATTACTCAGTCGTGGATTCATTTTCCTACTTGTCGCGCCGCGTGAT
This sequence comes from Phymastichus coffea, assembly GCF_024137745.1. NCBI lineage: Eukaryota > Metazoa > Arthropoda > Insecta > Hymenoptera > Eulophidae > Phymastichus > Phymastichus coffea. Next base: position 5,540,336 of record NW_026706826.1, on the reverse strand, counting down.
AATACCCAGACCCGAGAGCAGCAGTTAATTTTTTATGGCGCGTCTTCGGATTTTGACCGAAGGTTCGAAGTCGAGCAGTTTACACTATGACTATGACTATGATTCACACTTCTCGTGAACGTGCATGTCTCATCTCATGCGACCCATTTCGTCCATTCTTTGATTTTTAATGCCTTCCTCGACGTTTTTTACAAATGTTATTAATTTCCTAAATTGTTCTTCGGTGGCTTTAAAGCAATTTCTCTTTTGAGGAAACAGGCGACAACGAACACAACCCTTGCGCTTTCTCTTTAAAAAAACAGGTGAAAGCTAATACAATTCTTATACTTTCTCTTTAAAAAAAACAGGCGAAAGTGAACACAATCCTTAGACGCGTGCCTAACCCGCTCGGGCGCGTTAATTTCCCTATTTCCCAATGTGCTACGCTTTCATTTTCAAAGGTCCCTCCTGCACACCACTAGTGTAGAACTCAAAAACTCTTTCTCGTCTGCATAATCCCTTGCTCGATATTTGGAACGTCCGGAACAAATTATGAATGTGAAGTTCGTAACATTAATTTGTATGTAAAACATTATTTTGAAATTAATTTTTAACTATTTTAGTCGACTCGTGTGACCTTAGTAGTGATATAAAACTACATATTAATCAATAATAACCCTTAATAACAGCCCTGAAATAACTAACCCTAAGAGCCTAGTTCGCTCTATGACGATATCGGAGTACACGACTGCGATGGCATTTTTGGCAATGTTTTGCCACTTTTGCTGCAATAAGATCTTTTTCGTTCCAAAGATCATAGTGAAAAGAGGCTGTAAAACTTTTGCTGATGCTCGGAAAAGCCTCTGTCCCTTGCAACATAGAAGGGAAAGCGCGCGGCCGAGAATACGTAGTTACGCGACTTCGATGTTGATTTTGGCAGAGGTGTGACACTTTTATTGGAATGGCACCTTCTTCATTCGGACATAAAGTATTCGTGAAACTTTTGCCGATGCTCAGAAAAGCCTCTGACATTAACCAGAGAGGAGTGGGAGAAAACGTATTCATCTTCAATTTACTCAGTGAATAATGGTACTGGTATGGTTGTTATGCGATGCCGAATATTCCGAATACTTAAGACTATCCACGTTCCGTATGGTAGATTTCAAATCGTCAATGATGACCGACGGATGCAATAGACTTCTCGAAATTACTTTAAATCCTTTCTATTCTTTATGCTGTTATGTTTTTTTTTCTTTTAATCCATTTATTATTGGTAGATATTTTTCAGATGCTGTTGGTTGCATATTTATTTTATTTTTACCCAATATTTTCAAAAGATAGTTTTCTTTGGCTATTCTGTTTAGTAGTTTTTCCAATGTCCAACGAGAAACTTAGTAATAGAACAATTAAGAGAAAGTGGCCGGCTGCTCAAATAATTTTATTGTGTAGAGCCTTTGTGTATTACATTTACAGCATCATCGTTAAATGGTTTCATTTGTAATACATTAGTAATAGCAGTAAATGTAAATCCACAAAACATGTTTTATTTGTCGTTAGATTAACCTAATTTATTGTAACGTTTGAGTGTATCTCGCGTTATTAAAATAATAGTTCGGACTCTTTACATTAAATTCGCAATAACGTCTCCGAGAAAAGCAAGAAGTTGACACGCGCGCAATCTAAATAACAAAAGAAAATCTTTCGAGTGGCAAACCACGAGGCTTGCCAACTCGATGAGCTGCTTCGAAGTGCAATTGATAGCAATCGCATCTATCGGGGAGAGGCCCGACAGCGCCGCAATTACTACTCAATTTGACTTCTCAACAATAGATATGTTTCAGGAGGGAAGATCTCTAAGGCTGCTTTTTTCTCATGGGAGAAATAGTCTCATAAGTTGAGCTCTTAGAGATCAGTAGGAAAGGAGTTCAACAGGCTAACCACTGAAAAGAAATTCGTCTCAGGAAATAGCTGAGGCTTTATTTCTACACAGTGCTCGCGCTGCTAAGCAAGGTAGGAAAGTGAGTCCTTTTGCCGCAGCGACGAGCGAATTTATACATGCGAAATGGGCTCCTTTCTACGCTTGGTAGCCCCTACAACGCTATTTTTGTCTTTGACGCAAATTTTGTACATGTTTTATTGCAAAATGGCTCGATCGAAATTGCAATTATGCGATTTAAAAAATTAAGCTAGAAAAGATGAATTTTTTAATATAAATTTCATCTCGAGGAAAAATCGCCTCTCAAAGTTATAAGTTATACAATTTAATAATCAAATTACGCCGTTTTTACAATAAAATTATGGAAAATTTTTACATGAAAAAATCGCTTGTGGTTAGAAGAATGTTATTTAAATAAAAGATGATTAATGTTGCTCTTTAATTTTGAATAATAATTGAAAAACAGATTGGCAAATTTCTTTTTTAGCGGTTTAAAAATCAGCAAATTAGTAACAATCATAATCATCAATTTTACAGATACGTATGATCGATTCTCTATCTAATCGTGTTATTTTAATTGTTTAAAAAAATTATAAATTGTTTATTTATTGATAACTTAATGGGTAATTAGTTATCAAAGTGTCAAATTCTTGCTTTTCTGTTTCAATACGTCGAGATTGTAATCGTATGCTCGAAATAATAATATCATTGTTTATTGCAAAATAACTAACAATGTTAACCCATTAAAGCCCACGCTAAGACTGGTTGAGATAGCGACAAACAAACTGTGCTATCTTTTGCATAAGTGAAAAATAAAATATACGTATTTTTTTTTTATGTTATTTTCAATTGTTTATAACAAATTATTTAAACAAATTACAAAAAAATTCATAATTATCAAAATCTAAATGCGGGAATCGATTCTGGAGGTGAAATCAAGACGAAAACCTATATAACACTTTTTTGTCAGAATTCAATTTGTTAGTGTAACGTAGGAATAAACAATTGCATGTTGGGGAGAAAAAGTGACCATGTCAAGTCCCAAGCAAAATCTATCTGGAATAGCAAAAAATAAACTGTGCTATCCTTTGCATAAGTGAAAAATAAAATATATATATTTTTTCTTATGTCATTTGCAATTGTTTATAACAAATTATTTAAACAAATTACAAAAAAATTCATAATTTTCAAAATCTGAATGCGGAAATCGATTCGGGGGATAAAATTGAGATGAAAACCTATATAACACTTTTTTGTCAGAGTTCAATTTGATATCTTTATGTAGAAATAAACTATTGACAAATAAGTGTTTTCATTCTCACACATGGTATCTGGAATCATATCAGTATTTTTTACTGATAAATTTTGAGATCTTATACTGTAATTGGATAAGTTTATTTCATTTCGTAAATCCTTCCGTGTTAGAGATCACGTTTGAGTGGCGGGCTAACGGTTGAAAACATTTATACATTGGATCTATTCTTTGAAATAATAATTTCGGAAAACTTTTAGTTTTTATTTTGTTCTAAATTGGTAACGTTACTGATAATGCCGAGACGGAGAATTAGCGATCTACCAAATTTAGTTGAAGATTCTGATAGTGATGAAGGTCAACATATTGATATAGCATTCATTCCTAATGAATATGAAAGTTCAGATGGAGATTCGGACGGTGATCCAAATGAAGATACATTATCAAATGAATTACCATCAGGTTCTTACGAACATGTTAAAAGTACATACACAAGTACTCAGAAATTGTTGGAACCGAATCATAAGTACAGTTGGAAAAATGATGCTTTGAATGATATTTCTCCGCATGTCGAGAGCAACTTCAATATTTCACCTATTTCATCATTGCAATCCAAAAATGCTTTTGAGTTGTTTGAGGTTTTCTTTTCGAAATCAATGAAAAACCATATCATTGAAGCCACTTCTGAAAATCATTTTGATTTATGTATGGATGATCTAGAAAAATTTATTACAATCATAATGATTACTATCTTCAATTCTAGAAAAAGTATTCGTGATTACTGGTCAAAAAAGCGAATACTTCAGTGTCCAGTAATTGCGGAACTTATGTCTAGAAATAATTTCGTTGCCATAAAAAAGAACATACGATTCTATAAACTTCAAGAAACTGATCAAAATGATAAAGTCTGGAAGGTTAGAACTCTGTATGATATGTTTCGTGAGAATTGTATGCAATTTGGTTTCTTTGACTATAATTTATCAATAGATGAGATAATGGTAAAATACTTTGGTAGGTTTGGTATCAAGCAATGTATAAGGAATAAACCCATTAGATTTGGAATAAAAGAATGGGCAGTCTGTTCTTCTGATGGGTATATATATGATCTTGATATTTACACTGGTAAATCAGGAATCGATGAACGAAATCCTTTAGTTGCCGTTGGTTTAGGGTCTAGAGTGGTGATAAAGTTACTTTCGAATTTATTAGAAAAAACACAGAGAGAAGAACTGAAAAAGTATCATATTTATTTTGACAACTTTTTCACAAACCCAGATCTTATGATTCATTTGAAAAAAAATGGTTTATCGGCGACAGAAACTGTTCGGCATAATCGTGTGAAAGTGAAAGTCGAAATGCCAAAAAAAGCTAAAAGAGGATACACTATTTCAATGCATGAAGTGAATTCAAAATTGAATTATATTACAGTTATGGACTCAAAACCAGTATCGATTCTCTCTTCGAAATATGGAAATGAACCAAAAGTTGAAATGCAGAGATGGCAGGAATCATCGAAAAAATCTATTCTTTTTCCTCATTGTTTCTCTATGTTTAATGAACACATGGGTGGCGTCGATCTACATGATCAACACTGTAATGCTTTGATGCCTACAATTCGAAGTAAGAAATGGACATGGTGCCTTGTATTACGGCTCATCCAAGCATCCTTAGCAAACGCTACAGTGATTTACAATAAGTTACATCCAGACGAAAGAAAAGGTTCCAAAGATATTGTTCAAGAAGTTTGTGAATATTATATTGACAAGTTATCTTCCAAACGTCCCCCCAAACGACAGAAACAGAGTGAAACTTCATCCCAAGAACACGTGATGAAACATGGGAGTCTTAGGAAATGTGGAATTTCAACATGTCGGACAAGAACGGAATGGTATTGTGAGAAATGTTCTATGCCTGTTTGCAAAAGTCATAAAGAAGGACATGGCAATGAACAATAATTCAATCCCACCGATTATATTTACAATAATTCATGCCAATATTGATGGATAAATACAATAATTAGCTTCATTTTATACGATTTTTTGAAACACTCTCAGGAGGCCGAATGTTTCTTCCTTCATTACAATAACTAATTGGCCTCTGACAGAAAAGTGTTATATAGGTTTTCGTCTAAACTTTACCCCCAGAATCGATTTCCGCATTCAGATTTTGAAAATTATAAATTTTTTTATAATTTGTTTAAATAGTTTGTTATAAACAATTGCAAATGACATAAGAAAAAATATATATATTTTATTTTTCACTTATGCAAAGGATAGCACAGTTTATTTTTTGCTATTCCAGATAGATTTTGCTTGGGACTTGACATGGTCACTTTTTCTCCCCAACATGCAATTGTTTATTCCTACGTTACACTAACAAATTGAATTCTGACAAAAAAGTGTTATATAGGTTTTCGTCTTGATTTCACCTCCAGAATCGATTCCCGCATTTAGATTTTGATAATTATGAATTTTTTTGTAATTTGTTTAAATAATTTGTTATAAACAATTGAAAATAACATAAAAAAAAATACGTATATTTTATTTTTCACTTATGCAAAAGATAGCACAGTTTGTTTGTCGCTATCTCAACCAGTCTTAGCGTGGGCTTTAATGGGTTAACTTGTAGATTAGATTTGACTAACAAATATCGATTTGAGAGTTATATCAACATGAAATTCAGAATCAGCGCATCAAATTTAACTAAGAAATACTTTTGTTCGTTTAAAAAACTTTATAATTGACGATTTTCGGTTGTAAACAATAAATTTTCCCACGGTCGTGACTTCACGCTCCTTATATGGTAATATTTTCGCAGAGTTGCCCTAACACATTTGCATATACGTGTGAAAAGCGCCTACGCTCAATTACCGATTTTCTCTAATTGTCTCGTGTGTGACGGGTTGCCGTTTTGCAGAGGAAAATAGGAGACAAATCAGACTGGACCGTTACATAGCCTCCCATTAGAATGGCGAATCGAATGAGCCATTCAAATGTGAATAATGGTGTCTGATTTGTTGTTTTTTTTTTTTTTTTTTTTTTTTTTTTCATTTTATTTACAATTTATTTTTACTCTTGGCGCTGGTGGTTGCTTTCTCCCTTAGCCGCTTAATCTCCTCTTTTTTTTCTGCTATCCTTGCCCCTAGCTTGGCGATGCGTTTCCTCACCTTGCGGAGCTGCTGCTTGGAAGCCTTTTTTTCTTCCGCAACAGGCTCGGTGTTGGCAGGTCGGGGAACGCTGGAGGGCAGAAAAGGGATAGGGGCTTCCTTCACCCTTGGTTTTGGTGGCTTCACCATAGGGGAATCCACCTGGGGGAACCTGGCTGGAGTTTGCGTTCTCTTGCACTCCATCCAAGGTACCAGGTTAGAAGAGGGCATAAAGGGACGACCCTGCGGATGAGGGATAAAGTCCCTCAAATCCGAGAGATCGGTCTGGGTGCTCTAATCTTTTATTAAAAAGGCCATAGCCAAAAATTGTTTGGAATTCTTCTCGGCGAAGGCTAGTATATAGGCATGAGTTCGGAGAATCTATTAGCATATATTGAATCGACCTCTGGCGACTAACAGTGATAAGGTTTTAAAACGAGGTGTGAAATTTTCCCCGAATTTTTCCATTCTTGTGACGGAGTAAGTATGTATCCATACCTATGATTGATTGCACTAAGTATGGTCCTTCGTATAGTCTCATAAATTTTTTGAAGCGTTCTTCGGATTTATCTGTCGCATTGTGACTTTTTAGTAACACAATGTCGTTTATTTTGTATGGTTTATGTTCGGAATGCATGTTGTGTTCTAGAGCTCTTTTGCTTAGCTTTTCATGAACCTTTTCGCGAATATCAGTGATTCTGTTAGATACTGTTGAATTATTTGGGGAAAACCAGCGATGCCAAAAGCGGTCTGGCTTCCTTCCTAGGTGGATTTCCATAGGTGTATATTCGGTTGTATCATGGTAAACAGAATTCATTATATCTTGTATTTTTGGGACTAACGAGGCCCAGCCTTTTGGATTTTCATGGGCATATGCTCTTAAAAAGCGCCCCAACTCTCTGTGAATACGCTCTACTGAGTTACTTTGCGGATGGCGTATACTAGAGAATATCAGATTTATGTTCGTAGATACCAGTTTTTCTTTCCAATTCTTTGATGTGAATTGAGTACCATGGTCGCTAATGATTGATTTTGGTTTCCCATATTTTGGCACATAATCTTCAAAGATTTTTTTGATGGTTGTAAGGGTAGTAGCACGTCTCATAGGATACATTACGACGTATTTACTAAAAACATCAATGGTAGTCAAAATGTACTTGACTCCTCCAGTTGAAGTTGGCAGAGGACCATAAAAATCAATCGACAATAGTTCTCCAGGTTCATTCACTAGAATTGGTTGCATTACTGTATCTATTTTCTGATTGTAGTACTTGGTACCTTGGCACAAGTCACAGCGTTTAATTATGCTGCTAACTTTTTTCCGTACTTTTGGGATGTAGAAGTCTTCTTCTATCATTTTGAAGATTTTCCGACATCCTACATGCCTGTACATTTCGTGAAGTTCAGTTATTAAATCATTAATCATGTGTTCTGGGAGTACAAGTTTGGTTTTACCTTTTTCCCTTTTGAACACCAAATTTTCCTGGACCACGAATCGGTTGTTAAAACTTCCTCGTTTCTTGATCCTATTAATGAAAGCGTCCTGTTCTTGAAGATATTGAAGATTGATAAAGTTTTTTATAAGAGCTTGTGATGGTTTTTTCATCAAACTGGCTATACTAATCACGCCTTCTTCATCGTCGCTATCGTTTAGTATATATCTGGATAAAAAGTCTGCTGCTTTATTCTGACTTCCCGGCAAATACTCGCACGTCAAGTTGTAGTCTTGTAGGAATAGGCACCAACGCATCAATCGCGAGTTAGTGAACTTACAAGTAGACAAAAATTTAAGAGCTTCGTGATCAGTACGAACGACAATTTTCTTCGCGCCTCTTAAATATGTATCTAATTTTGAACAAGACCATGCGATAGCTAAAAGCTCCTTCTCGGTGGTAAAATAATTCAGCTCCGCTCCTTTTAATGTTCGCGAAATGAAAGTTATGACTTCTTCTTCGCCTTCCTGATTCAGTTGCGAGAGAGCTGCAGCTTCAGTATGGTAACTGGCATCAGTGGTTAGGATATATGGTTTTTCAGGATCTGGATATATCAGAGTGATATTTTCAATGAATAACTGTTTTGTTTCCTCAAAAGCCACTTGGTGCTCAGGTAGCCATTGGTAACCACTGCTTTTCCGCAACAAATCCATTAGAGGTCTACAGACGGCCGCATAATTCTTAGCGAATTTTGTATAAAAATTGACAAAACCGAGAAAGCTTTGCAAGCTTTTCAGATTTTTAGGAGCTTTGAATTCTTTTAGAAGCTGTAATTTTTCCCTTTGAGTCTTGATGCCCGAGGGTGTAATGACATGACCTAAAAATTCCATCTCGTTTTGCACTAGCTTTGATTTTGAGAATTTTAAAGTATAATTGCCCCTAGGGCAACAAGTGAATAACGCACGGAGATGATACATATGTTCTGCGAACGTTTTTGAGATGCAAAGAATATCGTCTACAAACGGGATTACAAATTGTTTTAAATCGCCAATGGATAGATTCAAAGCCCTTACCAGAGCAGCTATGCTAGTGCACGTTCCAAAAGGTACGACGTTAAATTCGTATGTATTTCCTTCAATTATAAAGGCTGTATACTTCTTACTCTTTTCGTCCAATGGGACTTGCCAAAAACTACTCGTTAAATCAAAGCTCGACATATAGTTAATTCCAAAACATTGCTGAAAAATGTCTTCCATACGTAATGGAGTTTCATAATCTTTTATCAGTTTTTTGTTCAGTTGTCTAGCGTCGAGACAGAATCGAACGGATCCATCTTTCTTCACGCTGATAACAACTGGATTTATAAAGTTGCTTTTTGACCTACGGACGATACCATCTCTCAACATTTCTTTGATTGCAGTTCTCACGTTCTCGCGATGTTTCAAAGGCACCGGATACTGTTTAGAAAAGTAAGGTTTTTCGTCCTGGAGTACTAACTTATGAGTGTAAATTTTCAATAGTCCGGGTTTTTTGCGGAATACGTCTTTGAATTCATATACCAATGCTGCTAATTCGTTTTTCTGACTCTCAGTTAAGCTTGAGCATACGCTAATTTTTTCGTTAATCTCCGTCCACGTTAGATTCGTATCGTCGTCTTTTGCGGCTCCTACGTCTATGTGGTTTTGGGTCAGATTTCCGAATAAGGATGCTTCTTCGCTAAAATTCTGGTCATACTCATGCCAAATCGACAGGCTCTGATATGTCTTTTCATCTAAAGACGTTTCATTATATCTCAAACAACCCACTATATTATTTATTTGAAAAGTTACACTCTCCTGCTCAGTATCCATTTTCATCCTTATACTTCTCATAGTATCATAGCCAATGATGCAATCTTTTACTAAATGTGGAATAATGAGAAAGGTTAGATCTACGTAAAGGTCACCTAATCTAACATTTAAATAACTTTGCTTTTTCAACTTAACCGTTTTTTATCCAGTGGCCACTTTAATTACATGTCCACTAATAGGCAAAGTCGGTTTTAGTTTAAAAATAGATGCATTTTGATTGTAAAATTCGTCGGAGATAGCTGAAATCTCGCTACCCGAATCAATCAATGCGTTAACCGAAATGCCTTCTATAATAATTTTAATTTCAGGGCATTTTCTGATATAATTGTTATCTTCGTTATTTTCGAGCTCATTCTTAATCTCATCCCGGGGATCATCAAATATAGTGTATAGTGATCCTTCCTTCGAATCTTTGCTCGAATCGTAAATTTTTACCGTTGCTACTCGCTGAGATTTTTTTTTCTTATCCGAGTTACGAGGAGCAACGCTTACTCGTTTCCCGAGGATGCAGTGTTTTCAAGTAGTTTTACTGAGTCTTCACTGATCTCCTCAAGGGAAGCTTTGGGCTTGCGCTCTCGCCGTTTACTTTGAGATTTTTGAACAGAGGAATTGATTGAAATGCTATTGACTTGGTGTTCATTAGCATTCTCTTTGGATGAGTTACGATTACTCACATAATCGTCGTTATCAAATGAAGAAAGTATTCTAATAAATTCAGATACTTTGCGTACACTTTTAGCTTGCACTAGTAAGCGTACATCCTTATCAAAATGACGTGAGAGTTTATCGATGAGTTCTTCCTCCTCTAAGCTCTCGTTAATATCATAAGCTAAATTTATTTTGCGAATTGCATAGTTATACCTAGATATTTTACCACTAGGGTAATACTTTCCAAATTCAATTTCCCGCATAATGTTTCTACGGATTTCTGCATTCCAAAATTTTTCTCTAAACAAGCGTTCAAAATCATTAAAATTATTGATTTCCCGTTGTACTAGATCATACCAAGCAGAATTCACACCGGCTATTGATTGGGAAATTAAACAGAGCAACTGAGCCGTATTACAATTACTTGCTTGTAAATATCTTTTAAAGTCATTCAGATTATTATTGGGACGATATTTGTAGCTGTCATCATACTTTGGACACGTCAACGTGGGCTGTTTGAAAGTCTCTACTATCGTCTCGTTGACCATATGTTTACTGTTTTCATTTGCTATTGATTTCTCTACTTCTACTCTAAGCTCTGAAATGTTATCTTTCATTTCGTCAACAATATTATCCTTAGCGCGGATAATATCATTTAAGTTTTCATCGCAACGTTCTTTCAATTGTTCGATAACTGCATTTGAGTCATTCAAATTCGATTTTAATGTAGAGATCAATGTCTCTTGTTCATTTACTTTGCATGTTAGTCTTTCGACTTTATTGCAAAGTTTGTTGATTGTTTCAGACATTGTCGCGAAATCATGAAATAGTTTCGTTTGTTCACAATCTAGTTGTTTTAACTCCCCTACAACCGCTTTTTCCCATTCTCGAGTTTTCTTATCATGATCGTTCAAATCATCATCCAGAAAATCATTATTCAATTCGTTTAGGATCGCTTCTGAAGTGATTTCAGTTGACGTGAAAACAGAGCGTCGTTTATTTCCCGACATTTTGGAAATTAGCTTAAAACGTCGCCTTGATCAAAGAAATATTGAGAGAGTCAAAATATAAGAGATCGTGCCTTAATTACTCAAATTTAATTAACAATAAACCAATGAAAGACTATGCTATATTTTCTAACTACATGAATATATTTGAATAACAGAGTAAGAAGTAAAGCTTGTTTATATCAAACGCTAGTCATTACGCTGCTGGAACGGGCAACGAATCGACCATGAATGTACACATATTGTGTACAAACAACAGGTCCTCGTGTAAGGTGCGAATGTTTGTCGCCGTTACATGACATACCGTTTCGAATCGCGATTCCAATAAACTAATTCTTTCTCGCAATTCCTGCACTTCTTTTCTCAACGCAGCATTTTTGCGTTTCGCTAGCTTTAATTTCGGCTATTCGTCATAATGAAGATTCGAATATGCACGCGACAAATCAAGGATCTTTCGCTCGAAAACTGTTAACAAACTTCTAAAGAGTCCCTGTTCGGGCGCCAAATGTAACGTTTGAGTGTATCTCGCGTTATTAAAATAATAGTTCGGACTCTTTACATTAAATTCGCAATAACGTCTCCGAGAAAAGCAAGAAGTTGACACGCGCGCAATCTAAATAACAAAAGAAAATCTTTCGAGTGGCAAACCACGAGGCTTGCCAACTCGATGAGCTGCTTCGAAGTGCAATTGATAGCAATCGCATCTATCGGGGAGAGGCCCGACAGCGCCGCAATTACTACTCAATTTGACTTCTCAACAATAGATATGTTTCAGGAGGGAAGATCTCTAAGGCTGCTTTTTTCTCATGGGAGAAATAGTCTCATGAGTTGAGCTCTTAGAGATCAGTAGGAAAGGAGTTCAACAGGCTAACCACTGAAAAGAAATTCGTCTCAGGAAATAGCTGAGGCTTTATTTCTACACAGTGCTCGCGCTGCTAAGCAAGGTAGGAAAGTGAGTCCTTTTGCCGCAGCGACGAGCGAATTTATACATGCGAAATGGGCTCCTTTCTACGCTTGGTAGCCCCTACAACGCTATTTTTGTCTTTGACGCAAATTTTGTACATGTTTTATTGCAAAATGGCTCGATCGAAATTGCAATTATGCGATTTAAAAAATTAAGCTAGAAAAGATGAATTTTTTAATATAAATTTCATCTCGAGGAAAAATCGCCTCTCAAAGTTATAAGTTATACAATTTAATAATCAAATTACGCCGTTTTTACAATAAAATTATGGAAAATTTTTACATGAAAAAATCGCTTGTGGTTAGAAGAATGTTATTTAAATAAAAGATGATTAATGTTGCTCTTTAATTTTGAATAATAATTGAAAAACAGATTTGCAAATTTCTTTTTTAGCGGTTTAAAAATCAGCAAATTAGTAACAATCATAATCATCAATTTTACAGATACGTATGATCGATTCTCTATCTAATCGTGTTATTTTAATTGTTTAAAAAAATTATAAATTGTTTATTTATTGATAACTTAATGGGTAATTAGTTATCAAAGTGTCAAATTCTTGCTTTTCTGTTTCAATACGTCGAGATTGTAATCGTATGCTCGAAATAATAATATCATTGTTTATTGCAAAATAACTAACAATGTTAACTTGTAGATTAGATTTGACTAACAAATATCGATTTGAGAGTTATATCAACATGAAATTCAGAATCAGCGCATCAAATTTAACTAAGAAATACTTTTGTTCGTTTAAAAAACTTTATAATTGACGATTTTCGGTTGTAAACAATAAATTTTCCCACGGTCGTGACTTCACGCTCCTTATATGGTAATATTTTCGCAGAGTTGCCCTAACACATTTGCATATACGTGTGAAAAGCGCCTACGCTCAATTACCGATTTTCTCTAATTGTCTCGTGTGTGACGGGTTGCCGTTTTGCAGAGGAAAATAGGAGACAAATCAGACTGGACCGTTACATTATATTCAATAATTTATATCTAATCACTATTCTATATTTTTAACTTAGGTACAATGGATCATTAAGGACAACTTCCTCCATGCGTATCACTTTCGCAAAGTTCAACAACTGAAAGAAGCAGATTACCATGTGCGGGTTGAATTTTGCCAAAGGTTATTACGTAGAATCGAAAACGATGAACATTTTTTAGAAAACATTTTATTTACCGATGAATCGACGTTTGGGAGAGACGGAACGTTCAATATGCATAATAACCATTATTATGCTGTAAAAAATCCCAGATTAGCTATTGTAAATAGACACCAGAATCGATTTTTCTTTGAATTATTGGTGTGGTATCGTGAAAAATGAAGTTGTAAGTACATACAAATATATTTCTACACAAATATATATATTTTTTATTTATTTACAAAATTTATTTACAATCTGTCAACCTTAAATAAAAAGGACAATCAGTAAATTATTTTACAATATAGACAATTTTACATGTTATCAGCAGAGTACTTCAGTAAGTATTCTATCTTGATCTTGTAATGCAAAGGTACTGCTTTTTATCTTGAGTTATATTGTGTCTTCTTTATTTTACGTTTCTTAAGTCTTGTATTGGTAATCAATTCCGAAAGAAGTTTGCTAATACGTTTATTTGAATGGTTTCCTAGTTTTGTGTAGTATTTTGCGAATAAAGTTTGAATTTCTTCTTTCTCTGTTGCGATCTGTACATCATTTGGAATACTTTCGCTTGGAACGAACCACGGCGCGTGTGTTATGTTGTGTAGGACTTTCGATTGGAATCTTTCTAGGATTTTAATGTTCGAGTTTGAAACGGCTCCCCATAGTTGAATGGCGTAGGTCCAGACTGGCTTGGATACTGCTTTATATAGAAGAAGTTTATTTTCAATTGTTAGCTCCGATTTTCCTCCATTTCAATCCTAGTTATTTCCTCTTTGTGAATATATGTTCTTTCCATGTCAACCTTCTATCCAGATGTATACCTAAGGATTTGACATAGTCTTTCTGCGTATGTATATGTCATTCAACGAAATATGTGGACACGTATTTTTACGGAGAGTAAATGTGGTGTGAATTGATTTACTCTCATTTACTATTATTCTCCACGCATTTAGCCAGTTTTGGAGATAGTTATTAACGTAATTTTATAGTGTTTCCCATGCTATTGTTGTTTCTTGATGTGTTAATATTGCTGTATCGTCTGCATATGTTACTGTCAGAATATTTGGAGACATTGGTAGGTTCGATGTGTATAGCAGGTATAGCGTTGGTCCTAAAACACTGCCCTGTTGTACACCTGCTCTTATTACTTGCCATGTTGATACTTTTTTATTGATTTTCTACCTGAAATATTCTGTCTTGCAGGTAAGATTGTAGTAAATCACTGTAACATTTCGAAAAAAATTCCTCTATGTTGAGAAATATGTCTATATAGTACAGTTTGTTTTCTATGGATTTCCTCGCTGTTGATACTATTTTTTTCACTTATTCGATCGTGGAATGATAACTTCTGAATCCGAATTGGTGGTCCGGGATAAGTTTTCTATCTATTACGGTTTGATTTATTCTTGCTGGTATGTTTTTTTCATAGACTTTTCAGAGTACAGGCAGTAGACTAATTGATCTGTATGAGGTCACAAGTTCATTTTCTTTACCAGGTCTAGGTATTAAGATAATCTCTGCTACTTTCCATTGAGAAGATAAATAGCAATGACGGAAGCATGCATTAAATATTATTGTTTTATATCGAATTGCTATCGTGGGAAGCTTTTTAATCATTTTTCTTGTAACGATATCTTAACCGAGGGCTTTTTTATTATTTATGTTATTAATGATTTTGAGTACTTCCTTTAGTTTAACTGGTTTCGATGGAATGTTATCCTGTGCATTATGATCTTGTAGTAAGATTTCTTTTTCTTGTTCAGTGATTATACGTTGATGTGGTTTGAACACTTCGCTTAGATGATTTGCAAAAGTTGCCATTTTTTCCTCGTCAATCTGGCCCAGTTTCCACAGTTTTTACGTATGGGTGGAAGAAATGAGGTTGGTCTATTTAATCTTTTTGTCGCTTTTCATAGTGAGTAATTCGTTGCTTCGATTGGACAAAATGTTTCTTCTGTATTTCTGCATTTTTCTGTATGAACAATACTTTCTTCAGTTCTTTAACTACTCTATTCTAGATTCGTTTTATCCTGGCCCAATCTTGTAATCTAATACCTTTTTCTCAGTAGTCGTTTTTCTTTGATTTTTTGTTCTACTACTACTATAAAGATGACTTGATATTCTGTCTTCATTACAGTAGTGGAGCATTGGTTAATAGCTACAGTAAGGAGTGAGTTTAATGTTTGTATACTGTTTTCTATGACAGTAGTTGATTTGAGAGTTACATTACATTTATACGTTCCTCTAGGAAGCTTGTATATTTTTTCCAGTCTGTTATTGTGAGGTTGTTTACAGTTTTGTGCACAGTAGAGTTTAGAGTGACTATTATCGGTGAATGATCTAATGTAAGGTCAAAGCATGAGGAATCTTACATATGTGTTTTATTCATACCTTCAACTATTGCAAAGTCAATCAAATCTGGTTTCTTGAACATGTCCATTGGCTAATATGTTGGTTCTCCAGTAGATGTTGGAATGTATTTGTTTAATTGTAATATTTCGTATAGTACTTTGTTTATCCTTGATTATTACATTGGTTGCTTGAAGGTAAATTTCGCTGGTGTGTGTATGAACGTAGTGGATTATTTTTGTTTTGATTCTTATTGCAGTTCCTCCGTATGCTTTATTGAGCGGATGATTCGTTTTATATAAGGTGTAGTTTGGTATACTGAGATAGTTCTTGCTTGTAAAGTGTGTTTCTGATATCAACATGATGTTTATATTTTCATAGTTTAAGAATGATTTTAATTCCAAGTACCGTTGCATTAGACCACTTGCGTTACAGATATCGAGTTTTAAACTACTCATTTTGATAGTTTGTTTACTAATACGGTCAAGGGATTGAGCATAGTGTTCATTCTTTGTATCAGCTGCTGCATGATATGTTCAAGTTTATTTGTGTTATTATTGTTGGAGTGTTTACTGGGCTTTTGTGTAGCACTTGTAAATCAGCCTGATAAATAAATATAATAATGAATAATAATAATTAAACTTAAATCTTATTACGTTTGACGTATATACAATTTTTTTTTAAATCAGTGTCTGTATCTCAAGTATATTGAAAATACAATTTTTTTTATTATATTCACATTCAGATTGGTCCAGTACAAATGCCCAATTATTTGGGCGCTGATAATTACGTAGACTTCTTGCAAAATCAGCTTCCGAGATTGTTGCGCTATTTACCTAATGAAGATCGGCAAAACATATGGTATCAGCACGGTATCAAATGGTTTAAAATTAAACAAAACTTAAATAAATGGCCGGCATAAAAAACTTCGTCGTCTGAGAGGAAAAAACCTGCCATTTTACAAGCCAAACTTAATCTAAAAAGGCGCAGAGACAATATTAAAAGATGGCATAATCGCGTACATTTCGTTGCAATTTATTTTTCTTCTCCGAAGAATTTTTCGAGTGTCGGCTCGGCGACACTTTATTGTACGATCATAGATTCGAGAGCGAAGGCTTTATCGGATTTTGTATGCGTATACAAGTTGTATCGTATATCGGCTATGAATCATGGGACAAAGAGAAAAATTTGAAATAGAAACACACCATGAAAATTAAGACACACGTTATCGGCGGCACTAGTTTCGATTTTGACACAAGCATCTTGATTTCGTTGCAAGCAAACCACGGTTAAATTATACTCGGTCGTACGGAACAAGCTTTGAAGATTTACAATTAAAGTTTTTTTATTCAATTTTTTCTTTAATTCCATAATTTTCATGTTTCATTCTTTGTTATATACACGGTGACTCAAAAACATATGTAACTAATAATTCCATTCGATCCGTCTCGAAAAATTAATTTAGAATTGTGTTCTTAGTTTTTCGATTAAATAATTAGGTAATTAGATAATTAGCTTCAAAGATTGGCCAATCAGCGCACAGCTTTAGAAGAACGGGCGCTTGGTAGCGAGCGCGGAGCAGTGAGGGGGGGCCAGCGGCGCGCGCCGCCGCTGATTGCAAGCAGTGCTCAACCCAGTCGTACAACACGGAGCTCCCATGTCTACATACTGATATTCGTATTCATTGATTGAACGCGTATCAATAATAAGAACGGTTCAATACCGATTGACTAATAACAATGATGCACGTGAAAGCTTTTGTGTTTATTTTGCGAAATAGGTTATTTAGTATCCGTGGTCGTCGAATTCAAACTCGCTGTCTTACTTAAGAATTATGTTCATTTAATGCTGAAAATCGCTGTGATCGGCTACTACATCATTGCTTTTTTTTGCGTTTGAGAAAATTGCGATCAATAGGTAGAGGCGTACAGTGTGTTTCCAATTAGCTTAGTTATACGTTTTTTTAAGATTAAGAAATAAAATAATAATAAATAAATACTGACAACCCTCGGCTGAAAATTTCCATGTGAGAAATTCACCCCTGATGTGTCATCACACTTGGAACAAAGTCTCAATTCGTGTGTGCGAGACGATTTACACTAGTCACACACAGAAAATCCATCCTAAAATTTTTCACGCGTGCGAATCGTATCACATCTGAATTTGAGACTATGGGTAAGACTCTAATAGGGCCTATAATAGAAGGAGCTTTAAATCTCCGAGAAAAAAAGCGTTTTGACAAGTAGGCGGCTCGTAAACAAAAATGCTGTCGCTACGATGGTTTGCAGCAACTCGGCGCCTCGAATCAAGTGAAATTTGAATTTCAGTAATGATCATTAGTCATGAAGTTATTTCCAGCACATAATAATTATAAAGAAAATATCGCAATGCTGAAGACTAGATCTACAATACATTGCGCATTTCTGAAACCACGCATCAATTTAATATTAATTTTATTAGCACAAATAAAAATACATAAGTGATATTATTATCAATCTAACGAGCAAGCTACAATTATCAAAATAGTTAGGATTATTGTAGAACCCATTAGAACTTTAAGTCGTAGTCTGGGAAGCGAAACGCTTTTCATAAAGTGCGTAAATGTGTGTACATCAATTTTTCTAAGTTGAATTAAGAATTATAAATAATAAAAAACTGAAAATTGTAAAAGTCGTCGCCACTTTTCGGTGAAAAGAAATTCCAAAAACAAATTTCCATAATTTCTTTTAAAATCAATTTCTCGTTGCCGCTGTTCCGCATGGTAACTTCATCGTTTAGAAAACCGACATACGAAAGAAGATCCGTAATGAGTCAAAGGTGCCAGGCTGCTCGGAGAGAGTAGTGGATGTGGCGAAGGTGCGGAATTTGAGAGGAATAAACAAAACGGGGGATGAGGCTGTGGGGTATGAGGACAGATGAACGTAGTGCGACTTAAGAGAATTGCGGACGCCGACGGGGCGGCCCATTGAGGTTTATTTTGAATTTAAAATGAGCAAAAATCTTATCACCGTCGATTTTGGCTTTGAAAAAATTTTGAAAGCAGCAAGTTGTATCTTGAAGGGCCTAGAATGAAAAAGGATACCGATTTTTGCGATTACAAAGTTCGGTGTGATACTTTTTCTCGAGCTCACAGTCGAAAACTGGGAAATTCAGTTTATCGCTTTCAGCAAGGTCGCGCTGGCAATTGTACGCTCCACAATCGTTTTTCGATCTCGAAAATGTGTTTTCCATTGTATTTTTCATCGCTGAACACGAATCTGAAATTAAATTATTTCGACAACTTAAAAGTTCAACAAAATTTGATACGTGGAAACAGAAAAAGTCACCCTACTGTTTTCGTGTTTCTTGGACGCGAGTTTGAAGTCAATTGTCATCACAGCTGTCATGACAACTGCTAACTGTCAAACTGGCAATTTGACTTTAGATTCAGGGTCAACGACAAAAAATACAATGGAAAAAACTTTTTTTGGGAGAAACATGATGCTTTCAAAATTTTTTTAGAGCCGAAATCGACGGTCATAAGATTTTTGCTCTTCCATGATCATAATAAACCACAGTGCGGCCTCAGAAAAGCTGCGAACGAAGCGAGGCTCAAGTAAAAATTCTGATGACGCCGAGGTTTAGGCGAAGAGGGCAGACGTGCGCTAAGCTGCTCTGAGAAAAAGGTCACATATAGCAGAGGCTCGGGGAGGAAAAGAAGACGAGCACGGCGCGGCCTTCGAAATAGGCAGGAGGAAGCTGGGACTTGATTAAGCAGGGTAGACGAGTGCAGTGATGACTGAAAATACGACAAGCGAAGCAACGGCGCTGGGAAGATAGCAGACGAGCTCAGTGCTGTTCGGGAAAAGTCAAAGGAGCCGAGTGCTGGTCTGATGAGGGCGGACGAGCACAGTGCTGCTCTAAAAAGGAGCGGACGAGCCTAGTGTTGCTACGATAAAGGGGTATGAGTTCAGTGCGGATCTCTAAAAAGGCAGATTAGCGAGGGCAACGTTAAAAAGTGTAGACGAACGAAGGGCTGCGTCTAGAAGGGCAGACGGGCAGAAGGCTACGTCAGAATAGGACGGCCGAGCGGAGGGCTCTGTGATGTAGGGCAGACGAGCAGAGACCTAAGTCACAATATAACGAACGAGTGGAGAGCTGCGTCCAAAAGGGCAGACGATCAGAGGGCTATGTTAAAACAGGACAGATGAGCGGAGAGCTGTGTAAAATGAGGAAGACGGACGGAGGGCTGCGTCATGAAGGGCAGACGAGCAGAGGGTTGCGTCGAATTTAGACGGACGGTGGTAGGGATTCGTCGAAATTAGACGGACGGCGAAAGGGAGACGTCGAAATAAGATGGACGGGCAGAGGGCAGCGTCATGAGAGGCAGACGAGCAGAGGGCTACGTCGAAAAGGACAGACGAACTGGGGGCTGGGTGGAATAGGGCGGACGAGCGGGAGTAAAGGTGAAATAAGACGGACGAGCGGAGGGCTGCATCCAAAAGGGCAGATCAGATCAGAGGGCTATGTTAAAACATGACGGACGAGCGGAGGGCTGTGTAAAATGGGGCAGACGAGCGGAGGGTTGCGTCATGAAGGGCAGATGAGCAGAGGGCTGCGTCGAATTTAGACGGACGGTGGTAGGGATTCGTCGAAATTAGACGGACGGTGAAAGGAAGACGTCGAAATAAGACGGACGGGCAGACGGCAGCGTCTTGAGAGGCAGACGAGCAGAGGGCTACGTCGAAAAGGGCAGACGATCAGAGGGCTATGTTAAAACGGGACAGACGAGCGGAGGGCTGCGTCGAAATTAGACGGACGGTGAAAGGGAGACATCGAAATAAGACGGACGGGCAGAGGGCAGCGTCATGAAAGGCAGACGAGCTGGGGGCTGGGCGGAATAGAACGGACAAGTGGAGGGCTATGTCGGAAAGGGCAAACGAGCTGTGTGCTTGATGAAACAGGGCAGACGAGCGGAGGGCAGAATAAAATGAGACGGACGGGTGGGGGGGCCGAAGAGCTGCGTCTAAAAGGGCTTGCGAGTCGAGGGCTACGTCGAAATTAGACGGACGGGCAGAGGGCTGAATGAAATAGGTCACACGAGCGGAGGGCTGTGTGAAATAGGACGGACGAGCAGACAGCTGCATCCTCAAGGGCAGACGAGCAGAGCGCTATGTCAAAAAGAGCAGACGAGTCAAAGGCTGGGTGAAATAGGGCGAACGCGTAGAGCGCCATGTCTAAAAGGGCAGACAAGCTAAGGGCTGGGTGAAAATGAACGGACGAGCGGGGGGTTGTGTTCAGAAGGGTAGAGGAGCACAGGGCTATGTTCGAGTCCGAGTCCGCAGAAAAGAGTGCAGATGCGTTGTGCTGAATGGAAAAAACGGCAGACGAAGCGGTTGCATAGATTGTAGCCAGTCGAACATGGGGAGTCCTAGCAAAAGATTCAAGCAGTGCGGACTCGAAAAAATTGGCGAAGGAGCCCAGTGCTGCTTTAGTAAGGGGTCAGTTGGAGTGAGGGTACGGAAAAACGCTTAGGCAAACGCAGTGCTGACTGGGAATAACGGCACATAAAAGCGAGGGCGCTAGTTGTAAGCTAGACGAGCAGGGGGTCAGGCTAAGTGGGGCTTGAATAAGAAGATGGTCGAGCCCATTTCTTCTCTGGAAAAGGCCAATCAAGCATAGTGTTAACTTGGATTGACAGTTAACGACAAGCAATAACAGCGGGCGACTTGAGGACAAGATAAGGCGGTTATAGTAGGGTCTTAGGAATGGGTCCGACGGAGCAAGGGCGCGGAAATGATCCCAGACGACCACATTGCTAACTAGAAATTATGTTAAACGGAGCGGGTTCTCGGAAAAAGAGGACGGATGTGTCCAATGCAGGTTTGAAATAGAGTTAGACGAAGTTGGGTTCGGAAAAGAGAGCGGACGAGGCCATTCTGACTTGGAGTAAGAGTTAGTCGAAGCGGAGTCTCAAAAAATAGGGCGGAGCGAGCATAGTTTAAGAAGATGGGAAGGTAGAGCAATGACTCGGAAGAAAAAGCGGTCAACCTCAGGGCGGTTTCATAAGTGTTTCAGACATATAGAGATTTGTGTGAAGGGCAGACGTGCTCAGTGCTGCTTGATAGAAGAGTCAGAGTCAAACATGGACTTTGGTAGAAAGGCAAAGGAGCACAGTGTGACCTGGTTTAGCCGTAGAAGACGTGAAGATAATATTGAAAAGACAAAAGCAACGGGCGGAACAGGTAATGCAACAGACCAAAGGTAAGCTGTGGTATAAGTGTCAATGATCAAGAGTTAGACGTAGTCGATGTTTTGGGAAATATGGGAAAGGAAGAACGAGAGCGGAAAAAAGGTAGAATAACGAGAACGGTCTCACCACCCTACGCTTATTTGACCTTTCGACAGTTGACATTCTGTCACCTAACCCACAATTATTTGTCTTGATTCCAGTTTTAGAAGTTGAACGAGTAAATTATCACTCTTCTTTTTAATTATTTATCTAATTACCTCAATTTTAGAAAAAATTTTTCATAAGTCCACTTATCCATAACTGTTTGTGATGAACTCAGTGGTGTATGAAAATTTAAATAATTGAGGCCCGTATTGAGAACAACCAAAACAGCTAAGGGAGATGATTGAAAAAAACAGATTTATATAACAAATCATCTTTATTTACACAGAGTATAACGTTTTATCGAATTATTCGAATTTCGTCTACTATTAGGCTGAATAGTTTTTAGTAAAACCTTAGTAGAAAAGAAAAAATATAAAAAACATGTAAATTCATATCTCCCAATCCAGATCGTTGCCAACGTCGTCATCATCTTCATCCATACTATCATCAGCCTCACTGTCTTCGTTGCCATCATTTTCACCATCGTTGTTCATATCATCATCATCATCTTCTCCATTTTCATCATTGCCATCAATATCAACATCATCACCATTCTCGTTCTCCTCCTCAACAACATCATCATCACGATTACCACCATCATCACCATCCAAGCATTGTTCGAAATGCTCCCCCTGTTGCTGAATACACAAAATAGCTCTACGTCTTATCTGATGTGTAGCTGCATGTATTTTTTCGGGTTCTAGATGCTGAGCGTGATGTTGGATTCCTTGAATCATTTCATTTGGGTCATTGAGGCCGCCATTGTGATAAACTGCTTCTTTGGATGTCCCCCAGTAAAAGTAGTCCAATGAGTTCAAATCAGGAGATCTTGCTGGCCAGCGTACTGGACCATTATTGCCTATCCAATGGACGCCATATACCTTGAAGAATTAAAATATTTTATAAGCGATTTTAATATACCTGCGTAAAATTAGTTATGAAACCAATAATTTTTCTAGTCGACAGTTGTACATGCAGGTGCATGTACAGACATATACATATTTAGTTTCTAGCGCTGTACTGGGAATGCAATCTCACATGCTCCCCGAAGTATACTCGTACTAATGAAGCCGTGTTGGTTTTAAAACTTCTGTAGACTAAAGTAATCAAAATACTGGCAGCATACGTAGAGATTAAAAAAATCCTACATGAAATTTCAGAGCGTTAAGACTTTCATTAGGAGAAATCGCGTAATACAATTTTTGGTAAGGAAGGGTAAAGCAGGCAGAAAAATGAAAAGAAATGCTTTATTCGACAGAAAGACTTTGGCGTCCGCGTCACGGAAGAGACTAGAACGAATTGAGCGGCAACGCCGCTAGCCGCCAAGAGAGAGCGAGACGTGCAGTCAAGCACATGCGCAGAGCAAAATAGGCGAGACGCCTTTACATATTTCCAACACTCCCTCACGGCGAGTCTATTTAATTAATAATCTTTGCTTCTTTCTCACATTAATGTCTAAAGTCTTCCTTATATTAATTAATATTAATGATGCACTAACACTCGATTCGAGTAATTATTTATTTATTCAAAGATAGAAATGATTTCTCAAAAAAAATAACAATAGGTAAATTGTACGTTATTCGGCCGTCGCGCTTCGCGAATCAGCTCGTAAGAACTTTAACAAATTTTAATGCTATTGAATAGTCGCGCGTCGCGAATCCACTGCCGAAAAGTCGAGTCTCTGTTTTTATATTGACTCTTCAGCCCGTATTAATATGTTGAGTAATCTAAAAATCAAAATGTCGGGCGCCCCAAATTTTCGGACTACTTATCTTTTAATTTCGCTCAGTTTGTATTTCGTAAAAATGCCGTTCGTCGTTTATACATTATTTCGTTTTCAATCGATTGCTGATGAAATCAAAATGAAGAAATATTTACGTCTCAGGACGTAACATCTCCGTGGCTAGATCGTTGTATATCGGTGTGATATCAACGCAAAACAAAATAGAATAAATAAATAAATGTACATTACTTTTGGTTATTCGGCAATCAATTGAATGAGCTTTAATTTTGCCTTAATAGTACTTTTAATGCTAGGCGAACAATAATACTCCGTATCGTGGTATAATAGAGCTTCATTTCAGGATTCGATATGTATATACAGGGTGGCCCATTTTAAGTGATCCACTCAGATATCTAGATTGGAGTGAGTTTTATCGAAAAAAGTTTCAGACAAAAGTTACTCAACTTTGAGGGGGCCATGTTTCTATGACCTTGGATTTGACCTTGGAGGTCATGTTCAAGGTCATTTCAAGGTCAACTTTGTTTTTTTAAATAGGAACCCCCATTTTTGACCCCGGATTCGGAAAGAGCGGGAAATTTTACGTCCAAAACGGTATTTTAAAATTTTTTTTCATGGCCTTGAGAAGGTCGATTTAAGGTCAAATGCTTGAAAAACTGCATAAAAGCGTTTTTTTAATTTTTAAGATATCGAAAAATGACCTCTACAAAATTTGTTCAGAACAGAGTGGGCCACCCAATGCACCAAAAACCTTTGACCTTTAACCTCATTTTGAAGGTCATTTCAAGGTCGAAGTGTTTTTTGTAATGGAAACCCCTCTTTTTGACCGAATTTTGAACCTATTTTTGAACGGATTTCCGACGTTTGGATAAGGTATTGTGTTGAGTTTCGCGCTATGTGCGAATCCGGGGTCAAAAAGAGGGGTTTCCATTACAAAAAACACTTCGACCTTGAAATGACCTTCAAAATGAGGTTAAAGGTCAAAGGTTTTTGGTGCATTGGGTGGCCCACTCTATTCTGAACAAATTTTGTAGAGGTCATTTTTCGATATCTTAAAAATTAAAAAAACGCTTTTAGGCAGTTTTTCAAGCATTTGACCTTAAATCGACCTTCTCTAGGCCATGAAAAAAAATTTAAAAATACCGTTTTGGACGTAAAATTTCCCGCTCTTTCCGAATCCGGGGTCAAAAATGGGGGTTCCTATTTAAAAAAACAAAGTTGACCTTGAAATGACCTTGAACATGACCTCCAAGGTCAAATCCAAGGTCATAGAAACATGGCCCCCTCAAAGTTGAGTAACTTTTGTCTGAAACTTTTTTCGATAAAACTCACTCCAATCTAGATATCTGAGTGGATCACTTAAAATGGGCCACCCTGTATATAACGGATTTGTGTTTTTAACTAATGTGATTCTAATGTGAAAATTGGAATATGTTGCTTCTTTCTGGTGGAAATTTCTTTAGGAGTAGGGACGGGAGGTGTGGTGTTTGAGGTCTGATTCGTGAATGGAGTTATTGCTTGTGGGTTCTCATTTTTTTGTTTGTCTATTACTATTTCATCCAATGCATATTTTTCATCTTTTGATGGAGTTTGGTTTCTTTGTTTAAGCAGTGGTTCGTTCAGTGCCACCAGTAATTGTGTTATTGAACTAAATATGGCTCCTAGCAAATATGCAGAAATTCCATATATAGAGTGTAGAGTGTAGCCTCTGATTATTACATTGATTAAACTTTTACCGCATTGAAATATAATGGCGATCATTATGATGGCAGAACTTATAGAACCAAATTTAGTTAGTTTGGTGATGAACTTGTTTCATGTGCTTCCAGCGATGTTGGTTAGTGTTTGTTCTGTCAGTATTAGGTTTGATACTAATCCTCCCTCTATACTTTCGTCGCCTCGCATACTTCTCGCGATTACGTTGAGGAGTGATGCTTTCTCCATGGGAAAGAGGATGTGATTCTGTAGTTTTTGTAGGTCTTCTTGGGAGTAGATCCCACTGGTCGCCAATGATTCTAGTTCCGTCGGTTTCCATGTTATTTTGGTGATCGGTTTCAAGGTTAAAACTGCGTTGGTTGTTCTTCTCGGTGTTGTTGTAAAATTTATCCATTCGTTTCCTATTTTGTAGTATTGGGGAATGATTGTGTTACAGTTTATTTCTGTTCCTGTTTTCATTAAGATGTGTGTTTTTGGTGTGAGGTAAAATGTTTCGTTTCTTGAAATGACTGGAAGTTGCGAGAAACATTTGTCTGTATGAAGTAGTTGAACTTCTGTAGGCGTACATTGTATAATATGTACGGCTTCCCTTGCCAGGCGAGCTATGTACCCGGGCTTCTCCATGATGTTGTACGCAAATTCATCTGGTGAGAGGGACGCCAGGGATAAGGAGTTATATAGGACTTTCCTTTCCAATTCACATTTTTGTTGCAATATATCTATATAGAGGTTTTTTATTTCGACCCTGAAATGTTTCTCTACATACACAAATTTGCTATTGAAATACGTGAATAGATCATAGCTAAGTATCCCTTGCTTCGTTTGAATATCATTGTCGTACAAAATATTGAATTGGGTTCGTTCATATATAAAAAGTTTTGGATGTTCAGTTGTGATTAAGATTCTGTTGCAAAATCTCATGTTCCCTCTAGTTGACAATGCAAAGGATACTTCGTTCGTACTTATGCTAAAAATCGTTTCATGATCGGGTGAGCTTATTTTAGTGACCGTTCCTCTATACAGTATATCGTATTGATTCTCGAAACAGTCCTCGTGCGGTAGTAATGACCAAAAGGTGTAACCCCCTTCCATATCGATACAATGTTGGTCCGAAAACTTACATACTGTACCCGAATTTAATCTTAATCTATCATTGTTTAATTCGACTGCTGCATAGCTTTCTAACAAGGTTATTTTTATAAGTCCCTGTACGAGAACATCGCTCCACGTACCAAATCGGTTGGCGTAGGCTGCCCCTGAACAAGTTTTTCCCTTAACGTTTCCTGCTAGATCTAAACCTACACTTTTTGTTGAGTTAATCCTTAGGTCGGCTATTGTGTGTGCGTTATCATATTTAAAAATACCCGTATCATGTATAGCTTCACAGTTGTCGTGTGATATTTCGTAAATGTATTCTTGGATTGCATTTTCGGTTGGGCCTAAATGACTAAACATATGAAAAATTGTTCGCCTTATTTCTATTTTACATTGTATGATTTTCATTGATTTGAATTCCGTTTTTTGTAATAGTTCGATAGTGGTTTGTGTGCTATTTACTTGAATTTCTTGAAAGTTGCATTCCCCTGCATCCAAGAGTGAATATGTTGTAATGGTAGGGTTCGTTAAGCCGCAATTGAAGCCAATAAGTCCTTCGCTTGTTGAAAAGGAGGTGATTATGATTAAGATAGTCATTAATTTTTGCGCCATTGTGTTTCCTGGAAATAGAATTAGATTACTATGTTTGTTTTGCTACGCTTAATTTATTGGAATGAATTGTTTTTGGTTTTCCATTGTAATCGATTACAACACTGCCTTTTTCAGTTATTTTTAATACTTCAAAAGGTCCTAAATATTTATTTTTCTCTAATTTCCCTGGTCTTGGTTCTTTCATGAACCATACTTTATCTCCAATTTTAAAATTGACTGGATTTGTAAATCGATCATAATAATTTTTTGATTTTTGTTTTGAGGTTATTAGATTTTCTCTAGTCATGTGTGATATTATATTCATGTTTTTTATTAAATTCTCTAGGTATCCATTAAAAGTTGGTAATTGTTCGGATTTTTTTAATGGTACACTAGATGGTAGTTTAGCTGGAAAAGCAAAAACTAATTCATGTGGTGTGAAATTGTGACTAGTGTGTACGCTGGTGTTGTAGTTGAATTGGGCGAACTCTAGGAGTTCGTCCCAATCACATTTTTTTTATGTAAATTGTTTGATGTATTCGCAAAGCGGATGGTTTGCGACCTCTTTCGACAGATCCATTAGATTGAGGTGAAAATGACGTTGTTTCAATTTTTTCGAAATGAAATCTTTTGGCAATTTGTTTTAACATTTTGCTTCTGAAGTTTTGTGCTCTGTCCGTTAGTACTATTTTTGGAGTTCCGAAAGTTCAAATAAACCTTTTTATAAAAGCTTCGCTTACAGCTTCCGCTGTTTGGTCTTTTAATGCTACTAATGTGATAAATTTTGAAAGTTGGTCTTGAATTGAAAGTATGTACCGATTATTACTTTTTGTAATATCAAATGGCCCCATTATATCCATGGCAACTTTATCAAGTTTTGAAAGATGTATCTGTTATAATCATTGGTTGTCGTGTAGGTTTACGTTTTAATTTGTTTCTTTGACATTCTATACACATGGAAATTCTTTTTTGTATGTCGTTCTTTAGGTTTTCCCAACAGTATTTATCTTTAATTCTATTGTAAGTTCGATTCACTCCCGAATGACCTCCTAATCTCGAAGAATGATATATTTCAAAAATTTTATTTCTCTGGTCTAACTCCCATATATATTCAACATGATTCATACAAACAATAGTTTTGATGTTAGTTCCTATGAAAGTATCATTTATGATTTCTTCTATTTCTGACCATTGTATGTTTCTTATGTCAGGCAGGGTTCGGTTTGTACACATAACAATTTTACACGATTCGATCAAACACAAACTATTTGACTTTATTTATTAAACACGAAAATTATTTATTGAACACGATAAATAAAATATAAATTAAAAAAAAAGTTAAATATTTTCCTACACGTAACTATTCGACACAAAATGAAATTGAAAATGTATTGATTTGAAATATTATACATATAGAAATCATACATAATCAAAGTTTATTTGATTACAAAAGTGTTGAATTTTGAACACGTTTATTTGTACATAATCAATTTAATATTCTACACGAATGAAATTTCGAATATTTTACATAACTCATTTTTCTACACATACTTTTTCAAATACATACATTGTAAAAGATTCTACACGTCACATTTGGTTATTATCATATCAGATGAAAAACATGAACATTGTACACGTTTATGAATATTCACAAAATGTGTCAACTTTTATTAGACATAGCCTGTTATTAATTCTACTTAACGAATGTTTTTAAAAATCTAGATAAATTCATTCTACACAATGAAAAATAAAATTTTATTTCGCAACAGTTATGTTTAAAGTTTCGACATGTACTGATTTGATTACCAGTAATAATATTCTACACGGTTGATTTATACACCAGAATAAATCAGTTTTATTCTACACGAACAGTTTTTTATTTTACACGATGACTTTTTATTCTACACGATCAATTTTTATTCTACATAGTTGATTTTGTGTGAAATGATAGCATACTTATATTATACACAAATGTTTTGTTATTCTACACGGTTAGTCCCACTCTTTCTCTTTATTGCAAAAAATCGAACGAATACTGTATTTCTCCAGGATATTATGTACCTCTTTGTATGTTGTTTTATTCAAGTTTGTTTCCAGTGTCCTTTTAAAATTAAAAATCCCGTTTCATTTATTTCGAATAAACGTCAAGTATCGTTACAACAATTCACATTTTAAATATACTCGTCGGGCGAGTCATATTGCACTGACGTAGCGGGCATGATAAAAATGTTCACGCTTACAATTTGACAGATAGTATTTTTGATAGCTGCAGTGAATAGAGTAATGCAAATAAATATTGTTTTTGACAGCGAAAGCACCGAGGAACAATCCATGCTTTGCGCCTGTCGGAAGCACAAGTCCAAGAGTCAGTTCATCCAAGGACAGGCATCCGCCCACGAACATTACCTACCTTTATAAATTATATATATTATTGCAGTCCCGGGGTTGGTTTTACTTATATAAACAATCAAAATCGTTCATTATAAAACTTAAATTATAAAAAATAAAATGATTCTCAACAAGAATTTGTTATAGTCCTATTGATATTTACAATTTCCAATTTATATCAGAATTTGTACTATTGTTTTCGTCATACATTGATATAACAATAATATCTTGTTATTATAAAAAAAAGTCATATTCTATTTCAATTTGACGTATATACATATTTTAAATTGAATGTATTATATATATTATAAATTTATTTTTTTTACTAATAATTATCTAGCTTCGGAGACAGAAGGTAAGTATATAACTCTCCTTCAATGTTTAATCATAAATATTGGCCATACAATTTATTTGTTTTGATTATTATGTTGTTTAATTTCATTAAAATATGTACCTAGTTAGCAGATGATTTTTCATAGTTGCCATATTTACATAAACTCGTAACTTCCCATTAGAAGTCTCTTGGGATAAAATCGCGGTGTGAATCCAGTTACCCAATATGTTGTCATTTATAATAATTTAACTACTAAATCATGATAGCTTATAATTTATTAGAAATTTAACAGCGTCCAAGTAAGATAGACCTTATACAAATGATTTAACTATAACAATACAATTGTCATTTTTATGATAAGATAATGATGAGCATGCGCGATAGATGGGTCAAGATTGAGCGCTTGACAAACAATGCATATTTTTATTTCAATTAATTTATAAGTTAAAACTTCATAGATAAATTTATAAATATTATTGTCAAAAACTATTTATCAATCAAAGAACAAACGAACTACTTATTTACTTTTTCGAATTATAATTAAATGTTTATATAACGATACGGGGTTCATACACATAGCAACCGTTGTTTGAAAATTCAAATGCGAATAATAGTTTACACAATACAAACAGCAGTTATAAAGTAATAATATTGTAAGTGATAAGCGGATATAAAAAAGTCTAATTGATTAAAGAAATATAGAAAATATAATACAGTTTTAAGAAGAACATAAATAGCAATTTAATATCATAAGGATTCATTAAAATTTATTATACACAATATATTGTAAGTATGCAAATCTTATATCTTTCTATAATAAATATTTTTAATTTTTATTATTATATATATAATATTAAATTCGTCTTGAATTAATTTATATATTCGCGTTTAATAATTACAAATATTCCGCAAAATTTTTTAAAATTAAGTTACTAGATTTACGTACGTAGTTACACTATAGTAAAATTTTAAGTAGCAGAAGACAGGCTTAGCTCCAGTATACTAGACTAGTCTTATTATATCCCCCTTGCTTACCAGTGTTATTGTTTGCATGCTATGATTTTTGAAATAATGAAAGGCTAATAATAAAATAGTCAACAAGCTTGATTATTATATTTCTTGTATATATAATATTTTTAGAGGCATGGTTCATTTTAATTTTAACCATGCCTTTAAAAAATTAAATATACAAGAATTAAAATAATCAAGCTTGTTGATTATTTTATTGTTAATTTATAGTGTGTGTAATTCAAAATAAAATTGTGATTGTGATTGTGATTGTGACTGTGTTTGTGTTTGTGTTTGTGTTTGTGTTTGTGTTTGTGTTTGTGTTTGTGTTTGTGTTTGTGTTTGTGTTTGTGTTTGTGTTTGTGTTTGTGTTTGTGTTTGTGTTTAACGAGCTTGAATATTTTATTTCTTGTATGTTTCATTTTTTCACAGGCATTATTAAAAATAAAATTAACCATGCCTCTGAAAAAGTAAAGTAGCCAAGATTTAAAATATTCAAGCTCGTTCATTATTTTATCTGTTGTATAAGTATTTGTTTCAGAAGCATGGTTATAAAATAAAATATGTACATATCAATAAATATATGCAATGCATATTAATACATTGCAAGACTTGAAAGAACTGTTTCATTCTATTGTATAACCATGCCTCTGAAACAAATAATTACACAAGACTTTAAATAATAAATCTTGTTGATTATTTTATTGTCAGCTTACAGGGACTAAAAGTGATTATAAGTTAACAATAAAATAATCAACAAGATTTATTATTCAAATTCTTGTGTAATTATTTGTTTCAGAGGCATGGATATACAATAAAATGAACCAGTTTTTCTTAAGACTTGCAATGTTTTAATATGCATTGTGAATATTTATTTGAATTGACATTTTTATTTTATAATCATGCCTCTAAAACAAATACTCACACAAAAGTGTAATTACTTTGTCAGATGCATCATGTAACAGGCTGTCGTTTAGTCGATAATCTCCTAAAAGTGCCCGTATTTCAACTGTACGAAGCCTTGTTATCTATGCGCTTGATGCGCATTAACCTACCTTACCTCGGAGTGCGCCTGCGCAGAGTCTCTTCAAAGTTCCGAGTTGGGTTCCCCCAACTCGCCACTTGGCGGCGCTGTCGCTCTTGCTAGTAGCGCTCGTGCGGCCGCTATCGGAACCTAGATTGAGGATTCCCGCCTAACGTCTCACACACTTCGTGCTGCGTTACCGGCGAATTCGAATACAATGTAAACAAAGCTGGGCGCGACCTCCGGACAAAGGATTAAACACAATAACGGAAACTCGTTTAAATGGAAAACCACGAATGATTTATTTAAGAAAATCAATTACACGGAGGGTATGCCGAGAGTCTCACGCACGCACGCGTGAATGACAACACGCTAATCGAGAGAGAGAGAAAGAAAACCGCGATTATCGCGAACTACCTACTCGCTCGCAACAACAAATTCTTCGCGCTCGCTGCGCGGATTCGCACGCCAAATTGTTACAACAATTAGAAAGGGGAAGGTGCACCTACCGCAACGACGGCGTGGATACGGTGGCCAACCGTATCCGAATAACACGCTGTTACTCGCTGTTCCGCTGCTTGCTGCACCACTCGATTACTGTCGCTGCTGTTGTTGTTGTCGCTATTGTCGTTGCCGTTGTTGATGCTGCTGCTGTTGCTGCTATCGCAGTCACTGCTACTGCTATTGCTGCTGCAGCTGCACTCTCACCCACTCACGCAATGTCACCAGGAAAAGTCAACGGCAAATACGAAAAACTTCGAAACGGGTGGAGGTTAGGCGCGCTAGCTGACTGAGTGTCACAGTCGTACTGCCGGTTGCTACCTCCCCTCCCGGTCAATGCCCCTTACGCGCTCTCTCTCTCGCGAACCGAGCGCGGCTACTTACATTTAGCCGCTCGTTAACCTCGCGCGAGTCACACGATTTTCGGCAATCGTTGCAGCCCCCTCCTAGCTTCGAACTACCGGATCGAACTACCCAATTGACTCGCGACCCCAAGGATAGGATTGGAAAAGGAGAGAAACCAACACATCCTATTCTCAGTATATACATTTTATTGGCCCACCCCGGGCCACCAATGCCCCCCCGTCACCGGCCGGAGCCCCCTGGCGCCTTGTGCCTGGGGTAGCGCCAGTGCTCCGCCTTGTTGGGGCACTTTGATGTGGTGGTGATGCCGGGGTGGCCGCAGATGTAGCAGCCTCTTCCCGGTCGCCTGACGAGGCTGGGCTCCGCTCCCTGGCCCTGGCTCCCTGCGGGCTGCTGGGGCGGCGTGGCTGCTGACGCCGGGGCGGCGATAAAAGTAACGCCGCCCACCGTGGCGGATGTGCGTCCCCCTACGGTTCGCACCACCACGGTAGGGTCGGAAACCGACCCGTCCACGCGGACCACGAATTCCTGCCCGGCGCCGGGGGGCCCCGACGCTCTCTTGTGTTGAGCCTTGGTCGGGGGCCTGGCTGGAGCCCTGGCCGCATCCCTGCTCGTCGGGGCCGCCGGTGGCAACACTGCCGGCGGGCCCGCGGCCTCTGGGGACTCCAGCCCCCGGTCAACGCGCTGGAGGGCCTCTCCGTAGGCCCTCTGCCGCCGGACTACAGGAGCCCACTCCCCCAGCATTTCCTGGGCGCCTCGGAAATCGAGGAACTCCCCCAGGTGGGCGTGCACCTGGCGCTGGAGTTCCCCGACAAACTCCCAGGCGTTCTCGAGTTCCTGGAGGCCTAACCTCACGTGCCTCCAGGTATTCTCGAGACCCACCTGCTGGGGGACTCGTGGGTGGGTGCAGACCCAGTGCTGGCTGCCGCAGGCCTCCCTTGGCCCGGGGCACTGGGTTGAGCTCTCCACCGTGGACGCGCTCGACCCTTGGGTCTGCGTACCCTGGTCTCGCATGGACTGAGACCGACGGCCCTCTTCGGATGGACCGTCGGTCTGGGTGGATACTTCCCGGGTTTGGGGCCTAGAGGTTTGGGCCCTCATGCCTTCCCGGAGGAAGTCATCCACCCGCTGACGTGAGCGGCCCTCTCGAGCGGTCGCCTCGACCTGGGCCCGGACAAATCTTCGTAAGTCGCCGATCAGCCGATCGGCGCCCGGGCCCAACCCCAGGTCGAGTAGCAGCTGGGTGGCCGTCTCGAGGGCCTCCTCACTGATGACCAGCTTCCTCTCCATCTGTAAAAGAGAAGAAGTGGGGTCAAGGGATTTCTCAGGTTTAGCCCTTAACCTAACCTACGCAGCGTCACGCCCGACACTATCGCCTACGAGGACGTCCCGGTCCCCGGCGCACTCCTCGCGAACATGGCCCATTTGCGGGGGTAGCTGGCAGTACCACCTTCCGCACGTGCTGAGCGGTTTTACGTGGTCTGCCCCTTCCCCTTACCGCATTGCCATCCAGGTCGTCTCCACCTGGCTCTCGAGGTTCGCCCGCGGGGTTTTTGCGCGGCCTTCCTCGGCCCCGCTTAACCGGCGCCTCGATCGGTACTTCAGGAGCCTCCGCGGGCTTCTCACGCTCGTTCGAGGGGGCTGCATTCGCGACGCGCTCGCATATCGGATCCTCGCTGGATTCCTCGATCTTCGCTGGCGGGTCGCCTACGCCCTCCTCTTCGTCCAACGGTGCTGAGTCCCCGCCTCCTGGCTCCTCGTTGTCCTCATCCGAAAAGGGGCCGAGATAGGGCTTGAGGTCCTTGGCGTGGATTAGCTCGGGCAACTCTTCCTGCTGGTTACCTAGGCGGTAGGTATTCGTGCCACATACCTCCTGAACTACATAGGGACCAGCATACTTCGGCGCCAACTTCGCCGAAACGCCCTGAGCTGCGGAAGACAGGATGCGGTTCCGCCTCCACACCCAGTCCCCAACCCTAAAGTCGGCCTGACGTCTCTTCCGGTTGTAATAGACCGCCTGACGGTCCGCCTCCTCCCTAGACTTAGAGCCAGCGCGTTCCCATAAGTTGGGCAACCGGCGCATGTGCTCACCCCATTCGATCTGTTCTTGGCCCTCGGAAGCTTCCCGAGCCAACTGATCCTGGGCCCTCTTGAAGGTCGAGGGGGGAGTGGGCTGTCTACCGAAGACCAGCATGGCCGGGCTGTATCCTGTCGCGCTGTGAGTTGCCGAGTTCAACGCGAAGTTGAACTCTGGCAGGTGCTCATCCCAGCTCTTATGGTCACGCTCCACGTACGACATGAGCATGACCTTGAGGGTTCTGTTCACTCGCTCGGTTGGGTTCGCCTGCGGGTGGTAAACTGGGGTCAGGGCGCGTCGGATGCCATTTTTCATCAAATAGGCATCGACCTCTTGATTTTTAAATTCGGTCCCGTTGTCCGAAAGAAAAATCTCGGGCGCGCCGAACCTGGTTACCACCCTCTCGTGCAATTCCCGTACGATGGTCCTTCCGTTGGCCTTGCGTACGGGTACACATTCCACCCACCGAGTGAACAGGTCTATGAATACCAAGATATATTCAAACCCTCTCGAGCTCTTTGGGAAAGGGCCAGTAATGTCACTGGCCACTACCTGCCAGGGTCGCGAGACCTCTCGACGACCCATCAGCCCGCAAGGCGGCCTTTGCTCTGCCTTGCATTGCTGACATACCGGGCAACTCCGCACGTACTCTCTGACCTGATCGTACATCTTTGGCCAGAAATACAGGTGCCTAGCCCTGGAGAACGTTCGTTCTCTCCCCTGGTGTCCCGCTGCCGGCGCATCATGTACCTCCTCAAGTACTTGATGCCTCTTCTCGGCAGGAACCACAAGCTTCCAGGCTTCCTCGTTGTCGATGGATCCTTCGCTCTCCTCAGCCGGATGGTAATGGTACAGTCTCCCACCCACTACCTTCCAGGTAGGCTGAGAATGTGGGTCCTGGCATACCTCTCTGTACCTTTGAAGGTACCAGGCATCGGCGGTTTCCGGCTGATGCGTCATGGCACCCACTTCTACCACCCCCTCCTCATAGGCCCCAGATAAAGCGTCTGGCACCACGTTGAGGTCTCCTTTTCGATACTCGATATCGAAAACCTGTCCTTGTAGCGCTAGCGCCCAACGCGCTAGCCTTCCTGTAGGATTCCTCATACTGTGGAGCCACCTAAGGCAACTATGATCGGTGATGACTTTGAAGTGGTGCCCCTCGACATATGGCCGGAACTTTCCGATAGCCCATACTACTGCCAGGCATTCTCTTTCGGAGACTGTATAGTTCCTTTCCGCGCTGTTTAAGGAGCGACTGGCGTACTCTATTACGCGCTCCTGTCCATCGACTTCTTGCGTCAATACCGCGCCTATCCCACTATCGCTCGCGTCAGTTTGTAACACGAACTGCGCGTTGGGATCTGGCGACTGCAAGATCGGTGCCGAGACCATTGCGTCTCGCAACCGTTCGAAAGCCTGCTCCTGTTCCTGCTGCCAAGCAAATGGGACGCTCTTCTTCGTCAGGCGGTTTATCGGTTCAGCGATGGTTGCGAAGTCGGGTATGAAGCGACGATACCACGACATCATCCCCATGAATCGCTTCACCTGTCTGATCGTCCGTGGTACTGGGTACTCCATTATGGGCTTGATCTTCTCTGGATCTGGCCTTACCCCTTCACGGTTCACTAGGACCCCCAGGTACTTGACTTCCGACTTACAGAAGTGGCTCTTGGTCTTATTCACAGTGAGGCCCGCACCCAGGATTCGTTGTAAAACCAATCCCAGGTGTCGCTTATGCTCCTCAAAAGACGGCGAGATAATAATCACGTCGTCGAGGTACGCAAAGGCGAAAGGATCTAAATCCGGGCCAATCACTCTGTCCATCAACCTCTGGAAAGTCGCGCCGGCGTAGGACAATCCAAAGGGCATTCTCTTGAACTGAAAATGCCCCAGGCCGGGGACTGTAAACGCCGTAATTGGGCGCGACTCCTTTTTGAGAGGTATCTGGTGGTACGCGCTACTCAAGTCCAGCGTCGAGATGAACTTAGCATCCCTGATCCTTCGCAGGATGTCGCTCATGAAGGGTAATGGGTAGGCGTCCGGCTTGGTTACTGCGTTTACCTTCTGGTAATTTACGCAGAACCGGTATTTGCCGTCTGCCTTCTTAACCATCACCACTGGACTTGACCACCCGCTGGTTGCTGGTTCAATGACGTCGTTGTCCAGCATGGCCTTGACCAGCGCGTGCATTTCGTCTCGCACCCTGTCGGAGACCGGGTAGTATTTCTGTTTACAGGGTCGAGCGTCTCCGATGTCTATCTCATGCTCGACCCCCACAGCACAGCCTAAACACTCACCTCCGTCTGGAATTAATCCGTCGACGAGGCTAGCCACTTCTTGGCGCTGTGCTTCCGTGGCTTCTACCAGGCCTACGGGTGCGAGGCACGACGTACCAGTGACGCTTGCCACTTCTAACGGTACCGCCACTTTGGCTTTTGCCAAGTACAGCTGGTCCGTGTCAGGGTTCAGGTTGGCGCTGAATTCCCTTACGAAATTCGCGCCGACGTAGCAGTCATCAGACAGCAGTGGCGTTATAGCGACCCTTACATCTTTTGTGATTCCCCCTACCGTGAAGGGGAAAATCACATGACCCAGGATGGGACACGGACGGCCGTCAGCGAGCTTCGCATCTCCCGCTCGAGTGACGTCCAGGCCCAGTCCCATATCAGATGCCAACCTTAGCCCGAGTTGACCCATCACCGTTGATGAGGCCCCGGTGTCGTAGAGTGCCCTTAATTTATAGGCACCTATTCCCACCTGAAGCCACCACCTGGTCTCATCCTCGGGTCTGTACCTGCGGGGAGCTTTCGCCGTCCCTCTCCCCTCTGTGGACGGGGGGCTTCCACGGCTCTTCTTGCCTTGGGCAGCCGCTACTCGCGTCGATGTGCTCTTTCCCGCAGGTGTCTGGGTCGCCGGCGTATCCTCCGGAGCGTCAGGTGGTCTCCTGGATCTTTTGGGTCCGGTGGTCTCCTCTCCGGCCCACTCAAACCCCTGCTCCACCACCTGAATCCGGCCTCCGTATCCTTCGAGGATACAAAATGCCCGGTCACCCAGATCAGGCATCTGTTCGGTCGCTGTCGCTTCTAATGCCGCTGTCCTGCTGGGTCTCGTGGGGTCCGATACCCCTGTCGAGACCTCCCTGAACCCTGAGGTCGTTGACGGGCCTCTGCCACGCTCAAACGACCTGCGACGAGAGGCCACCTTTACTGGGGACGCGGAGGGGACCTCCGTCCTCCGCTTCCCTGCCCGTTTCCCTTGTTGCAATCCGGGCAGTACCTTCTGGTAAAGCCCAGTTTGCCACAAGACGAGCACTTGATGGGTTGGGAGTAATCTATTTTCCTCCGCTGACCCTCTCGTCGCTGGCCAGGAGACCCTGGGGGGGTTTTATTCCTCCCCTTTTCTTGCGGCCGACCCCTCGGCCGCCTGGGAGAGTTAGCCTTCCTCTCCTTAAAGTACCGGTCCATATCGCGCCGCAGGGTCGCAATCTGCGACGACAGATCCTCAATGGGGTCTGTTGCCTGCGTCGCAGCGATTGTGGGCCGGTCCTCGGGTCTCTTGGCCGGGGTTTTAACCGGTGACTCGGGTTGCCGCTGCTCCCTACCCCGAGGCTTGCTGGTCATGGCCGCCGTACGGGGTCCTGCCCGGGGTGGTGGTGCCTTAGCTGGCACCCCCATGTGCTCGGGGTACAACGTGGACGTTGGCTCCAACCTGGTCCTCGGGCGCTCGTCGTCCCGCAAAGCGGTCTCAATTTCGGTCGCCCGGGCATGGAATTCGTCCACGTTGGAGAATGCATTCCTCCGCAGCTGCATCCGGATGGCGGGTAGGAGATTTGCATATAGCAAATCCAACTGCCTCTGCTCTGGTAACGGCGGACGCAGCTGGGCTAACATGAAGAGAAGGTGGCAGGCATATTCTCGTACCAGCTCTCCTTTCTCCTGGTACCGAGCTTGGGCCTCTTGCAGCAACCTTTGTTGCTGAAGCTCGCTCGACCCAAACCAACGTCGAGCGCCTGCCACGAAGTCGGCGTAACTTCTCCATTTAAGCTTGTTAAGCTCGTACCAGGTCCTCGCTACGCCTTCGAGGAGCTCTGATACCGAGCACAAGATTTCGCCATCTGTTAGCCCAGAACCTGCGCGTAGATCTTCTAGCCTCGACAAGAAGGTGTCTACGCACTCTGAGGCCGTGCCAGAGTATCGCAGCTTCCACCCTCTCACAATCCTACCCGCGTCCCGAGTCGCGTAGTACCCTGACGCCGCATTAGCGTCGTACCAGGCGGATCCTTCGGTGGTTGCCTGCCTTTCATCCATGTCGGCGTCTCTTGGTCCTCTTCTCGGTGGCTGCTCCATCCTTGAAGGCACCTGCCTTTGGGGAGCCTCTCGAGGTTCGCCAGGGGTCGGTCGCTGGGGTTCCGGGGTACTACCCGGTACACTTGGGTCGTAGTGGCACGTATACGTGGATTGGAAATCCACGGTTCTCCTGGGCCGCTCTGGTACGACCGTTCGTCGACCGGTGGGGTCCCTGTTTCTCAACTGCTGGACCTCCACCTGCAGAGCGGTGACCTGGTCACTCCACCGTGCGCATACTTGGTCGTGCCTTTCCAGCATCTCAAGTATGCGGTTGATCCCGACACGGTTGCGCTCGATTTCCTCTTTCAATCGTTCAGTTACGCACCGTTCCTCTTCTTCTTCCTGAGGCTGTAACTCCTCATTCTCGAAGCGTCGGGCTCTTCGCCTATCTGGCGATCCGGTGGAGCCCTTGTGCTCACCTTCGACCCCCTCCGTGGGCCCCTTAACCTCGCCGGTCCCCCCTTCCTC
The DNA here is from genome assembly GCF_024137745.1 of Phymastichus coffea. NCBI lineage: Eukaryota > Metazoa > Arthropoda > Insecta > Hymenoptera > Eulophidae > Phymastichus > Phymastichus coffea. The sequence goes on along the minus strand of NW_026706826.1, from coordinate 5,500,594 downwards.
TGCGGGCTCTCGCTCCCCCATCTCGCTCTGGCTCTCCTCTTCGAGGTTCTCGTAGACGGCGAGAGTCCGCGTTAGGTTCGCCTCCACCGCCTCATCTCTATATAGCAGCATGAGTGGGTGGGCGACAAGATCCTCGGCGTCGGCTGCTTCCAACTCGCGTCGCTTGGTCTCCAGCCACCTCTCGCGGCTCCGTCGCCTGCGTTGTGTGGCCTCCCTATCCAACGCCGCTCCTTGGAAGTCTAGGTCGATGTACTCGCCTAGCAACCAATATGCTAATCGGACTGCCTGCATCAGCCTAGGACCATCTGTGCGCAACTCCAGTTGCGTCAGGTATCTGTCCAGCTGTGTCGAAGGCAGTTCCGAAGCCCACCGGGTTATCGCGTCGGCGGTATCCTCCATGACGCTTATGCTGGGGCGTAGGTGACGGTTGAGGTTAATTTACCCTAGTCGACCACTACCGCCTCCTATCGCCCAAGGCGCGAGCGGGGTGTTGCGATTATTATCGCCAACCACCCAATTACGCCTTTATTCACAAGGCAACAATACGCGTGGCTTGTGGGTGTGTGCAGGTATCGCGCACTCTAAGGAAGTTCGAACTTCCGCTTCGCAACTACCTGCCTATAGGTGGAGGCTAACTGTTTGTTAGCTCCACCGGGTTAGTTAATCTAACCCTACACACACCCCTATTCCGCGCTCTGCTGGTACTGTCGCTCGGTGACTCACCCCCACTTAATTACCTTAATGTGTAATTAAAACACTTAAAAAAGTAAAAAGTTAACCTATATACCCTTAGTCACCTTTTATTTTCTCGTTAGAGCGACTACGGACGTCTCTTCGACCCTTGGGGTTAGTGTGCTCTCGGCTCACAAAAGCAGGTATTATTGGGTCGGAGAGGCGTCTTTCCCCTACCGCAGAGCACGTACCGAACGAGCCACGCGCTATTTTACCCGCTCGCACCTTATTACGCGCGCGCGCAAACGTCTCTCTCTCGCGCGCGTTGCTCTCTTTATTTGTGCACTTTCCCTCGTGTGTGAGTCCTAAATTAGTTGGGCGCCATGTAACAGGCTGTCGTTTAGTCGATAATCTCCTAAAAGTGCCCGTATTTCAACTGTACGAAGCCTTGTTATCTATGCGCTTGATGCGCATTAACCTACCTTACCTCGGAGTGCGCCTGCGCAGAGTCTCTTCAAAGTTCCGAGTTGGGTTCCCCCAACTCGCCACTTGGCGGCGCTGTCGCTCTTGCTAGTAGCGCTCGTGCGGCCGCTATCGGAACCTAGATTGAGGATTCCCGCCTAACGTCTCACACACTTCGTGCTGCGTTACCGGCGAATTCGAATACAATGTAAACAAAGCTGGGCGCGACCTCCGGACAAAGGATTAAACACAATAACGGAAACTCGTTTAAATGGAAAACCACGAATGATTTATTTAAGAAAATCAATTACACGGAGGGTATGCCGAGAGTCTCACGCACGCACGCGTGAATGACAACACGCTAATCGAGAGAGAGAGAAAGAAAACCGCGATTATCGCGAACTACCTACTCGCTCGCAACAACAAATTCTTCGCGCTCGCTGCGCGGATTCGCACGCCAAATTGTTACAACAATTAGAAAGGGGAAGGTGCACCTACCGCAACGACGGCGTGGATACGGTGGCCAACCGTATCCGAATAACACGCTGTTACTCGCTGTTCCGCTGCTTGCTGCACCACTCGATTACTGTCGCTGCTGTTGTTGTTGTCGCTATTGTCGTTGCCGTTGTTGATGCTGCTGCTGTTGCTGCTATCGCAGTCACTGCTACTGCTATTGCTGCTGCAGCTGCACTCTCACCCACTCACGCAATGTCACCAGGAAAAGTCAACGGCAAATACGAAAAACTTCGAAACGGGTGGAGGTTAGGCGCGCTAGCTGACTGAGTGTCACAGTCGTACTGCCGGTTGCTACCTCCCCTCCCGGTCAATGCCCCTTACGCGCTCTCTCTCTCGCGAACCGAGCGCGGCTACTTACATTTAGCCGCTCGTTAACCTCGCGCGAGTCACACGATTTTCGGCAATCGTTGCAATCATTATAAAATAAAAATGTAAATATCATTAAATATTTGCAATGCATGTAAATACATTGCAAATATTTAATAATACTGTCATTTTTATTTTGTAATGATGCCGCTGAAAAAATAATTACAATTTAAATAATCAAGCTCGTTAATTATTTTATTGTCAGCTTATAGCAACTAAAGTGATTATAAGCTAACAATAAAATAATCAACAAGTTTTATTATTTTACCTCTTGTGAAAGTATTTGTTTCAGAAGCATGGTTATAAAATAAAGTATGTACATATCATTAAATATTTGCAATGCATATTAATACATTGCAAGACTTGAAAGAACTGTTTCATTTTATTGTGTAACCATGCCTCTGAAACAAATAATTACACAAGGCTTTAAATAATAAATCTTGTTGATTATTTTATTGTCAGCTTATAGGGACTAAAACTGATTATAAGTTAACAATAAAATAATCAACAAGATTTATTATTTAAATTCTTGTGTAATTATTTGTTTCAGAGGCATGGACATACAATAAAATGAACCAGTTTTTCTAAAGACTTGCAATGTTTTAATATGCATTGTGAATATTTATTTGAATTGACATTTTTATTTTATAATCATGCCTCTAAAACAAATACTCACACAAAAGTGTAATTACTTTGTCAGATGCATCATTATAAAATAAAAATGTAAATATCATTAAATATTTGCAATGCATGTAAATACATTGCAAATATTTAATAATACTGTCATTTTTATTTTGTAATGATGCCTCTGAAAAAATAATTACAATTTAAATAATCAAGCTCGTTGATTATTTTATTGTCAGCTTATAGCAACTAAAGTGATTATAAGCTAACAATAAAATAATCAACAAGTTTTATTATTTTAACTCTTGTGTAAGTATTTGTTTCAGAAGCATGGTTATAAAATAAAGTATGTACATATCATTAAATATTTGCAATGCATATTAATACATTGCAAGACTTGAAAGAACTGTTTCATTTTATTGTGTAACCATGCCTCTGAAACAAATAATTACACAAGGCTTTAAATAATAAATCTTGTTGATTATTTTATTGTCAGCTTATAGGGACTAAAACTGATTATAAGTTAACAATAAAATAATCAACAAGATTTATTATTTAAATTCTTGTGTAATTATTTGTTTCAGAGGCATGGACATACAATAAAATGAACCAGTTTTTCTTAAGACTTGCAATGTTTTAATATGCATTGTGAATATTTATTTGAATTGACATTTTTATTTTATAATCATGCCTCTATAACAAATACTCACACAAAAGTGTAATTACTTTGTCAGATGCATCATTATAAAATAAAAATGTAAATATCATTAAATATTTGCAATGCATGTAAATACATTGCAAATATTTAATAATACTGTCATTTTTATTTTGTAATGATACCTCTGAAAAAATAATTACAATTTAAATAATCAAGCTCGTTGATTATTTTATTGTCAGCTTATAGCAACTAAAGTGATTATAAGCTAACAATAAAATAATCAACAAGTTTTATTATTTTAACTCTTGTGTAAGTATTTGTTTCAGAAGCATGGTTATAAAATAAAGTATGTACATATCATTAAATATTTGCAATGCATATTAATACATTGCAAGACTTGAAAGAACTGTTTCATTTTATTGTGTAACCATGCCTCTGAAACAAATAATTACACAAGGCTTTAAATAATAAATCTTGTTGATTATTTTATTGTCAGCTTATAGGGACTAAAACTGATTATAAGTTAACAATAAAATAATCAACAAGATTTATTATTTAAATTCTTGTGTAATTATTTGTTTCAGAGGCATGGACATACAATAAAATGAACCAGTTTTTCTTAAGACTTGCAATGTTTTAATATGCATTGTGAATATTTATTTGAATTGACATTTTTATTTTATAATCATGCCTCTAAAACAAATACTCACAAAAAAGTATAATTACTTTGTCAGATGCATCATTATAAAATAAAAATGTAAATATCATTAAATATTTGCAATGCATGTAAATACATTGCAAATATTTAATAAAACTGTCATTTTTATTTTGTAATGATGCCTCTGAAAAAATAATTACAATTTAAATAATCAAGCTCGTTGATTATTTTATTGTCAGCTTATAGCAACTAAAGTGATTATAAGCTAACAATAAAATAATCAACAAGTTTTATTATTTTAACTCTTGTGTAAGTATTTGTTTCAGAAGCATGGTTATAAAATAAAGTATGTACATATCATTAAATATTTGCAATGCATATTAATACATTGCAAGACTTGAAAGAACTGTTTCATTTTATTGTGTAACCATGCCTCTGAAACAAATAATTACACAAGGCTTTAAATAATAAATCTTGTTGATTATTTTATTGTCAGCTTATAGGGACTAAAACTGATTATAAGTTAACAATAAAATAATCAACAAGATTTATTATTTAAATTCTTGTGTAATTATTTGTTTCAGAGGCATGGACATACAATAAAATGAACCAGTTTTTCTTAAGACTTGCAATGTTTTAATATGCATTGTGAATATTTATTTGAATTGACATTTTTATTTTATAATCATGCCTCTTAAACAAATACTCACAAAAAAGTATAATTACTTTGTCAGATGCATCATTATAAAATAAAAATGTAAATATCATTAAATATTTGCAATGCATATAAATACATTGCAAATATTTAATAAAACTGTCATTTTTATTTTGTAATGATGCCTCTGAAAAAATAATTACACAAGACTTTGAATAATAAATCTTGTTGATTATTTTATTGTCAGCTTATAGGGACTAAAACTGATTATAAGTTAACTTTTAAGTTTTAACTTTTAACTTATAAGTTACTTTGGCTACCAGCCTTCCATTTGCACTCCAATCCGTCACCCGGAGAGAGGTAGAGGAGGATGTTCTTGCTGAAGTACGTTCATGGGGCTCCGGCCCTGATGGCCTTTCTCTCAGCATCCTTTCTCTAGCCTCGCATTCTCTTGGGCCGCACTACAGTACTCTTCAATCGTTCGCTTTCTTACGGGGTTTTTCCAGCCTCAACAAACCAGGCAGGCTTTCGTGATGGTCATTCCACTGAATCAGCCCTACTTGGCCTACTCGATGATGTTCGGTTGGCCATTTAGAGACGATATATCACCATCCTGCTTCTCTTCGATTTCTTGACGACCTTTGACACCATTCTTGACGACCTGCTACTGCGGTTCTTCAACTACCTGGCCCATAGGCTACAGGCGCTGGATGACGAGATTGGTGTTGTCTCCGGGTGGTTGAGCTCCTCTACAGGGGTCCCACCGAAAAGCGTTTTAGGTCTTCACCTTTTTGCTATTTTCATCAATGACTTTTTAAGATTACTCCGCTTCGCTAATGATACAATATACGCCGATGATACGCAAATTTATATATATTGCTTTTCGCCCGACATCCTCGACCGCATCTCAAGGGCACAGCACGACGCTGGCGTGGTTATGGAGTGAGCGGCTGTAAATGGTCTCAGATTGAACGTGGTCGAGACTAAGGTCATAATTCATGGCAGTGAGCTCTACGTTTTCAGAATTGACCTAGATATGTTATTTAAAATTATCGTTAATGGGCTGCTGGTTCCCTACTCTCCGACAATAAAGCCTGTATGTAACTCTCTCGCCCACGCTTCAATGAAAGCACCAATACCTTAACGGTGGTCCACAAGGTCCATTGGTCACTGCATTCTGGGATGTTTCACCTCAGATCGTTGTTCGTCACTCTAACGAGAAACTTGTTCCAGTTCCTGATCTTCCCGCACTTCATCTACGCGTCCGGTTCGTAGTTCTCATGGACGTCGACAAAATTCGCATGGCTGAACTTCAGTTCGCTCACAATGCGTGTGTCTATTTTGTGGTGGACTAAATACCCTTTATCCCGACCAGTGACCTATTCACCCAACACCCAAACCTACGTCTTTTTTCAGAGGCTTAAGCTGGGCTGGTTGATGCTGAGTTTACAAGAGCAAATAGCTCTTACGAGGCTGCTTTACAAGGTGGTTTGAAGTTCGGCTCTGAAGTATCTCCCTCGAAACGTCCTCATCCGCCGTTCACTTCGAAATCCATCAATTACCTTCAATGTTCGAGCCTCTCGTACTGAGGCCTTGAAATACTCATTCGGGTATCAACTCATGGAAAAACCAGCTGAGTGTTACTAATTTTAATCCCGACAGTCAGGAACTAGTGGCATGGTTTTTCTTGATTTTTTTTCTTCTCGTGGTGAATCAACTTGATATGAGGATCGGCGCATATTGCCCCTCGTTTATCTGTCTTTCAACTTAGCGGCCTTAACACATACTGCCGCGTACTTGAGCAAACCTAGACGTTACCTGAGTTATAAGTTTACAAGCAGTCCAGAAATGTCTTCTCTAAAATCTGTACATAATAAATTGTAGGTATCGTTAGAGCGTCACTATTTTATTCTCTCTTTGTAAACTCGCGCCTGTAATGCATACTTCCATCTATATCTACCTTAAGTAATTAGTTTTAAGTTTTTATCGGTCATCTATCTATTCATAAATCGCAAGGTTGGTACGGTACACTTATTTTGGCTACCCTTTTAGCAAGACACTCCTAGCTCTACCATGACCTGTAATTAGCCGCATACAGTAAAAAGTTAAGCTATTGCCATTCCTCGCTTTTTTCTTTAGTCAAACGTGAGATCCACTAACTCGTTCCGCAATTTTACAGCATTGTGCTTTTATATATTGTAACGAATGATTCGATCACTCAAAAATGTTGTAACGATTAAATGGGATTTTTCTTAAGTTCAAATAAAATACATCCCCGATTTGAGCGCAAACAAATTATTTAAATTACACAGATAGGAGGTAACATGCTGCAGCCCTTAAGAGCGTATTGGGAAAACATACCCACGCGATCACGAGGAAGAGAACTACTATAGGTGACAGAAATAAGACTGACAAATCCCTTGCACACGAAATACATTAAATATACATTTATTACACACTCTCAAAAATGAAAATAAAAATAATCCGGCGAAACAAACAAAACGGACGGCGCATCATCCAGCAATCCGTGCGACCACGGGTGTTGTTAATGCACAAAGATCGCACTATTGCTGACCGTTGGCATTATAATAGCCCGGACATACGGCTCTGAAATACATGAGTGAGAGACGACATTGCCACACACAAATAACTCATGGTGTCGCGCTGCCCTCCATTACTTTGATGCTGCTGTCGGTGTTGTTGTTATGCAGTTGCTGCTGATACCGCTGTCGCTGCTGGTGTTATATAGTTGCTCTCGTTGCTATCATTGTTTTAGTGGCTACTGACGAAGCTATACTTGCTATAATAGAGGTCAGCTGGAAACTGCCGAAAATTTTACAGCTGACCGCAAAGCCGAAATAGATCGCCTCTTTCTCGCTCTACTTACTCTTTCGAATTCGGTCTAGTCGCTGCCAACACTTTGAATAATAGGTGAGCCAAAAATAAGGGTGTGCTAATGATGCACACACCATCACACCTCGGAGACATCAGTCTAAACCGGAAGAGAGAGTTTAAAACGTAAAATTCGGCCGAAGTCAATTCTTTATTACGTCTTTAGCATTTCCTTTATTTTCGAAATATTTCGCTCAAATCACATATTTATGATTGTTTCTGTATTAAGATTGTGTTTATTATTTTGCTTATGTAGGACTTGCATAGTAATCAACAATTTATTTATTTTTAAGTTATTGGAAAAGTGATTTTAAAAAAAAAATTTTTTTTACAAAAGCGCAATTAACTTCTTCTTTTAATTTATTTTTTGTATTAAAGTAATACATTTTCTATAGCCTAACATATATGTTTCTAACAAGCAATCTGAAATCGCATGTTTCTACTACGATTTCTAAAGATTTCTACTGTTTCAATGTATGTTACTGAAACTAAATTAAGGTGCACAGTTTGTTTGCTTTCTTTCTGTTTTTATTAATAACAATTTAAAAATTGTAGATACGGTATGGAATTCAGAACGTTCAGTGGATTGACAGATGTATATTTAACGGTAGATGAAGAAGTTGAGATCCACAACCAATTGTTTTTTCTGATGAACATTGGTATATTAGAGTACCGAGAAGAAACATATAATCCGAAAGCTCTTAAAAAAAAATGCTTAAAATTTATAACTAGGGAATTAAATAATAATAGATGGATTTCCCGTAAGCTTTTTGGTGAGTCAGATAGTATAGTTGTGTCGTTAAAATTTATCAAGAATATATATAATTGATATATATACATCTTGTATATATATTATTGATAAATATATACATAAGATGTCCCCTTGACTATAACTTGACGTCAAACGTATTCTTGGATGTGATTTTAAAGGTCATTGCCAGATAAACGTTTTTTATTTTAAATAAGAATCTTTATATTTTACGTTCAAAGGTACTATGGTTCACACTAAGATTCTATAATATACAAATTTTTATTTTCATTCCGCATTCGGAATAAACGGGAAACTATATAGATGAGTTTTGCTGTGATTAGTCATTTTTCGTACATCGTTCTACCACGTGTTGGGCTGTTTATTGTTTGGCACTAATTTAAGCTGTCAAGAGATCTCACTTATAACTTACTGCTTATCGTGGCATTGATAGGACCTTTCACAGAAAAAGGTAATCGACAGATATACTTGTTACGTAGAATAAATTTTTATATCTTAAATAAGCATAAAAGTTATGGTCTGTTGGTCAGTAAATAGTCTCCCGGTCATTTGTTCTCATTTTCTCAGACAGTTGCTTTCTTCTTGGAATAGATGTAGATTATCTGAAGCCCCACCAAGGTTGCAATCTATCGGACGCATGTGCGCGATCTCACTGCCTCCCATGTATGGTCCCATGCTGCGTACACAACTATCTATCTTCTTCACTCTCGCGCTCGTCGTATCTTCTCTATTCGAGTTTGCGCTGTGATATCATCTATTACTTCGACGAATCTAATAGAAAGACATGTTTTTTTAGTAAATACGTGTATATAACACATGCTTATAATCTTGCAGCATCGGATGGTTATGGAAAAGAGAGTGAAAATATAGGAAGTACTCTTAAGTGATAACTACTGAAATACTTACAAATTGTTATTGTGTTTTAAAAATAATAGTGTACACATTGAACATTTGATTCATAATTAGGTGGGAGCATTTGTAGTATATAACTTTACCTTGACTGGATGAAGCTCTACTGAAATTTTTCCTTACTAACTGCATCGCTACATTGTTTTGCCTTGACACACGCACGCGTACATAAACGTACCTTCTTTAGAGACTGCAAGATCTTACAGCTGGTTATGTTTACAGTGAAGTCCCTTGACTACTTAGATCAGTGCAAATAAACATATAGTTCAACATACTCAATAAAGAATACGCACTTAAATTGTATATTTCATGTATATTCCATGATCTTAAAGTGTCATTCGTAGATCCTACATATCTTATCTAAACGTAGAATTTTCTGCTCTTTCTGAATCTGGGGTCAAAAATATACGTTCTTATTTTGAAAAACAAAGGTATACCTTGAAATAATCTTTAAAATCACATCCAAGGACGACGCTCAACGTCATTGTCAGTGGAGTCTTTGTGAACTATACAACTTTTATCTGAAATATTTTTCAAATGTCATCATTTAATAGTATACGTTTTATATTTTAGAATGGCAGGTGAAAGTTTTGTACAATTACTTGAAAATGAATTATGAAGAAATGGAAAGAAAATTGAGAAACGGCACTCTTTCAATACCTGAGTTATCACTTTATAACTATCAGATATTGAAAGAGTTTCGAAGGTTACCCATGATTTTGTAATTACATTATATTTTTAATTTTTTTTACTGCAATTATCAATTTTATGTATTATCTTCAATTTTGCATGTAATATGAATATTTATAGTAAACAAATAAAATATATATAATCAGTTAATCAAAGCTTTCCTTAATTTTGTATTAAATTAATAACTTTAATGCAAAATCCTGTCTCGAAAAATTATTTGATTAAGTTATCATAACTGATTTTTGTCAACTTAAAAAATTATTTAAAATCTGCTTTTTTGTGTATTTATTTATTAAATTCAATGCATCATTCCACCTAGAACATGATAGCTTAGTGTATTATAAAACAAGTTTATGTGACAGAGTTTTTCTTCAGATTTAAGCATTTTTATCAGACATACACTATGATTTTGCACTATAGGTATGCACTAGCGTAATTAATAGACCTATTGGTATCTTCTATAAAAAGTCCATGTAGAAATTTTGGCCATAACCTTTGCAAGAGTATGCTCAGCACAATTAAATATTTTAATTGCATTTTTTACTATGAAGCTGTCTTGCTTTTAGGAAATCCTTGTCCCTTACTATAGGTTATTAAGTTGAAAGACATATTATTTAGTGGATTGTAATTGTAAATGTTGTTACCGCTCATGTTATAAAAGAGTTGCGTGCTGAAAATGATGAGTGAGTAATTATTGTTGATATCGTTTTGTTTAACGGGTTATCTTAATTAGATGATGTAGATGAATCATTGATTCATTTCTGAGTATTATTCTTGGCATGTTATGGTCATTTTCAAATCCAATCGCATGAAAATTATAATGTGCGGCATCAAAATGGATGTCTGTAAAGCTCGACGGCAATTCATGAATAAAGATTTCACATGAACCTGTTACAACGGCCAATTTTTCACGTAGTGAGTCTTTTGTAGTTTCAATGTTTAGAATAACACAGTTATTTTTCACCATTTACTGTGTACATTTATGTATATATTCTTTCATTTGCGTATCTTAAATATACTGATCATGAAAAGCTTTAAACTAAGCTGGCGTGTTATCATAGTAACATTATGATTAGTAAACTCGGAAAAAATGTTTCGATCTATTGAAATGATGATTGAAGTAGATGAGTTGAATTATAAATAGATGCACGTAAGTATTCAAATCCTGCAGATAATTGATAAGAAGCTTGTATCTTTTGCTTTGTTGTTGAAATTTAAAGTATTAAAAGGCAGTTATATTAAAAGTGACAATTAAGGTGGCAACGATTGTGAAGATGGAAATTCACAATACTGGCAAGGGTCAGTCAGCCCACTAAGGCTCAAGAAATAGGAGGGTCCATATTTGGACTCAACCAACAGTGATGAATATAATTTGTGAACATAATGAATAGAATTTATTTACTTAGTGTAGTTTTATCCCGGATACAGTAAACGAAGTATAAGCTTTAACTGTGTTGTGACGCTTAAATTAAAGATGACTTAATGAATGGTTTGATAAATAGATAATAATGTAGATTTTTTATTTCTTTCTTTTTTATTTATTTATTTGGATTATACATTAGGCATACAAATCTCGCATAGAAAGGAAAAGCCGTTTTTCCTTTTATATCACAATTTACACAATTGGAAAGCCGCTTATTCTACGCTGTTTGCATGCAATGAAGCAACTCGCCTCTTCTCTTGTCGAAGTCTGAATTATTCCGCGAAATAAATTTAAGATGGATAACAGGCATGTCCATTCCCTGAATTATACATACATCTTAATATTAATTATAACATTTTTCGCTTCTATTATCAATCATCGTATGCTTGTACAAACACATTTTGAGCACTATAACTATAAAGAATGGCTTTGCTATTAGGTCTTATCTATGATTCTTCACTGAATTACGATATAAATTGTGCTGATAACCTTAGCTTTCCAAAAACGCTCTTTACCTATTCTAACGTTAACGTCCACCTATACTATATTTTTCTTCATAACCATCAAATCCTATTTCCTTATTAGAAATCTAAAATAATATATATTTACTATACTGTAGACTGTATATATTTATGTGTATATTTATTCATTAACTTATTATCTTATCCATGAATTCATTTTAATATAGGAATAACGATGCTGAGGCTGGCAGGAAAACAGCCGGACTCTTGGCGGTATTTCCACGCAGGTTATATGTACTATAGAGACACTTCTAATTTGCGAAAGTATAGATGTGCTCGAAGGGATCAGTATCTATGCTCTGCGTATATTTATACACAAAATGAAATTTATGTCGAAAACGAAGTGATACAATTGATTAATGAACACACGCATCCTAGCGATCCTAATTTATACTTAAGAGAAAAATTTGAGATTGACATCAAATTAAGAGCGAGAGAGCACGCCGATATCGATGAACCAAAAAATGTGTATGATTTCGTTCGTGCTCTTGATGAGTAAGTTATTAGAATAATCTATAGGATTTTTTTTGGAAAATTCACTCTCAATACGTATAAAATTAACTGAAAAATCCAATTGTTAGAGCCATTCCTTTTTTTGTTTCCTCTTTTTGTCCACGAGATTATCAATAAAATGAATTAACAATAAACATTTTTATATGAAGACGTTTCATTGGATGATGACCGATCTCTTCCAATCTTTATTAAATATTAAAAAATACAAATATATACAATAACTGTACAAAAAAAGCGTAGTATTATATTTAATCTAATCGATAGAGATTTATTGTTATCTGATAGATCTTTTCACTTTTTTAATATAAAATTAGTGAAAAATATCTAAAGAGATAATGATTATCCGAATAAATTTATTGAGATAAGTATTTCTGATCACATTCGTAGACATAGATTCAATCATAATAAAAATAATAGTACTCATGATGGGCAAAAGCAATAAATACTAAGGTTCTTGCTTTACCTTTTCATAACAAATCTTATCAATGCAAATCAAGTTAGAAAAAATATAGGATACATTTGTAATTTTGTTATATTTTTGTTTATGTATACTGCACATATGGTCCATCTAATTCGGTATTGATAATTCTGTTTTGATTATTAGAGAGAGGATTGGGTATTCTTCTATTTTGTTTTTGATATATGTGATTTTCAGCTTGACTAAGTGACTATTTTTATGGTTTGATTTGATCGCAATTCTATGAAAAGCAATAGAAAACCGAAAAAATGTATATTGGTAGGTAGCAATTATGATTAATTGTTGATATCTGTGTATTTTTTAAATATTTTATAAAGATCAGAAAAGATTGGTAATTATCCAACGAAACGTCATCATATAAACATGTTTGTTGACAGTTCAATTTATTGATAATCATAATCGTATGGACTAAAAGGAGGAAAAAGAAAAAAAGGATGACACTTAGAATCGGATATTCCAGTTAATTTTTATCTATATGAATTAAGTCAAGACCTTTTTTGAAAAGATACAACAAAAAATATGCTGATATCAGTAAGTTGAATTATAATATTGAAACGAAGCTCCTGTCCGAAGGTATTTGAAAAGGAGCTATACCGTAAAATCATAAGAGACCATCGTTCGCGCACCCCCAATTCACATTGTTATTCTAGACCAATTGTAACAATCATAACAAACTTACCTCTTACACCTTTGTTTCGACACTTATTTGTCTAATTCAACTGAACTATTATGCTCTCTGTCTCTTTTTTCCGATACCAAAATTAACAAAAAATCTAAATATTCAAATTATTTGATGAAAATAGATATGCACCATTACAAGCTGATGACCATATTGGATATTATCCAAAATTCAAGCAAATAATTATGCGTGTCTTTAATCAAACACTTCCGGGTACGCCGAACAATTTAGAGCAATTAAATGAAATGTTGATTGAATACCACCGAATAAACAATTTATACAGAGGAATAGCTGTAGCCACAGATACATCAAAATGTTTAATTTTCATCGATGATACGGCCTTGGAGGCGTTGAGGTTGATTTCTCAACTTTTCATAGATGGGACCTTCACAGTATGTATTAATATTATTGGAATAGTATGATAAATAATTATGACAAGAGACTTTTGGACATATGTTATGTATCATTTAGATATTATTTAATAATTCTAGTCGATATTCTTTTCGTTATCTTTCTTAGTACTTACTTTTGTTTGAAAAAACTATTTTTATGTGCCTTCGGTTTCGGTCCACTCATTTTTTATGAAAGAAATGAGTTAACTATAATATTTTTACACCCTTTCGATCCTGTGAAAAAATTAATATGTTCAATAATGATATACTAATACATTTACAGGTAATCCCTAGAAATTTAGGAATAGCGCAAGTGTACATAATAAGTTTTCGAAAGTTAGATACAGTAAGTTATTCAATTTATGTACTTACTTTAATGTTTAACTTTAATTGAATACTTAAAGAACTTTACAAAAATTCTCTCGATGCATAGCTATCCATCGTTACTGTTTGTTTATTTTTCATAGATAGCCTGTTCATCAACTTATATCAAATTGACAGCAACACTTTATTTCTGTCATAATTATCGCCAAGAAATCGAACTACTTTTCAGAATTTTATTGTGATTGTCACTGATGAGGATAAGTGCAAGAATAATAATGTTACGTCACTCACTCAATCTCTGAACTATTTGCTCTTACATAACTGACTGTCTCTTTTTGTTCATTTCGAATGAGCATGCTTTTACTTTGCTATCAAACAAATCGCGACAAATTTTCCCGTCGCGGTCATATCTTTTAATCAGTTTAGTTAAGTATGTTAGTGTAATTTTGGTGGCTTCAAGAATGCAAGGCCGATATTTGTAGACTTCAAATAATATCCGTCGAGTTTTTTTTCAAAAATTGTTTTGAAAACTATGGAAGGTGAAAAAGTAGTTAAAATTCAAATAATATTGTTGATCAGCAAGTTTTTATTTTATTATTATCGTAGCCGTTCCATAGTCTTTGTTATATAGGTGGTTTTTGAAAATATATTAATTTCAAATCACTATTATTTCAGATCACACTCTTCAGTTTATCTATCATTTATTAATTTTGTATATGGTTGAACATATTCATCGGCAGTTCCACTGATACGTTAATATTATCATTTCTGTTATTTTTACTGATATTTTTATAATTCAAAGATACATTCGTATATCCATAATGCTCATTGCAAGCTAGATATATTGACAACCGTATAGTAATTTATTTTCTCTGAAGTGTTTATCTTTTCAGGTTATGAATTTCTACTGATGGATATGTAATCTGCATTATTAATTTGAAATTCTTTTCTTATTTGCATTTATATGAACATCAATTCCCAAACAAATCGTCAAGACCTGAACTATCAATAGATACATATATTCAAGGTTTAACCTTGTTGTTGACAGGATTTTAATCGAATTTATTTTTCTATTATCTCTTGAATTAGTTTTTATAATAGTTACCTATAATCACACTGTTGGACACAGATGCTTGGTACAGAAATAAAGGCACAGGTTAGAGAAAACAAAATATTCATTAGATCGATCCGTCCAGGACCGAAACAAAGCTCTATTAGAGTAATGTCGTGTTGAGCATTCACGTAAGTTTACGTCCATCTTCACAGAAGAGATCGCAAGCACATACGCATGGCATCTCAACACGTACGATTTAGAAAAATAAATATAGATTTTTGTTTCATCGAAATTTTTTAATCTGTAATTTTTCTGTTTGAAGAATTATAATTGAATATATTTATCAGTCGTATCAAATGAGGTTTTTTATTTGATAATTGAAGCTATATGTTGAATATTATCTATTGTCGTTACAATTCATTTTAGAACTAGATAAAACTTTTTTTTTATTATAGTTACTGATATAGTTCTAGAAATAAATCATATTTTTCACGTCAATGGTATATGTTTTTCGTTTATGATGCATTCAGGTTTCTCCTTGTTAAGTGGGTTAAGTTCAATTTCTTTATATATAAGTAAAAACGCTTAACTTTTTATAAAGCTGAGTTTTTTACTTTTTTTCATTTTATGAAACTACCATAACTTTTATAGGATTTTGCATCTATATTTTGTTTATGTTCATCGAGAACAGAAAGAATGTACGATGCAATGTGGGGAAAAATATTTGACATAATTCCAGAATTAAGAGATAATATCCGTTCCGTTATCTGTGATTTCGAACGAAGTCAACTCAATAGTCTTATATCACACTTTCCAAATGTGACTATCACAGGCTGTTCATTCCATTACAAGCAAGTAAGTATACGAAAAAAATGTATAGGAATAGCTGCCAAATTATTCCATAAGCTAATGCACTATCATAAGCTCGTATAGTCTTCGATTTCGGAACACTATTTATATACGGTCGTGGACTGCTTAAAATTGATTTTTCAATCGTGACTCTAAACATACATATGACTTATATATATCTTAAAATAAGACATCGTAGTTAATTTTTGTCATAAAAAGAACTGTAGTTGATCAATGACATTTATTTCACACGTTAAATATCTCGTAGTATTTTTATAACTATTACTTTATCAATATTTTAGAATCTTGCAAAGAAATGGGATAACTTTGATATAAACGTTCAGTACGACTATATCTTGGAAAATGCATATGCTCTGATACACCTACCGTCAGATAAAATAGACGAAGGATACAGGCATATAGTATCTTTAATTGACCAAGCCGTTAATCCAAGATCTATTCAAGGCGAAAAATTACAATCTTTCGGAACGTATTTGCGGTAATGGTATACACTTTGCCTCTTTTTTATCTCTCTAATCGCTGCCTTAAATTCTGTGATTAGTCGAGTAATAATATTACGAAAACCATCTGTGATTTTTAAGTGAATCACTAAAGTACTGTAACATGCAACATTCCAATAGAATCTCAAAATCAGTTGTCAACGCATTAATTTGTAAATTATTTCTAGGACTACCTGGGTACCATTAGCAAATGTAATATCTGTTTACAATCAACCAATAAATACAAATAATATTTCCGAAAATATAAACATGCACGCTCAAAAAATATTCGGAAAACATCCTAATATTTGGAAAATGATCAGTAAGTTTATTGGTAGAACAATAACTGAAATATAATATATCTAATGATTGCTTTTCTAGTCCTGTAACTGGTAATAATGTGTATGCTCGTGCGGGTGAGGTAATCGTCATCACTATTATTAATATGTGCGTCAGTCGATACTGCTTTATTGTGCGACGATCTTCATCCATCAGCAAATTCGATTATGCTCGTTACAGTACAATGATAGTATAAAAAAATGTTCATATAACTTTGATATATTATAAGTAAATTCTTAGCTATAACATGTGTGATATGCCAAATACCTTTCTTTGAAAAAATTTCTTTGGTATCGATTATTTAAGCTACAATTACAATTGCATTACTAAAAGGTCAATAAATTTTATAGCAATTAACTAATTAGATAAATACATTTATAGAAAAACTTAAAGCGTATACAGCAAGTGTTGGAAAGGATATAAGAAATGCGATGAGAGGATTGAATGTCAAACCAAAAAGACCACTGGAATTAATTCAGTCTGATTTTGCTATTCGCCGTGCTGAACAGAATCTTGAATTGGGGAGGTCAGATAAATTTATGTACAAATTATTAATCAATACTGATTCATATTTTATTGACAATTAATAATACATTAACCTTACAAAATGTATATTCGACATCTCCTTGACGTTTTTCCTTTTAACCCTCGTCGGTCACACTTCAGTAGAATCGCATAACGGTCACACTGGGTGAGATTCACCGTCGAAAAAGTAACATTTTGCTTCGCTAATGAGTTTTTTTTATCTAAAAATAATTTGTATGCGTTTTTTAAGGATTATAAAAGATGTTTTATGAGTATCATTAATCAAAATTAATTTTTTATACATTAAAAAATTGTTTTTATTTAACATAACAAAAAAGTCATTTTTCTAATTAAAAAATTTATATCTTTTTACACAATTCATATAAAGCAAAAAAACCAATAGGAATCTACTCCTAAAACATAATAATTTCATTAAAAAATAATATAATATTGATTCTTTTAAAAAGTATAATTATTTTAAAGATTGAATGCACGAAAAATGTAGTTACACTGGGTGAATTTCACCCAACGATTTTTGAGGGTTAACTCTGGACAAATGCCAGACGCACAGAGAAGGGTCCTAAGCCACGCTAACTGTATAAAGGTATAGAGGGTACCTCAGACTAACAGTAGATGGCGCCTTAAGGGTATTTTCAAACACTAAGGTATTTTCTGAGGAGTTAATAATTTTGTTTGGGTGAAATTTACCCACGGTGACCGATGAGGGTTAAATATAGAAGTTTATTATAGATTATAGGTTTTTTTTACAATACTTTTACACACACACACTAAATTATGTATATAATATTGTTATATCGCTTCAAATAGTAATTTAAGATAAAATAAGTAATTAAACTGAACAATATCTTCACGTACGAAATAAACAGTTAAGTCTGTTGTAACAAATATGCTTTTCATGAGGTGTTGGTTATAATTCCTTTTATAGATATGATGTTCAGGAATTTTTATTGACAGTAGCTGCGACTAGAAGACCACACTTTGCTAGAAGTAAGCTAAATTCAAAGTTAGAACTAATAGGGCATATGATAGAAAGTAGTGCTACTTATAACGGTTAATACATACAGACCGTGATTGTAAATGTAAAATCTTTTAATTGAATAAATTATTAGTCATTATGCAGAACCAGGAACGTAATACGATTAATATTATCATTAGCCTGGTAGATATGGATGACGTACCAGATTTAATACGTATCCTTCAGCACAACCCTGGTGCAGGTACAGTACTATTTCCCTTGATAAAATATACATTTCTAACAAAATAATTTGAGCATTCTTATGTGAATCTCATTTTAATTTCACTGTAGGTGGTGAATTTGAAAATGCCTATATACGTCGAAGGAGGCGAAGAAACAATCTCGGGAGAGATCATAATCTGATGCCAGGTCCTGTACCGGAAGTACCACCGAGGGAACGAGTACGACGCGGAAGACGGATCGCAGCACCTCGTCCTAGAAACCGGGCTGCAATCATGAATGAAAATGTAAATATACTAATGTTGGGTGCAGTTGAAGTAATACTATGTATATTATACGATTGGATGAAAATTACTATACGATTGGATGAAAATTACTATACGATTGGATAAAAATATAAATTACAGCAAGCTGATGGAGCAATAGAAAACCCTGAACCAATGGCACATATTCCACGTCGGAGAGGAAGACCACATCTTGTTCGTGCTGTTAATGAAAATCATGATCTGGTAAGTTACTTATTAAATAACATTATTTGATAAATCTGCAAAAGGGTTTGGCCACTGCGCGTCAGGACCATCTTCTGTTGATATATTATAAGGGTTCAGCTCCGATCAAGAAAGATGGCATTGACTTCCACGGAGAAAACAACTCGCTATAGCTAGGAGAGTTATAATAAGGAAAATCGCGGTTCGCAATTACAAAAAGGAGGAATCTATTAAACAACGCCAACAAATGACAAATAAAATACTTATATTACTAGACTTTACATGGCGCGAGAGAGCGTATTTGCCCAACTCAAATAAGGGAAGTGAGTGAATTTGTAAGGTTATCATGATTGAGTGAAGGCTGACTCAAGTCACGCTTGGTCGTGCGAGGAAAATACCACATACACACACACTGTCTGAAATCCATCATAAATATAGTTTTGTTCAAGAATCTTATTATTACGAAATAAATTTAAATATTTTAATTACAGCCAATAGCTGATGTTAACGTTGGACAGGGGCTGAATGAGGCACTCGGACAAGGTCAAATAGACGAACCGGAACTCCTTCCTGTTGAAGATGTAAATGACGATCAAGTAACTAAATTATTAAATTACACGATTCGATAAATTTATGTTAAATATAATTCAAATCGTGAATTGTATTATTACGAAATAAATTTAAATATTTTAATTACAGCCAATAGCTGATGTTAACGTGAGGCAGGGGCTGAATGAGGCACCTGAACACGTAGATGAACCGATACGTCTCCCTATTAACGATTTAAATCATCATCAAGTAAGTGAATTGAATCAGATGTGAGTTAGCCATTTAAGCAACACATATATAAAGGACATAAATAAATATTTACATATAATCTTATTAATATAAATATCACATGTTTTTTATGAAAACAAGCTTTACACATGTTCTACAACATAAAAACCATTGAAACACTACGGATGATGGAGAAATCACAGCCTTTGTCAACATAAAAAGCGCTATATACACGTAATGACTTGTTCAAGTTTGATTACAGTATACACCAACGCCAAAACATACTTTATCTAGCTTATTCAGCGCAACAATTCTCGCTGCCGAATTCTATGAGTTTTTGTATCACATTTTCTCACTTAATTTATAATAATATGCATGTTGATTATATTAGTATATGCCTCTTCAATTCATATGATACACATTAACTTTTATAAAACTATATATCTATATAGGCTTTCGATGATGATATACTAGTGGACAGAAGACCTCAACCTGCACGTATACTAAACGGTATAAATTATTCTTACATATTTTTGTTTATTTTCCATATTTATCTACACACTGACATTTTCACAAAGATAAACCTTGTACTATCGAAACGATAGTAATGTATAGTATCAATGTTTTTTATTATTTAAAATTATGAAAGAATAATATCTCAACAATATGTAAAAAGATGTTGTGAATATTGAAAAAGATTTTATTTTAAATCGTAAAAATGTACGTTACTAATATACACTATAATCATAGCTTTATCACATAATAATTTTTTTCATAATATTTTTTTAATTTCAATGAAATTTATAATTATTACAATACTCTAATACTATATCTCTTTGAAAAAAGCTGCGAATTACATATTTTCATATTCTTGTAATAATTAATATTGAGTGCCAATTTTATTTTTTATATATACAGATGGAGTTGATGCAGAAAGACCAAGGAAGAGGCGTCGTAGAGGAAAGGGCGGAAAGTCAGGTAGTAATATCATTACAACAACATTTATACATGTAAATGTTAAATTAAATGAATTTCTTGAAATGAAAAATTTAATTTAACTATACATGTATAGATCAGCGTTGTAAAAATTATATTACTAGGCATGCATATGTCATATTTAAAATAAGAGTAGAATATAGGCATATCCATAGAATTTTTGACATTTGAAGTTTCAAATAGAAGGTACACCTATGAATACAGAATTTCATTTAGCTTCTTTTTCGTTTCATTCAGCTTCATTAACCACAAAAAGATAAAGTAATTTATTTGTAAGGTTATATCAAGTGTTAACAGTGATCTACTTAGCTTAAAGTACTCGTATATCTATAAGCAGTTTTCATTGAATATAAAATAATAATAATGAAAGTTTTGGTTGATCGCACGGCTGTCAGGAAGTCTTAAGAAGTTTATATTTAAATAAGAGGCGAGATAGAAAACGAGAAAGCACAAGGAAAAAATCAACTCATGGAATAGACGCTTGAAAAATTATAAAGAAAAAACACAAAACTGAACATCGTTATTACGGATATAAAGGAAGATCTGATCTGGAAGAGGAAACAAGATGTAGAAGAGTGGCTGAAAGAAAAACTAAGGATAAGAGGCGAGATAGTATATGCAAGAAGAACAGAAGAAAGAAATGAATAAAAAGAGAGGAAAAATGAAAGAGAGTGTAAGGAAAATAAGAAGATATAAATAATCAAATGCAAGTCGTAAGAGCAAAAAGAGGAAATCATTAAAGAAAAACACAATCTAGCAAGAAGAAAAGCAAGAGAGCTAAAATTAAAAGTGAAAGCAATAAAACAACGGCACAACGATGTCAAGACAGAAGAAGAAGAAACTAATTAAAAAAGACATAGGGGCATATCAAGAAGACTAAAAGAAAAGAAAAAAAGTAGGCTGCGAAGAAGGACAGAAAAAGAAGAATAAGAGTGACAAGATACCCTAAGGCAAGAAGTTGGTTCGGAGAAGAAACGATAAAGGGCAGTGCAGGAAAAACAAGATAGAATAGAAAACAAAGTAAAATTTGAAAAGACCGACCGGTAGGATAATCAGAACAAGGAAGTGAAAGTATATACAACAAGGTGAAAGCAACAAACGAAAAATGGAAATCGAAGAATTATAATGCAAGGTAAAGAGGGAAATAATGGAGAGAGACAGAAGAGAGATAAGAGAAGAAATTGAAGAGTGTCAGTATGACGAGTGAGGAAAGAAGAAAAAAAAAGAAAAGAAAATTAATACAGAATTTTAAGTGCAATTTGAAAACAAAAGGAACATAAAGCAAATATGAGAAAGGGAAAGGAGCTACTACGTGAGAGGAATAGCTATAAGGATGAATGGGTAACGTATGAAGAGAGAAAAATAAGAGGAGAAATGCTGAGAATATAAGGAAGATTGAATGAAATAAGCGTACTAAAGTTAGAAGTACAAGTGGAAAATAAAAAGACAATAATAATGAGAGGGCAAAAGGAGAAAGGAAGATTTAGTAAGCAATGAAAAGAGAGGCGAAGGGCAAAAGAACTGGGAAGAAAGGAAAGAGATAGTACAGAAATGCGCATAAATAAATACACAAGACAACACAGATACGACACTTTCACATACTTACACAAATAAGTACACTCACACTCAAACTCGGAAACGCGAAAGACAACAAGAAACTTGTACACAATGAAGAATTGTAATTACAACTCAAAATAAAATATGTAACTAGAAGAATAAACATATATGTGTATGTGTATTTATTCTACTATACTTTATTCTACATATATATATGTTTATTCTACTATATATTGTAACAGGCTGCCGTTTAGTCTAAAATCACGCAAATATACCTTTAGATGCGACTAAACGACGCCTTGTTATCTATGTGCTTAAAGCACAGTAACCTACCTTACCCCGAAGTACGCCTGCGCAGAGTCTTCAACTTCTCCGAGCTGGGTTCCCCCAACTCGCCACTTGGCGGCGCTGTCGCTCGTACGCGTAGCGCTCGTGCGGCCGCCACCGGAACCTAGGTTATTGACTCGCATCTATCGATACTTGCGCGATTCGTGCTTCGCAACCGGCGAATTCGAATCTCCTGAAAATAAACACTGGCGCGACCTCCGGACAAAGGAATGACAAAATAACGACTGTTTAACTAGAATATAACGATTAAGATGCTCTTTATTTAGCTAATTAAATTACACGGGGAATCAGCCGAGAGTCTGACGCACGCACGCGTGAATGACAAGACACGCTATTTGAGAGAGAGAGAAAAAACCGCGATTGCCGCGAACTACCTGCTCGCACGCAAAACAAATTCTTCGCGCTCGCTGCGCGGATTCGCACGCCAAAATTAACACAATGATTAATTACGGGAATTAAGGTGCACCTACCGCAACGACGGCGTGGATACGGTGGCCAACCGTATCCGAATAACACGTTGTTATTAAACTGCTCCGCTGCTTGCTGTACCACCTCGAATTCTGTTGCTGCTGTTATTGTTGCTGCTACTGATACTGCTGCTATTACTGTTGTTGCCGCTGCTACTGCAGTTGTTGCTGCTGCTACTGCTGCTGCTGCTGCTGCTAGCACTCACCCACGCAAAATGCAATGTCAATAGCAAACAAAACAAAACTCGAACGGCTCGGAAACAGGTTAGGCGCACGAACTGACTGAGTGGCACAGTGATACTAGCGCTCGGAGCCTCCCCTCCCGGTCATTGCCCCTTACGCGCTCTCTCTCTCTCGCGAACCGAACGCGGCTCACCTCGCTTAGCCGCTTGCTAACCTCGCGCGAGTCTACGATTTTCGGTAATCGTTGCAATATATATATATATATATATATATATATATATATATATAAAATAAATTTTCTATGGATATGTCTATTTACAGAACTTTACGGTATGAAATTGTAATGTATATCTTTTAAATTTTATTAACATATAGATTTTGGTATGACTTAATCAAAGCATAATTAGAAAACACAATTGTACACTTAAGTTATTGAATAAGCTCGAGCTAATAATACATTTTAAGATTAAATTAAATTCATTGCCAGATGATAGTTACAAGCTATACAATTACAAGATAATTTACATCCATCTGGATAGAACTACTAACTTGATGGACACTTCGCCTAAGAACTTATTAAAAATACTAATTTTTCTAATTAATTTATCAATTTATCAATAATATATTTCCATACATTTTACTGTTCTTTTCACTACTATTTATTTCTATTTTTATTTGGGTATCCTTGATTACTTTATTGAAAACTTTCTTATGTTTCTTGTATTCTTCTTCGAATCTCTTATTAGTTGCCGTACTACACGATTTTTTATATAATTGTTCTTTGGGTTGGGTTAGGTTTACGAGAAATTATGATGTCATTAGTCATCTATGCTTTGCTCTATCTATTTGTTTTTTTGCTCTGCATAATATCGGTAACTACATTACTGATAACATCTTTGATCGTGTTAAATATCGCAGGATGCTATTTCAGGTTCATACGTTAATGATTCAATATTATGGAACAATATTCCAATTCATTTTACAACCAAGAATTTTACAGTTTATTATAATTAATGTGTTTAAAATTAGTAATCTTATTAATTTTATTTCTGTCAATCTCTACATTGATAGGATAGTGATCAGAGTTAAGCATGTATTCATTTTAATAGGATTAACAGTGTTATTTGTTTTTCAAAATATATTATCATCACGTGATCTTTTATTTATGTTGTGAAAATTTCACCTCGTAATCTTATTAAAAAATTACAAGTATAATGAATTTAATTTTCAGATCTAAGCTATTATATGATTCAGGGTTGACTCCATTTTTATCTACAAGGACGAAATCATGATTATCTTCCATCATTTCTGATCTTAATCACTTTCCCATCTCGTTTCTTACTTTGGAATTCCAGTTTATTTGTCTTTGGTTTATTTGTTTGTGATGATGAATTAATGACAAATTTTGGCTTTTAACATTATTAGCTATTTTTGTCTCAGTGATATTGTAACTCACGTCATTTGAAACTATGCCACTCTAAAACCGAGGAAAGTAGGTACTATAACTTTTACCCTTTAATCCGTTTGATTAATTCTTCTATTTATCCTGTGTTTTGGATAAACGTATTTACTTTATTAGAATCAAAGGAGTTTCTGATCTATGTGATGGGTCAAATGCTAGTGAATATAGAAGCACGTGTGAGCACGACCGTGTTCCTGGCATCGATATTCATGAGGTGACTATTGCCGTCCATCTTGTGATCGTCAAAGTATGCGAGCGCGACCGCGTTCCTACTTAGTCAATCATAATTTCGGTCGACAATTAATCACGTAAATTATAAGACTTTGAACTCGTACATTGAATTGTTATGATAGGAGTTTTTGATCTATGTGATGGGTCAAATGCTAGTGAATATAGAAGCACGTGTGAGCACGACCGTGTTCCTGGCATCGATATTCATGAGGTGACTATTGCCGTCCATCTTGTGATCGTCAAAGTATGCGAGCGCGACCGCGTTCCTACTTAGTCAATCATAATTTCGGTCGACAATTAATCACGTAAATTATAAGACTTTGAACTCGTACATTGAATTGTGTTATGATAGGAGTTTTTGATCTATGTGATGGGTCAAATGCTAGTGAATATAGAAGCACGTGTGAGCACGACCGTGTTCCTGGCATCAATATTCATGAGGTGACTATTGCCGTCCATCTTGTGATCGTCAAAGTATGCGAGCGCGTTCCTACTTAGTCAATAATAATTTCGGTCGGTAATCTTTCACATAACTTAATGATTATTGAATTTGGTGTTTAGAATTGTAGTAAAATAAGAACTGACATTTATAGTTTTCGTATGATTACATCTCATATATAATTAAAACGAATATGAATTATTTCATCGAAAATAATTTCGTTTGCCTCTCTTTGCTCCCAGATAGATATTTTTACTGCCTTGGTTGTAGTAATTATTTCGTTCACTCTACCATGAGTTGCGTCATCCTCACTCTTGTCCTAATTCCGCGTTTCCATTCTTGAAGGCAAATTGAACCAGCATGTAAAAGCGAGGTGGTCAGCGTTATACTACTGTAATACTTAAGCTGGCCATCTGACCTCTTGCAGTTAGGTGCCGTGTGTCCCGTGTCGTGGCACTCGTAGCAGCGATCATTTTTCGTCTTAATCACATATCATTAGCATCGCTTCACTTCTAGCACACTGTGAAGATCCATCTCTCTCTACTTCAGCTTGTCTTATCTATATTACAAGTTGATTATGTCTTATTCAAAATATTTCCGTCACGATTTGTAATCAGTTTGCTTTAAATAAAACACGTCTCTTTTCTCGTCTTCTATTAATTCAGATGCATCAGGTATATTATTATATTTTCTGATTAATTCTTCGAAATTGGTCCACCAACTGAATGACGTATATTATTCATATCATGTCTTGATTTTTTGTTTCACGCCTCCAGGGCAGTAGTGTACATTTCTCATCTCTTTCGTTCTCTTGTATTATTTTATTTATATTAATAATTTTTTACTTTCGACTAACTGATTTATTAAAATATCGCACGCATTGTACATTTCTTTTTCAATTGTTTCCACGTTCTTTTCATGATTTGTTTTTTGTACGGTGCTCGAATAACGGTTTATTAGATAGTTTGTAATCTCTTGGTATACTATTATCAGTATACGAAACATTTACTTTCGTAAGACTCGACTCATTTGATATAGATATATTTTATTGACGGCCATGTCTATTTCTTTATATAAACTACAAATTAGTTTTTTTAAATCTTTCATCTATGTACTTTACAATTTCATCCTTGTGACAACTAGTACTCTTTTGGTTTCTTTTAAGGCCAATCTGAATCTTCTTCTCTAGATATTTTACTTTCCTTGGTATCGTCTTCCACTATTTTAACAAGAAGTCTTTCACCTCGGTCGTTTTATTTTTAACGAGATCACGTTTTTGTGATTCTATTTGATACATTGTATATATTTATTGTTTGTAATATTGTTGGATGGCGAGGCATGAAAAGTTTATCAAAGTATCCGTACTCGGACGGATCTAAGTGCTAAGTTAGCGTGCCGCGCAGGGCACTCGCGCATACAACAATAAGCGCTTACGCCTCTCTCCAAATCCATCAAATACACACGCATGGCATTTCAGCAAATATAGTATCAGTAAATGGATTTATTTATATTTTTTAGGCTTTTCATATGGTTTAGAGAAAACACAATTGAGCATATAACGTAAAGTTCTGTATTTTGCTAATTATTTAAGTACTAAAGTGTAAATATGTCATATGCAATGCCATCTCTTTTAATAATTATAGAATGCGGAGTCTGCTATGTAAAAGGAAAAAGAATACAAAAATGTCGGCCATGCGGGCACAGATTTTGTACGATCTGCCTTCTAAAAATAAGAAGGAGACTATGTCCTATGTGCAAGCAACCGCTTGAAAGTTACCTTCCTGAGCACATGATGGGCAGAGAAGAATATATCTTGAATCCAGTAAATTCAGATGATTCAGACGATTGAAAAACCAGATTATATATTTTTTTATATAAATCCACGTTAATAAAAAACAAAAAAATATATAATGATTTTTCTTTTGTTGATATTTTAATCTTTGTTGTGTGGTTTATAAATATCTAAATTATAATGTTGTGAAATATTTAAATATTTTTGACAGTTTAGCTCACGGTCAATCAGAATCGCACAAACGCATTACTAACAATCAACATTTACGATATACATACACATTTATTTATATATACTACCTTCATTCTATTATATACATTACAAGCATATATACAAATATATAACTGTTGGGACTGGTATGGCTTATGATCTCTTGGAATAAAACGTAAAAGACGTAATGGTTTCTTTCGCTTAATACAACCGTCAGTAAGTATGTCGTGTAGAGAAAATAAAAAAATATTTAAAAACATGGCGACGCTAACAAAAGGTAAATCGTATGACTAAGAAAATGTATTATATTATATACTGTTCTCTCTAGATCTGACGATAAACGTTTATTTACTGTTTATTTGTATTGGTGAAGATCACAGGTAAGTTGTCACTGTCTGGTCTTGTTCGGCGATTTGTCGAATGTTCTCATTTACGTAGGCACTTGTTACTTCCTAGAAAAACAGCAGAAAAAATAATTTATATAGCACATAAACTTTATCACTTTAGTTATACCCTAGTTCTTTTTTGTGATTCTTTTGCATGAAGCTTAATTGTTATCTACAAGTATTACCTGAAAGTACTCCATATGAGTAGTACTTACAATTTCTTTTTCGCAGAGATTTATCGAAATCAAAAAAATATGAATGATTTTTTCGTACGCAATTTTTCTGGGACAAGCGAATCGACAATGAAAGCTTTTAACAATATTTGACTTTCAATAAACAATAAACATTAAACGTTATAATCGGGTGGCCAGATAAATTTATAAAATACACAGGAACTGTCTTAATTAAAAAAACTGTTTATATTATATAAATAGATAAAAAACGTCACGTGCATTTATAACAAACATAATACTTGTTTTTGTTATTTTTCTAACTCCTCCGTTATTTTAGATCAATATATTTGCAGAAATGTTTCTAGAATTTTAAAATTTCTTGCAGTTTGCCAAATGCAGTTTGAATTTGGAAATTTCAGGCAGCTTTGGAACGCTGTTGGTTTGGCAATGCTGATAGTTTCCTGCAGATAATCTGTTTATTAACAGACAAGCAGGAATCAACTCTGTTGATGTTCGCTCTTCTGTAGTTAATGAGAACTCGCATCTACTCGACAATAGCCATCTGACCATCATCTTTACACAAGAGTATACTACTACATTAACCTTAAACCTCTATTTCTCAGTATTCTTTTATTTAACCTATCCTGTGTTGTTCACACCGCGATTTTATCCCCAGAGACTTCTAATGGGAAGTTACGAGTTTATGTAAATATGGCAACTATGAAAAATCATCTGCTAACTAGGTACATATTTTAATGAAATTAAACAACATAATAATCAAAACAAATAAATTGTATGGCCAATATTTATGATTAAACATTGAAGGAGAGTTATATACTTACCTTCTGTCTCCGAAGCTAGATAATTATTAGTAAAAAAAATAAATTTATAATATATATAATACATTCAATTTAAAATATGTATATACGTCAAATTGAAATAGAATATGACTTTTTTTTATAATAACAAGATATTATTGTTATATCAATGTATGACGAAAACAATAGTACAAATTCTGATATAAATTGGAAATTGTAAATATCAATAGGACTATAACAAATTCTTGTTGAGAATCATTTTATTTTTTATAATTTAAGTTTTATAATGAACGATTTTGATTGTTTATATAAGTAAAACCAACCCCGGGACTGCAATAATATATATAATTTATAAAGGTAGGTAATGTTCGTGGGCGGATGCCTGTCCTTGGATGAACTGACTCTTGGACTTGTGCTTCCGACAGGCGCAAAGCATGGATTGTTCCTCGGTGCTTTCGCTGTCAAAAACAATATTTATTTGCATTACTCTATTCACTGCAGCTATCAAAAATACTATCTGTCAAATTGTAAGCGTGAACATTTTTATCATGCCCGCTACGTCAGTGCAATATGACTCGCCCGACGAGTATATTTAAAATGTGAATTGTTGTAACGATACTTGACGTTTATTCGAAATAAATGAAACGGGATTTTTAATCTTAAAAGGACACTGGAAACAAACTTGAATAAAACAACATACAAAGAGGTACATAATATCCTGGAGAAATACAGTATTCGTTCGATTTTTTGCAATAAAGAGAAAGAGTGGGACTAACCGTGTAGAATAACAAAACATTTGTGTATAATATAAGTATGCTATCATTTCACACAAAATCAACTATGTAGAATAAAAATTGATCGTGTAGAATAAAAAGTCATCGTGTAAAATAAAAAACTGTTCGTGTAGAATAAAACTGATTTATTCTGGTGTATAAATCAACCGTGTAGAATATTATTACTGGTAATCAAATCAGTACATGTCGAAACTTTAAACATAACTGTTGCGAAATAAAATTTTATTTTTCATTGTGTAGAATGAATTTATCTAGATTTTTAAAAACATTCGTTAAGTAGAATTAATAACAGGCTATGTCTAATAAAAGTTGACACATTTTGTGAATATTCATAAACGTGTACAATGTTCATGTTTTTCATCTGATATGATAATAACCAAATGTGACGTGTAGAATCTTTTACAATGTATGTATTTGAAAAAGTATGTGTAGAAAAATGAGTTATGTAAAATATTCGAAATTTCATTCGTGTAGAATATTAAATTGATTATGTACAAATAAACGTGTTCAAAATTCAACACTTTTGTAATCAAATAAACTTTGATTATGTATGATTTCTATATGTATAATATTTCAAATCAATACATTTTCAATTTCATTTTGTGTCGAATAGTTACGTGTAGGAAAATATTTAACTTTTTTTTTAATTTATATTTTATTTATCGTGTTCAATAAATAATTTTCGTGTTTAATAAATAAAGTCAAATAGTTTGTGTTTAATCGAATCGTGTAAAATTGTTATGTGTACAAACCGAACCCTGCCTGACATAAGAAACATACAATGGTCAGAAATAGAAGAAATCATAAATGATACTTTCATAGGAACTAACATCAAAACTATTGTTTGTATGAATCATGTTGAATATATATGGGAGTTAGACCAGAGAAATAAAATTTTTGAAATATATCATTCTTCGAGATTAGGAGGTCATTCGGGAGTGAATCGAACTTACAATAGAATTAAAGATAAATACTGTTGGGAAAACCTAAAGAACGACATACAAAAAAGAATTTCCATGTGTATAGAATGTCAAAGAAACAAATTAAAACGTAAACCTACACGACAACCAATGATTATAACAGATACATCTTTCAAAACTTGATAAAGTTGCCATGGATATAATGGGGCCATTTGATATTACAAAAAGTAATAATCGGTACATACTTTCAATTCAAGACCAACTTTCAAAATTTATCACATTAGTAGCATTAAAAGACCAAACAGCGGAAGCTGTAAGCGAAGCTTTTATAAAAAGGTTTATTTGAACTTTCGGAACTCCAAAAATAGTACTAACGGACAGAGCACAAAACTTCAGAAGCAAAATGTTAAAACAAATTGCCAAAAGATTTCATTTCGAAAAAATTGAAACAACGTCATTTTCACCTCAATCTAATGGATCTGTCGAAAGAGGTCGCAAACCATCCGCTTTGCGAATACATCAAACAATTTACATAAAAAAAATGTGATTGGGACGAACTCCTAGAGTTCGCCCAATTCAACTACAACACCAGCGTACACACTAGTCACAATTTCACACCACATGAATTAGTTTTTGCTTTTCCAGCTAAACTACCATCTAGTGTACCATTAAAAAAATCCGAACAATTACCAACTTTTAATGGATACCTAGAGAATTTAATAAAAAACATGAATATAATATCACACATGACTAGAGAAAATCTAATAACCTCAAAACAAAAATCAAAAAATTATTATGATCGATTTACAAATCCAGTCAATTTTAAAATTGGAGATAAAGTATGGTTCATGAAAGAACCAAGACCAGGGAAATTAGAGAAAAATAAATATTTAGGACCTTTTGAAGTATTAAAAATAACTGAAAAAGGCAGTGTTGTAATCGATTACAATGGAAAACCAAAAACAATTCATTCCAATAAATTAAGCGTAGCAAAACAAACATAGTAATCTAATTCTATTTCCAGGAAACACAATGGCGCAAAAATTAATGACTATCTTAATCATAATCACCTCCTTTTCAACAAGCGAAGGACTTATTGGCTTCAATTGCGGCTTAACGAACCCTACCATTACAACATATTCACTCTTGGATGCAGGGGAATGCAACTTTCAAGAAATTCAAGTAAATAGCACACAAACCACTATCGAACTATTACAAAAAACGGAATTCAAATCAATGAAAATCATACAATGTAAAATAGAAATAAGGCGAACAATTTTTCATATGTTTAGTCATTTAGGCCCAACCGAAAATGCAATCCAAGAATACATTTACGAAATATCACACGACAACTGTGAAGCTATACATGATACGGGTATTTTTAAATATGATAACGCACACACAATAGCCGACCTAAGGATTAACTCAACAAAAAGTGTAGGTTTAGATCTAGCAGGAAACGTTAAGGGAAAAACTTGTTCAGGGGCAGCCTACGCCAACCGATTTGGTACGTGGAGCGATGTTCTCGTACAGGGACTTATAAAAATAACCTTGTTAGAAAGCTATGCAGCAGTCGAATTAAACAATGATAGATTAAGATTAAATTCGGGTACAGTATGTAAGTTTTCGGACCAACATTGTATCGATATGGAAGGGGGTTACACCTTTTGGTCATTACTACCGCACGAGGACTGTTTCGAGAATCAATACGATATACTGTATAGAGGAACGGTCACTAAAATAAGCTCACCCGATCATGAAACGATTTTTAGCATAAGTACGAACGACATCCTTTGCATTGTCAACTAGAGGGAACATGAGATTTTGCAACAGAATCTTAATCACAACTGAACATCCAAAACTTTTTATATATGAACGAACCCAATTCAATATTTTGTACGACAATGATATTCAAACGAAGCAAGGGATACTTAGCTATGATCTATTCACGTATTTCAATAGCAAATTTGTGTATGTAGAGAAACATTTCAGGGTCGAAATAAAAAACCTCTATATAGATATATTGCAACAAAAATGTGAATTGGAAAGGAAAGTCCTATATAACTCCTTATCCCTGGCGTCCCTCTCACCAGATGAATTTGCGTACAACATCATGGAGAAGCCCGGGTACATAGCTCGCCTGGCAAGGGAAGCCGTACATATTATACAATGTACGCCTACAGAAGTTCAACTACTTCATACAGACAAATGTTTCTCGCAACTTCCAGTCATTTCAAGAAACGAAACATTTTACCTCACACCAAAAACACACATCTTAATGAAAACAGGAACAGAAATAAACTGTAACACAATCATTCCCCAATACTACAAAATAGGAAACGAATGGATAAATTTGACAACAACACCGAGAAGAACAACCAACGCAGTTTTAACCTTGAAACCGACCACCAAAATAACATGGAAACCGACGGAACTAGAATCATTGGCGACCAGTGGGATCTACTCCCAAGAAGACCTACAAAAACTACAGAATCACATCCTATTTCCCATGGAGAAAGCATCACTCCTCAACGTAATCGCGAGAAGTATGCGAGGCGACGAAAGTATAGAGGGAGGATTAGTATCAAACCTAATACTGACAGAACAAACACTAACCAACATCGCTGGAAGCACATGAAACAAGTTCATCACCAAACTAACTAAATTTGGTTCTATAAGTTCTGCCATCATAATGATCGCCATTATATTTCAATGCGGTAAAAGTTTAATCAATGTAATAATCAGAGGCTACACTCTACACTCTATATATGGAATTTCTGCATATTTGCTAGGAGCCATATTTAGTTCAATAACACAATTACTGGTGGCACTGAACGAACCACTGCTTAAACAAAGAAACCAAACTCCATCAAAAGATGAAAAATATGCATTGGATGAAATAGTAATAGACAAACAAAAAAATGAGAACCCACAAGCAATAACTCCATTCACGAATCAGACCTCAAACACCACACCTCCCGTCCCTACTCCTAAAGAAATTTCCACCAGAAAGAAGCAACATATTCCAATTTTCACATTAGAATCACATTAGTTAAAAACACAAATCCGTTATATATATACATATCGAATCCTGAAATGAAGCTGTACTATACCACGATACGGAGTATTATTGTTCGCCTAGATTAAAAGTATTATTTTTGATAAAAAGGCAAAATTAAAGCGTATTCAATTGATTGCCGAATAACCAAAAGTAATGTACATTTATTTATTTATTCTGTTTTGTTTTGCGTTGATATCACACCGATATACAACGATCTAGCCACGGAGGTGTTACGTCCTGAGACGTAAATATTTCTTCATTTTGATTTCATCAGCAATCGATTGAAAACGAAATAATGTATAAACGACGAACGGCATTTTTACGAAATACAAACTGAGCGAAATTAAAAGATAAGTAGTCCGAAAATTTGGGGCGCCCGACATTTTGATTTTTAGATTACTCAACATATTAATACGGGCTGAAGAGTCAATATAAAAACAGAGACTCGACTTTTCGGCAGTGGATTCGCGACGCGCGACTATTCAATAGCATTAAAATTTGTTAAAGTTCTTACGAGCTGATTCGCGAAGCGCGACAGCCGAATAACGTACAATTTACCTATTGTTATTTTTTTGAGAAATCATTTCTGTCTTTGAATAAATAAATAATTACTTGAATCGAGTGTTCGTGCATCATTACCGACCGACCTCACATATACTTCATCGAGATAGAGCTAAGCAGCCAATTAAACGCGAAATAATAACCCACGTAAGTTCCTGTCACTATAATAATTTCTAATAAATAAATGATCATACATATTCTAAAACTACACGTCACGGCTACGTAGTCGCGACATAACATAGTAATCCTTCTAATATTAATATTTTAAATGAATTAAAGTGAACGAAAAGAAAATAGTTACATCTAATGATCCCTTAGATTTAAATAAAGTCCCTCCAGAATGATACACGTAATCATCTGTCTCGTTATCGTAATAGAAACGACGACCACGAATACTAAATAACCTATTTCGCAAAATAAACACAAAAGCTTTCACGTGCATCATTGTTATTAGTCAATCGGTATTGAACTGTTCTTATTATTGATACGCGTTCAATCAATGAATACGTATATCATTACTTAGACATGGGAGCTCCGTGTTGCTCGACTGGGTTGAGCACCGCTTGCAATCAGCGGCGGCGCAAGCCGCTGGCCCTCCCTTACTGCTCCGCGCTCGCCACCAACCGCCCGTTCTTCTAAAGCTGTGCGCTGATTGGCCGATCTTTGAAGCTAATTATCTAATTACCTAATTATTTAATCGAAAAACTAAGAACACAATTCTGAATTAATTTTTCGAGACGAATCGAATGGAATTATTAGTTACATATGTTTTTAAATCACCGTGTATGTTTTATTAATTTGGTTCAGTGTTTCATTGTTTTACTTGTTTACTTATATTAATGTTCCTTATTTACACATTTACTTTTTTTTGTTATAAAATATAATGTGTTATAAATAATGTGTACAAATAATGCGTTAATTATTTGCATAAAAAATTGCATAAAAAATTGTAACTGTTTAATTTATTATTGTATATTGTATATTGTAATTAATGGAAAATTATTCGTTACTTTTTTTTTTCTTTATTTAACGTCGCTCTATTTATGCTCCATCAGTGCTAATCAGCGACGGAGGCTTGCAATGTGTTTGAGAACAAAGCACATGAAACTTTATTCAGTGGTGCTTGTATCAATCAGCAGGCCTCTATTCGTTACTTAAATCTGATACTATTGTTACCTTCTTATCATCTATGGAAATATGGGTACCTGATGAACCACATCACAATTATTCAAAAAAGAAATAAGTACAGCAAACTCCATTAAAAATAACTCGAAAAAATCATCAAAAAAGTCCATGGGAAAATCTTTGAAAAACTCCCCAGGCAATTCGTCAGAACAATCCCCAAAAAAGTTCTGAAAAGTCCTCAAAAAAGTTGTCAAAAGTCCTCAAAAAATTCCTCAATAAAGTCTTTAAAAAAGTACTCCATAGAGTCCTCGGAAAAGTCCTCAAAAAAAGTCCTCAATAAAGTTCTCGGAAAAGTCCTTAAAATAGTCCTCAAAAAAGTCTTCAAAATAGTCCTTTTTTTTATTATTCGACTTTAATAGAAAAAAAACAACTAATGCAGGTGGATTAGGTTTTCGGCAGGGACTGAGAAAAATAATTTATATTTCCACCGAACGAATAAAGAGATTGACTCAAAAATGTTCTTAAAACTCCAACCGATTATAGTTTGTTAAACAGTCATTAATCAATCGACAATTATATCAATGATGTTATAAAAGCTGAACAATTTTCAATTAAGCGATTTAATATTTTTTACTGTTTGGTCAGTATAGTGAAGTTCAGACTTTCTAGACGACTGAAAAACCCTTCGGAGTTTCTCTTGATGACTAAGAATACCTCTGGAGCCCTTTCGATAACTGAAAAAACCTTCGGAGTATCACTCGACAACTGAGGATACATCCGGAGTATTTTTTGAACCTCCCCAGGGGTTTAAAGACCTATGAAGCCTTTCTCGACAACGAAAGATCTAGCAATAATGAAAATATACATTTAAAACATTGAGCAATAAGTTTTATTTATGATCATCGAAAATGTCTTCGAGGCAATGCTTCTAGCATTTAAAAAAAGTGTCTTTCAAAATATTGCAACTTGCATCTTTCAATATAATTCCGAATACTTATCGATCATCATTTAATTAGGTTTTGCAACTAAAAATAGTAATGAAGAAGTTCAACTTGCTATAGTCTGGTTATGCAGGAGGACGTCTTTGACGAATATGACGAGGTATTTTCAGTCGTCGAAAGGTTCAAGAAATACTGCAGCGATTTTTTCAGTTGTCGAGAGGTATTCTGGAGGTTTTTTCTGTCATTGGGACAGACTCCAGAAGTATTCTCAGTCCTCGAGAAATACTCTAGGGTTTAAAAGAACACTTGCATTAGTTCTTTCTCTTTTAAAGTCGAATTTATAATTAAGATGAAAAGTGTGAGGAGAACGGAGAAAAAGAGAGTAAGTAATTTCTTTTCCTCCAATTAGACAATTTGTTTAGGGCGTGAGGGCCTGAGGAAGGGGCTTCTTGCCCTTGACTATAAAAGTCGAGTTTTTTCATAATGCAGGCAGATCAGTTTTTTTGGGCGTTGAAGGGCCGAGGAAGGGGCTTAAAGTCCTTGCTTATAAAAGAGATCAATTAAGTTTTCGGATTAATAAGCAGTACAATTCAATTCAATTTGATTAGTGTGCAGTTGCAGTTGCAGTTTAGTTCGGTTAGTGAGTCAGTTGTACATTTCATCAAGGGTCTTAGAGCAAGAGCAGCCTAGGCCATATTTCAAACCATTTATAAGTAAGTCAAAGAATAAATACAAATTAAAATTAAATTACTTTTACTTTTCTCTTCTTCACTTTTCTATTAGCTAAAACGCGAGTTATGATCTTTTCAGTCAACCTTTATAGTCACGAAAAGCCTTATAGAAAACTATTCCAATTATATCCTTGTTAGGTCCTTTCTTATTTTCATTCAATTTTGATGATTTCTACAATAAGCGAGATAAATATGAATATAAAAAAATTTAATTATTGAACCAGTAATTGTTTAGGGCAATGACTTGGAGTAAATTTTATACGTAGTAAACAGGCTAATATAGCGAATCGAATAGTCATTTGAGTCATAAGTTGCAAATATTTTTAATAAATTCATAATAAAATACTTTATTTTTGCAATTATAGAAAATTTATCTGAAGACAAAGACCATTTGGTTCATAAAAACTATGTACTGCTGAAAATGAATTCATGAATTTGAGATTAAAAGATGAAATAGACGAAGGTAAATTCAATTTTTTTCGTTTGTATTAGCTTATAATAATTTATTTAAAATTATAAACACATTTATTGATATTGAATAAAATAATGATAGAATGTTTCAAATTTTCTAATTCGAGAACTCATTCGAGGACTTTTTTGAGGACTTTTCTGAGAATTTTAAGAAGACTAATTCGAAGCCTTTCTTACGGACTTTTTCGAGGACTAATTTGAGGACTTTTTTGAGGATATTTTTTTTGGCTTATTTTAGAACTTATTTGAGTATTTTACGAGGACTATTTTTGAGGACTTTTTCGAGGACTTTTTTGAAGACGTTGATGAGGACTTTTTTGAGTATTTTTTGAGGGCTTTATTTACGATTTTATTGACGACTTTATTGTGGAATTTTTTGAGGACTTATTTCAAGATTTATTTGAGGACTAATTCGAGAACTTTTTAGAGAATTTTTTTCAGGAGTTTTCCGCGGACTTTATTGAGAACTTTTCGGTTGATTTTGTTGATGACTTTTTTGAGAATATTACTAGGACTAATTACAGGATTAATAAATTATCCAAACGCTGTAGAGTTTTTCTTATAATAAAACAAGAACATAAATTTACTAATTTAATTATTACATCATTTTAATTCTAACGATATCGCAAGTTATTGCGAAATTTAGTGAGCAGGATCCTGTATCTATTTCTTGAAATTCTCTGGTCCTCTTCGGCTACGTCATTTACAAACTCTAGAAGAATATAACATTTTCAGATTTCTTTTCGGATTTCATTTAATTGAATACAATAAATTATGATAAGTGGTATGAGTGCTTACCAAGAACTCCTTCAAATATCGACGTTGGGATTGGTTCACTATCTCCTTTTCCAGTTGGCGTCATCTTGATCAAATATTCTCGTTTTATCATGGAATTCATCAGTCTGCTGACCATACGGTGGCTATTTTTCATAAACTTTGCCTTAATTTCTTCAATTTCCACCTTCGAAACGTAAACTTTTGCCTCAAAGTACGATTCAAACCTCCATTTTCATCATAATATTCTCATCCTTTCATATTCTTTCTTTCTTTCACGTCTTCAGTTCTATTTTTGTCTCCTTTTTTCACTTTCACTCCTACCCTTCCTTCTCATTTTTTTTCACTATCTTTTTCCTCGTCATTTCCCTTTTTTCTCTTTTCCATAGATTCTCCTTTCTCTATTTCATCTCCATTTCCTTTGCTTTCTCCTCCTTCCATGTCTTCTTTTTGTTCTTCGATTCCTTCTCCGTCTACTTCTACTTTCAACTCTTCTTCCAGTTCTTCTCCTTCCCTCTTCTTGTCTATCTCTTCTTTCTTTCCTTTTCTTTTTCCTTCTTTACACCAAAAATTGAATTATTCAATTATATAAATTAAACTACATGTTTACGAACCTTGGTAACTGGATTGTGTAGTCCCATCTGTAAATATCTCGAGACTCTCCAGATATTTCTTATTATCTATGTAAAAAATATAATGTTAACATTGATTTAATCAAATAATATTAATGTACTGAAGTGGTACTTTCGAAATAACAACTGCATTTTCTTCGGCGCCATTAATACATAAAAATATTTACTCCGCCCCCGAACTAGCACGTTCAGTTATTAGTGTACAAGAAATAATATTCACTTTATAACGGGGAAAGTCACTTTAGAGCATTTTCTATCATTTCACCATTGCTTTGCACGGGAAGGATAGACATTGGTACGATTTATATTTTCCTTTCAACTCATAGGAACATTTTTCAAATAGCTTTTACGACCAATTTTATAATACAAACATTCAAATGGATTTCAAAAATTAATTGCCGAGCACAAGATTTAATAGTAGAGAGGATACACATTTACAAACATTTTACTATAGACAATTGAAACAAGCTAATTTCCTAAGGCCGGTATGGACGTTATAAGAAAAGAATATAACTATAATCAGACAACTCCCTATATCAGTCAGAAGAATTTTAGTTCTTATCGACTGCAATAATTCTAATGATCTAATAAAGTCAATGATAAATTTAGACAATTTATTTACAGAAAGAAGAAGAAACTATGAATTCGGGCAAGATAGACGTGGATATAATAAGCAAGAAAATATTCAAATTAGCCAGTTTATCATTAAAAAAGCATTATAATTCAAATTATATTGGTAGACAAAATTATAACAGACTTTGGACACGTGGTAGGCCACGTGGTTCATACAATCGAAACTTTTATCATGGAAATTTGTCGAATGGAAACGTTTTTAATCAGATCCCCCTAAGCCATAACTATCCGACGCAAACGTACACAAGCTAGCAAGATCCATCAGTTCAATTAACGCACAGCCATTATCTTCACTAATACCCAGCACTCGTTTTCCGCCTCCAATACATAACAATACAAATCCTCACACAGCCAGTAATGCCCAAACACAACAAAATAATTTAAACGCAAAATAGGCGCGTTGAGGTGCGGCCCGTCAGCGCGTCAATTTCACAATGATGTTGTTTCCGAAATACATATGGGAATGAACGATAAGGACCCCTATGATGGAACGCCGAAAAATAAAATACTACCTTCACCGCACTTATTGTGCAAAGTAAATGAAATATCAGTATGGTCGCTTATCGATACGGGGAGTCAAATCAGCGTTATTTCTGAAGAATTTTATAAGGAAATTAGTAAAATAAGAAAATGTTTAGAGCTTCCAGTAACAGGCATACAAGTTTCAGTGGTTTTAGGAAAGAAATAAACTACAATAAAAAAGCAAACACAACTGAAAATCCAATTCATCCATTTATGAATTTATCTTTTTGGTTGTTGCATTCTTAACAATTTAAATCATATTAGGAAATAATATTCACACGTCGATAGGCTTACTCATAAACTGCTGGCATATGCCAATACACATAAAAAATAAAACATTACCAAATTCGTCGACTTTGTTTGAACCGGGCGTGTCAGAGAGACTATGCATAATAAAGGAAAAAGATAAAATACGCATATACAAAATTATTTGCGATAGAGAAATCATCGAAAATGAAAAAAATATCAGAAAAAGAAAGAAGTGAAAAGGATGAAACTTTGCAACTAAATGATATAAATAATGAAGAGCATAATGGTGAATTATCCAAGGAAATAAAGCAATTGAACTTGATGAATATATAAATGAAATAGACAGGATAATGAATACAAATAAAGTTGGAATAAATGCATGCACGCGGAAAAATGAAGAGCGAACCAGCCTTTCTAAACAACTTGATTCAGTCACGAAAAATTTCTCAAATATTGACGAAAGACAAAAACAGATTTTTTTCACCATGTTAAGACAGTTTGAGTATCTGTTTTCCGACAAACCTGGATGCGTAAATAATTACACACAAACTGAGATAAAAAAATCAAAATCCTACATTAAAGCAAAAGTATCCTGTATTGTATGCTCTGCGTGACAAAGTCGAGGCGTGCCTAAACAAAATGATGGAAGCTAAAATTATCGAACCAGCAGTAAGTCCGTACTGAAATCTGCTCCGGATCGTTCGCAAGGACGATGGCACAGTGCGAATCCGTCTTGACACTTGAAATCTGAACAAATACTTAGAAGCTGATCATGAGGCCCAACCTATCGTAGATGACAAAATGCAATTTTTTTACAGATGTAAATTTTTCTTGAAGGTAGATATGACAATGGGCTATAGGCAGATTTTGCTTGACGAACAATCACGCCCCCTTACAGCGTTCGTTTTCAAAGGTAGAATGTACTAATTAATTCGCGTCCTTTTTAGAATTAGT
Organism: Phymastichus coffea; assembly: GCF_024137745.1. Lineage (NCBI taxonomy): Eukaryota > Metazoa > Arthropoda > Insecta > Hymenoptera > Eulophidae > Phymastichus > Phymastichus coffea. The sequence goes on along the minus strand of NW_026706826.1, from coordinate 5,459,215 downwards.
ACTGCGGGCAGCGCTTGTTTTCGCTCTTCTTCCTTGGCGCTACTTAAAGAAGTAAAAATAATCGATATCTTTGAAATACATCCGGAGTTATAGAGTTATGTTAATAAAGACCAGAAAGACATTGTTAGCCCCAAGGATATAAATATTTACAAAGAATCAGCCACATACGTTGATGACTGTGCGATCGGAACGCAAACTTTCAAACATCAAATATTAGTCCTGCAAGTGATTTTCTCGAAACTCTAGGTAAGCAGATTTACTATTAATTTAAAAAACTGTCAATTCTTATTAAGCAAAATCCTTTTTCTCAGTTTCGTTTTATGATTTCACGGGATCAAAGCTAACCTGGATCGTATTCAGGTAATAGTAAATTTTTTAATTCCAAGAAACAAACAACCGCTGCAACATATTTTTGGCGTATGCAACTACTACAGACGTTTTGCGATAAGATATAACGACTTTATTACCCCTTTTCGTGATCTATTGAAGGATAATAGTGGCTGGTTTTGTACAAAGGAGCATACCAATGCATTTGACGTTTTCAAGCAAAGCTTTATAACGCCGTTTGTTTGAGTCATGTCATGCCGAATGTGTAGTTGGAAGTCTTTTTTCAGATAGAGGAAAACGGGGATAGATGCATAGTTTCCCTCGCGAGCAGATGTTTGACAGATACAAAAACAAGGTATACGACCACAGAGCTGGAACTTTTAGCAATCATTTACAGTATATCTAAATTTAGTATGTATCTGATCGGACAGAACTTTGAAATCGTGACCGATAACAAATCATTGGAATTTTTGAATTCTACGATTTTTCACAATTCTCATTTGATCAGGTAGTCGCTTTGCCTTCAACACTTTACATACACAATTGTACATTCCCGGGGAAAGGACAACACAATAGTTGATTTTTTTAGTAGAAACCCCGACGTAAAATTACATTACATGAACACACCAAGGAAACAATCGTTATTTCATCGCTACATAATTACAACAAACTAATCATAAAAATCATCGGCAAAATGCAAACAAATGATGTTGCCCGTCAAAAGATTCTAGAGATAATAGAAAGTAAAGGAAATGGAAATAACTGTTTGCAGTTATACAACGAGTACAATGTCATACCACTTATAAAAGAGAATAAAAACAACTGTTGGCGCATAATAGTCCCAAACGAATTAGAAAAAGATTTAATAGAGATAAGGCATTTGCAACTAAAACACCCCGGAGATAGCATGTTATTAAAATAACATGCTATCTGAAACGGTATTACTATTGTCAAGCTATGTCAAAAGACGTACATCGGACGAAAACCGTTTCCCTTATCAACATCTCAAACATCGCATCATCGCCAGAAACGCAGCGAACCCGATTAACTTGGGTAACAGAGGACTCAACATCTCCATGCCATGTAAGCATCAAATCGCCTTTCCGATACGGGGTTTTGATAATGTCTGTAAATTAGCAATGTTTGCGAATTAATCATCTTACGAAATCCGAATATGATGATAAAGACTCGACTCCAAGATTAATATCATTGTCACGCGATTTTAATGAAAACGAGAAATGAAATGTTTTGTTTGCCGAAATAAAATTCAAGTTGGAAAAGAAAAGTGCTCGCTGAATATCTTTTATAATTGACTTTAAATCCCGTCATCGCACACTCTCTGGCATCGACTTACTTTGTGATCATCGAGTCTAATAGTAAATAAAATTTACAGATTGCAAAGACGTAAAATCATCAAAGCGCTGATCGGGTTTGATCTCATACACATCTAAGTTATAAATTATGTAACGGGGAATGCTCGCTCACGAGCTTGCCCAGTTTCTTGCTCCACCGTGCCTGTCCGTCGCCACAAGGTCATGAGCAAGGAGAATTCTTGCTGATGCGTTGTGTTTTCATTTAGGAGATGCGACGTGGCAATGTGGCAACGGGCCAATGGCAACGATAACGGCGACGAGGAGGGTAGAGCCAAGACGTGAGAGAAAAAGAGAAAAGCATATGTGGTGCACGCGCACACAGCGGGGTCCGCGCGTTGTGGGCAACTTTACGCGTGTCCGCGCCGCGAACGGAGATGTTCTTCTCCATCCAGCGGTAGTGGCCAGCAGACGCATCCCGCAGCAACATGCGAACAACACACAAGATTTGTGTACGACGACGACAAAGTATCGTGGGCGATACATCTGAGAGGGCAACTAGACCTGAGTGCCGCAGCTCAGCAACAAAAACTTAACAACAGCTTAGCAACAACAGTATTAACAGCCTCAACTACGGTGAGCCCCTTCGGTCACTCTCTCTCTCTCGCTCGCGCGCGAACACTAGCAGTCGCCGGATCGCGCCATTATTGCGACATGGTGTGCAGTTCTTGCGGTCACGCGCAGTATTTAACGTTTTCGTCACAGGCTTTCCTCGGGGCAGCCGTCGCAGCAATACATTAGAGCGGGCTGCGATTCGGTATTCTCGGGTGAATCGCGACAGCGAAGCAATTGTCGGGTCATCTGCTAGTTTGTAGGGCAGAGTGAATATTTTTATACGGATAATGTCACCAAATAATAATATAATTGTTATTTTTTATACAATGCAGAAGATACCATATTAAACCAAGTAACTTGTACATACTGCGCCGCAAAAAGCATAAAGCTCCAGTTTCAGCATAATTTTATTTAATAAAATAATAACTTTAATTACTCACTACTACTTTCTATTATTTCCACTTCAAACTATTTCTTCCCAAATTTTACTTCGATTTTATTCCTATTCTGTCTCACGTTTTTGCTTTGCACAACACTATACTCTTTCGGGTCACCTTTCCACAGAACCAAAATATACTTATTTTCCGCCATAGCCAAAGAAAATACAATTGTCAACTAACCACTTCGCTATCAGCAATTTGGTTATAAACATTTAACAGTCACTAAGACATCTATTTGTTTGAATATTCCCAACAACAAAAGAAAAAATAATTTTTCAATATGATTGAATATATTTCAATATGATATTTTTCAATATGATTAAATTAAATAGCATAGTATATTAATTATATTTATGTAGCATAAATTTTCAATTTAATGATCATTCGAATGAAAAAAGTTTCATTCCGATAGAAATGGCAAAGCATTGCCTAAATCGACATCGAAGTCGCGTTCTTTTGTACGCTTGTCCGCGCGCCATTCACCCTCTTCTCTGAAGCTAATGTCGAAGGCTTTTCCGAGCGTCGGAAAAAGTGTCTGCAAAAGTTTCACGAATAGTAATGTCACCGTCAGTAATACCGAATGATGAGCGAGAAACAATTAATCTCACTCAATAAAAAGTCCTAGTATTAAATTTTTACTTAAATGCTCATAATTCGTATTTCTAAAAATAACTAAAAGTGTCACTTTTCTATTGATTACAAAAATTACTTTAAATTTATATGTTTATTATAAAGTTATAAAAAAAATAAATTATAAGACATTGTTAGACGGTTTATTCTAAGAAAATAGCGTCTTTACAAGGCAGTTCTTTCTTCGATGCGTTGTTAAGCAACCAATGATATTTTGCAATATTAGTTACCGCGTCGTCTCAATCACCGCTTCGGTTGCTATGGCCAAGTGGAGGGGAAAACAGCAAAATAGGAGATATTTGATCGTCGACCGAAACGGCGCATTGATTGGTTGAAATTATTAATTTTTGAAATTAATTTTCTCTGAAAGTATTGATGCCAAAAATTTTTTGAAAACGGCAATCGATTCAGAAAATTTTTTTCTATAGCCCATTTTCGGGAACTATAATCCTTCTGAATCACCCTGTATATATCTCTTTCTATTTTTGCTTGATTATTTATTTATGTACTTGAACTTTATAAAATAAATTTTATAAATACTATAAAACGCGCTTGAGTGTATCCATATGCTTCCCCGTTATATTAGGGATAATTCTATAATATTGTTTTTTTATATAATCGAGCGTGAATATATATATCAATACGTCAGATTGAATATATCACGATCGCGATATCGGGGGCCCGGATTCAGATTTACGAAGATTTCATTATTGACGCGCGAACGGGCCAGGGTGCCCGACAGCCTGACTGCCGCCCGAGTCAAAGGCCGCTCAGCTGTTGAAAGGCCTACACACGGGACAAATTCGCTTCGCACGAATTGTCACCTATCAATCAAATTTATGATATATATGTGTGTGTGTGTACATATATATATACACACAGATAGTGCAAGCCGATTGCTTTTTCTCACTTAAAACGAAATTGTTCAAAACTTACAAGTTTTACGAGGTCTGTCCGGAAAGTATCGGGCCTACCTTTATATTTTCGTGCTAGCGTTATTCTTTATCATCTGGTGGGTGGCATCCTTCAAAGTAATCCTCACTTGATTGAATAACACGGTTCATTCGATGTTTTCACTTTACAAAACAGTCCTGGAACTCACTTTTAGGGATAGCCTTAAGTACACTCGTCGCATTGTTTTCAACCGTTGTTTGTCATCGAATCGGTGTCCTTTGAGTGGTTTTTTTAGTTTTGGAAACAGCCAAAAGTCACAAGGTGATATGTCGGGACTGTATGGAGGTTTTCGAAGCAATGCGATATTGTGTTTGCTCAAAAACTGCTGCACAAGACTGGATAAATGCGCTGACGCATTATCGTGATGGAGAAGCCAGTCACCACTTTCTCAAAAGTGCGGCCGTTTTCTTCTTACTGCATCACGCAAACGTTTCAAAATTTGAACGTAGTATTCTTTATTGATTGTCTGACCTATTAGTGCATATTCGTGATGTACAACACCTTCACAATCGAAAAAAACAATCAACATTGACTTAACATTGCTCCGACTTTGACGTGCTTTTTTTGGTCTTGGCTATTCAGAATGTTTCCACTGTGAAGATTGTTGTTTTGTTTCAGGATCATAACCATAAACCCATGATTCATCACCTGTAATAACTTTTCTAATCACATTATCATCATTATTGACCATTTCCAGATTGTCCAGAGCGATTTCTAAGCGAATGTTCTTCTGTTCTGCTGTGAGAAATTTTGGGATGAATTTCGCACACACGCGTTTCATTCCTAAATTTTTGGTTAAAATTTCTGAAATGATAGTTTTTGGTATCCCAAGGTCTTCTTCTAGTTCTCGCACAGTCATACGAGGATCTAGTTCGATTGAAAGTCGCACCCGCTCAATATTATCTGCGGTTTTTGTCGTCGAAGGTCGGCCGGAACGAGAATCACTATCGACAGAAGTGCGACCATCTTTGAACCGTTTATACCACTCTTTTATTCGTGTTTTGCTCATCCACTCGCTTCCGAAGGCCTTTTGCATCATTTCAATAGTTTCCGTACTCGTTTTTCCGAGTTGAAAGCAAAGGTTGATGCAAATTCGTTGATCTTGTTTTTCAGTCATTTTTGACAATATCAAAATCCGACGAACGCAAAAAAGGCACTGTAAACAAAGACACGCTGCGCATCAACTATACGTATGGTATATGACAGCGTGTTTTGAACGCACGAAATGCGCTAGGATTGGCTACTTGAATAATTATACTATATATGAAAGATACTATGCTCAATAACTAATATTTAATGTTTGTATAAATTAATTTTTTACATCGAACCTTTATGACATTTAATATACATATAAAGAACATTGTATTTTTTGATAAAGTTTTTATATCTGTATAGTCACCATAATACAACAGTTGTCCAAAGCATAATAATTATTTTTCTAAATAAGTTATTTTTAACATTGGTTGTAAATATATATAAATTTATTTATTTATTGTATTAACTGTATATAATAAGTAATTCTAACATAATAATCGTATCACCATTAATAAACAACATTGAACAAGAGAATAAATTTAACATTACTTTCATCAAAGTGTTTACCTTTACTTTCAATTGCTGATCAGCAAATTCTAGGCATCCTGTTATCAAGCTTAATTAGCGGACTTTCTGTGATTTTATTCTATTCTTCTTGCCATATAGTACATAGATGTATCCGCAACGAAGGGCATACCTTTCGTACAGCACGATTAAGCTCTTCCCATAACAATTCAATAGGATGTTAATCCGGAGATTCGAAAGGCAAAACCATACATTAAAGTTTTTCTTTCTTCAAGAGACTTTAGGTTACTCTTACAAAGATTAGATGTGTATTTTGGGTCAGTAGTATAGCAATGTATGTTTCAGGCCAACCTGCGGGGGGTCCGTAACCCTTTGGTCCCCTGGCCTAACCTTTTCATGTTAATAATAATTACACAGGCCAACAAAATTTGACAAAAGTTCAGAACCAAAGACAAGACATAGTACACCCGAAGGATTTTAGTGCGCTGAATCCAAATCCGAGCTCAGAATTGCGCCAGCACGTCAGGATTTTGAGATATTCTAACCTAAAAGTGCGAAAATCACGTATTTTGGCAATATTCGGTACTTTATAACATTGCGAATAAATTTTTTCATGCAAAACTGACAATGGCATCTGAAAGAACAACTCTTGGCCTACAAAATGCACTACCGATTTTTGTTTTTATGTCTTTTGGTAATGTAGATATCGTCGTTTGAAATTTAACACCTATGAATTTATTTATACTGCGACACACCAGAACGAGTGACCAGACATAGTACACCCGAAGGATTCTGGTGCGCTCAATCCAAATCCGAGCTCAGAATTACGCTAGTACGTCAGGATTTTGAGATATCCTAACCTAAATGTGCGAAAATCAAGTTTTTTTGGCGATATACGGTACCTTATAACATTGCGAATATTTTTTTTCGTGCAAAATTGACAACGGCATCTAAAAAGCAATTCTTATCGTACAAAAGCACTAACAATTTTTAGTTTATGTCTTCTTTTATCATCAATTGAAATGTACTACTTATCAATTGGTTTATACGGCAACGCAAGGAATTTCGACTATTATAACTCAAATCCCTGATCTTGGAGCATTGTAACCTACGGGGCAATAAACCTTGCCCACTTAACCCTAAATCCCTTAACCCCCGAGCCCTGTAACCTTCGATGCAATAATCCCCGTCCCCTTAACCCCAAATATTTTAACCCAAGAAGGTTATAACAAGCGCGGCAATAAAACCTGTCAACTTAACCCAGAATTTCTTCACCTCGGAATCCTGTAACCTGCGATACAATAGCCCTAGCTTCCTTGTGGCGCAAATTACTGGGCTCAGGCATTAAGGGATTTGCATAACGGCATTGAGGGTTATAACATCACAGGTTTCAGGGCTACAGGGTTAACGGATTTAAGGTTAAGGGGGCAGTTAAAGGTTAAGGGGTCGGGGGTTTTTGGGTTAACGGATTTAGGGTTATGGCCACGCATATTATAGCCTTCTAGAATATCTCGGAATACTGACGTGCTGGCGCAATTCTAAGCTGGGATTTGGATTTAGCGCATCGAAATTCTTCGTGTGCGTTATGTATAGTTTTTGGTTCTGAAGTTTGTCGGCCTGTGACACACAGACAAATATTAGAATTAAAAATTTAAATAATTTGTTTAAATAAATTTAAATGTACAAATCTGACATCAAACTCGTGACTAGTAACCCCCAAAACCATGGAAATGTGGTGCAGCTTGCAAAAATATTCTATTATACAGGAATTTGTTTAAAGAAATTGCTTGAATAAAATAAGTTTTGAAAATCTGATATCCAATATGATCAGCGGAATCAAAAACCGTGAAATCTTTCATTCGTTTTTGAAATTCTGTAGATAGATGATGTAGAATATTACGTAACTTGAAATGTATGATTGTATGATGAAGCTGAGATACGTGAAAGCTGAGATAACTGATTTTGTGACATGCTAATCCTTCCGTGTTAGAGATCGCGTTTGAGTGGCGGGCTAACGGTGGAATTTCCTGTAAATGCTATTATCTTATTTTCTTCTATTTTATTTATTATAAGAATATTTATCATAAGAACATTTTTTATCCTCTTTGTTATTTATTATAAGAAAAATGAGTTCCAGAAGCCCTTGTGCAAGAAAAATTGATACATTTTGTTATGTTTGTGGGAAACTTGAAACAACTTCTTATCGACGATCGATTAATGATTCCATCAAAACTCTATATATGAAATGTTATAAGGTTCCGATCGATAATTTGGATAAGACGTGGGTACCATTTTCAATTTGTAATTCTTGCAGACTTGCTATGTTGAAGTGGGATGATAATAGCAGCAATATGACTGTTATTGAACCGACCATCTGGCGTGAGCCCAAGGACCATGAAACTAATTGTTACTTTTGCTTATTTAATACAACGGGTTTCAATAAACATAATTCAAATAAAATCATCTACCCTGCGGTAGCGAATGTAACACCAGCCAAAGTAGGAAAAGTAAGTAAACCCGGAAAAGAAGTTGGTTCGGCAAAAGTTGAACCGATGGATATTGATACAACTGAAGATGTCTCTTTTGAAGATAGTTCTGATGACGAGAGTCCTAAGCTTTTTGACCAAAGTTCGTTAGATGATATTATTCGAGACCTCAATCTTCCAAAGGATAAAGCTGAACTCTGTGTTTCAAGACTTCAAGAAAGGAAGCTATTATTACCTGGAACAAAAGTGTCAATTTACAGAAACCGAGAAGAGGAGTTCATAAAGTACTTTACAATGGAGGATGTGATAGTGAACTGTAATAACATCGAAGAATTGGTTAACTTGTATATCCATGATTTGTACAAGCCAGAAAACTGGCGTCTCTTCATTGATTTTTCCACACAAAGTCTCAAAGCTGTGTTACTACACAACGGAAATAAGTATGCGGCACTTCCTGTAGGTCACACAACTGCACTAAAAGAATCATACAATAGTTTTCAATTTCTACTGGAAAAAATAAATTACAAGACTCACAATTAGCTTGTTTGTGGTGACTTTAAGATGATAAATCTTGTAGTTGGCTTGCAGTCGGGAAATACCAAATTTCCGTGTTTCCTCTGCCTTTGGGACAGCCGTGCAAGAGATAAGCATTGGGTAACAAAAAAATGGCCCACAAGATCAGATTGGAAAATAGGTTCTCATAATGTCGCCTACGTAGGTCTTGTTGATAGAGAGACAGTATTACTGCCACCACTTCACATCAAATTAGGTTTAATGAAACAGTTTGTGAAAGCCTTGAATAAAGAAGGTAAATGTTTCAATCATTTGAAAGCCACATTTCCGAAATTGAGTGATGCAAAAATTAAGGAAGGCATTTTCGTTGGGCCTGATATACGAAAACTCATGAAAGATGATACATTTATCGAAACCATGACTCTCGTTGAAAAGAATGCTTGGTTGAGCTTCAAAGGTGTTACAGAAAAATTTTTAGGCAATAATCGAGACCCGCAGTTTGAAACTATTGTGTCCAACATGTTACAGAATTTCCGAAAAATGGGTTGTCTAATGAGCCTTAAAATACACTTCCTTCATTCTCATTTCGACTATTTCTCAGAAAATCTTGGAGCATATAGTGAGGAGATTGGTGAACGATTTCACCAAGACTTTAAACAAAAGGAACAACACTACCAAGGAAGGTGGGACGAAAAAATGATGGCCGACTACTGCTGGTCATTGAAAAGGGATGATAATAACCCTACTAGTCATAAACGTAAATCTCTTCAACGATCGTTTGAAATGAAGCACCAACGTTTTCACAAAAAGAAAGCATAACATCACAGAATTGGCGGTTATAGGTTTAAGAATATACATTCTAAAGATTGTCAGCTTCTTAGTGTAACCTCTCTAACTACATTGGAGCTTAGGTTGAAATGCTATGGATTACAGTCCACTTAAATTAATTTGTCCTGTGCTTGACCCTCACTGTTCACTGCATTTAGTTTAACCTGTTGTGAGTTTAGCGCTCGCAGATCATAGCGAACGTAAGTTCACCTGTAGTGGTCTCGAGCTCGAAGGTTACTGCGCATATAGGTTATACTGTTGTGGATTCTAGTTTGCAAGTTATATCATACTCAATATACCTGTTGCGGATTATAGCGCGCTTAAATTAACCTGTAGCAGGTTATAGCGAATTTAAGTTAATCTGTCGCTGGTTCTAGAGTTATAGGATTTTCAGTGCATTTAGGTCATAACCATCTGCCTTAGCCTACCCTAAATTTATAGCTGCCATTTTAGAGTGCATCTAATAAATTCAGCTAGATTCGCCGTAAATTAGTACAAAAAAATCAAGATTTTTCATACTCCAGTATAAATCAATTGAAGAATGGCACATTTCAATTGACGGTATCTCTGCTGGAAAAAGACATAAAAAAATCGGTAATGCATTTTGTCGGCCAAGAGTTGCTCTTTCAGATGCCGTTGTCAGTTTTGCATGAAAAAATTTATTCACAATGTTATAAGGTACCGAATATAGCCAAAAAACGTGATTTTCGCACATTTAGGTTAGGACATCTCAAAAACCTGCCGTGCTGGCGCAATTCTGAGCTCGGATTTGGATTCAGCGCAACAAAATCCTTCGGGTGTACTATGTCTGGTCTCTGGTTCTGAAACCTTGTCAAATTTTGTTGGCCTGTGTTATTGTCCTTTTAAACGTAGTAAGTTCTTTTTTTATATTATATAATATTTAATATTTAAATATTTATTTATTTATTTTCAGTTGCTCAGGTGTACAGGCAACACACAGCACGTTGCCTAACTCACTCAGATGATTGCGATTGTTCGTGAAGTAAATTTATTATTATTATTATTAATATTATTATTATTTAATTCTTTAGAGTGGGTTTTGACTCGTGGAAGGGAGTGGATGTGTCTTGACTGTGAGTACGAGTTTTGGTAAGAAAGTTAGACAGGATAAGTGTTTGAGGAGAGAGATAGAGGTAAAAAGAGCGTAGAGGCGGAAGAGAAGTGGAATAGAGAGAGAGAGAGAGAGAGGCTTGGAAAAGAGCAGTATAAAGCAAGGAGAGAGGAATAAAGAAAATCCGATTTGAATTATCCGAAATTTGGAAAATTCGATACTCCCTTTATTGCTGGCCATGATTTTATCACGCTCACCTATCGTTTCATCACGATCAAGCACGTCACCAGATTCATTAGGTCCCGCGGGTTAAATCGAGTGAATGAAGCGGCCTTAAATGAGACCATTAGCAGTTTTCTCTCGTGTTTGGTCGACAAATTTCCAGTACGACCCGCCGACGGATGTTTACTTGCATTCCCTTGACAACTCGGTGCACTCTCTTATTGAAGTTCTCATTAAGACCTTCGACGCGGTAGCCCCTCTCAGGTGCATCAAGTTATCTTCTCGGCGTAAACCCTGGGTAACTCCGAACATTCTCGCTCTCATGAAAAGGCGTGACGCTGCCTATAAACTGGTATTATTTTATGTTTTATTACCTAACATAAACCTTTCCCTTATTTGTAGGCCTTCGATTCTTCCCTCTCCTTGAATTTCCTTTAATCTATACTTTTTAATTTCTTCTTTCACTTCTTTCCACTCCTTTATGTATCTTGACTTTTCTAGCTTTTCTTTTAGTTCTTTTTCTTCTTTTTTCTTTAGCTCTTCTCTTATTTCTTCCCAAAACTCTTCTCTTATTTCTTCTTCCTCTTCACTTTTTCTGTATATTTCACTTTTTTCTAGCCTTTTCTCTCTCTTCTCCTTCTTATCCTTTTTATCTTTTCCTTTTTCTTTTCCTTTTCTTTAGTTCTCTACATGCTTCTTTTTTTATTGAGACATCACTTTCTTCACCTATTTTGTTTTCATACCTCATTGCTCTTTCTAATGCTGTTTCTTTCATTTTATGTCTTCCTATTTCCCATCGTATTAAGTAACTTGGCGTGTTTCTATCTAATCCCAATACCCACTTTATGTATTTTAGTTGTAGTCTCTCTATTTCTTCATATCTCCTCCATCCCCAGATTTCTGCTCCATACATAATCACGCTTTTCGCCAGTGCGTCAAACAGGTTCATCCTTAGATCCCAATTTTCTCTAAATAGCTTTTCTTCTAGTCCCCATAGTCTTCCAAGTCCCATATTTATTTTCCCTTCTACCTTCTTTATCTGCTTTTTATTTCCGTTATTTCTGCTTATCATATATCCCAAGTAGTTGTACTCTTTAACCATCTCTATCTTCTCACCTTCCCATTCGAATTCTTCTTCCTGCCCCCTTCCTCCTCCTCTATTGCATTTCATCATCTTTGATTTTCATACATTTAGCTCGAATCCCATTTCTTCCAGGTATCTTCTTAATTTTTTCAGCATCGCTTTCATTCCACTTTCACTCTTTACCATAATCACTATATCATCTGCGTATCCTAATATCCATATTTTCTTGCTTCCTATCACTACCCCTACTTCTTGCACCTGTTTGATCTTCACTTCCAGCTTGGCGAAGGCAAGATTAAATAGCGTGGTGCTCAAAGGGCACCCTTGCCTTACGCCTTTGTAAGTCTCAAACTTCCCAATTATTTCTCCTCCAACTTTTACCTTACTCCCTGTTTTCTTATACATTTCTTCTATTCTTTTCCTGATTTTCCCATTTATCACTTTCTCTTTCATGATTTCCCATATTTTCTTCCTCTTTATCTTGTTAAAAGCGGTCTTCATGTCGGCAAAGAATACATATAGTTTTCCTCCTTTTTCCCTTATTTCCTTCCGTATTTTTGTTTCTAATATATATATATATATATATATATATATATATATATATTGCGTCCATTGTTCCTCTTTTCTTCCTGAATCCCATCTACGTATCGCTTAGCGTTTCTTTTGCATCTAGTTCTCTTTCCAGCTTTTTCCTCAGTATTTCGTCGTATATTTTATATCCCGTGTCCATCAGCGTTATTCCTCTGTAGTTTCTTACTTCTTCTGTCTATCCTTTCTTATATATTGGTACTATTATTCCCTTCCTCCATTCTTCCGGATATCCTTCTCCGTTCCATATTCCGTTTAAGCATTTTGTCATATCTTTTAACAAGCTTTCCGTGCCTTCCATCCACGCTTCATTTCCTATACCATCTTCTCCTGTCGCCTTTTTCTTTTTCATTTTTCTTATTACCTCTTTTACTTCTCTTACTTTGATTTCTTCACTTTCCTCTCCATCGCTGTCTTTGGTTTCTTCCCCTTTGCTTTCTTCCTTTTCTTTCTCTCCCAGTTCTCCCTTGAAGTGCTTTAACCACTCTTCTTTTCCTATATTTTCATCTATGCTAATTCTTTTCTTCCTATTGCTATTCACTTATTCCTAGAATTTTCTTCTTGTCTTATCTTTTCTTATTTCTTCTGCCACTCTTTTCCCGTCAGCTTTTTTCGCTTTTCTTGTTTCCTCTCTGTATTCTCTCTTTGCTTCTAGGTATTTACCTCTGTCTCCTTCCCATTTTCTTACCTTATTTAACTCTGCCATCACCCTAGCCCTTTTTATCCTACATTCTTCTCTCCACCAGCTTTTTTCGATTCTTTTTTTGCTTATGTTCTTTTTTACGACTGCGTTCCTCACTCAATTTTTTATCTCTTTCCATTTTTCTGTTCCCTCTATTACGTCTATCCATCTCTGATACTCTTCTACCTTCTTCACTCCAGTCGTCTATCATTTTTTCTTCCTCTTCTTTTCTTTCTTCTGATATTTTGTCTCCCAATTCCACTTCTACTGGTAAGTGGTCCGACTTAACCCCCTCTTTTATTTAAACCCTTTTTATTCCCTCATCCCCTTCCTCGTTACTTGCTACATAATCTATCGTTGAATGGAAGAAAATTCTCCACCAATAGGTCAGACAATCAATAAAGAATACTACGTTCAAATTTTAAAACTTTTGCGTGATGCAGTAAAAAGGAAACGGCCGCACTTTTGGGAAAGTGATGACTGGATTCTCGATCACGATAATGCGCCAGCACATTCATCCAATCTTGTGCAGCAGTTTTTGAGCAAACACAATATCGCATTGCTTCAACAACCTCCATACAGTCCCGACATATCCCTTTGTGACTTTTGGCTGTTTCCAAAACTAAAAAAACCACTCAAAGGACACCGATTCGATGACAAAACAACGGTTGAAAACAATGCGACGAGTGTACTTAAGACTATCCCTAAAAGTGAGTTCCATGACTGTTTAGAAAAGTGGAAACATCGATGGAACCGTGTTATTCAATCAAGTGGGGATTACTTTGAAGGATGCTACCCACCAAATGATAAATAATAACGCTAGCACGAAAATATAAAGGTAGGCCCGATACTTTCCAGACAGACCTCATATGTTGAGAGAGTGATATGTGGGATCAGTGGATACGATGTGGAAGTTGTGTGCGTCGACGAGAGATCTCAAAGCTCGAGCATCAGGCAGAGAGATAAACCTTAGGTCGGCGTTAAAATTACTGGTAATGATGACATTTCCGTACAGTGGGAGGTAAGTGGCCAGTTAGTTGAAGAAATGTGCGGAAGAGCATGCAGAATAACGTCTGTGTACTACCGCCATCAAAAGCTTGGTCTTGTCGGACTTTATTTCGCCAAGGATAAATTCAGGTGTGTTATCAAAGAGTGGATTTGAAGTAGCTAGAAAACTAAATTTAAGGTGAGATCTGACATACAAGCCCACCCCACCACCCCGCTTTCCAATTCGGTCAAGCCTGAAAAAATTGAAATCGGGGAGAGAAAGGTATGAGTCAGAGATGTCAGGTGAGAGGAAGGTTTCAGTAATGGCTCTGACGTCAAAATATGTAGAAAGAGCTTTTGCTTCGAGAAGAGTAAAGTGATAGGGGGAATTTAGCCTATGTATATTAATGTGGCTGACAACGAAGAAAGCAGAGGGCGGGATATAGTCATGGATTAACTGGTATCATGGACCAGAAACTGGAGGAAATGAATTTGGGACCGCTTCAGATAGCTGAGCTGGAAAAATAGACACTGTCGGACTAAAACAACCGTCGGCTATGTTAAGTTGCAGAGCAGAGTATTTTGGGATGACGGCTGTGGATCGCTGTTTGGCAACTTGGAGCACGAAGTTGAGGTTGAGCGGCGCGTGTTTTCGAATACCGATCGGGGTGCGAGCCACTGACATGGCACTAGAGCGCGGAGCAGGCGAAACAGGAAGGTGGCCTGGAGGCAAAGGCGTACAGCAATCAAGGTCGCTCTCCGATATTATAGGAATAGGAGTGGAACGCATGTTTTCCCGCATGTGGATAACCATACCCGAGAAGAAAGGGTGCGCGAAACTCAGCTCGCGACTACGCGCAAGCGTCTTCACAAAAAGATTGTGGATCAGCTGGGGTAACAGCTGGCGGATGAAAATGATATTTCCGAGACCATACTTTAAGACATCCCTCGCCGTCCTCCCAGCGAGCTTCTCAAAGCGCTCCAAAATAATATCACGCACCACCGTTGAGTCAATACGCACGACAAATGCGAAAGTAGTAGCATGCGTCTGACCCTGCAGGGCATTCTTGGTCGGGTTAGGACGTGAGCGAGTGGCATCCATTTTCTGGTGGCCGCTATGCGACCCTGAGCGTTTGAGTAGCCAATCGCCTCGAAGAGCATACCGTCAGCATTCTCCAATGAACCTTGAAACTCCTGCGGAAGGCCCAGAATAAGCAGAACCTTGAGACCTATAAACCTTAGCAGAAAAGTAATTTAGACAAGACAGTTGGTGTTCGTTTGCATGAAAATACATAATTCATAGGCAATTTTCCAATTTTCTTCCAAAACGATAACGTGACTGTGAATAATAAAGCATACAGCAAGACGCCTGGTTTAATGGAACTTCTCTTTCGTAAAGAACCTGATTCTATATTAATCAGTTCATCGGATATGAAAGTTATATTGAAAATTATATAAAAATTCTTGAAATCATCAACGCTCATCGTAAGAGATATGAAACAAATGGAGAATATCGCAATAAGCAAGTAAATAAATTCAAAAAGTATAATGGTCCAAATTTATCTTTGAGCGACAATGCTAAGAAGCGAAAATCGACTATTGATGGAAGAGCTCTTTTTCCTAACTATAAAATAGCAAGAAAAGAAAAATTATTTGATTATGTAGATTGAGATGATCCAAACGAGCTCTTTGATCGATTGAGATTGCTTATTGCCGAACAAACCGCCGGTAATTCTAGTCATGTTAATGAAATTCATTCAATCATTGAAGAATTACGTGAAGCTGACTATATAAATTAAGAGAATCCTAAATATTGCTTAGTAATAAAATGAGTGTTGATGTGTTTGGACGTATATTGAATAAAAAGAAGGTTAATCGAGGTTCTCCTGGAGTAGGGTATAAATATAACATCACTAAAGACGAACAATACGATGCGGATGACAAAAGAATTTGTAATATAGCCGATCCTCAGGAGAGGAACGATGCTGTAAGCTTACGAACGTTGCAAAAAACTAGTGAAGCTAACGTTACTACGCTTACGCCTGCGATAAATAATATTAGAAAATCTTTAACAAGAAGATCAGAATTATAAGTTGTAATAGAGTCGGCCTACAATACCGATAAATTCACCACTATTACCAATTATTTATAAAGGGGGAAGGCAAGGGAGGCGGTGTATCGCTCCAAGCAAAGTAGAAAGGAGAGCAGCAGGCAAAATAATTTCACAGACACAATTTCGTTGATAAACCATTTATTACAAACGCACTACCTCGAGTGCCGACGAGAGTACAAACCACTTATTACTAATAACACGCAGACTTACTCTAAACGAGATGACCGGCACGTTAGCGCCATGTCACCTCGTTAACCGGCTCAAACGACAACTTATATTAAACACTGCCGAAAATTACGCCGGCTCGGGGAAGCCTGGCATAGCAACGCGAACCGTGAAAATCGCCGAGGAAAAGGAGAGATATAAAGAGAGAGAGGAATAGATGACCTGACCGATGTCGGCGGACGTCGCTGTCGCTGGCAGTTTAGAAGGTGTCCCACCGGCGGCTTGGCAGGAAGACCCTTGGCTGCTGTGTGGCCGGCGATTTGGCAGAAGAACCTGTCGGGTACTGTCGTGATGATGGCTTCTTGCAGGAAAACCTACTGACTGCTGCGTCGCTGGCAGAGAGAATCCCGCCCGGCCAATCTGTCGAGGACTGCCGACTATTTCTCAAACAAAGGGGGCAGGCTTCACAGCGATGGTCACCAAAAACTACTGCCGATTACTCTCGCGTGAGTGCGCGTCACTGTCGCGAGTGCATGAGAGCCGGCTACTCACGCCTTCTCCCACCACTTGTCTCCTAATCGGCGGCACGCGGCAATGCCGGTCGCGACAAGTGCCGCGCGCCAAGCCTAACCACTAGACTATAGCTTCTCTCTCTCTCTCTCTCTCGCACTCTCAATGTTCGATCGCGACGTCGCGTCCCTGGCCTCGTCCTCCGCTCTCATGCGTTGCTGAAAATAAAAAAGGGCAGGCATCAGGCACGTGATAATAACGTGCGTTTGATGCCAACCGCGTGCCTTCGCCGGAGAGAGAGAGAATACAGACATACATGGTGTAGGCTATGACCAGCCTACACCGTCACAAAGTGTATCGAGAAGCGATTAAACATTTACAAGAAAATAATAATAATAATAAGGACAAAGACTTAAATATTATACCGTTTGACTTTATGCATCAATTTTAATAAATATATTGAAAATAAAACATCAAAGAGTGGTGGATGAGTTACACAAACCAACACGTCAAAACTATCCTCGTCGAAAAGTCGATATACGTGGAATAAATGAGATATGGCAAGCTGATCTTGTAGAGATGCAAGGTTACTCGAGAGCGAACAAAGGCTTTCTATATCTATTAACTGTCATTGATATATTTTCAAAGTACGCTTGGGCAGTTCTTGTGAAACAAAAAACTGGTGCAGATGTTGCTTGTGCATGGAGTCTATATTAAAAAAAGGATGCACTCCTAGAAATCTCCATGTGGACCGTAGCAAAGAGTTCTACAATTCAAATTTTCAAAAACTAATGACAAAGTATAAAATAAATCTATATTCGACCTATAGGAAACTTAAGGCATCTATTTGTGAACGTTTCAATCGCACGCTAAAAGATGTCATGTGGAAAAAATTCAGTCTACAAGGAAATTATAAATGGATCGACATTCTAGCTGATTTATTGAAATCTCATAATAATTGAAAACATCGTACAATAGATATGAAGTCTAAAGACGCGACTAAAGAGAATGAAATGTAGGTGTTGAGACGATTCTTTTACGACCAACGTCTTTTCGTTAACAGCCCTAAATTTCGAGTAGACGATAAAGTACGTGTGAGCAAGCCTAAACACGTTTCCGAAAAAGGATACATTCCTAACTGGTCTATGGAGATTTTTACTATTTAACAAGTTGCGAAGACAAAGCCTGTCCCTTATCATTTAAGAGATTACAAAGGCAATCCAATTGTTGGAGGGTTTTACGATCAAGAACTACAGAAAGCTATGTATCCTGATGTTTATCTCATTGAAAAAGTTCTAAGGTAACGTGGTAATCGAGTATATGGGTAATTCTAGGCTATTTCGATTGACTTGTAACCCTTAGATTACGGATTTTTTTTTAATTTGGCACAATTGTTGTACACATAAAACTGAGATTTTTCCCAAATTTTGGAGATGATACATTAATTATATCAAAAGTTATTAACAATTAAAGAAAAATGATAAAAAATTTTCAAACAGCTATATTTTAAAAACTAATAAAGATATCGAAGTCGGATTTTTTTCAAAATACTTATAATGCCTTAAAATTTCGAAATAATTACAACAATAAACAATAAAAATTTTTTTTCGAAAGTTATTAACTTTTTGTTTAAACAATTGCTAATATCTCAAAAAGTATTTTTTTTTTTGAAAAATTCTTGCTCCTACGTATTCCTGAGGATTTTTGCTATCGAAATCAATCATAAAATTCAAGGGCCCGACATATCGGAAAGCGTAGCCCTAATCAAAAGAAGACGCCTCGGCGTAAGGCTGCGGTAGCGCTCCAGCGGACTCACGGTCGAAAGGTACTTTAGCTTTAATCTAAAAAACTAATAAAGATACCGAATCGGAGTTTTCCCAAATTACTTATAATACCTTGAACTTTCGAAATAATTACAACAATAAACAATAAAAATTTTTTTTCGAAAGTTATTAACTTTTTGTTTAAACAATTGCTAATATCTCAAAAAGTATATTTTTTTTTTGAAAAATTCTTGCTCCTACGTATTCCTGAGGATTTTTGCTATCGAAATCAATCATAAAATTCAAGGGCCCGACATATCGGAAAGCGTAGCCCTAATCAAAAGAAGATGCCTCAGTGAACGTCGCAACGACAGCAGGACGTCTTCGTGGTCTTAAATTTGATTTGGCCCTTGAATTTTATGATTGATTTCGATAGCAAAAATCCTCAGGAATACGTAGGAGCAAGAATTTTTCAAAAAAAAAATATACTTTTTGAGATATTAGCAATTGTTTAAACAAAAAGTTAATAACTTTCGAAAAAAAATTTTTATTGTTTATTGTTGTAATTATTTCGAAAGTTCAAGGTATTATAAGTAATTTGGGAAAACTCCGATTCGGTATCTTTATTAGTTTTTTAGATTAAAGCTAAAGTACCTTTCGACCGTGAGTCCGCTGGAGCGCTACCGCAGCCTTACGCTGAGGCGTCTTCTTTTGATTCAGGCTACACTTTCCGATATGTCGGACCCTTGAATTTTATGATTGATTTCGATAGCAAAAATCCTCAGGAATACGTAGGAGCAAGAATTTTTCAAAAAAAAAATATACTTTTTGAGATATTAGCAATTGTTTAAACAAAAAGTTAATAACTTTCGAAAAAAAATTTTTATTGTTTATTGTTGTAATTATTTCGAAAGTTCAAGGTATTATAAGTAATTTGGGAAAACTCCGATTCGGTATCTTTATTAGTTTTTTAGATTAAAGCTAAAGTACCTTTCGACCGTGAGTCCGCTGGAGCGCTACCGCAGCCTTACGCTGAGGCGTCTTCTTTTGATTCAGGCTACACTTTCCGATATGTCGGGCCCTTGAATTTTATGATTGATTTCGATAGCAAAAATCCTCAGGAATACGTAGGAGCAAGAATTTTTCAAAAAAAAAATATACTTTTTGAGATATTAGCAATTGTTTAAACAAAAAGTTAATAACTTTCGAAAAAAAATTTTTATTGTTTATTGTTGTAATTATTTCGAAATTTTAAGGCATTATAAGTATTTTGAAAAAAATCCGACTTCGATATCTTTATTAGTTTTTAAAATATAGCTGTTTGAAAATTTTTTATCATTTTTCTTTAATTGTTAATAACTTTTGATATAATTAATGTATCGTCTCCAAAATTTGGGAAAAATCTCAGTTTTATGTGTACAACAATTGTGCCAAATTAAAAAAAAATCCGTAACCTAAGGGTTACAAGTCAATCGAAATAGCCTAGAATTACCCATATGTTAAATGGTTGGGATTCGACAACTCGCACAATTCGTGGATAGATAAGACTTTATACATATGAAAGAATAAAGCTGTTTATTTAAAGTAACTTTTATTCATTTAAATATTATAATAATTTTTGTTTTATTTTTTAATGGTAAGAGCCCCAACTTATGCTCTCACCTATGAGGTACTTCCTTTCGAATCGTCACTTATGAGTCACCTTTACAATGAGTCAAAATTCATTGGAAAGGGCTACATTATGGACTTCTTTTACTTCTCCGCAAAAGGAAATAAGAGGATAGTTAAATAAAGGAAAAAAGACTATCCGATCAGATATTTTTTTTTTAATTATAGAGCAGCTATTTACAATAGTGTTACAATTATTATTATTACATTAATTATTATTCGCTGAAGATACAATTATGTTTAAATTCAAAATTTGAACCAACAATATGAAATATAAAGAGCTCCTCCTTATCACTAGTTTGGTGCAGGTTTTTCAACATTTCTTCATTCTTTTCAAGAGCTATATTTACTCTTTTATGCAGGAACACCTCAAATTCATCATCAATTGTAATGATAACGCTAAATTCGTATTTCGTTGTTAGCCATCTAACTTTTGTAACCTGGTATAAAGTTTGCGGTGTAAGTTGGGACATTTCCTTCCGAGGAAGGAAAGTCGTGTTTGAAACCTTATTTATTTATGAAAAATCCATTCTATAAAATAAAAAATCAAAGAATTAAATGATTATTTATTTATTTATTACTAGGGTATTAATGAACTAAATATATTTAAATGTCTTACTTTATTTATTTTATATTTCAATGGTTAGTATTAGATCTACTGGAAGTTAAGGGTAAGACTACTATTTGAGCGAGAGCTGAGCTACTGTATTGAACAAGAGTGAGCTCTCGGTGTTATAATTGGCAACCCCACTCTTAAAGCTCAAGCCACCGTCGCACAGAGCGGTATTGCCGAGCACTGTGTTCGTTTTCAATAGTCTCTTAGTAGGATAAAGATAACGAAACGCTGGATATCTCAAATTAAAGATAAAAGGGCCTAGAATAACGGGGACGAAGTCCCATATGATTATTTTTTACTGAAGAATGCAAAAAGACCAATAAAAAATTTTTGAAAAAAAAAAATTTTTTTTATATTATACATCACAAACAAAGAATGAAAATTTTTTATTTTATTAATTATACTCATTTTTTTACATTTTTATGAAATTTAAAGATAAATTTATTTATAAATCAAAGCTTAATTTATTATAATTGGCTAAAAATACTATTAAAATCAGATTTTGTTAAACTTATTTGTCACAAAATATTTAGTTAACAGTAATTCAAAAATATAAATGTAAAGATCAATGTTTACAGTGGCAGATACTATATATTTTTTAAAAATAACAAAATGTACAAGTTTTTCTTGTAAAAAATAAAATATTTGAAAAATTTAATGTCTTATAGCAGAGATATACATTTAACTTGAACTAAAAACTTTGGTATTTTATTATAAATAGATTTTTAGGAATCCGATACACATTCCTCATTGCTATTAATTTCGGCAAAGTCACTATCTTGTGATGGTTGTCTATAAAGATAAACATTACTAGAATTAAAGTTTTTTATAGAAATTTATTACGTACAATCAATAACTTCAAAAACTTACGTGCTTTCAAAAAATTCCTGTACTTTCTTTGAAACTTGTTGATGTTTATGAAATTTTAATCGATTTTCCAGTTGTATTAGAGATATTTTTGGATCCGAAAGATAAATAGCTCGATTGAAAACATCTAGCAACCGATTTTCCCTACTAGTTTGTCTTGCGTGTGATGTCATATTTTTTCTATAGTATTTGTGCCAGGATTCATTAGCATCTTCTGCATAATATGCAATCGGGATGTCAAATTGACGAGCTATCTCACAACCATGTTTCAATATTTTATGCAGTGTAGGATTCATTCGTGCCCAAGGATACAATTTGTAATGTAGACAATATGTTTCCCAGCAAAATTTTTCGAGCTTGTCTAGTTTAAGATACTTTTTGCTTTTAAAAGCAGATATTATGGTTGAAATGTTTTCTATTAATTGAACGTCGACACCAAGAGCTTCTGAAAAAAGGCTTGAGTTTTGAAAACACTTTCGTGCAACATTCCCAGTGTTTGTGGTTCCATGTCCTTGCAAAACTTGGTCGACTTTAACTCTAATTTTTTCATATACAGTTCCTTGAATAATTTTTTTCTGATTTTCAAAATTATCTGTAAAGAATGAATGCTTTTAGAAACATTTCTATATTTAGTTTACTTTTAGAAAAATAGTAACCATAATTTTATTAGCTTTCTTGAGAACAAAACTGCATATTTATGTAAATAAAAACCGGTGCAAATAAAAAAAATATAGACGCTCAACATACGAGAAATTAATTAAAACTTTAACGTTAAATAAAAAAAACATAACTTATAAATACCTAGTCCACTATAATTTCGATTTTAAAAAATTTGAAACTATTTTAGAATTATAATAATAATACTGATATCGATGGCTGAGAAGAAGAACCGGAAATTTCGGAGCGTTAGAGGTACAACCGGACATTTCGGCGCGCTAAATGTAAATTTACATTTAGCGCGCCGAAATGGCTGGTTCTTCTCTTAGTGCGCCGAAATGTCCGGTTTTACCTCTAGTGTTCCGAAATTTCCGGTTCTTCTTCTCAGCCATCGATATTCAGAAAATATATATTAATTTCAATAAAAGATACGATTTTTAATATTTCCAAAATGTAATTTATTTACCTTTTAATCCTGCTCTTACATCCCATGTTTTTAGAGGAATGCGATAAGCAATGTGAAGAAGATGCTCAAAAGCCTTAATCTCACAATGCAAAAGTCCCAATCCAAACTTCAATGTTGATTCCTTTGCTGTAAATTTTTCATGAAGTCTACCAAATTCATGTGTTGTTCGACCACAGATATAACATCGACAAGTAGCTTTGTTACCAGTAATGATATTTAAGCATTTGCCATCAAATAATGTTGTTGCAATGTTGAATTTCACTTTGACCGACTTTGCATTTGGTAATATGAATTCATGAGGTAAAAGGAGTTGGATACTTTTATCTATGCGACTGTATTCTCGAATAATAGTCTCGTTATCTTCTTTTTCTAGTGAAATTCTCAGTGGACGGCAAAAACGAACACTTTGTGGTGTTGGATTAACCCAACATTTTGTGGAGACTTTACTTCGTAATTGAATAAGAGTTATGCTGCTTACAAGTAATGATTGTTGAGCATCCAAATTAACATTTTCGCTGTTTTCATAACCTTGATGAGGGTTGAGATGCCCTGATGAGCTATCGAAACCAGAAGTTCCGATCATCTGTAAATTAAGCAAATCATGTTCGTCCCAATTACAAGCTACACTTTCGCACAATCTTTCAGCTGTTTTATTTAATAAATTTTGTAAAGGAATAAACACTTCCTTCTCGGAGTTAGTGTAATTTTCTGGTTTACATTCAGCCATTGCTTTTTGTATAGACTTATAACAAGGATAGATCGGACATTTTCTTTTTATGCTATCACTCACTAATAAATTGTACTGATCCATAGTGTAATCAGACTCTAAATAAAATGATAAAGCAGATTCATTAGAGTGTCTATAACTTTTTATATTTTGATCACAGTTTGCATTTGTACCATTGCTCGAACTACTTTCACTTTGTTCTTCATCTTCAACACTATTGTTATTACAATTATCATCTTCAACATTCTTCTTTTCGCCTAATCTTGCAGCTATTTTTATCACTTCATAATTATAATCATTGGATTTTAATAATTCATGTGCTCGTCTATACAACACATATCTAGAAGCATTTTTCAGAGATAACTTTTTTCGACCTGAATTAGCATGTTTTCCTCCTCTCTTTTTAGCACGACCACGCTTTCCATTATTTGTTTTACTTTTTGATCTTTTTCTTGGCATTATTATCTAATTATAAATGAGATAAAAGAAAATCTGAGATTTATTGACTATGAAAGATGAAATATAATAAATAATTAAATAGATCTTAATAGATAAGAGTAGATGTTAGAGTCATTAAAAAGTATAATAACTATTCCACCTTGGTTATTAACTTTTATAAGTTTAATAACTATTCCACCTTTGTTATTAGCTTATTTACTTATAAATAATTAAATTTGTTCGAAAAATATAATATAATTTTATGAAAATATTCAAGAAATTTATACGCAATCAAGTAGATAAAGTTATCATTGTTATAATAAAACAAAATTAATAAATAAAGAGGACAAGCCTGTATCAAAAACAAAATTTAAAGAATGTTTATTTAACTTACCTTGATTTTACAATCAAGGACTATATTTACACTAACTTTGGTTTATGCTAATATACTTCTTTTTTATAAATTATGCTGTATTAAATTATAAATAATGCAGCGTTATCAGAGTAAGTCTTTACATGCTTAACTATTTGTGGAGCTCCACTCTGTTCTGCCTAGCAATATTACTCACTTTCTCACAGCAAGATGCAGTTTAAATGTTATTTTTTTAAAGTTTCGACTGTTCAAAGTGGAGCTGTTATTCGACCTCTAATGGGTATACTGCAGTATTTAAAAGCATCATTAGCTATTTTTAAAATTTTTTTTTTAAAATAACAATATGTAAGTAAACCACAGCTATTTTGAAATTTTTTCTTTAAATAATAATATGTAAGTAAACCATAACAATTAAAGTACACTAAATTTTTTTTTTAAATTTGCGAAGTATAAAAATAATTGTTACATGTTTTAATATACAGAAAAAAGTGTAACTATAAATAGAATTAACATATTTTATATGTTTAGTTTTAAAAATTGATTTATAGTGAATTAAACTAAACTAAAAGATGACATATTATGCATAAGATTGGAAAACACATTGCCAATATATATTAATTAAATGACATATTAGTAAATGTAAAGTAAATGAAAATAGGAGCTGCTTTTATAACTGGATCTGTCTTTGAATTTAATAAAAAAGTTTCAAGGAGAGTATACGCGTTTTTTAAAAAATAAGAGAGTTTTTGAGATCGTTTACTGTACTAAATATAATAAACATTAATTTAAATGCATTTATTTTTGTAAATAACCAGTGTATAAGATAGTAACATAACGTTACTGAAATTGGTATGGATGAAGAAACATAATCTTTATACTTGTTGTTTGCATTACTATTAATTAAATATTTTGTGAGAAATCAGTTTAACAAAATCTGATTTTAATAGTATTTTTGGCCAATTATAATAAATTAAGCTTTGATTTATAAATAAATTTATCTTTAAATTTCATAAGAATGAAAAAAATGAGTATAATTAATAAAATAAAAAATTTTCATTCTTTGTTTGTGATGTATAATATAAAAAAAATTTTTTTTTTTTCAAAAATTTTTTATTGGTCTTTTTGCATTCTTCAGTAAAAAATAATCACATGAGACTTCGTCCCCGTTATTCTAGGCCCTTTTATCTTTAATTTGAGATATCCAGCGTTTCGTTATTTTTATCCTACCAAGAGACTATTGAAAACGAACACAGCGCTTGGCAATACCGCTCTGTGCGTCGCCGCTTTCCTCTCTTTCAGTCTCCCCTCTCTCACGATTCTTCATCTAGAGCCATTCTTTCACTCCGTAGACTGGTATTCATTGTTTTCCCTCTTCATTACTAATTATGATCGAAATCTAGTAACTATTCAAGGAATAGAATTCCCTCGTTAGTGCTGCCCTCTAGAATCATTTTCTTCAATCCTCGATCTTTTCGCATTACTGTTTTCTTTCATCACTTCGTTTTCTTATCTATACCTCTTACTTCGAAGTTGTACAACTTTTTCATTTTAGCAATTTTGTTAGTTTTATAATGCTCCCATGAAAGTGTGTCCGGATTATTATCAAAAATACAGCGTTTGAGGGCTTAGTGCTGTCTGTTCCTCTCTCTCCCTCTTTCTCTCTCTCTCTGTTATTACTTGATGTAATTTAGATCGAATATTACATTGGGTACGTTTAATAATTTCTATTTCATTTAAACACTTTCGATAATCTAAGTAGGTGATTGTATTTTTTACTGTATGTTTTTTCTCTCCTTTTGCCTTTTTCAGGGGCTCCTCATGTATTATTTCAATACTGCATAGTTTACTTCGTAACCCAATGTACTCTGTCATAATAACAGCATTGCACTCATCCTTCATGACACCGAGATTTTTTTTGTTAGCGAGAGGCATACCAAATTGATTATTAGCTGGATAGTCTGATGTGTCAAATTTATCAATGTCCATTTTCATGATCTCATACATATCAACGTCTTGAATTTCATAAATGAGGCTATCAGTATCAGTATAAAGTAATTTGCATTTTTCACGAATTCATCGTTTCATATATCCATAATGAAAGTCATAGACTAATGTTTTTGAAAAATCTAATACACATAGACCGATGTATATAGGTTTTCTAATACTGATAGTTGTCCAGGATAATTGAATAGCTGCTAAATTTTTATGAAAGATGGAACTACTATGGAAATTTGGCTGTGCAATTAGAGCTTCAGCGACATACCTACCACCCCATTGATTAACCAGTTTGACATCTTTTCTTTTCCTTTCGTCTTCTATCGTTTTTCCATATACTGCATTAATCATGAGCTTGTAAAATAATTTTTCAAACTCCTTTTTAGCTTGCTTCCTTTTTTCTATATTTAAATAAATGTATGGTTTCAGCCATAGTTTTTCTTTGAATTCTAGTGCTCTATATATTTTTTTGAGTTTAAGCCCATATTTAAAAGCTTGTAACAAAACGCTCTATAATGAATAACATATCGTTCTTTATCATAAAGCGTTGTCAGAAGTTTATTTTGTTTTGATCCAGGCAGTTTTATGTTCAGGACAAAGAGGAAGGTCTTTATGATCATGGCATAGCTCTTGTGGATACTCTAAATCTACTTCTAAAATATAGCCTACGTCACTATCATCGGCGACATTGAAAAAATTGGAGTTGTCTACATTTGAAACCCATTTAAAGCCCTCATATGGAAGTGATTGAATTATAGCCCAACCATAAAGGTTATTTACGTCATAATACATTAAAATTTTGCTTGGCTCATCTTCATTGAATTCTTCACCCACATATTTATTATTTGCCTTTGAAAATCTATTGCAGCATTGACTAATACCTCCGCGAATACATTTTGAATGAATAATACCATATCTATTTCTGTTAATAGTTTAATCTGTAAATAGTGCTTCGAAGTATTTCTCGTTTAAACGTATATATGTGTAAAATCACTTTGTGTTTTTTTTTTTTTTTTTTTTTTCATTTATTTGTAACACGTACGTTAATGTTTTAAGCCCGAACAACGTTGCGTCACAAATTATTTAAGGGGGAAAGGCTCGGAAGGCACGTTCGCTTCGTCGCGAAAATTTAACGAGGGCTATATCGTCCGGCAATATCGATAATCGCAATTTAATCAATTACAGAGAGACAGGTTTAACAGAATGAACTCATCAATTCTAATATTTTTCTCTTTATTACAACGATTTTATACATTCGGCCTTGACGTGTGCGTCGGCCGAGCCCGGGTTACGTTCGCTCCGTGCGAGTGAACGCACAGGAAACAGAACGTCACCTTACAATTCGTCCCGCGAATTCCGCGAGGGCGATGCGAATTTACGCATCTAACCACTCGTCCGCGTCCGGCCTATATGATGCTCGGAGAGAGAGAAATCGAGGCGCGCACCGATAAACTAAAAAGGGTACCTGACCTTGAGAGGGAGCGCTGTTGCGGAAGTCCACGTCCTCTGGGCGAGCGATGTAGTCTTCGCAAGGCAGGATTCTCAATGTAGCCGATCTTCCCTCTTGCTGATGGTCTCCAAACAGCACTTAACCGCACAAAAACCCGTTATCGTCGCGAAGTTCTAATAGCTGGCATTTAATTGCCGGTCAGAACTATACTGCCCGCGGTCTCGCGGCTTCCGCGCTTTCTTACGCGCCCCTCCCTATAGGTACTCAACGGCCGAGCGCCGCCGGCTACGCACACATGTGCGGCTCATGCCGGCGACACTATTTCTCTCTCTCCTCCTCTGCTCTCCGCCTATGCCTATCCCTCCAGCGCCAGGCATCTCCGCCGATCAGGAATCAGACCTGTAACAAAGCCACATCGTGCGTCGATACTCGGTTTTACTCAACCAAGACCGATGTGGCAGCGGCTCAGGGGAAGGCACGCGGAAGAGAGAGAGAGGCGAACAGGGCGATCGAATCTAATGATCGATTCGCCCGTCACACCCCCTCCCAAGTCCAACGATACCCCCGATCATCGGTGGACGACCACCTCGACCTCCCTAGCACCGCCGCCATCGGCCTCGGAAACTCAGAGGGACAAAAACGGAATAATACCAGGGCAACACTCGCACACGCCAACAATCATACTCAACATTCATTCCAATTAAATAACCTTCACCACTACTCACCCATTTGCCTTAATCGGCACTCCGGGCATCAGGTGTGCTGGCTTGCAACGCGAAGCGTCGCAGCCGCACCATCCTGATGTATTCGGCCGTGGTGGGGTGGCTAGGATTAACCGCCCCAGCCAATCTACCTAACTCCCGGGCCTGTTCGTTCGTCCACGGCTCTTCAGGCGTCGACCCCACCATCTCCGCTCGGGGCTGAAGAGGCTCCCCAGAGGGACCAGGAGCAGGATCAGCCCTCTCTGCGTCGTCGCCGGATCCTGGCGGAGTGCGCCGCAGGGCAACCTCGGCGTCTCGCTGAAGAGAACTTGCAGCCTGGTGTTCCAGCCGCGCGTCCTCTCGCAGCCTTAAAACTGCCTCGTCCGGACCGGCCCGATCAGCTTCGAGAGCTCGTCTCCTCTCCATTCTTTCTCTTCGGAGACGGCCACCACGCCGCTGCTTCTTCTTACGCGGCTCGGTTGCCATCTCTTCCCCGGCCTCCTCGCTACGAGCCCCTCCATTCCTTTCACCCGGTGGTTGAGGTCCGTCCGCCTCCTTGTGCTGTTGCTCCTCAGGCGCCCTGGCTACAGCGTCGGCCCCCGCTCGAGCGCGTAAATACTTCGCGTAAGCGGCCGCACATCGCACGCAATGAGCAACCGTCGCGTCCAGGCGCCCACAATTCCTGCAGCATTCCCGCGGGTTCGGCGGCTCCGGGCATCTCGAGCGGCGATGTTCTCCGGTCCGGCAATTAAAACATATAAACGGCCGCACGTCCAACTCCCGGTCGAACGGCACCGAGTTCAGGCCGGCCAGAAAGGTGCCCGTCAATCGGCCCATCATGACGCCCTCCTCCCCGGCTCCCACTGCTGGCGTCTCGGCGGAAACGGCGTCCTGCAACGGGGGCCGCGAGCCCTCACTTGACGCAATCGGCCCGTCCTCCTCGCCTCGCCGCGGCTCGGGTCGGACAACAGCAGACAAGCGCGGGGTCTCCGGC
Organism: Phymastichus coffea; assembly: GCF_024137745.1. Taxonomy (NCBI): domain Eukaryota; kingdom Metazoa; phylum Arthropoda; class Insecta; order Hymenoptera; family Eulophidae; genus Phymastichus; species Phymastichus coffea. The sequence continues at coordinate 5,429,414 of NW_026706826.1, read as the reverse complement.
GGAGGCGGCCTCTCGTCAGGAATCTCCCACTCTAGTTGGCGGTGATGGGGAAAGAAACCCAAAACCGGCCGGGCCCCGTCCGTCTCCCGGATCCACCGCCCAGCCCGGAGCACCAGACGCGGCGGCTCGGCCTCCGACACCCGACCGGCCGAGTCGCGAGGCCCCAGGGCAGGCTTCGCGGAGACTCCCCCATCACGGTCATCAGGGCCACCCGCCATCGGCGTCTCACCGGAACGCGGAGGCGAAACACGCGCCTCCCTGGAGCGACGGGGGCAGTGCAACCCACGGGCTCGTCCGATCTCTAGCCTCCGCGGACGCCTCCCCAATGCTATCGCCTCCGCGGACGCCTCGCCATGGAAACGGTGCGAATTTACGCACTCATTTCCCGGCCCAGCGTCCTCGGTGCGGCGGTGGCTCCTGGACGGCTGCTCTGGTTCCTCCGCGCCGGCCTCGGTCAGGGGCGAGACCCAATTGCTCGCCGAGAAATCCGGGCCCTTGTTCTTCTTCTTCTTCTTCTTGCCGCCGCCACGCTGCTCCTCCGCGGTCCTCCTCCGCTCGTCCTCCAGGTACCCGGCAGGCGGGATGCTCGACGACGGTCCCTGTCGGCGGAAACTGTATCTCGGGTCCAGCTGCTGCTGATGCATAGGCACCCACTCCATTGGCTCGTGGATGTGCCTCTCCGGCCGCACCACCGCCGTTGCCGCTGCCGAGCCCGCCGCAATTCCCGGAACCGGCTCCCCCTCTAACTGCAGCCTCCCGTTGGTAAAGCCCAACTCCTGGGGTCGGTCCGCTGCCGCTGATGATGGTAGGCCGGGCAGGTCCGCAGAGCCCCCAGGGTTCGACGGACGTGCGAATTCACGCACAGGCGTCTCGCCCCTTAGCTCCTGCGGCTGCGCCGGAGGACTCCTTAGCAAGAGCTCCTCCAGCTCCATTTCTGCGGCGTTGCTGTCCACTATCAGGCTAGCCGCTTCTCCTCCCTCGGCGCCCGGTTTCTCTTCAGGAAACCCCGGGCCTACGCTCAGGACGCGATAGGCCGAAAGCTCCGCGACCATAGCCACGGCTCGCCTCAGCACTCGCGCACCCCGGGTTTCAAGAGTCCCGGGAGCCGCCTCCTCGGTCGTGCTTTCCAGGCCGCACGGATCCGGGAGCTCTTCTTCTCCATCACCCTCCGCGGAGCCGACAAGCGACTGCTCGGGCCGAGCCAAAGATGATGAGGGCTCGGCCACGCTTGCCTCCGTTTTCTCGGGTTCTGGGTCCACCGTCCGGTCTCGTCCTGGGGAAGGCTCGCTCCTGACGCCTATTTCGGCTGTCAGAGCGGCCAACGTCGTAATTTCATCTTCCATCTGTAAATTTAAGGCGTATTAGTTATTTGGTCTCTCTTCGGTCAAAATTAGTAATAAAAAAAAACAATTAAAAGAAGAAAAACGAAAACACGATCCAACCCGTCTACTTCGTTACCCGACGGCGGTCGGTCGCCGTCCGTTGCCCACACCGCGCGGCGGAACGTAACGCTTCAAGTCCTTCACGTGGACCATCGGGATCCGATAGTTATTGTCAGTCTCCAACTCGTATATTAGGTTCGAGACTTTCTTCACTATTTTATACGGTCCGGTGTATTCGGGGTCCAGTTTCGCGTTCCTGCCCGTCGCGGCACACGACAACGAGTAGTTCCTCCGCCAAACTAAATCGCCTACGCTAAAGACTACGTCCCTTCGCCTCTTGTCATACTCTCTCTTCTGTCTTTCCTGCGCCTTCTCGATATGACGTCCCACCAAGTCTCGCAAAGCATTAAGTCTTTCTAATCGGTCCTGCCAAATTTCGGGTTTGATCCTGATCACGGGAGAACGCCGCTCCATTTCCCTCCTTAAACTTTTCACCGGCCGAGGATTCCGACCGAAGTTCAGGAACGCCGGCGTAACCCTCGTAGAAGACTGAGTCGCGGTGTTAATCGCGTGCCTGAATTCATGCAGGTAGCGGTCCCAAGTCCGGTGATCGTTGTCCACGAACATAGCTATCATCGTCTTCAGCGTCCGGTTAACTCTCTCTACTGGGTCACCCTGCTGATGGTACGGGGGACAGAACACATGCTCAACGCCGTATTCTCGGAGCGTATCCTGAAACGCCTTGCTCTGATAAGCTTTCGCGTTATCACTAACCAAATACTCGGGTGTTTCCCATCGGAACAGGATCATTTCCTCAAACGCGTGCGAGAGCGACTTTCCGTCCGCGGAGCTCAACGGTTTGAGCTCGACCCATTTAGTAAAGAGATCCTGGAATACAACCATGTACCGAAATCGATTTTTACTTCGCGGCAACTCTATCACGTCCGTCGCAACCACCACCCACGGGCGCTCTATCATCCGCCTTCCCATCAACCCTTTCGGTACTTTCTGCTCGACTTTATATTTTTGGCAAACCTGACACTGATTTACGAACGTCCGTACGTCATATCGCACCCCTGGCCAATAATATTTCCTTATGACCCGATCGCACGTCTTATCCTGTCCAAAATGTCCGGCCGAAGGCGCACAATGGGCGTCCTGCAAAACCCTTTCCCGATACTCGAGCGGAACAACCATTCGCCAGCACTCCTCGCGATTGGTAACTGGATCAAGCAGATAGTCTGTCATGTAGCGATACAACAGGCCGTCCTCTACCTTCCAATTTTTATATTTCTCCGGCCGCGCCTGGACTTCTTGGCGTCTTCGCTGGTACCAAGAGTCCTTGATTGCCGTAAATTCGCCGACCTCTGCCTCGTCCTCAAACTCGCGCGAGAGTGCATCCGGGACATGATGCAAGGCACCCTTCCTATGCACTATCTCGCAATCGAGCTGTTGAAAATCCAGCACCCACCGCTCGAGTCGGCCGGTCAAATCTCGCTTGCTTAAAAGCCTCGTCAACGCGCTATGATCCGTCACTACTACGAAGTGAAATCCCTCGATATACGGCCTAAACTTCTGAACTGCGAATCGAACCGCCAAAAATTCAATCTCACTCACCGTATATCGTTTCTCATGCGCGTTTAACATACGACTCGCATAGCAAATCGGGTGTTCCCCATCCTCAAAAATCTGCACTAAACACGCTCCCACCGCGTATGACGAACCATCGCAATGCAGATAAAACGTCCGCTCGAAGTCCGGCCTCGCCAGCACAGGAGCCTCAGTGAGCGCTCTTTTCAGTCGCTCAAAGGCTTCCTGTTGCTCCTCGCCCCAAACCCACGACTGATCTTTCCTCAATAACTTCGTGAGCGGTACCTTTATATCGCTCTCGTTTTCGATAAATCGCGCGTACCAACCCACCATACCCAGGAATCTGCGAAGCTGTTCTATCGAACGAGGCGCCGGGTAGTCCATAATCGGCTGAATCCGATCCGGGTCCGGGCGCAGGCCCTCGCCGTCCAACCTATAGCCAAGATAGGTCACCTGCGTACAAAAGAAGTCCGACTTTTCGAGGTTGATCTCCAACCCTACCTCAACTAAACGCCGCAGTACTCTTTCTAACCACTGCATGTGGTCCTCGAAATTCGCGCTCACCACCAATAAGTCATCCATATACCAGAAAACGTTATGCGCGAACTCCGGTCCGAATAGAGCGTCCATGAAGCGCATGAACGTCGCGGGCGCGTTTACCAGGCCGAAGGGCATTCTTTCGAACTCCCACAGCCCCAACCCGGGAACCGCAAATGCCGTAAATTGTTTGCTGTTTTCGTCCAAAGGGATCTGCCAAAACGCCGACCTAAGATCAACCTTTGACAAAAATACGGCGCCACGCAATCGATCCAGAATCGAGTCGAGACTGGGCATCGGGTACGCATCGATCTTTGTCACTTTATTTACCGGACGGAAGTCCAGACAAAATCGATACGTCCCGTCTGCCTTTTTCACCACGACCGGCGCGCTACTCCACTGACTATCTGACGGCCGGATTACCCCTGCATGCCACATTCTTGTCGTCTCCTCCTGGGTAAACTTTAAGATCGGCGGCGACATCCGGCGTATAGGCGTTTTGATCGGTCTCGCATCCCCCACATCTATTACGTGCCTAATCAAATTCGTCACAGCCGGAGCAATTCCGGGTTCCGGTACGATGCGGTGCACCAACGCCAACACTCGCTCACGTTGCGCGCTCACGTAACTCACGAGTCCCGCACACTCAGCGAATACATGCGCCGTCCCGTCCTCATTATTCACGAAAGGAATCCATTCTCGCGAGCCCCTCGGTCGCCATTCCCGTCTCTCGATGCTGATATCCTGCATCCACGCATTCCAAAAATCCGCGCCCAAGATTAGGTCGTGCACGCACTGCGCCACGGCACACGCGATCAGCGTCCCGCTCTTTCCCCCTATCTCGAGGTACAATTTCAGATCGCCCAACGGGTCCGGTTCCTCACCCGACACTCCTCTTACAAATATCGTTGGCGGCCTCAACCGTGACCTAAACCTATTTGCCAATCCTGGGCCCACCACCGTAACCTGCGCACCTGAATCCAATAACGCGAGATAATTTTTCCCATTTATTTTGATAGCTAGAAAAAATCTGTTCTCTACCACGGCCACCTGGGCCACGTCATCATCCTCGCGCGGGCTCGCTAACCGATCACCCGAGCCTGGCTCGGCTCTTCCCTCCGTTACTACGGAAGGCGTCTCCGCCACCCTCGCACGGCTCGCCGGATCCTCGCCCACCGATCCCTGTCGCATCACTCCACTGTACCGCTCACCGGTGTCCGAGAGCCTTGGCGAGGCTCGCGGTGGTTCTGCTTCTCCGCGCCCCCCTCGCGCTCCATCGGACCCCTCTCCTACCTGAGGCGCACCCGAGGGCTCCAGGGAGCGTCGCGGCGGCTCGTCGGCCACGCGCTCAACCTGCGCTCGCTCGGATCGCTCACTCATCTTTAGCGCATCCGAGAGCAGCGGGGAGCGTCGTGGTGACTCCCCAGCCACGGGCTCAACCTGCGCTCGATCGGATCGCTCACTCATTTTTGGCGCATCCGAGAGCAGCGGGGAGCGTCGTGGTGACTCTTCAGCCACGCGCTCATCCTGCGCTCGATCGGATCGCTCTCTCACTACTCCTAACTTCCCTTTCCCGACGGTGCAATCTTCCTTTCTTTCGCTTCCTATCGCTTTCCCGAACTGGACATCTTCGAGATCCGACACGTTCAACCGCTCATAACGGCGCGACAGACTATCCCAGAATTCCTCTGACCTACTCTTAGCTATTTCCGGATATACGCCTCCAACTCCGCGCGCCGTTCCCTCAATCGCGGCACTCTTATTCTGGTCCGGCGCCTCGGCCGCGAACAACAACGCAGCCTCCCCAGGCCCGACCTTCTCGCCCCCATTGATTTCCCCGTTACCGGTTCTGGTTGCGCGAGCCACCCTATTCCGGTGCAGCTCAAGCGCCAACCGCGCTCGCCCGAGCAGACTCAAGCAGGGGTCGACGAGCGAGTTTCGGCCCCCGCCTGCGAGTTTCCCTGTTGCGCCAGGCCAGCCGCACACGTGGGGCAGTTCTGGAAGACCGCCCCCGCGGTCCCGCAATCCTGGCAACTAACCACGGCCCCCGGACACGCATTAGCAAAGTGTCCGGCCTGCCTACACCGATAACAAGTGGGGGGCGGCCTACCTCCGTCGCGATTAACGCGATTCGGACACTGCGAACTCCTATGTCCCTTGCCTCCACACGTGAAACAATTACCTCCGAACGCGCGCGAACTCGCGCTAGCGCCATCACCGCCTCGCTGCGCGCCCCTCTGCTGGGGAACTAAACTTGGCGGAACCGGGGTCTGTGTCCGTGCCGCACCCGGATCCGCCGGAACGGCCGAGGTTGCGGAATTATTCGCACTGATTCCCCCGCCGGTTCCGGAACCCGAGGTCGGCCCCCCGCCCCCACCGGGCTGCGCGGCAGCCGTGAGTACCTCGCTCTTGGACGCGTCGCCACTCTTTCCCTTTGACCGCCTCTTAGAACGTCGCGTACCCGATCCGTCCTCTGGTGTCACCTCGGCGCCCTTTTCCGCCTCTAACACAGCGGTCCTTGCCACCTTTCTCGCTGGTCCCGCCGAGCTCCGATACGCCGCGTCCTGAACCAGCATGCTGTCGGCCGCCGGAGGTGGCCGCCACCTCTTCTCCCTTGCCCGCTGACGCTCGAATTCGCAGCCTACCCTCTTCAGTTCCTTGAGCGTAGCAAACGACTTCCCGTACAAATACCTCGCGAAGGTGGGATGCAAACCTTCTTTGCAAATCGCCACCTGCCTTCCCTCCGAAGGAGACCTATCAAAACGGCGAACGATACATTGGAAGGCGGTTAGGTAGTCACCCAGCGTCTCTCCCTCTGCCTGCGTCCTTAATCGTAACTCCTGATATAAATCCTCCCGCTTATAATGCCTTCCGAATTCCTCCTTTAAATCGGTAAGAGACTCCCCGAGGGTTCGCCAAGTATTTTCATTGTTACGGTACCAGAGCGCCGCCTTCCCTGTTAATATTATGCCTACCGCCCGGAGTACTTCCTCATTTCTCAACCTGTAAAAATCCTGGCATTTCCTAATATCACTTACGAAACCGTCCACATCCGCTCCCCCGTCACCCGAAAACTTCAGGGACCAAGAACGAAAGGCCTTCACCGCGTCCACCGGTTTATAACGTCGGGGCTGACGCAGACCTGAGCGCCTGCAAGTACTCCGGCGCTTCGGTCTGCGACTGACCAACCCCGCCCCATCCGGCCCGTCTTCATCCGAACTCGGGGACTCGCTCCAACTATCTTCCCATTCGCTTGCCGATGGGCACCTCGGCCTATACTTCTCCCCAAATTCCCCTGGGTTGGCAAACCGTGGCCTGGCCCGCGGCGACGTTCCCTCGGTTTTCACAGCGTAATTTTCTCGCGCGCCGTCCTTCAACAGTTTCCTAACTAAATCCTCCCAATTCTTCATGGCCTCTCCAACCTCGCGTGGCAGTGCCGGGGTGCTCGTTCTCCGGTCGAACGACCCCAATACTCTCTCCTCGGTGGCGTCGCTTTCCACTTCGGAGAAAAATTCGTCTTCCGAAACCGGCTCCCGCGAGCTACTTTCCCTCCGCCGGCGCGACGCCGAGCGAGATCGTCGCTCCTCTCGCGCCCGTCTATGTGGTGTCCGAGTCGTCGTTATGTCCTCGGCGCGCGGCGCATCCCGCCTACCCGCCTGCATCTCCAACGCGGCCTCTTCTACGCGATATAAGTTATTCGCGCTTTCCGATAATGCCGCACGTACTTCCCTCCGCATAACTAAGCCAGGCAGGCTTGCGACGATGTTCCACGCCTGTCCGAAAACGTTCGGCCCTCCCGCGGCACCCTGGAACGCCACCTCTCCGTGAGACGCCAACTCTCTCCTCGCATCGGCGAGCGCCGTCGCCCCCTCATGTGACGCAACCCGGACGCTATCCTGCCCGTCTTCGCTCCTATGCTCTGGCCCGCTTCTCTGCGCTGCTACCGGCGGCGGCCGCTCGTCTGAGGATGCCAAGCTTTCTCGCCTGCGAATTAACGCAGGCTCGATCTGGCCCCCCAGACGTCCGCGGCTCACCTCGCCTCTATCAGGCTGCAGGTCCATGTTGACCTCGCGCGACTCCTCCCGCAGAATAGCCTCCGGCGGGCCCGGCATAACGCCCGACTCAAAGTCACCCGGACTCAGGGGCGGATTAAGCTCCGGCCTCTCACGCGAGATCATGTAGCGCAGCATGCGCTCCTGAAGTACCCCGAAGCTACCCGTCACGCTAAGGCCATAGCTCTTAAGGAGACTCAGCAACTCCGCGGGCGGCGTTTCGTTGATTCGCCGCTTAAGAGCCCGCACCGACCTATCTTTTAATATTTCGTGCATAATCGCGCCTGCCATCCCGCTTGGCGGCATCCCTACAAGCCCCTCTGCTTCTCACACCGCCCGAACGCTCGATCCAATATCACGCTCGCGATGTGGGCACAACCGACGACCGCGTCGCGCAACTGTCCAAATAATAAAATGAAATTAAACAAACAAAAAAAACACTAGCGACCAACACTAACTTGCCCTAAATTATCGTCCGGCCAATTCTCATCAACGGCGAATGCGACTTCTACGCATTCGCTTTCTTTCGTTCGGCCGTTACTCAATCAACAATATAAAATAAACTTTCAGGCAGTGCGAATTATACGCACTGCTCTGCGTCCTTAATTTCAAAATAAAACTCAAAATAAAAACACAAAGACTAACTACTCTCACTCTCGTCGCGGCTCCCAGGCAAGGGCGCACCTTTCTAATCCGCTGATCAAACAGATTAGTACCCAGTGGCCATATCGCATAAGTATCTAACTACGCTAACAACACCCGCTTCTTAAATGGACTTGTCTATCCGTCCTTTTACTGGCCGTATACCGTGGGTATGATGAATAGTGGCCTTCGACACGTTAGGTCGATGACTCACTCGCCCGTGCCTGAGTATAGCGACGGCAACACAACTATGCTACAATTTCGGCCTCGTATCTCTCTCTCGATCGGCGCTCTCTGTGAACCCGAGATGAGGAATGTAAACAAACACCGCTCGAGCCGCGGCTCAACGCAGCTCGGCCGATCGTTCGATCACCTCCCCTCTCGGCGTCAACCGACCTTTTCAAATTCTTTTGTCTACGCGAATTACTTTTCTATTTAGACTTTCGCGTCCTGTCTCTCTTTCTCGCGATCATCTCAATCCCGATTTCCGCGATTTCCCCACAAGGGATGCCATGTAACACGTACGTTAATGTTTTAAGCCCGAACAACGTTGCGTCACAAATTATTTAAAGGGGAAAGGCTCGGAAGGCACGTTCGCTTCGTCGCGAAAATTTAACGAGGGCTATATCGTCCGGCAATATCGATAATCGCAATTTAATCAATTACAGAGAGACAGGTTTAACAGAATGAACTCATCAATTCTAATATTTTTCTCTTTATTACAACGATTTTATACATTCGGCCTTGACGTGTGCGTCGGCCGAGCCCGGGTTACGTTCGCTCCGTGCGAGTGAACGCACAGGAAACAGAACGTCACCTTACAATTCGTCCCGCGAATTCCGCGAGGGCGATGCGAATTTACGCATCTAACCACTCGTCCGCGTCCGGCCTATATGATGCTCGGAGAGAGAGAAATCGAGGCGCGCACCGATAAACTAAAAAGGGTACCTGACCTTGAGAGGGAGCGCTGTTGCGGAAGTCCACGTCCTCTGGGCGAGCGATGTAGTCTTCGCAAGGCAGGATTCTCAATGTAGCCGATCTTCCCTCTTGCTGATGGTCTCCAAACAGCACTTAACCGCACAAAAACCCGTTATCGTCGCGAAGTTCTAATAGCTGGCAATTAATTGCCGGTCAGAACTATACTGCCCGCGGTCTCGCGGCTTCCGCGCTTTCTTACGCGCCCCTCCCTATAGGTACTCAACGGCCGAGCGCCGCCGGCTACGCACACATGTGCGGCTCATGCCGGCGACACTATTTCTCTCTCTCCTCCTCTGCTCTCCGCCTATGCCTATCCCTCCAGCGCCAGGCATCTCCGCCGATCAGGAATCAGACCTGTAACAAAGCCACATCGTGCGTCGATACTCGGTTTTACTCAACCAAGACCGATGTGGCAGCGGCTCAGGGGAAGGCACGCGGAAGAGAGAGAGAGGCGAACAGGGCGATCGAATCTAATGATCGATTCGCCCGTCACATATTAAACGGGTAAAAACCCAAATCAAAACATGACAAATAATAAGCATACAAAATAAAAAATAAAAAAGAATTAAAAAGATAGACAAAAAAATAAAAATACAGTATAAAAAAAAACATACATAATAAATATAAAAAGTAAAGAAAAATAGAAGTAAATAACAAAACAATAATTAAAGTAAAAATTACATAAAATAACAAAAGAAGGAAAAGGCAGCCAAAATAGGAAAAACAATATAAAAAAAACAGAGAGCACCGAACAAACGAAAAACCAGAAGACTCGTGACAAAAGAAACAAACTAGCGAAACTCCGCTATGTCCTCACGAATAAGCTTTTTAAATGTGCCAATACAAACTGCGTGCACGTCCAATGGAGATGACAAGTTATTGATGAGATGACATGAGCGATCGACAATAGACAAATGATTAAGATTACATTTACGGGGACGAATAAAAAAGGTGTGATGACGGGACCGGAGAATACGCGGGGGCACTATATAGAGAATGCGATTAGAAAGGGCCATCGAATTGATAAAGTTATGACAAATTTTATAAATAAATAATGCTGATTGATAGTTGATGAATGAAGTGATAGTGCAAATATGAAATGAACGTGCCACTGCAGAGTAGTCATGAGAGAAGGCATCCATACGTGGGCCGAATTTATTAGGTAAAAAACGTAAAAAGCGATGCTGAACAATCTCAAGTGATTTAGATTGATGATAAAAACGCGGCGCCCAGATGACAGACGCATAAGTAAGACGAGAGCGAATATTGGCATTATAGAGTGCAATAAGAGAGCTTGGCCTTTTGAATGCACGTCATTGTCTGAACAACAGAAATAATGCCCGAGATGCCAAACGACATGACTGAATGATGTGTGAAGTGAAGGAAAGACTACCATCAAACAACACGCCAAGATCCTTAAACTCAATAACCCTACCAATAACAACATCAAGGAAATAATAGTTATGAATGTATGGCGTTTTACTACGAGAGAACGACAGAGCTGCACATTTATCAATATTCAATAAGAGCCCATTTGAAGAGCACCAATCACAGAATCTCTCCAGATCCAACTGTAATTCATAAACATCGTTAAAGGAGGAGATAACTTTAAATATTTTGGCATCATCGGCATAGAAGGAGATATAAGAGGACTTAATAACTGAGAAAGCATCATTTATAAAAATAATAAAAAATAGAGGACCAAGGTGCGAGCCCTGTGGCACCCCAGAAGCAGCTAAGTACGAAGAAGAGACAAACTTTTGAAGTTTTACGGAGTATGATCTATGGGATAAATAAGAGAAACACCAGGAGAGGAAAGGACCATGGACGCCATAAAATGATAATTTAGCTACTAATAGTTGATGATTGACACTATCAAAGGCGCTTGTGAGATCAGTATAGATAGCATCTACTTGATGATCCTGATCAAAAGCATCAACAAGAAATTCTACAAACTCTGCAAGGTTAGTGACTGTGGAACGGTGGGGAACAAAACCATGCTGGGAGACATTAATAGAGCGAAGAAGGAAGGGTGATAGTTTGATGGACACCAGACGATCGAACAACTTGGAGAGGACATTCAGCTTGGCTATCGGACGGTAACTACAAATATCTCTCTTGTCACCACGCTTCTTGTACACTGGAATAACAAAAGCCTATTTCCAGGCCGATGGAAAGGTGCCTGTACGTAAAGATAAATTCATAATATAAAGAATCGGTTGAGCTAAATTATGAGCACAGTTAATAAAAAAAGTCGACGGCATCCCATCAGGCCCAGCCGCGAACGATGGTTTAAGGCCGACAAGCCCAAGCTTCACATCCTCGAGCACGAACAAAATTTCAGACAGCGCCTGTGAGTCGAAGGAAAGCCCATTAAAGCCATCCCGAAGAGAGGCCGCAGAAAAAACCGATGAGAATCGATCCGTAAATAAATTAACAATATCCTGGCCATGATGTGCAGCAACATCATTAAAATACATATTATCAGGATAACCAGAGCGACCATCCTTACAATTTGCGAACTTCCAAAATTCTCCCGGATCAGACTGCAACGACTCTTCAACGTCATCAATATACCGGCCATAATCACGTAACGCAAGGCGCTTACAAGCCGTCCTGAAGATCCTGAAGTCATGCAGTGCACCACCATCCCCCGTAGCCTTAAATGTCCGATGGGCCAACTTCTTCTGAGAGACTGCTGATCTCAATTCCGCAGACATCCAATTCGGGAATTTAGCAACAAAAGAGCCCATTAGAGGTACATTGCAGCCAATAATTTCAGACAACTTTCTGTAGAAACCACCAACCACCATGTCGACATCCTGCTGGTGGCCATCAAAAAGATCATCCTAATCAGTAGATAACAGAGATGAATTAATATTACTATAGTTGGCCTTTTTGAAATTGAAGGAGGTAAGAGCACTATGAGGTAAAGAGTCAGGCGAAGTGGCTACATCGAAGTTGACATCAATGACCAAAGGCTCATGGTATCTGTCGGACGGTGCAAGCGGATCCACTGATGCACAAAGGAACGCCGGAATACTGCAAAAGGTCAAGTCAAGAGTATTTCCCGAACTATTCCGATACTGGACGAGCTGAGCACACTTAAGAGAGCCCATGCAATCCTGTAATCGTAATGCTGAATTACGAATGGCCCCACTCGCAGTAGCATCAGCCGAAAGCACACCATCAACAGCGGTCCACGAGCAACGTGGCAGATTAAAATCACCCATAACGAGAACGGCAGACCCCGGAAATCTGGCAACTGACTCCTCCAATGAACAACAATAGGAGTCCATAGATGATTCAAAAGTCACAGTTGAGAGAGAAGAAACAGGTGGCAAATAGGCAACAGACAAAATGAAGGGTGCTCCGTAATCAAGCTTGAGAATGACATGCTCCAAATTAAAGTTTACGACTTGAAGAGATTGAAAAGAGCATGCATCCTCCAGCCAAACAAGAATTCCGCCTCCTCTTGACTTGCCACTCCGAACGGCACAACGATCCAGTCTCACGAGCGAATAGCCAGGAATCCTCAGCAAAGCATCCTCTACAGTGTCATCCAACCAAGATTCGGTCAGGGCAATAATGTTAAATTTCTGTGCTGAAGTAATAACGTTATGAACAAAGCAAGCAATTGATGATTTGATACTGCCGATATTTTGGTAGTTAATAGACAGTTGTTTTGAAATCTTGGCTGCATCTACGCGTTTTTTGACGAGGAAATACCGGGGATGCCATTCATAAACTTGAGTTTAAGACCATTTTCACCTGCCCGCGTTCTGGTATTTATCTCAGCAAGCGTCTCCCGTAACTGCTGTCGCTGGTGCATGGTACGATCAAGACCGCACTTCACACCAGGAACTGATTTAAAAATATCCGGAGAGTGCCGCATGATCCATTGGACGTCAGCAGCAGAACGAGGAACAATCTTTAATGGTCTAATTCTACCATCGACCTTCTTTCCAAGGCGCAAGGTAGTCATACCAGAGGTGTCAAACTTCAAGCCAACAAGAAGCGCAGACAATGCCATAGTATCCTGTGACGAGGAAACATTCTCCGGGAAATTGTAGAGAATACAATTACACTCTCTTTTTCTCTGCTCATACATTTCCGCAAGAGTGGCGTCATCGATCATGGAAGAAGAGTCATCAAGTCTACTTTCCACCGCAGAGACTCTATCCTCAATACCATCAATGCAGGCAGCCTGAATGGGGATTGATGATAACTCCTGCCGCATCAAAACAATTTAGGCCTCCATGGCATCCGACCGAGCAATCAGGCTGTCTGCAGCACGCTGCCGACCATCACATCTTTCCGTGAGCAGACCAAACATGCCCGCCAACTTGCCTTCAAAGTAATCACGGACATCATCCCAAGAGCTGCACGAAGCACGTTGATTAGACTGAGAGCCATTTAGAGACTTAGGCGAAGACGGATTAGCTACTAATCCGGTAAGCACAGTGCCAACAGAAGACACCGATGCCACTGATGCTCTGGTCAAAACATCCAAACCGCCACAGCATTTTTTGAAGGAGCCGTTAGAAAGCTTTACAGCTTTACTCGCACAACTCTTATGGAAGAGCGATCTGCATCCCGGACAATGCACCGCGTCATTTACATTAATCGGGCCCTTAGATGGGCAGGAAAAACATTTATTTTCCGACATAATAATGCACCAGGTACAGTTGTCACCAGGTAAACAGTTTGTCACACAATTTAATAAAAGTCACAGTCACAAGCACGTTTAAACAACAATTGATTAATAATTAGACCATTAACGAAAACAAATGTCATAAATAGAGATTAACACAGAGTCAAAAATTAAACACAATGGCTTAAGCCAGACACAGACTAGAACGCAGACTGAGTTTAGTGTTTAGTAGTAGTGTTTAGTGAGACGTGTTTAGTACGTAGTGTTTGTTGTAACTTCATTATGTGCACGGTATAAGTATAAGTATAATATTTTCATGTACGAAATTTCAAATATACAGGTGCAATATGCGAGCGCCCTGCGTCGCTATTCTTCAGGGGCGGGCGTGTTACGTCGAGGACGAGTCAGACTATTTTATAGCGGTAAAATTTGAATTTTTTTTATGAAAGGGGAGTCCTGTAATTAAAGTAATACTCATTTAATACCTGACTTTATTCTCAGTGACGCACTTACCCCTTCTGGGTTTAACCCTTTATTGATTAGTTTTCATATATTTTGTACTATAAAAGAGGACGCAAAGCAATTGTAATACTCATTCTGTATTCGACTCTGTAAGACTACGGACCTTCTGTAATTTGATCAATAAATATTTTAACTCTATTTCTATAATAATTTATTTAAGAGTTATACCTAATTGTTGTATCTACGTTACATCTCTGGCTACTAAGGTACGAGTTCCTGGACCAGTTAAACTACAGGTAAAATTATTTAAATTGTTACTTTTTCACTCGGTGTTTTAGATACATTGCCGGCCTGCTCTCGTTTTAGTCTCGCACCCGTGGTAAAGCGCTTACCCGTTGACTCGTTGACTGTCAAAGAGACAGTCGCGTTTGAGTAACTCTTGTCAATTCACGGCCGTTACGTGAGACGTAACACGCTTACTTTGTAAGGCTAGGAGTCAATGCTAGCCTCTGCACAAATCAGCGTATTTATACACACTTTTTCCTTCCTATTTTCGCAGGACAGCTCTCTTCGAGTTGTTTACGCAATTGTGCGAAATCATTTTTTCAAATTTACAAGAGAATAAACGAAATTTTAAAACATGTAAACTTTATAGAAGTAGATATAGATCATTTTAATTTACAATTATCGCAAAAAGTATCGTCAAAAGTTATTAACTAATAAAATTAATAAATATGATAGCGCAATATTTACAATAAAACAATCATAAAATTTTACATATATCAATAGTTTATCATTAGTAAAAGTAATTTCTAAAGAGAATCACTCAAATTATTTAATAACATTTGAATTATAATCAATTTTCGTATTTGTAACGGTTTTTTGTAAAATCTTGTAATGCAAATACTAAATTAGTTAATTAAGACCAATAAATTATAAAATTGTCATTGTTATGTACAAAATTAACGCTTTCGATCTATATACTGTAACGGTAAACGTCGAATTAGCGCTAATAATATAACCTAATTGCTGCCTGCGGGGGCAGCACCGACCGGGGAGACGAAAAATGAAACGAAGGAATCCGGCGCGCGAGCAGACGTTCATCCATCATCACGCTCGTCCGCTTTAGGCTGTCAACTACCGATACGTGAGCCGCAAAGACCGAAAACCAACAACAGAACGTCCGTACCAGTGCTAGCTTGGAGTGATCGCTGTTGCCGAGGTGCCGTGCAGCTACCAAAGGGGCAGACCTGGGCCGACGGAAAAGCGCCGTCCTGTACGAGATCGACAGTGTGTGTGTGAGGTTTCGTCATCGAGGGCGAAACCACGTGTGCGCGAATTCGCGATCCGCGACACGAAATAATAAACAGTTTTCTCGCAGCACGAATTGTTGTCACCGTCTCCGTACGTCTACAGAATAAAGGTAAGCTGGGCAGCTTGATCTCGCGACCGCGATTGCATGTATGACGACTAATTTCCCGCGTCAGAAGCGTGCATGTAGTAGCTCTTCGAACAAAGAGCAGCGAGCGTCCCGACACTGCATGTTGTTGTCGAGCGAGCGCCGATGTAAACGTAAGCACGCGGGCCGATCTAATGTAGCATTTGATAGATAATAAAAGGTTCTGTTCGTGATATTAACAAGTGCTCTCAGCGTGTTTGTTCCGTAGTGATTCCACTCCTTGTAGATTCGTGGATTTATTGGTTGACTGACACCTGTTTCCTCTTGCTCTCCGACTTTCTTATTTGACGTAAGTGATAGTGAGCGCGTTTACGCGATCACCGTAACTAAAATAATTAAACGGTAAGCAACCCCGTTACAATACACTTATATATTTAAATAAATTATTAATTGTTTATTGTTTGATAAAAGTAATAACTAACAAGGAAACCCCCCCAACCCGACCTCACCGATTTCAATAATCTTTTGATATGTTATAGTTCATCAAAAAATAAGACATACGTATTTTTTTTTATCGGCGGAAAAACACTTTGAGGGGGTGAAAACAACCCTCAAAGTTCACCCCCAAAAATAGATTTTCCAATGTATCTCAGCATCTAATTGACATTTTACGACCAAACAAATTTCATATCACTTCTCATGTGAAAAGCAAACTAGCACATGCAATTCCGACCACAAGGGATGCAACCCTTATTTTTTTTATTTAAAATACTATCTATTTCATGGCTATTTTTATGAGAAAAATTAAAATAACCCGAAAAAAATTGGAAAAAATATTACCCTACATAAAATACAAAAATAAAGTTAATCTAGTCAAGCTTTTTTTCAAACTACCTCCTTAAAGTTGAAAAACCACCCCTAAAAAATTCTTTCCAATACATTACAGGTCCTGTTGATAATTTACTGTAAAATACGTTGCTCATCACTTATAATGTACAAACACATTTATCTCGTGCAGTTTCGACCACGAAGGTTGCAACCCCTAATTTATGTCATCGAAATTTTTACCTTCTCCATTCCTATTTTTGAAAAAAAGTTCATAATGAGCTTAAAAAAATTGGAAAAAATATTACCGTGGATAGAATAAGAATAAAAAATTTACCTGTTCAAACTTATTTTCAAAACCACCCTCAATGTTGAAAAACCATCCTAAAAAAAGTTTCTGACATATCGTTGCAATCTCTTCTAAATCAAATAAGCTATGATTCCATAGCTATTTTGTTGCTCTCTTTTAAATTTTTTACGTTTTATCGTTTATTAATTCTATCAAAAAATAAATAACTTTTATTATATAAAAAAACAAGTCAAGAATAATATAATATTATAAGTATACCTAGAAGATAAGTATAGTTTCTCGGATGCGCAAAAATTTTGGTATATGAATGATAGTATTATCAGAATTTTATTTACGTCCTACTATCAGCGTCTCTGACGATTGTCTGTTATTTTCATGATTGATAAATATGAGTAAGTAATTCTTCATCAGTAGCCAACACAACTTTCTTGTTGTTGGACGTATTGTATCGACTATTGAACTAACAGCATAATAAATAGTAATAAGAATATAAGATTATAAGTACAAATAATAATAAGATACTATTTCGTTAATTCGTATTTCGTAGTACCTGCTACGTAAGTATAACTATAAAATTATTTTTTATATGCAAATAATTTTACGGCTTTTTAATATTTGTTATTAAAAAAATTGAAATTACACTGATTATGAGGATTTATTAATTAATGATGTTTATAATTATTGTTTACTTATTGATTTGTTTATTATTATTGTTGCAACGATTGCCGAAAATCGTAGGACTCGCGCGAGGTAATAAGCGGCTAAGCGAGGTGAGCCGCGTTCGGTTCGCGAGAGAGAGAGAGCGCGTAAGGGGCAATGACCGGGAGGGGAGGCTCCGAGCGCTAGTATGACTGTGCCACTCAGTCCGTTCGTGCGCCTAACCTCCGTATTTTTCCGAGCCGTTCAGTTTTTCGTGCGCTGTTTGATCCTGGTGAGAGTGCGGGCTTCGGTGAGGTGCAGCAGCAGCAGCAGCAGCAGTAATAGCAGCTATAGCAGCAGCATCAACAGCAACAACATCAGTGGCGACAGCAGCAACAGCAATAACAGCATAGAGGCGGTGCAGCGAGCAGCGTAGCGGCGTTTTAACGATTCGTCGTCCGGATACGGTTGGCCACCGTATCCACATCATCCTCGCGGTAGGTGCACCTTCCCCTTTTTGATTGTTATAACGATTTGGCGTGCGAATCCGCGCAGCGAGCGCGAGGAATTTATTATTGCGTGCGAGCAGGTAGTTCGCGGCAATCGCGGTTTTTTTCTCTCTCTCTCTAAAAGCGTGTCTTGTCATTCACGCGTGCGTGCGTTAGACTCTCGGCTATTTACCCGTGTAATTTGCTTGATTTAATAAATCATCCCTTGGTTCTGTTTAAACGAGTTTCCGTTATTGTGTTTTTCCTTTGTCCGGAGGTCGCGCCTATATTTGTTAACGTATCATTCGAATTCGCCGGTAGCGTAGCACGGAGCTCGCTGAGATTAATAGAGGCGAATCGGTAATAGCATTACCATCGGCGGCCACCCGAGCGCTACCAGCAAGGAGCGACAGCGCCGCCAAGTGGCGAGTTGGGGGAACCCAACTCGGAACATCGAAGAGACTCTGCGCAGGCGCACTTCGGGGCAAGGTAGGTTACTGTGCTTTAAGCACATAGATAACAAGGCGTCGTTTAGTCGCATCTAAAGGTATATTTGCGTGATTTTAGACTAAACGGCAGCCTGTTACATTGTTTATTAATTAATATGTTTACTTTTTAATTTATTAATTAATTTTTTTCATGAATGTTTTCTATAAGTTTGTTTATCATTATTGTTTACTTATCAATTTGTTTATTTATTTGTTTTTATCCTAATTTGTTTATTTGTTATTCAGTTTATTTCTTATTCCCCAGCGATATCAGGAGAGACCTATACAGAGGAAAAATAAGGAAATAAAGGGGACGGATGGATGGACGGACGCACGGAGAATTTCGCGCCTTCTGTTTAATATAATAGAAGATATATAAGATATATATACCGGGTGTCCACAACCACCCGTCCACCCCTTTTATTTCTTTAGCAACACGTTTTTAGGAAATATGATATATACGAAAGTTTTAGCAAATCAATCAAGGATTTTAGCGGTGTCCTTTAGTTTGACCTTGAAGTTGATTTTCAAGGTCATTTCAAGGTCAAATTTCGTTTTTTAAATAGGAACCCCTATTTTTTATACTGGATTCTGAAAGAACACGAAATTTTGAGTAAAAAGTGTTTCCAGTATTTTTTTTTTTAGACGCATATTTAGCGAGAAAAAAATTCAGAAAGAATCTTGCCATTGGTTTATTTTTATTTTTATTTTATTTTTATAATTTATTTTATAAAAAATTTTTATTTTTATAACAAATCAAATAAATAAACTGTAATCTGAATAAACATAATAAACTAGCTTTTTTTATGAAAACATAAATAATGTCCATTCTTGTTTCCCTAAATAAACTTTTTTTTTATTGGGTTATTTATTTTAGTGTTCGAAATGCGCTCCACCTTGCAAAATGCATGCCTGCACTCTAGCTTCAAAATTATCAACAGCTCTTCTAATTTCTGCTACTTCAAGCGAGCGGATTGCTTCTGTGATTCTGCGAATCATGTTAGCCCGCGTAGTTGGACGCTCACGGTAAACTAAATCTTTTACTCTTCCCCATAAATAATAATCTAATACTGAAAGGTCCGGGGATCGAGGTGGATAATTGACAGGACCGTACTTTCCAATCCATTTATTCGGAAATAAACGATTCAAAGCTCTTCGAATGATAAGCGCAGTGTGCGAAGGACATGCATCTTGCTGGAACCACATGTCACGACGTATCTCAAGATTAACATTTTCTAATAAAGGGGCTAATTCTCTTTCTACAAGATGGAGATATCTAAAGCTATTAAGGTTTCCTTCGAAAAAAATTGGGCCTATGATTTGGTTATCGATAATGCCGCACCATATATTAACTTTCCAAACCCGTTGGTGGTCTTCCATTCTCAGCCAGTGCGGATTTTGCGCTGCCCAATAACGAAAATTCTGCGTATTAACTTCACCATCACTTTTGAAAGTACATTCATCCGAAAAGAGTACGATTCGATGAAAATTTTCTCTTTGGCCACTCGCCCAGTTGCAGAATGCAAGACGTTGTTCAATATCAACATTATTCAGATCTTGATGTAATTCCATTTTGTAGGGATGAAATTTATTGCTCCGAAGAATAACACTGATAGTGGATTTGCTTATACCAGAATCACGTTCCCGGCGCCTTACAGAATCATTTGGCTCAATGATTGCTGATGCGACGATATCCACAGACCGTTCATCTCTAATTCGTCGGCGAATTTTCCTTCCCTTATTGTGATGAGGTTGGACAAGTCCTTCATTCTTGATTCTTCTAGATAGACGCGAAAATACTTTACGAGAATGAGGAAATCTGTTGGGGTAACGCTCTTGCCACAACCTTTCAGCAGCAAGGAATGACCCAGCTTCAAATAAAACTTGCAACATGTCGTGCGCTTCTTCTTTGGAATACACCATAGGTACCTATTTGACAAGAAAATAAATCTAATTTGTCATTTAGTAAGAGAAACGCAATAAAATGGTTCAAATTCTTTCCGAGTTAAAACTTACCTCTGAAAATGATGAATTTATAATTTATTTCTTTAATGATAGATAATTTCCAACGTCGGGTTTAATTACGAAATCACCTCTGACAAAGTAAACTTAATTTTGCATAGTATTCGTACCGAACATTGCATTTTGACTACTCGAATTTAAAAAGAAAATTTTCATTTTCTTTGATTTATAATTACTACTAGGTGGTACATTTTTACAATAAAGATTTTTAAACAAAAGTTTCATACCTAGATATTTTTTTATGTGGAATCGATGTAAAATCAAAATCCACGATAAAAAAGTACTACACCATTTAAAAAAAACTGACTTCCTGTCCCAGTAGGCTACTTTCGGCCGGAAGTGAATGTTAAAAGCATCACCAATCAATAGGCACAATGCACTTACTAGCACAAGACTTCGAATTTTACTATTCGCTGAATAGGTATTCTACCTAGATTTTAGAAGAATTAGACGGATGGTATGGACACCGGTATCACTGAATTTTTTTCTCGCTAAATATGCGTCTAATAAAAAAAATACTAAAAACACTTTTTACTCAAAATTTCGTGTTCTTTCAGAATCCAGTATAAAAAATAGGGGTTCCTATTTAAAAAACGAAATTTGACCTTGAAATGACCTTGAAAATCAACTTCAAGGTCAAACTAAAGGACACCGCTAAAATCCTTGATTGATTTGCTAAAACTTTCGTATATATCATATTTCCTAAAAACGTGTTGCTAAAGAAATAAAAGGGGTGGACGGGTGGTTGTGGACACCCGGTATATATTTTTTTTTTATTTCAGATTAAAAAATGAAAATTAACGCTCTGAACGTTTTAAATTTATTATTAGCTTACTTTCAAACTCTACAAATACCTGAAAGTGAGACAAATTATAAAGAGATTCAATTGTTGGAAAGAATTAAAAGCATTTTAATAGATTCCGTGAATGATTTCAATGAAGTAGATATGATCGTTGAAGATACATTAGATTTTCAAGAAGATTACAAAGATCATGCTGCAAAAATAGTAGAAGATGAAGTTCAACACCATTTTCCTGACGATTTCGAAGCACCCACCGACCATTGTACCAAAGACAATGAAGATGTCAGTTTTGAATATAAGCAAAGAGCCGTAGAATACTGGAGAAGTGGCAAAAAAAAAATTTAAGTGTTGAAAGTGTACGTCAAAAATTTAAGAAAGTTTCATCTGTGAGTCAGTTGAAACGTTGGGCTCATACAGTCAACAAAGGTGGTACTTATAGAGAAAAAATTGCAAGAATTTGTCAGTACACTTTTGATAATTTTAAAGCAGCAGTAGACGCTGGTTACATCATTCATGATCGTGACATACGTCGATGGGCATTGCAAGCTCAAAAGATTATAGGATCAGAAGATGTAAGATTCAAAGCTTCGGATAACTGGCTTTGTAAATTCAAGAAAGCTCATAGAATAGTATCCCGGAAAATAAATAAGTTTATAACCAAGAAAACACTAGAAAGTAATTCAGAACTAACGATTAAAGCAAATACTTTTATTGCTGATGTTAAAGCAGGCATAAGAATAATTGGAATTCATAATGTGTTTAATTCTGATCAGAGCGGATTCCAACTGGAAATGCACTCCGGAAGAACGCTAGCGGTTGAAGGAGAAAAGCAGGTACACTGTTTAGTACAGTCAGTTTCTTCAACAACCCACAGTTATACTATACAGCCACTCATATCAGCCGCAGGAGAATTACTGTCACCACTCTTTTTAGTTTTGAAGGAATCTAGCGGTGAGTTTGGACCCATTGTTGAAACCACTTTATTTAGACCCGAAAATGTTTACGTAGAAGCATCTAAATCTGGAAAGTTGACTACAGGTATACATAATCCCATCTAGTTACAATTAATGTCATTATAAATGATTTAACAAATAAGATTTTTGATTTTAGATCTCTTTAAAATATGGCTGCAAAAAGTATATTTCCTTAATGTAGGTTCCAATACGATGCTGTTGCTTGACTCCTGGAGCGGTCATTGTGACAGTGCCATAGAAACTGTAACTCCACGTGATAAAATTATAAATTTTAAAAAAATACCGACTGGCACAACGGGAAAAATTCAGCCACTTGATATTTTTGGATTTCGCATATGGAAGAACTTTGTCCGCCAATTTTCAGATACCGTAATTTTGATGAATTATGATTTGGATTTACATAAAAGAAACAACATCATTAAACTTCAGTCGTTAGTCCACAATCAATTATCTTCACCAAGATATACTAATCTTTTTAAATATTCCTGGTTCAAGAGTGGTTACCTCACTAAAAAACCAGAAAATTTTGACAATCCTGTTGCTTACAGTTTTGGAGATTCCTGCAATACACATTGTGACATAGAAGGATGCAAAAATGTGGCTATTATACGTTGCGGTTGGTGCAAAAAATCATTATGTTTCGAGCACTTCTATGAAGAATATCATTATTGTAAGAAGTATGAACAATAAATCCGTCCTAATTTTTTTGATTGTTTTTAATTGGTAACTGAATGAATTATAGTAGCGCATATAAAAATCAATGAAATATATATTACTTGGCAGTTTACAATTTTAGTCACAAGAAAGGAGAAAAACTCAACCAACAAAAACAATGGCAATGCTATCAACCCTCCTAATCACCGAATGGCGATGGTATTAAACCTCCCCCTAATAACCCTCCTAATATCCCCCAATGGCATTGCTTACAACCCCCCATTAACCTCCTAATAACTCCCCCCCCAATAAGACCCTCCCCCTAATAACCCCCTAATAACCCCAGTAGTTAGCAGGGTTGATAACGTTGCCATGATGTTATTCAGTGGGTTGCAAGCATTGCCATAAGGTTGCAAGGGGGCTCAGCTATGTCTTCGGGCTATTAGTGGGGGGCTAACGGCATTTTCATTGGAGGTTTTTAGGGGGTTATTAGGGGGGGTTGTAAGCATTCTGATAGTGCGGGTTAGTGCGGGAAATTGCCATTGGGATATAAGGGGAGTTTTAGAAATTGCTACTGGGTGATGGATCATTTTTCCGGACAGATTCGGAATCGGCGCAACAAAATACTTTGGAAAAACGTTGTCCCAGTTCTGGGTCTTGTTGGGTGATATAATCTTGAATTGGTACATATTTTTCGTATTCTATCCACGATAATAATTTTTCCAATTTTTTAAGCTCATTATGAACTTTTTTTCAAAAATAGGAATGGAGAAGGTAAAAATTTCGATGACATAAATTAGGGGTTGCAACCCGTGTGGTCGAAACTGCACGAGATAAATGTGTTTGTACATTATAAGTGATAAGCAACGTATTTTACAGTAAATTATCAACAGGACCTGTAATGTATTGGAAACAATTTTTTGGGGGTGGTTTTTCAACATTAGGGGTGGTTTTAAAAATGAGAAGTAAATTTTTTTTTCTTATTCTATCCATGGTAATATTTTTTCTAATTTTTTTAAGCTCTCTATGAACTTTTCTTAAAAAATAGGTACAAAGAAGGTAAAAATTTCGATGACAGAAATTAGGGGTTGCAACCCTTGTGGTCGAAACTGCACGAGATAGTTGTGTTTGTACAGTATAAATGATGCTTAACGTATTTTACACTAAATTATCAACACCACCTGTAATGTATTGAAAACAATTTTTTAGGGGTGGTTTTTCAACTTTAAGGGGGTAGTTTGAAAAAAAGCTTGACTAGATTAACTTTATTTTTGTATTTTATGTAGGGTAATATTTTTTCCAATTTTTTTCGGGTTATTTTAATTTTTCTCATAAAAATAGCCATGAAATAGATAGTATTTTAAATAAAAAAAATAAGGGTTGCATCCCTTGTGGTCGGAATTGTATGTGCTAGTTTGCTTTTCACATGAGAAGTGATATGAAATTTGTTTGGTCGTAAAATATCAATTAGATGCTGAGATACATTGGAAAATCTATTTTTGGGGGTGAACTTTGAGGGTTGTTTTCACCCCCTCAAAGTGTTTTTCCGCCGATAAAAAAAAATACGTATGTCTTATTTTTTGATGAACTATAACATATCAAAAGATTATTGAAATCGGTGTGGTCGGGTTGGGGGGGTTTCCTTGTAAGCTGTTATCAATGAAACAACTTCTTACTCATGTTACTTAGATAATGTAACAGGGTGGATTAGCTAGTACAAAAGAAATTTATCAAAGCACAAACTTCCACGATGCAGAGTTAACCGCCACTCCGTTAAACACGTATGAGTATACGTGTATTTGCCTTTACGTTTGATACTTTCGTTCCGATGTCTTCTTTCCAACAGAGTCAAACTCACCTTAATTCACTTGACTTGTGACACTCGATCTATCTTAGGTGTGAGTGACCTAATGTTTACTCAAACTATCCCCTAGATGTAATCGGTTTAAAAACTAACAGGTATCGGATCCGTTAAACTAAAAGGGAACGAAATAACGTAATGTGGCGAATAAAATTAATATCGTTTATCTCTAATAAACTACAGTCTTTAATGGGCCGAAAGACTTACGCACGCGAATAGGATTAACAACTCATTACAACAATACGTGGAGAGAGATAGAAAGATTTTAAAATTCTGCCGCGAAATCTAACGCTCGGCGCGAATACAAAAATAACAGTTGCGATGGACAAAATATTCTCGTGAATATTTTGTCGCGCAGAAAAAGGGAGATGCACTTACCTTGCGGTGGAATTATGGTGATCAGCCGTAATTGTTGAAGCAAATCGACTATTGGTGCTCCTCAGGAATCAGTTGCGCTGCCTCCCTCACGAACAATTGTTGCTCCAACAAATGCTGCTGCTTTAGTTACTGCTGTGTTTTGCTACTTTTGTTATGCTGCTTGCAATCACTCGCTTACGTCCAAAAATCCCAGGAAATCCTTTTGTGGAAGACGGTGAAACACTGTGCAAAAACTATTTGGCGATACTTTCGCAAGACATAGTTGAGGATTAACTGAAAACTTTGAACTCTCGCGCGCCCCCTCTCTCTCTTAGTCGTTCGCTCTAGCATCGCAAGTGCTACCGAATCGCGAACGGATCGATTAATCGAATCGATTACCATTGCAATAATCATCACGAATTTAAAGTATCCGCATTATTCTGATAATTAATATTAATAATGTAATAAATAAATTAACTTTGCATATGAAAATTTAATATAATTTAGTAGTTAAACGTAATGAAAATTATTATAATCTAAATCTATGCCCTAAAATCTATATAAAAAATGCTTTGTTTCATAGAAATTACTCTTAATTAACATTTTTTAATAAAACAACAAAAACTATTATATCTATATCTATAAGCTGGTGACGTCACGCTCCTTATATAGTCATGAAATTTTACTCTGGTACTAAGATAATCATATAATACGAAGGGGGGTCAATAAATCTTTACAAAAAGAAGGAATAAAAAGTTTTGCGTATGTAATTTTTTTTTATTTTTCAACGTAATCTCCTTGAAAGTTGATACATTTTATTAAACAGCCTTCCAGTTTTTTTAAGCCATCAGAAAAATATGATTTCTGAAAACCCTCAAAATAGACATTTGTTTCGGCGATGACTTCTTCATTCCACGTGAATCTTGTCCGGCAAGCCATTTTTTGAGGTTAGGAAATAAGAAAAAGTCACTGTGAGCCAAATCAAGCGAAAATGGTGGATGGTCAATTAATTCGAACTTTAAATCGTTAATTTTTGCCATCGAAACTGCACACGTGTGAACTCAAGCATTGTCTTGAAGAAAGAGGCATTTTTTTGTTCAAGTGAGGACGTTTGTCTCTGATTTTTTCTTTCAGCTGACCTAATAATGACGTATAATATTGTCCAGTGATCGTCTGGCCCTTTTCCAAGTAGTGGATCTAGATGATTCCATACGTTTCCCAGAAAACCGTGGCCATAATCTTGCCAGCTGACTTCACTGTCTTTGCTTTCTTTGGGGCTGGTTCTCCTGTGTTAATCCATTGTTTGGACTATTCTTTGATTTCAGGAGTGTAGTGGTGTACCCATGTTTCGTCTACAGTTACAAAAGTCTTCTGGATTACGACGTATGCGTGACAAAAGAGCCTCAGAGGTGACCACGCGGGTTCGTTTGATTTCAATAGTGAGCAAACGCGGCACCCATCTGGCTGATATTTTTTTCATCCCTAATTTTTCATGCACAATTGAAATGATTGTACCCTTTGATACCCCTGTAGCCTCAACTAATTCTCGCAATTTTAATCTTCGGTAACTCAACACCATATCGTGGATTTTGTTGGCCATTTCGGGCGTACTCACTTCTACGGGGCGTCCTGAACGAGGTACATCTTTTGTTGTTGTACGGCCGCGTTGAAATTCATTTACCCAGTTATAAATAGTCTTAAAAACAGGGTCAGACTTGCCATAAAAGGCGTTCAAGTCAACTGTGATTTCTTATGGTGTAAGGCCTTTCAAATGAAAATGTTTGATCACCGCTTGAAACTCTGTTTTTTCCATTTTTCAAATAAACCAATAACTTTTTGTTCAACCAACGCTCACAAAAAAACGACTTAATGAATCGAGCTAAAACTTTGTACGATATCTAGTTAGTAGTATTGCTTGCCAAAAACATCATAATTTAAGCGTGACAAGCGCCATCTCTTGAATTTTGTAAAGATTTATTGACCCCTTCTCGTATATGAGGTGGCGCCATTTAATATGCTAATTGATGTAAACAGATTGATGAGTTTAGTGAGTTGCAGTAATTCAGTAAAAATAAAAAAATAGCTTATAGATAGGATCGTTACGATATTATTCTTGAATATTTTTATTTAAACAAAATGGAAAAAAATATCATCTATTTAAACTCATTAGTTTTTTCTATAAAATTATGGATTTTGGTAAAAACTTCATACGATTAAAAATATCGTAAAATCAGTCAAAGAATAGCTTTGAATTTTCTTAGAACATAAAAATATAATTTCTAATTTTACAGAAAATCAGTAAATTCAAATTTTCTGAAAGTTCTCAAAAAATTTTGAAAATTGTAAGCGTATTCTTTGACTGAATTGGAAATATTTTTGGTCTTATGAAGTTTTTATCAATGTTAATAGTTTTCGAGGAAAAAATTATGAAATTTTGAAAAAAAGCGTTTCTTTACTAAAAAATAGTATTACCATTGCCCAACTTATAATATGGGGAGGTTAATACAATGTAGAGAGCCTCTTTTTTTTTTTTTTCTTTGTTTTGAAAAATTTTTTTATTACTGTGCTGATTTAACAATAGGCCGGTGCGATGCTTTAACATAAAATATGCATTATAAAGTAGGAATGTATATGGGTGGATTTGCAGGTTAGGTTCGCACCGTCTACTAGACGACTGAAACGACGTGAATCCACTATGTTGGCTGCAAAGCTCAAAATATGACGGTGCGCCCTTATAAGATAACGACATAAAATAATAGGTATAATATATATATATACAGGGTGAGTCATTTTAATTTCCCCAGTCTAATAACTTTTGAAACAAGCAAATTACGCAAAAATGTTTCAGACCAAAGTTGTAGGGGTTCAAGGGGGACATCTAGGGGTGACTTTGAAATTGACCTTGAGCTTGACCTTGACGGTTTTCTCAAGGTCATTTCTATTTTTTTAATGGAAACCCCTATTTCTGATCTCAGGATCAGAAAGAGCGGGCAATTTTACGTTCAAGTATCTATTTAGTTTTTTTTCATAAGAACATAAACAATATTTCAGTTTTTACTTAAGAAATTGAAGCCGCTTTCAAACATCAAAAGGTTTAACGAGCATCGAAGACCTTTGTCGTACTTCTATTCTCAATGTGAAGCAAAGGTCAAATTCTTGAAAATTCTCTTATTTTTGTTACATTTCGAGGCGAAGCTTTTATCGCATATGACCGTTGTTAAATAAACTTCCAAAGAATAAGGGACTGGCCATGTACTAACGATGCTGATGTTTAAGATCATAAACTTCCTATCTTTAGCACTACCCAGGAACAACGACGTGGACGTAATAGGATTATGTTCCCTCTGGGGTGCTTTATTAACGTGAGTCCCCTTGCCTCTCACGATTCGGGGTGCTTTATTAACGTGAATCCCCTTGCCTCTCACGATTTGGGGTGCTTTATTAATGTGAGTCCCCTTGCCTCTCACAATTCGTGATGAAACTAGAATAAACTTATTTCCTATCGGTTTTGCTCGAAATTATTACCATTTACGTCGATGCATTGCCTGAGCCTCTGTTCGAAGCTTTCAATAGTGCGCAGTAAGATATCTCTAGAGATTTGTCTACATGCAACTCTAATCCTTTCTATCATATTCTCCCTTGTTGTGGGCGCTTCGGCGAACACAGTATTTTTTAAGTATCCCCAAAGGAAGAAATCTGGGGAAGTTAAGTCCGGTGATCGTGCAGGCCAAGCAACTGGACCACCTCTTCCAATCCACCTTTGTTGGAAATTTCTATTTAAAAACTCTCATACAATTAAAGCGAAATGCGGTCCTGCACCATCCAGTTGTATCTACATTCGACGTCTAGTCTCAAGATCTACGTCTTCAAGTAAAAGTGGGAGATGATCCCTTAAAAGTTCTAAAATAGCATTGCCGTTGACGTTTTCTTCAAAAAAGAATGGCCCGATGAGATGACCATTAACTATTCCACACCATACATTTACACTCCAACGATGTTGATTATCGACTGGTCTGTACCAGTGAGGATTCTGATCAGACCAATAATGACTGTTGTGACGATTCAATTGGCCAGTACTATGAAACGTAGCTTCATCAGAAAAAAGGACATAATTAAAAAAATTCGGATCCTGCAAAATCATCTGTAGAGCCCACCGACAGAAATTTACTCTGTTTCTCATATCATTAGCGTTTAATGCTTGCGTTAAGGTAATATGATACGGATGATATCTATTACTTCTTAAAATTCTAATAACGGTTCTCTGAGGTATTCCTGTTTCTCTCTCTATTTGTCGGCTGCTGATATGAGGATTTAGGTGAACCAATCCTAAGACAACCAAAACCCTAGCATCTCTATCATTATACTCATGTCTTGGTCGACTTCTTCGTAGATGCCCTTGTCGAGCTCTTTCTTCAAGACGATGAATGGTACGGTGATCAGGATGGCGCCTTTGTGGGTATCGAATTCGATACAACCTTGACGCTTCACGGTAATTACCTCTACATTCTCCTAAAATCCAAATCATATCAACTATCTCTGTTGGGGTAAAATCAGCCATATTTAAAAGATTTTTTCAAAAAACCTCAATACAAATCAATAAAGGCAAAGATCATAGAAAGATGATACAAATTAAATATTACTGAAAACAGAGGCAATATTGTCCAAATTAGATTTCATATGATCGATGGCAATAAGAAAGGTCTCTTATTCAAATATGAAGAAATAATGATAGTGATACAATGAACACAAGCATGGTTAAAACAAAAGTAATATTTAAAGCTTTTTCAAAATTGAAATCACGACTGAACGTATTGCGATTACTTTCTAAACGACTTCCAAATGTAATAGATTCTTCATTGAACATGAAATTTATCCTTATGTATTTAACTTTTACTCTTATTTCTTTGCAGAACATCAGATTGATACTGAAATAGTTTCATTAATTTAATAGACTTGTAATAGCAAATTATTAGCAACAACTTCCAATATTTGAAATTTATTAATAATAATCATACAGTCCGGTGAAAAATAAAAAAGGATAGGGAACGGAAACAAGAATAGTCCCGTAAAATTTAAAAAAATTAAATTTAAAAAATTTTTAAATTTAAAAAATTTAATTCCTGTAAAATTTCCTGCTCTTTCCGATTCCGAGGTCAGAAATAAGGATTCCCAATAAAAAAATAGACTTGACCTTGAGAAAGCCATCAAGGTCAAGCTCAAGGTCAATTTCAAAGTCACCCCTAGACGTCCCCCTTGAACTCCTACAACTTTTTTCTGAGTCATTTTTTCGTATTTTGCTTACATTGTTCGATTCTTGTTCCAGGATAGTTTTGACCTTAGCATGACCTTAAGGGTTTATTTTGACCCATGTTAAAAGATGTTATCTGGATGTAAAATTTCCCGCTCTTTCCGATTCCGAGGTCAGAAATAGGGGTTCCCAATAAAAAAATAGACTTGACCTTGAGAAAGCCGTCAAGGTCAAGCTCAAGGTCAATTTCAAAGTCACCCCTAGATGTCCCCCTTGAACCCCTACAACTTTGGTCTGAAACATTTTTGCGTAATTTGCTTGTTTCAAAAGTTATTAGACTGGGGAAATTAAAATGACTCACCCTGTATATATATATATATATATATATATATATATATATTGAGCATTGGTTTAAGCAGATAAATCAGAAAAATTAGGCAGGAGCAACAAAATCGGCGTGAAAGAGAGAATTGTCAAGCAGTGCAAGAGAGAGACAATCGAACGAGTACTTACTGATGCGCAAACGCCTAAGAAAAGATCCAGGTACACAATACACACTTATGCCTAGTAACAGTTATCGTTGAGGCGAAGTCACACGGCACACGAGTACGTTACAACTGTTGTCCTACTCACTTCACTCAATGCTTTAGTTCGTGGGTCTTGTTCTCTCTTTACGCGGTACGTCAGTTTTGGTCAATCAACGCGCCCGGTTTTAAGTTCTCATCGTGTATCTCTGTTTTTGTCTCTTTGTCTTGCTCTCGCGCATCATGCGTATCGCTGCGTACACGCATGTCTCTCCTTTTTCACATACCTTGTGCCGAAGCCTGGATACAGATAAAATATACATAAGTAATTAACAAATGAATATATAAAAAAAGACAATGATAATTATTAGATAAAGAGGTAGAGAGAGAAAGATAACGGGTTAAGAATCTTGCCCTTTATACATTAAACGAATAATATGAAAATCTCGATAATAATAAAAATTTTATTCTACGACTCCTGAACTATAGCAAATTAGGATTAATATAAGTAAATATTACAATGGAATATATCCTATGGATGACATGTTCACATTATCAAATAAATCTCACGATCCAATAAAGTTACAACATTTAATTGTAAATGTGGTTTCAAATAATTTTTTCATTTTTATTTTTCATTAAATGGAATACTGTTATCAATAATGCTGCTGCTGAACATTTTTTAGTTGTAAATGACATTTTGAAATATAATTTTTTATTACCGACTATTGTAAAAACTAGTGCTCATAATTACTATGAGAATTTTCCTGTCTACCATTTGGGGAGGGGCCACGCCAGATACGAGATCAGCAACTCTCACCGGATGTGCGCGCATGTGTTTGTGTGCGTCTCTGTGTGTTTTTTCCCATCCAGAGGGAAAATATGTATAAATGAAATATCGGTGCTTAGATCACCCTATATTACTTATTGTGCCAGATTGAATTAATGGTAGGGTGTAATTGTAAGAAAATTACCTCTTTATACCTA
This sequence comes from Phymastichus coffea, assembly GCF_024137745.1. Classification (NCBI taxonomy): domain Eukaryota; kingdom Metazoa; phylum Arthropoda; class Insecta; order Hymenoptera; family Eulophidae; genus Phymastichus; species Phymastichus coffea. Next base: position 5,397,539 of record NW_026706826.1, on the reverse strand, counting down.
GCTCTGATCCCCCACAGGACTGTCACTAAGTATTACTTCATGGACGGGAGGCATCAGCTTCTTCTTGTTCTTTCTTTCAATGTTGAGTCACTTACGTCTCTGTACTTATAATGATATTAGTAGTTAGTTTTAAGGTCAGGTTGTCATTCTTATTCAGCTGAATCATCTTCCTTTCTTCAAAGCGGAGATCATATATATGTCTATCTGTATACGTAATCATTGTAATCGATACCACTTTCGTAGTTAGCATAGTCTCTATCAGTATTTCATCTGTGATATTTTGTTCTAATGTCTGCTTTAAGACAAAAAAATATGTCTTATATCTAGGACAGTGAGAAAATATATGCTACTGGTCCTCTTCACTGTAGGTGGGGTATTCTGGAGAGTCGTTGTATTTATATTTGTAGAAATACGCGCAGAAACACATAATCTGATAACATCTGCGTCAAATAGTAATTAACTGTAACGGTTCAGTCTAATCTGTCTCTTTTTTTCGCTTTCCATTGCGCAATAGTAATCCGCCACACATCCGAAAACTGAGGAAGATCGCTATCAAAACTAAGGCGCCACCTCACATACACTCTTGAGTGTGTTAGGGCACTTGATTAAAATGAAAACTATATATGGAGCATGACGTCACATGTTTACTATGCGAAATCAGTAATTGCACGTTTTTCAAACGAGCAAAAGAATTTTCTTAGTTTTAATGCGCTAATCTCGAATTTCAAGTTATGGTAATTTAATACGTACTTGTTAACTTAATTTGATTTGCAAGTTAACATTACTAGTAATTTTGCAATAAATAAGTATAATGCGAATTTGAATATATAACAGCGATCCTAGCACCTTAAGAGAGAAGTAAGAATTTGACACTTTGATAACTGATTTTTAACAGATATAAATAAATAAAAAATTTATAATTTATTTAAACATTTAAAATTATTGTTACGTCTTACAAATTGTGAGACGGAAAAATATTTTTCTTTTATCCTTTTTGGGTTGTGATTTCTCACTTTACCCGGGTAAGGAAAGATTGTTGTTGATTAAAAATACTAATAATCCCTGAATCTAAAATCCTATATTCTAATGATCCAAGTTCTGAGTGTTAAACTGTGTATCAAGTCTATCCAACTCGTGTTTCAACGAGAGGACCGAGGGATAGGGAATTGGGAAGATGAAATGAAAAAGGGGTAGAAATATGAAAATTATTGATTGAACCAAAACTTACTGTTTATTTAAATGATGTTCTTTTCAAAAATACAAGTTATTGTATTAAAAAATAAATTGAGTCTTGCACGCTCGCAAATTGAAAGTAAAAAAAACTGGATTAAGTTTCCAAAAATCCTTGGGCTTCTAGTGAGAGAGAGAGAGAGAGAGAGAGAGTCCAGCGAGCGTGGCACTTGTTGTTGCGGGTGACGTAGCAGTGGCAAACAGTTCGCGCCTTACTTAGCACAATCCTTCGGGATGCGCTCTCTTTCAAAATAAAGCCGCAAGGGGCTCTGAAGGATTTGGGCATGAAAACTTCAAAACTGATTGGTGGGAATTTTCTCGCAATAGGGAAGGGTACATTTTTCTTAATACAGATGGAGTTACTCATGCCAAATCGCGTATAAATGTACTATTGTTTAAATTTTTAACGTGCAAGGACTTAACAAATTTTTGTTACTATTATTAAATTTTTATTACTATTATCCATTATGAGTTATTTAATATATATAAATAACAATCTGAGTGTTACATTTAATTCTCAAATGTTATTTATTAACATCCTTTAAAATCTAACTTAAAATTGATTTGTTTTTAGTAATAATTTAGTAATAATTTTAGTAATAATAAAATGGAACTCGTTTTCTTAAATGAAAAGTAGCATAAATTTTAAATTGTACAACTTAATTTTTATCTAATTGCACAAAACTACTCAATGGAATAAAATAATTTTCTAACTTTATTACGACTAAATTTACTTATGGAATAGATTGATCTAGATGGACAAATTCATAATTTTCATTGTTGTAAATTTTATATAATACTAAACGGAAAAATGAAAAGTTAGAGGGAAATGCATAAGAGGAGTTTTTTCTTTTTTTTCTGCGTTCTGTATAGGGTTCGGGCGTCGGCAGTCCATCCTATTAGTGCAAAGATATCCTAAGCAAATGGACGTGCACAACGAAGTCGTAAAATTTTTTGTATCTATTTTCCAGTCACAGACTATTTGGTCACCTTGTCTTCTCTTGGAATTTCAAGGAACCTTGAGAAGAGAAACTTTCCAACGCATTTTCGTTTTTCAAAATTGTACAATTCGATGTATTTGAGTCGTAATATAAGAAAAAAAAATAAAGTAATATTATTAGTTATCCGACGTTACATTACGTTACAAGATAGTGATTCAACTAAAATTAGTTCAAGTAAAAGTATTCAAGTAGAATTAGTGAAATCGATTGTTATCCGATAGCTGGTTTTTTACAAACAACACGTACACCATCATGCGTGCTGCTGCAGACAAAGTCGAGGGCGCGGTCTGCGATTGAGGCTGCGACCACTGCTGCTGCTTTGGAGGACACTACAACAGATATTTTCAAAGTGGAAGCCACCATCGAAAATGTAAATAGATCATCCGTTGATATTTCTAATTCTACATCTGCTCAACAAATAATTTCGCCTTCGAGCTTGCCGAACGACCCGCTGTCGCTGGATCAAGGTTCACGCTTGTTAGCTTCTCTGCCGGTGGATGAGATACAAGTTTTACGTTAAGAATCCGTGCAATGTGGTGTGTTGTCGGTTGAAAGACCACAGTCTTTTTTACGCCAACTTGATGCAGCAAAGGCAGAATCGGAAAAGTTACGTCTAAAAATTGCGACTTTACATCGTCTTCGAGAGAAAGATGTACAAGCCTCAACGACAAGCTGTATTAGAGAAAGCTAACCAAGTTGAGCATCGCTTGCGAACCAACATCGAATCGCAGTTTTGCAGAAAACTAACAGAGATGCAGTTACGATTGACGCAGCTAAGTAACTGCACCACATCTGTCATTCCACCATCCGTTTCTTGTAATGTTATACCGATTCCATCTACCTCTATTTTTCAACTGTCCCCACAAATACAACTCTACTCTTACATATGCATCCGCTATATACTCCTGTATCAACTATAAATGTAAACACATCTAATCTTTTTAACACTCAATCACTTCCAATTGCAAATACCCATATCAGTTTAGGATATAACCTACAACCCGACACTTTTGATGGTACTTAATCCTTCCGCGATTTCAATCATCAGTTCGACATTATTACTTAGTTTAATAGATGGGATGACAGCAAAAGTTGTATCGCTTTGGTTTCTTGTTTACGTGGACAAGCTAGAACCGTGTCAGATAGTTTTAAACATGGCTGTGTAAATTTTGTAGATTTACGCTCAAAATTAGATCTTCATTTTGGTAATAGTGTGACGTCGGGGTCACTCTCAGGTACGCTTGGAGCAAGCGTAAACTCAGGGGAGCAATATTGTTGCGTGGAGAAAACTGTATGCTAACGCGGTATGTAATAATCAAATGTTATTACGAATACACCAGACTCACGTTTAATATGTTCTTAAGGGACTTTAATTAAAATTCACCAGACTCACGCTTAATGAATTTCCAAAAAAACGGATTACTTAAAGAAAGAAAAGGATAGCCAGATATAAGATTTACTTACTTTTATTTTATTTAATTATTTGTTATTAAGGCTGCGCTCTCTCTGCTCTTTGACCTCTTCCTCTCTCTTTTTCTCTATTCTGAATGTAGTTGGGTGACTTCTTGATTGAATTTTGGCTGACTTCTTGATAATATACTTCAAAATTTTCTTCTCTTATGTTTCCTCCAGCACTCACTCACTGGTAGTCACTTCTTGTTAGACACTTCTTGGTCCTCACTCCTCTCCTCCAGTCTTGTACAGAGCTTTTTATAAGCAGTCGATGGTTTGGTGGAAATCCCTTTTCTCAGGCCCATGAAGCGATAACGGCTAAATTTTGTATTGATGGGAAATTTTCTAATCGTATCTAGGATTTCTTTATTGGTCTGTGGGCGTGAATTTTCAGTGAGAGAAAGGGCGGTCCCTTTTTAACTTGGGCTCTTTTCTCCAGAGATGGCTCTCGGAGTGCCACTTTTAAGAGCAAGAGTGACGCTATAGTTTATAATTACTTATACAAAATCGTACTAAACTTAGTTAATTTTAACGATACATTTTTAACGGCAATTTTAGCGATTGCTAGAGGAGTGCAACGAGGAAGAGCAATCGAATTTTTAATCTTAGTTATAAGGATCTTGTCGTATTATGCTGTAATCAAAGTTTTTTTTTATCATTATTTTTTATATTTTATAATCTCGAAGATCTTGCCCTAACATGGGAGAAACCCATACGATGGTTTAACTGCTTGAGATTGTGATGCTGGAATCGAATTACTCTGGTTGTGTTGTGCTATTTCATTTTCTTTTGTATGAAGAGTAAGATATAATTCCTGTCCAGGAGCGGTGGCAATATTTGCTGGTGATTCTACATCCCTTTTCGCTTCTGTGGGTTTTGGTGCTAAATATATCAGAAAGGTAGTTAAACTATTCCATATGGCCCCAATCAGATGAAAAGACCATCCATAATACTATGTAGAGTTATTCCATTGATGAGGATTTCTATTAATTTTTTAATAGTTTGGACAATTAGTATAATTGCAAGTATACCGGCACTGAAAGTACCAAAGGTCATAAATTTCATCCATATTTTGTTCCAGGTATTGACTACTAACTGCTCCATTACATTCTCGTTCATTAACTTCCCAATTATTCCGTTACTGTCTTTTATGGTTTGTCCACGAATTTCTCGGGTTACATCATTTATTACTACAGGTTGTTTCAAAGGGAACAGGATTTTGTTCATTAAATCTTGTAGATCCTTTTCTGTATATATTCCGCTGGTGGCTAGTGAGGGAATATTCTGGTATTTCCAGGTTAATCCAGAAAAAGGCTTAAGAATGGTGGGAGTTTTTGCTTCAACTGCTCTTGGTAAAAACTTATACTAGTCATCATTGAAATAAAAGAATGTGGGTAGTAGAGCATTACAATCAACTAGTGTTTCATAAGCTTTCAAAATATTTGTTTTAGGAGATAAGAATTTGGTATGGTTGTTATGGATTACTTTAGTTCAGCATAACATTCGTCTCCTTGCGATACTTTCACATCAACGGGTATACACTTAATAATGTGCACTATCTCTCCTGCTGTTACAGCCATGTATCCGGGTCCTTTCATGAGATTATAGGCAAACTGATCGGGAGATTGACTAGCAATTGCAAGTGCATTTTTCAAAATTTCTCTTTCTTGTTTACAGCGACGTACAACAACATCCTTGTACATACGACTTAATTGTACTTTTATGTGACGTTCTACATATACAAACTTAGAATTTACATACGCAAATATATCTAGGCTATTCATTGATATTTTCTTACTTAGGAAAAATGCATTATTTTCGACAACATAAACAAATAATTTTGGGTGTTCGGTAACTATAATTTCGTAACCGCATAGATTACGTTTGGATTTGGATATTAACGTGAAAGCAATGTCTTGTGTTACTAACGAGTATAAAGTTTGTTCTATTTCACCTTCAATTTGATTAGCTGCTCCTTCATCTTTAGGTATAAATTCCCAAAAAGTATATCCTCCTTCAGAATCTATACAATCTTCACTACCTAAAATACATCTAACGCCACTACGTAATATTATTTGGTTATTATCTAAGTCGACAGAAGCGGTATATTCTTATAAATTAGGAAATGTAAAAGTTCTTAATGTTCCCCTGTAAAAAGAAAGAAGAATGATACACTACGGTTTTGTGTAGATTTTAGAAAGTTGAATGCTGTTATAATTAAAGATTCTTTTACTTTGCCAAATATTTCAGAAATTCTCGATGATCTAATAGGGTATTCTTGGTTTTCGACATTAGATTTAAAGTTAGGATATTGGCAAATTAAACTCAAGTCTCATGATAAAGAAAAAAACAGCATTTTCTGTAGGTAATGGTCTTTGGGAGTTTGAGGTTATGGCTTTCGGTTTTGCAATGCTCCAGCTAACTTCGGAAGGTTAATGGAGGATATTCTTCAAGATTTGATCCGCAAACTTTGTCTAGTTTACTTAGACGATATTATGGTGAAGGCTAAAAGATCGAAGAAATGTTAGATAATTTAGGTAAGGTTTTTTCTCGTTTAGATGAGGCGAATATGAAGCTTAACCCGAAGAAGTGTGAACTCTTTAAGAGGCAGACAGAGTATTCTGGTCATATTATATCTCAGGAGGGTATAAGTATGGACCCCAAGAAGGCTTCTGCTGTTTTGGAATGGCCAATTCCTAAGACAAAGAAACAGATTAGGAGTTTTATTGGATTCGCTTCATATTCAAGAAGGTTTATCCTAAAGTTTTCTGACATAGTCAAGCCTCTTTATAGGTTGACTAAGAAAAACATTCCATTTGTTTAGATTTTAGAATGTCAGAAAGCTTTTGATAAGTTAAAACAGGCCTTGACATCCCCTCCTATTTTAGCATATCCAGATAAAGATGGCAAATTTATCTTAGATATTGATGCGTCAGGACATGGGATTGGTGCTGTTCTTCTACAAATTCAGGATGGTATAGAACGAGCAATTGCGTATTATAGTAGGATTTTGTCTAAGGCTGAGAGCAATTACTGTGTTACTAGAAGAGAACTTTCAGCGGTTATAGATTCTTCTGAATATTTCTTCCATTATCTCATTAGTAATAAATTTTTAATTCGTACAGATCATTCAGCTCTTCAATGGCTAATCTCTTTTTGGAATTTAGATGGTCAGTTAGCTCTGTGGTCAGAAAAATTAAGTAAATTTAATTTTGAGGTTATTCATAGGAACGGATTTTCTCATAGTAATGCAGATAGACTTTCACATCGTTCCTGCGATGAAACTTTTTGTAGATATTGCTCAAAAATTTAAGACAACTATGCTGTTAAGAAGGTAGTTGGTCGAATCTGTCTTCTTGAGAATAATCCTATTGATTGGAAAATAGAACAAGGAAAAGATGAAGACATTAGTGTCCTACTTAAATTTAAATGGGAGGATAAACGCCCTGATAGACGTATTATTTCTTCAAAAAGTCCTTCGTTTAAAATTTATGTTCTTCAATGGGATTCTCTCTTTGTTCGTAATGATCTTCTTTTTAGACGATAGGAATCACATGATTTGAAAACATGTGTGTGACAATTGATTGATCCAAAGAGTAGGATAAATGAAGTGCTCAAAGAAGCCCACGATTCTTCTACTGGTGGCCACTTTGGTATAAACAAGACTCTGGACAAGGTTCGACGTCATTTTTACTGGGATTCCTGTAAAAGAGATGTTGAAAATTGGTGTAAGAGTTATGATCTATGTATTGCTAAGAAGGGACCAACAGGAAAAGGTAAAAGTGCATTACAGTTTAATAATATTGGAGCTCCATTAGAAAGACTTCAAATTGACATTTTAGGTATATTACCTTGTAACGGTCCTATCTATGAGCTATTTTCTTATTTCACTAAATTACTGCAACCCACTAAACTCATCAATCTGCTTACATCAATTAGCATCTTAAATGGCGCCACCTCATATATTATATGATTGTCTTAGTACCAGAGTCAAATTTCATGACCATATAAGGAGCATGACGTCACCTACTTATAGATATAGATATAATAGTTTATGTTGTTTTATTAAAATATGTTAATTAAGAGTAATTTCGATGAAATAAACCATTTTTTATATAGCTTTTATGACATAGATTTAGATTATAATAATTTTCATTGCGTTTAATTACTAAATTATATTGAATTTTCATATGCAAAGTTAATTTGTTTATTACATTATAAATATTAATTATTAGAATAATGCGTATACTCTAAATTCATGATCAACATCTTAAAAACATGAGTAAGAATTTGTTTCATTAATAACAGTTTAATTATAACTGTTATCAATAAATAAATAATTAATAATTTATTTAAACAGAAAGTTGTATATAGATCGAGAGCGTTAATTTTGTACATAATAATGACAGGTTTATAATTTATAAATCTTAATTAATTAATCTAATAATTGCATTATAAGATTATAAAAATAACCGTTACAAATATGAAAATTTATTATAATTTAAATGTTATTAACTAATTTGAGTATTACTTTTTAGAAAATACTTCTATAATTGATAAACTATTAATTTATGTAAAATTTTATTATTATTTTATTGTAATTATTGCGATATTACATTAATTTAGTTTATTAGTTAATAACTTTTGACGATACTTGTGACGGTAAACGTCTTATTAGCGCTAACGGCCCAACCGTGCGGCTGCCCGCGAGGGCAGCACCTACCGGTTGGGGAAAATGTGACGAGGGAATTCGGCACGCGACGGGACGGAACGCGCGCGTATGAAAATGAGGCAGTGGAGGATCAGCTATCGATATCGCCTGAAGGGAGTCGAAGATTAGCACCTGGTCGCTAAGCTGTGCAAGGTGGGATAGTTGATAGTTCCCGAGCTTTCCCGAGTGCCGAGACGAGCTGATCCAAGCCAGCAGGAGCCGTACCTGATACCGAACACTACGAGTGGAGAATCAGCAACCAATACACAAGCCGCAAAAATTGAGGCCCACAGCCTGATTGCCCGAACACAGCGCAGATATTAATTGATTGTTGTTGCCGAGCTGTTCGGAGTGTCGACCTGAGCCAGCAGAAGCGGTGCCATCTCCTGCAGAGTCAAGTGTGTGTGTGAGGTGTTTCGACATCGAGGGCGAAACCGTGTGCGCGCGAGTTCGCGATCCGCGACAAAGAACTGAAAGACTTTGCCTGGATACGCTGTGTGCTACGTTTCTCTTGCTGCCGAACAATCGTCATTAAGGTAAGCTGGCCAGCTTAATTTCGCGACCGCGATAGCAATACTAGTAACTAATTTGCCGTGCTCGATGAAAAGCGTGCATGTAATAGCTCTGCGGACAAAGAGCGGCGAGCGATCCGACACTGCATGTTGTTGTCGTGCCGAACATAGTGTAATAATAAGAGGTAATAAAAGTTCTCGCATGTGATATTAACCTTATTTACGCCGTACTGATTTCATTTTCGTAGATAGTTGGTTGACTGACACCCGTTTCCTCCTGCTCTTCGGCTTTTGTGTTTGAATATTCGAATAATCCCGCGCGCTCTTATATGCGATCGCGCGCATTAAATAATTAAACGGTATCCGTCCCGTTACATGGCGCCCAACGTAAAAGAATCTATGCTGTTTATGATTGTTCAAAACACCAGTTCTTAACATTGACCTTGCGCTCAGTCAACCAGCGACTTAGGTGGCAATCAAGTGTTATTGGGTACACTTGATATTAAAGGCCACAATAGTAAACATAGCCTGTTAGTTAGCTTGCGAAGGCCCGCCGCGGCGAAAAATTGTAAACAGTAGCTGTAAGCGCGTGCGAGTGCGACCGAACAACTCTTAGATAAGCGTAAACACCAATAAGTTTTGAAAGTTGCCGCAAATCAATAATATTGTACCCGTTGGCCCGGGGAAAACTAACACCGGCAACATTCAAACAAAACAAACTCAAATTGATAGTTTTATTCGATATCGTGTCGTGTTTTAACATAAAAATAATTTTTAAATATTGTTAGCTGCGGTTATTGGTGATTACGCGCAACGCTCGTTATAATATCTTAGATACTAACCAACACAGCCGCGCTAACAAACAGTTAGTGCGCCTGATAGGCAGGATCATTATATTGCACAATAACGAGCGAAGAGTCTTTCGGCAAATACATTATTAAACGCCCTTAATCGAGCCTAGTGTCGGCTAATAAAATCTAAATTTTTACTTGCGTACGGATTTTTAATACAGTACTCGCATTCGCACCACGCGTAGCAAGCGTGTAAATTTTGGGTGAAATTAGCCGCAAGACAACTAATAGAAGAAAATGGACTGCACTCAAAAAGAGGTAGAAAACTGGGTGTTGACGCTCCAGGAGGAGGAAATCAACGAGTACCTCGAACACCTGGAGCTTAAAACAAGCGGGAACAAGCTCTCGAGAGCTGGACGACTGCAAAACTGGTTGCTAGGCGACTACTCAGCGGCAGATTTCGCAGAAGTTGACAACCAGCACAGCAATCCGGCAAAAAGGGCAGCCCTATGCTCGGAACTGATAGTATCCTTATGCGCGGAACACACAGCATCCGAGCAAGAAGGAGAACACCCGCTAGCCCAGCTAATGCAGAGTGCGGAAGTGATATCGCGCATACAAGAAACAGCGATAAACATCACAAATGTCCTGGACGACGGCGAGAGTACGAGCAGTAATAAGTATATTACGATAATGGCTGATGATGGTAGCCAATTCCGACTCCCGCCGGCATTCGCTGTGATGATTCAAAATCTCATTTTCTAGTCCAGAGAAAATGAGAAGAAGCTCGAGCTGCTAGACTCGTTAAGAGTGAATGTGCCCAGTCTAACGAAAGTATTAGACCAGATATACAACAGCAGCAATGTTAAGAGCCAACTGGACGACTTGTCTGCCAGGATGAACGCACTGGAAAATGCCAAAAACAGAAATGTACAGCAAGACAATGCGAAATCCAGCGAAATGCGTCAACAAGAGAACACGCGTAGGAGCGTAGCATTCCAGGATGCCTTCACCTACCATTACGACACCAGGTTACCTCAAAGTACTCCAGCTAGACCCGGACAGAGGCCCACGGGGGCCACCGGCAGGACCCCCCGCCGGACGCTCCCTTTCGGAGAGGCTGGACAGCATCAACTCAGTGAAGTTAATGCTGAAGTAAATAACCACCCACCGAGCACGTGGTCATCTCAGCCGACACCAAACCCTTGGTCGACTACAAGGGATGTTGGTCGCATTGTCCAACGATGGAAACTCAAGTTTTCAGGAGAGGGCAATGCAAGTATCGACACCTTCCTGTCTAGGCTGGACAACTTGAGGAATGGTACAGGACTCACGGAAGACGAGATGCTCCTAACCGTATCAGAGCTACTCGACGATCCCGCCCTCACCTGGTACGAGGCGATGAGGGAGGAGTGGCTCTCTTACGCTGAGTTCGAGATGGACGCAAGAGAGTGGTTCGGGACCAGCGTACAACAGCAACAGCGTCTAATGAAGGAGATTCAGAGCCGATATCAGGGCCCCGACGAACCAGTGAATGTTTACGTCGCTAACATGATGGGCCTGATGAAGCGGCTAAACCCCCAGATGACGCCTGATAGTCAATTGGACCTGCTCCACGCCAACCTTCTCCCGAACATTCAAGGTCAAGTGCGGAGGTCCGAAGTGAACTCCATACGGACCCTGAACGCGCTGGCCACGGCGGCCCAGAACAGCTTACACCAGCGAAGGGTAAAACGAGTGGTACCGGACCCTCAGTCAATTCTGTACCCAGAGTTAGCGTACCACCCTCGCACCGATGGAAACAAGAGTCGTAAGGGCAAGGTAGCAGCGATGTCCAGTGACAATCCGGAGGTCAGCGACAGGTTGGACCGTATGGAGAAAGTTGCTCGAGAAGGTGACGCACCAGGTCGTCTACACGCCGACGCCCTCGGGGGCGACACTTAGTCCAAGCCTAGAGGCAGTTAATGGCGAGAAGAAGGCTACACTCACCGATATACTGAGCCAAGTGCTGCTATCTCTCAAGGAGATATCGGAAGGGATGAAGAATAACTTCCCCGGGAAAAACCTGACCTCAGAGGACCGAACTAAGAAGCCAGAAGCTCCTCGAAGACGGGAGAGAGACTTCTCCAAACCACTCAAATGCATTGAGTGTGGATTACTCGGGTACATCAGAAGGTACTATCCCCAATGCAACAAGGGAAACGAGGAAAGAATTGGTTAGGTGGGGTTGACCCCACTCCTTCATCCCCTAACCCAAACCCCGTTAACGAGATCTCGCGGCCTTCGCCAACGCAGCCCGCACCGTTAGTAGCGACCGTGTTGAGCGACGAGAGCAAGAACTCCCCTGGTGATGCCAATGACGAACATGGCGGTAGAGTGAACGCGGAGAGAGAGGGTATCGACGTTAGTAAAGCCCAAAACTCTGGACCGGCCGAGGTGGTGGCGAGTGGATCGCACACGCCCTCGGGGGCGCGGGTAGCGGCAGATAAACCGTCGAAAGGTAACCCTATGGAAACTCCGATCGTCCGAACCACGGTGGTTATGCGGTTATTATGAGAGCACAGTGGCTAGCGCTGTGGTGTGTAAGGAGCAAGGCTGTGGAGCCGCCGAATCTGTTTCCCAATATTTCCCGGAACAGGAAATGCGCTGGTGGCTACCGGTGAAAATAGGAGACTTCCAGATACGGGCTCTCTATGATCCGGGAGCTTCCACCACAGCAATGGGTAGTAATGCTCTGCAGATAGCGTCTGTGCTAGGCGTCAGGTTAGATACCACCCATGCGGGTACGGCAGGACTACCCGATGGTCGTAAGTTGACGATCGTTGGCCATGCCATGTTGTCGTTCACCGTAGGGGAGATGACGATACCGACGAGGGTAGCTATCCTCCCAACCCTCGTCGAGGAATGTATTCTCGGAGTGAACTTTATTAGGTTATTTAGAGCGGTACTTGATCCGGACGATGATACATTACTGCTCAAGAAATCACAAACCAAGATGAAACTAGAGGTAGCTAGTTTGGAGGCTGGTCCGAGATTAGCTACTATCGGACTAGCCGAGGTAACAGCCTTTCAATAGGCGATATTGCAGGGGACCATCAGCGAGGCCTTATCGCAGGCCCCCGTAGGACTGGGATGTGCAACAGGCATTTAACACGAGATTCGGGTACTGATTTCATTTTCGTAGATAGTTGGTTGACTGACACCCGTTCCCTCCTGCTCTCCGGCTTTTGTGTTTGAATATTCGAATAATCCCGCGCGCTCTTATATGCGATCGCGCGCATTAAATAATTAAACGGTATCCACCCCGTTACATACTATTTGCGATAATTGTAAATCATATTAAAACGATCAATAACTAATTTTGTAAAGTTTACATGTTTTAAAATTTCAGTATTAAAACTTATTCACTTGTAAATTTAGTAAATTCATTTCTCAAAATTGCGAATACTACTCGAAGATTCGAAAATTTTAGCCTTGCAAAATGAGCGCATGAGATTGAATAAACTTGGCTAATACCTAAGTTCTTTCTCTCATTGCGATTAACAGAGCAAATCCTCTCTCTTTCTATTGTAATTCATGCTCGACTTATAGAACACTTCGCGCTATAAGAAACTTGGGCTGAATTACATCCTTTATAATAAAGACTTTAGCTCTGCTTATGGGACAATTTGAAGCATAAGAAACTAGGGCAAAGTCTGTCTTCCTTGAAATTTTACTTACAGACTTATATACATTATTTGTTGATTTATTTCATATTAATAATTAGAGTAAAATTGAAATAAACGAATTCTTACTAATTAACGCGACAAGACCACGAAAGTACGAACCATAAAATAAATTATAAGTGAACAATTCTGCAGTATTTGTCGTTGTTCAATTCAGAGAATTAACGGAATGGGGATGAACTTATTCCGCTCTTTCTTCTGGCGTTTTGTTCTTCACGAAATGAGACAACGGGAATAACTCTTGCGGAGATGTACCTTGGACAAGATCTTTGGTTGCCCATTGATTTGCTCCAAGAATATCTACCCGACGTTGTTCCCGAAGCTCCCTCGAATTATGTCACAAGAGTTCTTCATCAATTATACCAAATTCATGATGTTGCTCGAAAAAAATAAATGTACAATCCAACCGTAGCAAGATGACCTATGACAAGTCTTCTGCTTTCAAGTCATTTGAAGTTAGAGGAAAAGTTTGGTTTTTCAATCCGAAGAGGAAAATCGGAAAGACCCCGAAGCTGCAATACGATTGGGAAGGTCCATTTGAAGTTGTTCGAAAGATTAGTGACGTTGTTTATTGTATAAGATAATCCCCTAGACATAAAAATAAAATTGTACATAGTGATAAACTTGCAAAATACGTTGACCGTTGTTCATTGGAGAACTGTTCTGCTTGAGTTTTTGGTGTTGTAGTTTTCCTTAAGCTGTGGGCAGATGCCAAAACAGGAACTTGGGTTGGACCACAGAGCGTCAACTCCCAACCAAGTTCAATCTCGCGTATGTCCCCGATAATACTCCTTTCGAAATTTCCTGATGTTCAAGAGTCGGGTCCTTTGTTTTCCTGGAGTGATGTTTGACTTGGGGCCTAGAATCGTTATTGGAAGACTGAAGATTAACCTGCTTGGAGTCAAGAGAGAAGATTTAAGAGTCAAGAGACGGGTCCCAGTTTTCTCCTGGAATGTTGGTTGGGCTGTGCTTGAAGATTTGGTGTCTTAGGCAACCTTGAAGCCTTCGTTGGTTGAAGATGGATTAACCCGCTTGGTTCAAAGATTTTTTTTATTGTTGAGGACGACAATTTTTCAAAGGAGGGGGTAATGTTACGAATGTGATTTAGAATGTCTAATTCGTACTTTGTATTCGTGGCAACGTCAGAGTGAATGTTTAGTTGTTGCTTAGTTAGTTGACGTCTGAGCGTCAAATTGGAGACATGAAGTTTACATTTTGCATTATATTTAATAAAGTTTGAAGTCTGTGATTTGCGTATTTTATTTATTATATGTGAACGTAACACTATGTTCGCTGTTCGATGATTGATTTCAATAGCGATTCTTGAAATACACAGACAAACATTATTCCGGTTATTTCGAGTATCTAATACCGTATCGTATGTCAACTTCTTGTTTGCTCTTGGAAATGCGATTTGCAAATATATCTTAGTATCCGAACTTATTTATAACTTAGCATAAGTCAAAACGTTACTTAACACTGCCGTATACACGATACTCGCACTTGTCAGTCGATGGAATTATTATTATTAATTTACGTGTGTGTGTGTGTTTAAATTCATAAAAAAACTTATTTGGCAATATATGTTTATTTTTTTCTATTTTACTCAAAATTATAATTTATCTCTTACATAGATACAATAAGTAAATGTTACTACTACTATGATAAGTTAACATTCAGCATAGATATTCAGTAGAATACTCTAGTGAATATTCTGTTATTACTTTTAGCTTATACGAATATGAGATGAGTTTTGATTTATTTATATCTTCATCGATTCATATTTCTTGAATCTAGTGGAAATGATCGTTATCTTAAGAAGTTTACTGATGAGTTTATTTGGATGACTTTGCAATTTAGGGTTATATTTTTCATAAAAAGTTTTGATTTCTTCTTTTATAATGGTATCTGTATATCGTTTCAGATGATGTCGTTTAGTACGAATCATGGGGCTCGTTGGATGTTTTGTAGGATTTTAAGTAAAAATTATTCGCGCCATATGCGCTCCAGATGTTAGCCAAATGCGAGCATGCTTTCACCCTGGTTCGAACAATTCTTCTTTCGCACAATCCTACTCAGCCGTTGCCATATGAGACCCTGGATCCCGCCAAGGTGAGGTAGCGATAAGTGCGAGAAAGAGATCTACTGATAAATTAGCACGTGTCTGTCTAGGCGGATAATAAATTCTGTATTTATGAGGAGAAAGCTATGGCGACAAGCGATAACCCGCTCGGCCCTTTAGCTCTTTGCTGGATTTTTTTTTATGTCACTTTCTGATTAGACCCTCGTTAATAAGCCCAAGAGTGGAAAGTTATACCCCTTATTTACAGCGGCGAACTGCTGCTGAGAAAAAGAGAGAGTCCAGAAAGTCACGAACCGTGAGGGCGCACTTTCGTCTTAACTGTCGAGCTCTCGGCTCTAAAATCTTCGAGAATTTATCAAACGCCAGTGGCGCAAGGGGCTACGTCCAGGAGTCCCCTACCTAGCTGAGAATACGCCGTGTCCTCTAGAGTGGGTACCTCTCAACGGCATGGGGCCTCTTCCATTAAGAGGCCGCGGACTACGTCGCGATGAGTCTGGTGCACTTTCCTTGTTTGGGGTGAATCTTATCGCCCACGCGTCTCGAGCTGGTAAGAATCTTACGAATGGCCATTCAACTCGCATTTGTAGAGGCTACGCGAGCCTCCGTGGATTAGGTACCCGTCTTGAAGAAGTTCTTTTGAATGCCTTTATTTACTTCG
Source organism: Phymastichus coffea (assembly GCF_024137745.1). Classification (NCBI taxonomy): domain Eukaryota; kingdom Metazoa; phylum Arthropoda; class Insecta; order Hymenoptera; family Eulophidae; genus Phymastichus; species Phymastichus coffea. The sequence goes on along the minus strand of NW_026706826.1, from coordinate 5,381,376 downwards.
TAAACGATGCATCCCACTAACAGGAAGGTACCCGAGGTGTACCTCACCGATTTTCTTGAAATTGTGATATGTTGTAGAACATCAAAAAATATTCGACGCGTATTTTTTTATACGTGCCCATAAGCCCATTTAAGGGGTGAAACCCACCCTTGAAGTTCACCCCTAAAAACAAATTTTTTTTAATTTCTCGAATACAATTCGTAATTTTTCACTGAAACAAAGTGGGTAACACTTGTTATTGAAAAGCACATATTTATGCATTGTTTTTAGTCATCAGACTCGTAACCCCCGTTTTTTATTAATGAAAAACTATATTTGATGACCATTTTTTTCACTATACACATTCCAAAATCTGTTAAATCTTGACAAAATTAATTGTTTTATGCACAATAATCAAAAATAAAGTTGTCCTGTTCCGGCATTTTCAAAAAAAAAATCCCTTGAGGGGGTGAGCTACCCCTAACATTTATACTATTATATTTCATTATTCCATTACGATATCATGGTGTAAATCTCTTGGATACTATTAAAATTGTTAAGTAGTTGATGTAGTTTGAAATTTTCTGAAATCAGCCCTTACAAATGAATTCATCCCTAAAACTCAATCTCAAGTATTATTTTTTCATTACTTGAAAATGCCCTAGGACTATTCAGTGGCGTAAAACGTGTAATAATATTAGTTCACATCCTTGGTATTGAATTAGAATTCTTCACCCCACTAATGTATCAACCCCTATTTTTCAATAAAAAAATGACACCCTTTTCCATACGAAAATACTAGTTTCTTGAGTTTGACGAAAAAAATTTTGGCAGTATGCACAATATTCAAATACGAAATCGACTGTTCTCACCTTAATAAAAATAACCTATAATAAGGGGTGTACCAGCCCCACAGGAGATATTGTCGTATCTCTATGATTTTATTCTTTTTCTATGGGACTTTCAAAAGTAATAAAAAATTAATGATTCAAAGCAAGAAGAACTAACTAATTATCGAATAAATGCATACGAAGAATAAACGTATAAACGCTTGGAAAACAAATTAAGAGAAGTGAACAGCTTAAAATAACAAGATAAGATTAAATTTATCATTTTCTTGTTGTTGTTGTCGAGATCGGACGGTGGGAAAAACCTCAACGGTTAAATTATCGTCTTGCTATGTTTTGGATAGATAAGACCTTTTTCGACGATGCGATCAGACTCTTGAACTCACAATCAGCTCGCCAAAACAACACTCGAATACTCGATATTACCTCTCATCATCAGTCTTTAGTCAGAGCTTCATCGAGCTCGTTTGAATTAGTATATTAATTGTGAGTGCAGTGTTTGTTGAATTTACAAGAAATTACATTGGAATCCAATAAATGTGCAACCAAATTTCAAACTTCAAATTTCATCAAAGTATAACATAGTATTTTGGAATTCGTACATATTAATTCTACCATATAATTTTTGGTCAATACTTATTTCCTGATTGTAAGTAAAATTTCCTTTTGCGTAAAATTTCTTAACGCGGTAATTGATAGATATTGTATACATGCCCTCGCCATTTTTCAAAAAACGCACAGAAATTGAAAGTACTCTATTTTACAGCTCTTTACAAGCTCTATCTAAAGAAACCATAAAAAATTATTTTCATCATTTTTTTTACTCTACATTTTTGAATTAAATATTTTTCCGAAGAAAAAAGCTCAAAAATTTTCATACTCACATCGTATTTGACGAAAATAATTTTTTAATTAGTGATTTAGATATAGCTTATAAAGAGTTATAAAATGCAATATTTCATATTTTTATGTGGTCTTTTTCCAGAATTGGTGAGGGATCAAAGATGGACAAGAAATTTTGGAATTTTCAATATTCAATTATCGTTAGAAGAAATTAGAAATGAAATTGATACGTAATTGTCAGTGTAATGTTGATTTAAATGATATTAAAAATTATTGCCTGACTTTGTAAAAAAATATTCAAATTAATGCGCTTCGGATTTCATCATATAAAAAACAAATAATAATTATTTTTTCTAGGTATTGGAAAAATGACTATTAATCCTATAAATGTTATACAATTATTATTATTATCTTTTCAAGCTATGAATATACAAGAAAGTCCCATTACTAAAGATGAAATTGCTTTGAAGGATAATATAGAAAAACTATTACTTGATTGTATAAATAACTTTGAGGATCCAGAATTCATTGTGGAATCTACATTAGCTTTTCAAGAACCATTTAAGGATACTGAAATGCATATTGTTGAAGATATTGATAAAATCTGGTCAGCGGATGTTGATGAACACTCACTAGTATGTACAGCGGATACAGAAGATCTATCTTGGGATTACAAACGAAAAGCTGTGGATTATTGGAGAAGCGGAGTTACGAAAAATCTCGCTCTGCAAACTGTGCAGCATAGATTTCGAAAAGTCCAATCAATTACACAGTTGAAACGATGGACGCATACTTTGAATAAAGGAGGCACTTATAAAGAAAAAATTGGAAGAATCAATAAATTTGTATTAGATAATTTTCAGTCGGCTTCCGATGCCGGTTATATAATTCACGATAGAGATTTACAAAAATGGGCATTACAAGCTCAGAAAATCGTTGGACATGAAGATATAAGGTTTAAAGCGTCACGTCATTGGCTACAAAATTTTAAAAAGGCTCACAGAATAGTCAGCAGAAAGATAAATAAATTCGTAACAAAAAAGACTGTTGAAGGGAGAGAATATTTACAAAAAACAGCTGATGATTTTGTTTCAGATGTGAAAAAAATAATTAAAAGCAAAGGTTTGGAATCAATTTACAATTCAGATCAGAGTGGATTTCAAATTGAAATGCACTCGTGAAGAACACTAGCTATTGAAGGTGAAAAGCAAATTGAATGTCTTGTAGAATCTGTAAGTTCGACGACTCACAGTTACACAATTCAACCACTCATTTCAGGTGATAGGAGACTGCTTTCCCCATTATTCATTGTTTTAAAAGAAAGTAAAGGAACCTTTGGACCTGTAGTAGAATCCAAATTATTCAAGCCATCAAATATTTACGTGATGCCTTCCGCTTCTGGCAAACTGACTTCAGGTATGATATTTATTATTGATGATTACAGTTTTTAACTTATGTCATGTGAATAAAAATGAGTTTTTTCAATGGTTACAGAACATTTCAAAACATGGCTGAAGGATGTGTATTTTCCCAATGTTGGGCATTCAAGTGTCTTATTAATTGATTCGTGAAGTGGGCATTGCCCTGATGCTGTAAAGGAAGCAGCACCTACAAACAAAATTGTTGATGTAAAAATAATTCCAAAAGGAACAACAGGCAAAATTCAGCCACTAGATGTGGAAAAATTACGTCCGTCGCTTCGAGGACAGTGTAACATTAATGAATGAGGATATAGAACTTCATAAAAGAAATAACATTATAAAACTCCAATCCTTGGTACATAATCAATTGTCATCTCCTCGATACAATAACCTATTCAAATATTCATGGTATAAAAGTGGCTACGTTGAATCAAAGCCAGATAAATTTGATAACCCCGTAGATTTTAGTTTTGGTAATGATTGTAATGAGCGTTGTGAAGTTCCTGGTTGCTCTAACTCAGCAATTGTAAGATGCTCTTGGTGTAAGAAATCATTATGCTTGAAACATTTTTTTAATGATTATCATTATTGCCAGGATTATAAAAAGTAACATTAAAACTCGAAACTATTGAAATATTAAATTTAAAATTTTTTTGTACTTTGAATCATTAATTTTTTATTACTTTTGAAAGTCCCATAGAAAAAGAATAAAATCATAGAGATACGACAATATCTCCTGTGGGGCTGGTACACCCCTTATTATAGGTTATTTTTATTAAGGTGAGAACAGTCGATTTCGTATTTGAATATTGTGCATACTGCCAAAATTTTTTTCGTCAAACTCAAGAAACTAGTATTTTCGTATGGAAAAGGGTGTCATTTTTTTATTGAAAAATAGGGGTTGATACATTAGTGGGGTGAAGAATTCTAATTCAATACCAAGGATGTGAACTAATATTATTACACGTTTTACGCCACTGAATAGTCCTAGGGCATTTTCAAGTAATGAAAAAATAATACTTGAGATTGAGTTTTAGGGATGAATTCATTTGTAAGGGCTGATTTCAGAAAATTTCAAACTACATCAACTACTTAACAATTTTAATAGTATCCAAGAGATTTACACCATGATATCGTAATGGAATAATGAAATATAATAGTATAAATGTTAGGGGTAGCTCACCCCCTCAAGGGATTTTTTTTTTGAAAATGCCGGAACAGGACAACTTTATTTTTGATTATTGTGCATAAAACAATTAATTTTGTCAAGATTTAACAGATTTTGGAATGTGTATAGTGAAAAAAATGGTCATCAAATATAGTTTTTCATTAATAAAAAACGGGGGTTACGAGTCTGATGACTAAAAACAATGCATAAATATGTGCTTTTCAATAACAAGTGTTACCCACTTTGTTTCAGTAAAAAATTACGAATTGTATTCGAGAAATTAAAAAAAATTTGTTTTTAGGGGTGAACTTCAAGGGTGAGTTTCACCCCTTAAATAGGCTTATGGGCACGTATAATAAAATACGCGTCGAATATTTTTTGATGTTCTACAACATATCACAATTTCAAGAAAATCGGTGAGGTACACCTCGGGTACCTTCCTTGTAAGTTTGAGATTTAATATATCTTATTTTTGGCGGGATAGATCTGCTCGCTGCTATTATCGCCTCTTCTAGTTTGGAAACATAATTTTCAAGTTTTAGTTGATTTGACAATGGCAGTCTCGCTAGGTCTCCTTTTTCGATTTCGCACTAACTTTCAAATTCCTTCCAGTCTTCCTTCCTTGTGTTAAATCTCGATTTTCCGATCTTTTCTAAAGGATGAGCTGGATCTTAGAAGGGATTCATAGCTATCAGAATTGATTTGTGGTCGCTTGTTGTCCTGTCCCAGTCTAACACTGATCAGTCCTCAAGGAGGTTTCTCACATTTGTTATGTGAAGTGTTAGATCCACATCTAATTCTCCCTTCGTACCATGGTATGTCTTGGTATTAGCACCTTTTTTATTAGCGAACATCAGATCGAGGCTTAGGATCAGTTCTTTGAAGTCTTCTCCTCTCTTGTCAGTTTTATCCGACCAGAACTTCACATAGGCGTTAGCGTCCATTCTTATCAGTACTTTTTTCCTTTTAAGTATCTGTGAGCCCTTTTTATTTTTGCGAGGTATTGCTCTAGGTTATGACCAAACTAACAATAGAGATTAATCACGTAACTCTCTCCGAAACTTCCTTTCAATTATGCACATGCAAAGTATAACTTACATAGATCTGAGATCTTAGTAGTGGTTTTTCGTTCAGATTGAAGAATATAGTCGCCATTATACTTTCATCTGTTCTGGCTCCATGTATTAGGATTTTCCGTGAGCCAGTAACACGTAGTCGGGTATTTGTATGTTTGCGTGTGTTTCTTTTTCCTTCGGTTGCTCTCTCTTGTTTAGACGGTATGCTCGTCGCATCTCGATATCGGTGTTCTTTGCGTATTCCGGAACGCTCTTTATCATCGGTTGCGTGTACATAACTGTAAGTGTGTAAGTGCGTAGCCCAATCCTGTAATAAACAGGTAGGGTTGGTGTGCAGGTGTATGGCGCTCAGGGCACCATCGATGGTGCACAATAACTTGATCCAGCTAGTTCTTGACTGCTGCTGTTACATAATCAATTTGACTGCACCAAGGTTGTCAAAAGCTTAGAAATGTTTCGAAGTAAAATAAAAATATAATAAAATCGTGAAAGATATAAGAAAAAAAATTAATAAATTTTGTGGATGTAAATCAGTTAATTTACTTACTATGCAATTCTACAAATACGAGAAATAAATATTAATACCAATACTCGTATAAAGTTAAGAGTAACTGTTAAATTGGCCTAACATCTGCTCGTACCTTACCCTGAAAAAAGTTGCCGACAAGGGCAAAATCCAGTCAACTTCTACATTTGGACAAGACGAAGTTAAAGGATGAGACTGAGTGAAGGAACCGTGACTTTGAACTAACACTGACCAAAACGCGAAACCCGCAACACGGGCCAGTTAAGTGGAAATAAAATTTTGCGTTTCTGACTCAAACAAATGCTGTAGCCAAGTATTTGCAGCTTAGCGCCCAGATAAACAAAATTAAGAAAAGGAGTCATAACAGGATAAACCTCCCAAAATTTCATGCCACGGTCTCTGTTCTTAATCTCTCTTCCCCTGTAGTGTGCCCTTGCATCGTTAACAGTACGCGTGCCAGTTGACTGCCGCGCTCATATATGGTTGTCTATATGAACTTATGTAAATTAATAATGTACTTATTAAAATAAAAAGTAATTAAAAGTTATTATGTAATATATATTAAAACTTGAACAACCAGTGTAAGTTTACGTTAGGATAGTACGTGTTTTGCAATAAAATTTTCTTCTGTTAATAGTATCTTTCGACTCATATGATAGTTACCATTTTATTACCCTTTCAAACAAATAGCTTTCAAAGTCATATACAACAATGGATCATTTATTATATCCTTTGAGAAGAGTACCTATATTAGATCCATGTAAAATAGCTTTCGTATCATATTCTTGAGTAATAGTAGTAACTTTAATAATCATATATAAAAAATCTTTTACGTTATCCTTTGATAATACTAACTTAATGAAAGTTATGTGGTAACAACTGGTGATATTTTTTTTAATAACAGTACCTTAATTTGCACAATGTCATTGTTTATGTATCATATTTTTTTTTAATTTACATATGAATTTTACGTATTTTCTGCATATAGCAATTAAAAATATTTCGGAATATTCGCGTATTCTGCATAATATTTTTTGTAAAAGTAAGAGTGTTATTGCGAAATATAATATTCTTATATACAATTAAGCAAGTAATTCAAATATAGCCTGCCGATTTTCGATAGAACATATAGACAAAAGTTATTGAAAAGAAGTAAAAAATCTTGAAATTTTGAAAATAAATGTTGCTAAAAACTTTCTCGTTCTGTAACAAAACTCAATCCTTTGTTACCAATTCTTTGCGGGGTAAGTGAGGCACTTTCGTTCAAGGCAATTGAGGGAGAAGAACGAGGAGAGGTTGATAAATGAATTATAGAAAGACAGAAATCAAATCTCACTTACAGCCTATTATTATTAATCATTGTTCAAATTAAACATACGCGCGCATAACATAGTCTAATTACTAACTAACCAACTACAATAGAATAATAAACTACAATAGAATAATAAACTACTCATAGTATTCACAAATGAATACTTCGCATCTCGTCTTAATATCCAATCGCGCACTTAACCTATTACAAACTTACTTAAATTACGCGAACCTATACCGGATGAACTGCCCGGCACGTGGGCGCCTGGACAATTCGCCGGTCGCAACTTACACTACTACAAATTAAACTTAAACGCGGACCTTTAGATAGCCGGCACGTGGATGCCTGGCTATCCTATTCAACGCGCACCGGCCGTCGCATCACCAGAGAGAGAGAGTGTAGAGAAAAAGAAGAAAAGAAAGCTTGACCTTTGTTCACCGCTCCTAGTAACGTCGTGGATCCCGGGCGATGTGCTGCCGCAGGAAGTACTGGTCGTCGTCGCTGGTCAGATCGTTGCTAGCTGCTGGCTGCTATCGCCGACCAGATATCCAAAGGCGACGTTGACTCTCCTTGCAGGGGTGGCTGGCCGCGGTCGCAGACAAAGCTGTTGCCGGTAGGGTTGACCTTCCTTCCGGCTATCCCAAACTGCACTCTCTAGCAGGACTACTGCACTCTAGTAGGACTAGGCTTCGACTCCTACACGCACTAATTCTTGCGCTCGTCTTGCAGCCGCTCAGCGGCGCTCGCTCCTCTCCCTACCTTGACCTATTAGTTAGGCGGCACGCGACGCGCCGCTTATCGGTCACGCGTTGCGCGCCTGCCAATCCCTGCATGGGCCTAATACTCTCTCTCTCTCTCTCTTTTTCTCACTCTCTCTCCGCGTTCCTCAACTTTTTCTAGCGCTCAACTGCGCTGGCCCGTCCTTGGCGCTGAAACAAAAAGACCAAGTGTTAGGCGCATACTTTAATGCGCCTAACGTTGGCCAACACGCCTTGCCGAGTGAAGGAGGGAGAACGCAGACGAGAGACCGGCACATGGCCTTCTCTCGTCACAGTTCCTAAAACTATTTTTACAATTAACTACATGATATTTTCCGACAATTTCTAATGACGGAGATAACGATTTGTTCCTGAAATAGTTAGATTTTTCTTCAAATTGATATGACTATAGCAACTGCTCGTGTAAGTTCAATCCATTATGCGTGAATTTCACAAAAATGAACATTGACTCACGGTTTTGTTCGAACCATGATTAAAAACGAAATGATTGTGGTATCTCGACTGAAACACTGTCGCCGCTGCAGAGTATCGACTATTACGATTTTCATAAATTGATGCCACTTTCCAATATTCTTTTTCTGCTAAGCAATATCCCTATACACTTATGTCAATATACTCATGTGACTAGCAAAGTAATAATTATGTTTTAAAATTTCAAACATGTTTTATCATAAGAATTTCTTCAACCGTCAAAAATCTAGACTAAATCACAACAATGTCTACATTCGTACACTTGAACAATTCCCTGTGTTGCAAAAGCGCACGAGTAATGACAAATGAATCATTTTTTGTTTTATTATTGTGTTTATTTTAATACAATCAAGTGCGTGAAATTTTAATTACATTTCAATTAATAAGTTATAAGTGGCAATGTTCTAAAATTATTTTGATATAAAAATAATTGTTGACTTAATAATTGTTGTTTATCAAGTATAGCAACACTCACCGTCGGTTAGCTCGCGTAGAGGGGATAATACTTGTAATGAGCAAACGAAAATTTTTTTATTGACCGGAGCTGCCGTCTGATTTGTCGAAATGATTAATTTTGGAAATTCATTTTCCCGGGAAATATTAGATATAGAAATTTTTGGTAAATGCCAATCGCTTTAGAAAAATTTTTGTCTACAACCAAGTTGTGGGAACTGCAATCCTTTTGAATCATCCTGTATAAGAAATCGTCACGAAATATCTTGTAATTATTAACATTTTCATAAAACAATTAAGTACACAATCTTAAATTTGGATATAATATAAAATTTTTATTTTAAATTACAATAAATGAAATATATTATTTTATCTAATACTTTGAACATCTATAGAAGTTGTTATCCATCTATATTTGGTATGTCTATATTTTCTCGAATATTCTGAATTGGCAGAATTCTCAATCAATTCGATTCCATTACTCAAATAAGAACTTACTTGGCTTTTTCCTTCGTGTCCTTGAATCAGTAATTTTTTTTCCAAACATGAAGTTTGATTAAGAGAAGTAATAGTACTTTGCGTTAAATCGACAATTATTCTAAACCGGCATTTGAAAACCTGAAATTAATAAGCAATGGTTCTATTACATATTCTATACTTATGAATAGGTATATTTTCTTTTAAATGATGTTTTGCATTACTATTTTAAGGAATACTATTTTGAGATGAAAACTTTATTTTGTGATACAGCGGAGCATGAACCGGGACATTAATCATTATGTGTTTTCCGCCGATAAAAAAATACGTGTTACTTATTTTTCTATGATATACCATATCAAAAGAATATTAAAACTGGTGAGGTCGTGTTAGGGGAGGGGGGTCCTTTAAAACGGCCATATGCTCATATATTCTATCTATAAAATTATGTTCAGGATCATTATAAGGCCATTTTAAAGATAACCATCTTCATGTATAATAACTGTGAAATGAACCCAAATTTAATAACTATGAACTCTGAAACAGCTCTAAATGTTTAGAAGGATCACTTAGTTCTTCAATTTTTATGTTTAGGAGCGTGTCAGCCTCCTAAAGTCCTTTAAATGAGCTAAAAAATTTCGGATGTCTTTACTTTTTTATTTCTTTATTTGTTCCAGAGTTCTATATAATGCTTACAAGTAATACATATAAATATAACAACATTACAAAATTTTGTAATCAAGCAGAGAAATTAAGTTCCTGTTCGCGGATCTGGATACAACTGAAATTAAATTAAATTAAAACAAGAATTTGAACAAAAATAAAAAGCTAATATTACCGCTGTATGCCTTAATGCACGCGTCGCGTAAATTATTCTAGCTTGAACTATGGCACTTGAAAAAAAGATAGCCGTCAGTCTGAATACGATGTTGCACAGATTTAAAGTAATGCATTGCGTATTCAGCTTCCATCTAGAGTGATTGACTGACGTCTTGAGTTGAGTGTGAGTGAGTGAGTATGATAGAAAGTGCCTGACTATGCTTCACTGTCAAGGGAACTGTTCCAGGTGTACCTCACCGGTTTTCTTTATTTTTTGATATGTTGTGGTACATTGAAAAATATGTGACTCGTGTCTTTTCGTTCGTGTTAATTCAGCGATTTAAGGGGTAAAAATCACCTCTAAATTTCACCCCCAAAACTTATAAAACAAAGGGAATGCAACTCTTATTGATGAAAATAATACGCTAATACTGATTTTTCAATAATGAATAATATTTACTTTGTTTCACCGAGAAATTCGAAATAGTTTCGGAGAAATATAGAAAAAAACCCTTTCATGGGATGAATTTTAGAGCTGGTTTTCACCCCTTAAATTGTCGAATTAGTACAAACGAAAAGACACAGGTCAAATATCAAAAAATAAAGAAAATTGATGAGGGTAGTTTTCTTGTGAGTGAATCTGACTGGATGTACTGGTGTAGTGTACTGTTTGAATCCGACTATACTGTATGAATGGATAAACTGCATGAATCCGACTAAATGAATGAATTTGTGCAGTCTGTGCTGGAGTCTTTATACCTTTAGTTTCCTTGATTTTTGTATTTTATATGATATAGTTAAGAATAAGGCAATTTTGTGTCATGGTCAGGCTAAAAGCTTGCTCGAAGTTTAGGCACGAAACTTGCAATTCAGCGTTTATCGGACTGATGTTATGTCGCGCCATCTTCAGACATGATAAATGCCGCGTCGCTGTTGTGTCTTGATTTTTGCATTAGTAAGAAAGGTATCGCACTGTATATAACCTCTTTCTGATGTAACATGCTGTTGCTGTAGAACGCTTCGAATATATACAATCCATAATAAAAAATATAGTAAATATTACCGATTTTTCACCATAATATACAACGCATTTGCCTTGCTGTTGTAAAATACTACTTTGTTAAGAAATTTCTTTTATCTGCTTCTTGAGTTTTGTTTTCTGTTGTTCTCATTTTTAAGTATCTTGAGGTCATTAGATAATTTGTTGAATTACATAATTGCCCTAATATGATTATTTTTTTTATGTTTATAGGTCTTATTCTTTTAGAGATCTAAATGCTGTGGTACCTGGTTTTTTTATTTTTATTTCTGTATGCTTAAAATATTTCATCTGTGACGGTAAACGTCGAATTAGCGCTAATAAAATAACCTGATTGCTGCTCGCGGGGCAGCACCTACTGGGGAGATTAGGAACGTAACGAAGGAATTCGGCACGCGAGCAGACGGAACGCGCGCGCTTGAAATTGAACCAGTGAAGCTCTAACCACCATCACGCTTGCGCGTGAGTGAAGCATTGACCATCAACGAGTTCGCCCGTGTAGAGGAGATCAACTATCGGTACCCGAGTTATCGGAGCCGAATTCCATTCGCAAAGCAGCCAGACGAGAGTGCCAGAGATTGTCGCAGCCGAGGTGCCGTGCAACTCCTGAGGGCGAAGGCTTGAGCCGGCAGACAAAAACACCGTGCGCTGTGATAACGCTAGTGCGTGCGTGAGGTTTCGCCATCGAGGGCGAAGCCACGTGCTTTTAAGTTCGCGACTCGCGACACAAACAAACTATAGACCTTTTCCGAGTGCGACTTATTGGTGTCATCTTCGAGCGTCCGCAACACGAAGGTAAGCTGGCCAGCTTAATCTCGCGATCGTGACCGCATGCATAACAATTAATTTCTCGTGTTCGAAGCGTGCATGCAATAGCTCTGTTAACAAAGAACAGCGAGCGTCCCGACACTGCGTGTTGTCGATGAGCGAGCGCCGATGTCAACATAAACACGCGGGCCGATCCAATGTAACTTTTGATAGACAATAAAAGGTTCTGTTCGTGTTATTAACAAGTGCTTTCGACTCGCTTATTCCGTATCGCTTCCACTCACATTTTCGTAGATTAGTAGATCTATTGGTTGACTGACACCTGTTTCCCCATGCTCTCCGGATTATGTATTGAGCATAGATGATTACATTCGCCCTTCAATAAAGTTGCGCGAATAAAAGTAATTAAACGGTATCAACCCCGTTACACATCATAATACTATAATAGTGATTTCAGAGAGAAAGTTTGTTCAGCATCAAGTGGGTTTTTGTCAACTATAAGATGGTTCTTATTGACTATTTAAATTAACACATTATCATCCAGCCGGACACGTCTTGTACATCTCTCTACTCGCGCTTAAAATTATCATATTTAGAATTATCACGAGGCGAAAAAATCACGATAGATCTATTTTTGTAGTCTGAAATGTGATCTTTCCGATGGTATCATTCAAAATATTCAAAAACTTTATTTTTTACCGAAAAATGCTGTTAAAAGAGTAGAAAAATCACTACTATCGAAGGTAATTTATTTTTTAAATCGAGTTTTCAAAGAGTTATCTGTTTGAAATCAATTTCGAACCGGTCTAGATTATGGACGCGATATCTGAATCTAAAGGATATGGGATGTCAAGGTCAGTTTGGCCAATTAAAAATTTCAAAATAGCGCCTGAAGTACAAAATTTTTACCGAAACATTGATGAATTTTTTTTCTCAGAAATGAAGCACTTTACAAAAAAATTTCTCGGATAAAAAAATAGATTTATTAGATTTTATAAACAAATACATCTAAACTTTTTAGAGAAGTTGTCGGCAACATTTTTAATTTTCCTATTGTAAATTTTTGGTAAACTATAAATATATTCAAGTTGGAAGGTTTAGTACTCACGTATAATTTAATTATCAAAAAAACTATTAATTCCTTTCGAAATGTTTCGAAAAAATTGAAGCGTATTCACTGGCTAATTTGAAATACTTTGTGTTTTTAAAACTTTTAAGTACAATGCTTTGTTACCAAGAAAAAAATTTTTAAATGTTATAGATGAGCAACTAATTAATTAATTAATTGTCTACTTATTACATTTTGAAATTCTCTTACTTTTTCTTCCTAGAAATACTTTAAAAAGTGCTTCGTTTCCTAGAAAAAATGAATGAATGTTTCGGTAAAAATTTTGAACTTCGGGTGAGATTTAAAAATTTCTTATTGATCAAATTGACTACGATACTCGATATCATTTAGATTTTGATATCGCATTCATTATCTAGACCAGATCGAAGTTAATTCCTAGCCAGTAAGTTTTTAAAAACTCGATGTGAAAATAAATTATCTTCGATAACAGTGATTTTTTTCTTTTAAATATAATTTTTTGTAAAAAATGAAGTTTTTCAATAATTTGAATAGCTGTTAAATTAAATTTATATGTATGTTATATTCTTCAATGCTCACCAGGAACTACTTCCACGCCGTCGAACAATTCATAAAGTGAGAGAAAAAGAAATAGATACACTACGACAAGCCGGCTCTTGCGTTTTAGAGATCGTGTCAGGCAATTCTGTAACTGTCTCAGTAGCGTAGACTAGTTAAAAAGAGGGACAGAAAAGGTTCTTTCACGCCACGAGTATCAATACTATTATCGATTTCAAGCAGTGAAGCGATGTATCGGTTTATTTTAGTGATTTTCGCAACTATTAATCACCCGTAACCAAGTTAATATTATTAGACGGATATTAGACGGATCTTAATCCGTCTAATATCCGTCTAATAATCTAATAATAAGAGATTAGACGGATTAGACGGGTATTAGACGGATAGCAAACTAATGGCGATCGTGATGCCTCTCGGCAACATTTTTCGTCCACTCTGTGCAGAGATTTAGCAATTGAGTGGGCAATTAAGAATGTTTGTATTGAAAATAACTTACTGCTTTCTTGCGTAATCTCTCTTTCATTTGCCGCCTCTATTGCTATTATATTCTTTGGTTTGTCGTTTAATGATCTTAATACACTTCTGGCATATATCTTTGTTCACGCTTCTTCACGTCTGACTCAATTCGTCTTCTTTGTCGGTTCCACAGTTACAATCGCGCTTGTCTTTATTCGTGAATTTCAGCTGCTGATTACACGTATGAAGCTTCTCGCCGACTTAACAAAAAAAAATTTCGCTGCACAGCCAAGCAGATCTAACAGCTCAGGTTTTGCTACAATCCTAGCGGGGCTCGCAACGTGTCGTTATTTTTTCTTCTCTTTTCAATAATTATTTTATATGGAGTGGGTTTCGACTCGTGGATGGAAGTGGACGTGTCTTGACTGTGAGTGCGAGTTTTGGTGAGAAAGTTAGAGAGGAAAAATGTTTGAAGGGAGAGATAGAGGTAGAAAGAGGGAGGAGGCGGAAGAGAAGTGGAGTAGAGAGAGAGAGAGAGAGAGAGAGGTTTGGAGAAGAGCAGGAAAAAGCAGAGAGAGAGAGAGGAATGAAGAAAAAAGAAAGGTTGAGGTTAAGAGAGAAAATCAGGAAGCGGGAAAGGCAGGTAGAGAAGAGGGGCGGTAAGAAGTAAAGGCGGAGACAGAAAAGGTAAGACAGGGAAGAAAGGTGGGATCACGCGCAGAATTAGCGAGACGAATTAAGGCGTATGAGTTAGGGAAAGGTTTGTGACAACACGAAAAATTCGAGATAAGGATGGAAGGATGGAAGAAAGGCACAGAGGAGGAAAAGAAGAAAATAGTAAAGATGGTGCGGGGGAGAGAGAGCGGACAGTGGCTGATCTCCCACAAGAGAAGTGGGAAAAAGTAGTGAGGTAGAAGATATAATCGAAAAGATACGGGCAGATATAAGGGATTTAAGAGAGGCATGGAAGGAAGAAAGGAGAGAAAGGACAGAAATGTTTAAAGAAATAATGGATAAAATGGAAAGAATGGAGGCAGAGGGGAAAAGAAGAGAACAAAGATGGGCGAAAGAAATAGGAAACGTTAGGAGAGAACAAGAGAGAGAGAAAGAGAGAGAGAGAAGAAAGGAAAAAAGAGATGAAGGAAGAAAGGGAAAAAGCAGAACTTAGAGAAAAGAAACTGCAGGAAAAATGTGGAGAGAGGATGAACTAGTTGGAAGAAGAATGCCTGAAACTAAAAAAAGTATAGTAGGAGGAAACAAGAAGCAAAGAGGAACAGAAGTAGGCAATCAGGAAGAAATAGAGTATATAAGAGAAAAAATGAATAGAGAAAGTAGGATAAACAATATAATAGTGACAGATTTAGATGATAATAGTGATAGACTTAGGTTAAGATGAGAAAGGAAGGGAGAGGCAGAAGACTGGTTAAGGGAGGAACTAGAAATGAAAGAGGAGATAGTGAATCTGAGAAGAATAGGAGGGAAAACGGGGAGAGAGGATCGAGGAGAAAGAGGAACAAAGATGTGACAAATTAGATGCGTAATAGGAACGAAAAGAAGGAATTATGAAAAGGAAAAATAAGCTGGGACAGAAAAAGATCTACATAGATCAGGACTGAACGTGGAAGCAGAGGAAGATAAGAGAGGAAGTAAGAAGGAAAGAGAGAGAAATAAAAAGTAATGGTAAAGAGGTAGAGATGTAGTATAACGGGGTGAAGTCAGGGATAGCAGATGGTGGTGGAGCGAGAGAGAGGGAAAAATGGTAGGAAAAGGGGTGGAACGGTTTCGAAAGCAATAGGGATAAAGGAGAGAGAGAGAAGAGAAGGGAGAGAGGGGGGAGGAAGGCAGTAAGAATACTATTCTGGAACGTGGTGGGGGTGAGGAGCATGGAGGAAGACGACTGGGACTAATTTAAGGGAATTCGACATAATAGGGCTAACGGAAACCTGGCGAAGGGGCAAGGGGCAAGGACTGGTGTGGAGAAACAACTGAAAGGGTACAGTATAGAGTGGAGGGATTCAAGAAGAGAAGGAAGAAGGAGGAGAGAAATAGGGGGAGAAATAATGGCGGTAAGTGAGAGGAAAGGGATGAATAAGGTTGAATGGAAGAAAGAAAGGACAAGTGAGGTAATATTAGGAGAAATAAAGATCGGAGGGAAGGAATACATGATAGCATCGGTGTATATACAACATGAGAAGAAGGAAAACTATGAATACCAAAGTGAAGAGATAGAAGAGAACAGAGGAAAAACAATAATTATAGGAGGAGACTTCAACGTAAGAACAGGAACCGAAGGAAGGGAATGGGAGACAGAAGAAAAACTAGAAGAAATTAAGGCCAAGGATAAAGTGTTAAACGCAGAGGGAGAAGAAATGATAAAATGGCTAGGAGAAATGGGCTTAGTGATAACGAATGGGAGAAAAGAAGGAGATGAAGAGGGAGAAATAACATATATAGGAGCGAGAAGAATGTCAACGATAGACTATGTAGTAGGTAACGAGGAAGGTGATGAGGCGATAAAAAAGGTTCAAATAAAGGAGAGGGTAAAGTCGGACCACTTACCAATAGAGGTGGAATTGGGAGACAAAATAGCGGAAGAAAGAAAAGAAGAGGAAGAAAGAATGATAGACGACTGGAGTGAAGAAGGTATAAGGGAGTATCAGAGATGGATAGATGCAATAGAGGGAACAGATAAATGGAAAGATATAAAAAATAGAGTGAAGAACGCAGTTGTAAAAAAGAAGATAAGGAAAAAAAAGGATAAAAAAAAGCTGGTGGAGAAAAGAATGTAAGGCAAAAAGGGATAGGGTGATGGCAGAGTTAAATAAGGTAAGAAAGGGGAAAGGAGACAGAAGCAAATATTTAGAAGCAAAAAGAGAATACAGAGAGGAAATAAGAAAAGCAAAAGAAGAGGAAGGGAAAAGATTGGCAGAAAAAATAAGAACAGATAAGACGAGAAGAAAATTCTGGGATAAAGTGAATAGCAATAGGAAGAAAAGAATTGGATTAGATGAAAATATAGGAAAAGAAGAATGGATAAAGCACTTCAAGGAACAACTGGGAGAGAAAGAACAGGAAGAAAGTAAAGGGGAAGAAACCGAAGACAGCGAAGGAGAGGAAGGTGAAGAAATCAAAGAAAGAGAAGTAAAAGAGGTAATAAGAAAAATGCAAAAAAAAGGCGACAGGAGAAGATGGTATAGCAAATGAAGCTTGGGTGGAAGGCACGGAAGGCTTGATAAAAGATATGACAAAATGCTTAAATGGAATATGGAACTTAGAAGGATATCCGGAAGAATGGAGAAAGGGAATAATAGTACCAATATATAAGAAAGGGAGGAAAGAAGAAGTAGGAAACTATAGAGGAATAACGCTGATGGACACGGGATATAAAATATATGCGTAAATACTGAGAAAAAAGCTGGAAAGAGAACTAGAAGCTAAAGAAACGCTAAGTGATACGCAGATGGGATTTAGGAAGAAAAGAGGAACAATGGACGCGATATTTATATTAAAAACAATAATAGGGAAGGAAATAAGGGAAAAAGGAGGAAAACTGTTCGTATTCTTTGCAGACATGAAGGCCGCTTTTGATAAAATAAAGAGGAAGAAAATATGGGAAACAATGAAAGAGAAAGGGATAAATAGAAAAATTAGGAAAAGAATAGAAGAAATATACAAGAAAACAGGGAGTAAGGTAAAAGTTGGAGGAGAAATAATTGGGGAGTTTGAGACTTACAAAGGCGTAAGTCAAGGGTGCCCTTTGAGCACCACTCTATTTAATCTTGCCTTCGCCGACCTGGAAGGGAAGATCAAGCAGGTGCAAGAAGGAGGGGTAGTGATAGGAAGGAAGAAAATATGGACATTAGGATACGCAGATGATATAGTGATGATGGCAAAGAATGAAAGTGGAATGAAAGTAATGCTGAAAAAATTAAAAAGATACCTGGAAGAAAGGGGATTAGAGTTAAATGTAGGAAAATCAAAGATGATGAAATGCAGGGAAGGAAGAAGAATTCGAATGGGAAGATGAGAAGATAGAGATGGTGAAAGAGTACAACTACTTAGGATATGTGATAAGCAGAAATAACGGAAACAAAAAGCAGATAAAGAAGGTAGAAGGGAAAATAAATATGGGACTCGGAAAGTTATGGGGGCTAGGAGAAAAGCTATTTAGAGAAAACTGGGAGCTAAGGATGAACCTGTTCCATGCTCTGGCGAAAAGTGTGATTATGTATGGAGCAGAAATCTGGGGATGGAAGAGATATGAGGAAATATAAAGACTACAACTAAAATACATAAAGTGGGTTTTAGGATTAGATAGAAACACGCCAAGTTACCTAATACGATGGGAAACAGGAAGACAAGAAATGAAAGAAACAGCATTAGAAAGAGCAATGAAGTATGAAAACAAAATAAGAGAAGAAATAGATGGCTCAATAAGAAAAGAAGCATGGAGAGAATTAAAGAAAAGGGAAAGAAATGAAAAAGATAAAAAGGGTAAGAAGGAGGAGAGAGAGGAAAGGCTAGAAAAAAGTAAAATTTACAGAGAGAGAGAAGAGGGAGATGAAATGAGGGAAGAGTTTTGGGAAGAAATAAGAGATGAGCTGAAGAAAAAAAATGAAAAAGAACTAGAAGAAAAGCTAGAAAAATCAAGATACATAAAGGAGTGGAAAAAACTGAAAGAAGAAATGAAAAAGTATAGATTAAAGGAAATTCAAGGAGAGGGAAGAATAAAAAGCCTACAAACAAGGGAAAGGTTTAGGTTAGGTAATGAAACGAGAGGAAGCAGGTATTGGAAAAAAGAAGAAAATAAGAGATGCAGAATGTGTATGAAAGAGGAAGAAAATTGGAAGCACATAGTAGAAAAATGTGAAAAAAGCAAAAAGGAAGGGAAAGAATAGGAAAAAATAATAAAAAGAAGCAAAGAAAAGATGGCGTGGATGATGGAGCTAAAATGGAAAAGATGAAGAAACGAAGAGGAGAACGAAAAAGAAAAACAAGAAGACGAAATTATAAGACACTAAGGACAGACGGGAACAGAAGACAGAGACATAAGACTCGCAGATACATCTACATACGCACACATATACACAAAACACGCACACACACGCAAAAATACACATGAACGCACACACAAAACACATGTACTAGCAACTACACAAGCCAGAGGAAGCAGGCATTGGATGATGGGGCAAAAATGGAAAAGAAGAAGAAACGAAGAAGAGAAAGAAAAAGGAAAACAAGAAGATAAAATTATAAGACACTAAGGAAAATAAGTGAGGCTGAGGAAACGAAAGGCAGAGGGAGCAATAGGAAATGAGAAAAAGGTATCAAAGCCCTAATAAGGAGAAAGACAGGTGAGATGATTAGCAAGAAAGAGAGCAAAAGCAAAAGAAAGGCAAAGGTGAAAAGGTAAAAGAAAGGCAAAGGTGAAAATGCAAAAGAAAGTAGCAAAGGAAGAAGTCGAAAAGGAAATAAGCAAGAGAGAGAGAAACAGAAGAGTGGAAAAGGCAGATCTCGTAGAGAGAGAGAGAGGAAGAGAAGATTAGGCAACTGAAAAATGGGCAGAAAGGCTGAACAGACAGGCGCAGAAGACAGAGACACAAGATATGCAACCACACCTACATACGCACACATATATATAAAACGCACACGCACATACACACACAAAACACATACATTACCAACTACACAAACTGGACACGAGACACAAATAGTGAAGTAGGAAATGTAAAGCAAAATGTAACAAAAGTTGAAATATATATATAGACGCGTGTCCTTCGCCTCACGTTGTCTATAATTTATAAACAATATGGTACTCACTTATTTTTTTAATAGAGTTATTGGCGTTCGGTCCTTTACAAGGTGTGTTCAAAAAGTAAGGTGACTTTTCAAATTTCACGGGCAACGTACTTTCAATTATCGATTTTTTTGTTTTGTTATGTTGGTACACTCTTCCCGAACATCTGTACCAAGTTTCAAGTGTATAGCACTTTTTGTTTGGTTGTGAGAGGCGTAAAGGTTATAAGTGTTTTGCGTGCTCGGCGATTTCTTGTTATCGAAAAATATGGATCAAAGGATTTGCATCAAATTTTGTGTAAAAAATAAAATAAAGTGCTCCGAAACACTTGAAATGTTGACGGTGGCATCCGGTGAAACTGTTCTGAGTAAAAAAAATGTTTACAAGTGGTACAAACGAGCCTCGCTCTGGACGCCCAAGCACGTCAACAACTGATGAAAACGTTCAAGCAGTGAAGAAAATTGTTCTCGAAAATCGTCGAATCACTATCAGAGAAGTTGCTGAGGATGTTGGTATATCGCTTGGCTCGTGCCATGAAATTTTTTCTAACGTTTTGGGCATGAGATGTGTGTCAGCGAAGTTTGTTCCGAAATTGCTAAAGTTTGACCAAAAGAATCGTCGCATGAGCATCGCTCAAGAACTGTTGAATGACGTCAACGACGATCCAGATTTACTCAAAAAGGTCATAACTGGTGACGAATCATGGGTATATGGTTATGATATCGAAACCAAAGTCCAATCGTCCCAATGGAAGAGCCCAGATGAGCCAAGACCGAAAAAAGCACGCCAAGTTCGATCAAATGTCAAAGTTTTACTCACTGTTTTCTTCGATTACCATGGCGTGTTACATCAGGAGTTCTTACCATATAGACGTACGGTCAATAAACAGTATTATCTTGAAATTATGCGCCGTTTGCGAGAAGCAATACGAAGAAAACTCCAAGAATTGTGGAAAAACAATTCATGGCTTTTGCATCACGATAATGCCCCTGCTTACTCATCTTTGCTTGTGAGAGATTTTTTGGCCAAAAACAACACCACAATCATGGCGCAGCCACCATATTCCCCGGATTTGGCCCCATCTGACGTTTTTTTGTTCCCAAAACTAAAGAGACCTATGAAAGGACGGATATTTGCAACGATTGAAGAAATAAAGACTGCATCGCTGGAAGAGCTTAAGGCTATACCGAAAAGTGCTTATGAGAAGTGCTTTGAGGATTGGAAAAACCGTTGGCATAAGTGTATTGTATCTGAGGGGGATTACTTTGAAGGGGACAACATAAATATTGATAAATAAATATTTTTTCTTAAAAATACAAAGTCACCTTAATTTTTGAACACACCTCGTATATATTAGTATTGTTTCTTTATCTATATGGTCCTCCTTCCTTTTTGTTTTTTAAACGGATTGTATGGTCCATTAAATGTATGCGTATTATAAGTATGTATCCAATTGATACAATGGATTAATATATTCTCTTTGATCCTAACGGCGTGAATAAATTGCCTGTATGATTGCTGTCTGTCTTGGGCTTTTTATTAACACTCAAACTCTGATGAAGTAAACTGAACTAAAGCTTTCAATTAACTTTTAATTAGGTAAAAGAATAATACCGGATAACACAGAAAAATTAAATTAAACTAGATTTATATTTCAATTGGCGAGATAAACTCTGAATTTCGGAAAAATTGCAGCCTACTTGCTCTGGAGATCAGTCCTGACTGACTAATCCTCTGTTCGTTGTTTTCACCAATTTATTATATATCCTTTGTTTCTCGTATTCCGTCTCTCTCTAGCACAAACGCTTTAGATTTTTACACTGCTCTAATCAGCTCGTATTACTTAGCCAAGCACGCTGATTGCAGCATGTTACGTCACGTAACATCCTTTCCCCCTTAGAATCGTTGCCCTCCTCGGTAACCTTTTGGAAGGGTCCAATTAGGGTAGTATAGGAAGAAAATAATAATATACATAATAATGATAAATAATAATAGTAAAATAATATAAATGGTCCTCTTTATTGATATATAAACAAAATAGTTAACGGAAGGAGGCAAAAGCTCGTGATTTTGGTCCAATCTTTATTTGCGCAACGCTAGTTGGCGGTTATTCTTTCCGGTTGTTAGATCTAGCCCCTCTAAGTTTTGTAGACAGGAAGCTTAATCCTGGAGTAATAAGTTTTGGTCTTTTGGTTTGGTTGAGGAAATTTACAAAAACAAGGTCAGCTTGTTTATGCTATTAAAGGAGGACCCGTTGTAGTCATAGGTCCCTAGATTACAGTCTTGCAAATGTAGGTCCCAATTGGAAAGATACACCGCTCTTCCACAGAAGAGCTTTGCCATGTTTTGATATAATCTACTGGTGTACACTGCCCGTCAATCACTTTTGCCATGCTTACTTCAAAATTAGGCAAACTTGAAAGTTTTGTATCTCGGTCGGAAATCATCGTATCACAAAAAACCGGAGGGCATTTTAAAGGTAATTGCAAAAGCGAAAGAAAAAAATTTTTTTCGGTTTTTTAGCGCATTAAAAAAATAAAGGAATTTAACTTTTTTTTTTACGCTTCGTTTTAAAATGTCTAGGGACGTAGTAAATCACAAAAAAACTAAAACTAAGCGTAAAAAAAATTAAATTCCTTTATTTTTTTAATGCGCTAAAAAACCGAAAAAAATTTTTTTGTCTATTTCTTTATTTTGACTTTATTTTCGTATTCTTGGGCACAAAATGAAACTTTTTTCTCCTTGGCATTTTTTTCCAAAACGTACGTAAGTCGAAGTAATTGAGGATTGAAAAAAAAGGTTATTTTTTTACAGAAAACGCCGTAACTCGGTTAAAAAACATCGGATAGAACCCCGCGGGGGCTAATTTTAAAGGGAAAGACATTACCTTCCGAACCCCTCCGGTCGATTTGCCCTCCACCGCCTGGTTCTAAATTGGAATTGATTTAAGTCGAGGTTAAAAAAATTGAAATTTTTTTAATTAGTTTTTTTACTGTAAAAAACACATATATTCATTTTTAAGTCTCTGCACGTCTTAAATGGAAGCTTTTGCAATTACCTTTAAAATGCCCTCCGGTTTTTTGTGATACGATGATTTCCGACCGAGATACAAAACTTTCAAGTTTGCCTAATTTTGAAGTAAGCATGGCAAAAGTGATTGACGGGCAGTGTAAATGTATGAAGTCGTCGTGGACCCGCTGTTCTGGCCATGGCTTACCCTGTTCATCGCGGTACGGTTATATGGAAATGCAGTCGTCGGTCGGCATCATCCTCCTTCGCATACGCCGGTGTAGTTGATCGTAACGTGAATCCAATTGGGTCCATTGTTTCCTCACTTTCGTCTTCCGAAGAATGCTCATTTGTTACTATAGATGAGCATTCTTCTTAAGGTAACCATTTTCCTATGGTACACGGGAAGAATCTTAGGATCGCCGCAAGGTAATCATCCTCAAGAAGAAATTCTGCAATGATTTCTCCATGATGTGAGGAGGATGGGGATACTATCGTTGTAGTAGAGCGTATGGTCCCCACAGTACTAAATAATTTGATGACCGCAACTTCTTGTTGAGGGTCATCAAATTTGACTCGAATTGCAGTGGAGGAGTCATCTACCGGTGCTACACCTCGGAGGCGAATTCCGTTAATCTCTTTCATCCCAAGGTAAAAATATGGTCCAGTTAAAAGAAAAAAGTACAAAGATTTAAGACTAAACTATAACAAGAGTGAAGAAATAGGTCAAAGATTAAAGAGTTATGGGTCCACTAAGTAAAATAATAATAATACAATTGAAAGGTTCAATAATTTTTATCCTATGACTTATAATTTATACAGCTGATTCGAAGTATCTTCTATATTCAGGGTCAATTCCGTTATCACGTCTTCTTCTATTAGGTAAATTCGTCTGGCTTTTCATAAGGTTGCCCGCGGATTAGGAGTAGGGTCCATTAATTTAATTTCCGTGAGCGTAACAAGATCTGTAGATGGTTTATTTTTGTCTAATCCTATGCCAGGTTGATTTGTTTTGGTAGAATTCACCTTATATACTTTCCACACTTTTGATTTAGGGTATTGTCTTTTCATTTTTCCTTCCTTGAGTTTATTTTGGTACTGCCACCTGCAGGTGGTATCGTGATCCTCATACATTGATGCGTCTATCCATTCGTCGCAAAGCCAGTGGTGCCTAGTTTCATTACTGTGGTCCCATCTTCTTTTCCGTACGTTAGCATATCTAGCGCCGCTGTTGCGGCATCAGCAGCTTTGTAATACTGAGCGTATCCTATAGCAAGGGCTCCTTTGTTATCTCGCAACACTTTGTGATACAATAAGGGTCCCAATTATACGAAGTGTTGGAAAAATGATATTTCCCTATAACTCTCTTCAATTGTCCAGGGAAGTCGACAAAACCATCGGGTTTTCTCCGTGGGTCTAGAATCGTTTGTTTGTAACGGTTTTGGTTTTTAAATACGGGTACGATTTATCGTGTTTATGTTCCAATTTTTTATTTTTCTTACTTTAACTGCATATTTAATCCTAGTAAATTTGCAGAGAATAATTCTTGTACTGTTGTTGGTAAGATTTTGTAGTGAATGAAACTCCTCAATGGGTCCGATACTCTCTAATCGTGTCAAGAGCTTGCTCAGCGGCTTATGATTTAAGTACCGTATCTTAATGCAAGTCGAGTCTATTATCAAGTGCTTGGACATGTCACTCATGATGATATTGAGTACTGAAACAAATGATCAATAATTTATTGATTAAAAAAATTTTTTTTATACAGACTCCGCTGTCTGGATTTGTAAACGCGAAGAATTTTCAGATTTTATTAACGGATTAGGTTAAGTCGCGAAGGGTTTCGGTTTCTTCGAGGGTTGAATGTGAAGGGTTTCGATTTGAACTTGTTTCTTAGATCGTTCTTCAGACATCGGGGCACGCATTTGCTTATTCGTAGTCAGTCCGAAGCTATGAAGAATTGGTCTGCGTCGAGGATCCGGTGAATTGTTTCGAGATGATTTTGGTGTGTGCATGTGAGGTGATGCGTGTACTATGGTATTATTTGACGCTTTTGTGCGTATGATGCAACATTTATAAATTATACTGATAATTATTATGATTAGGATATTAATACTGAATCCTCTATAAATTAGTTCTGATTGGGTTGTTGTGATTTTATTTATGGTTTCTTATCATTTCCGTCCTTTCCATAATATCGCTTAATGTTTTTCCTTGGCTGGTCCAGGTTTCAGTTTGAAGAATCCATCCTTCTAATTTAATATCTGTTTCAGATAAGTAGGTTAGTGTCGGGTACAGATTCGTTAGGTTAACGGTTAAGTTTGGTTGATATAGGTAAACATTTGTATTGTCTTTGCCCATTTCCGTAAACAAGGTCACATCCTTAGTATAACCGAAGCACCCCGGGGCAATTCTTAGTATTCCTACCCCTTGAATTAAGGTTTTTTGGTCCACTTGATTCGGGCAGACAATTCGGACTGTATCTTGTCGGTTAGCCGAGTATATCCATGACCCATCCGTTGATATATAATTCCGACTGGTAATTCGTTGTATTCTCAAAACTATGTCACAATGATATAATTCATGACTGGATGGTTGTAATAACAGTCCTAGTTCGCATTTTCTATTTAAATTAGCGTCTAAGACAGGTCCTCCTACCGGACATATAAAGGTAGTATGTGTTCGCACAACTTTGTAATGAGTGGTTGTCCATCTGTATATACTGCTTTTGATCCGAACTTAATGCCAAGTACGGGTATTTGTATCTAATATATGCTGATTTTTCAGTTGAACTCAGTGATTGTGGTATCAATTTTGAGTGCAGACGGTATAGGTTATAGTAAATTCTTTCAACTAAAGGTAAATGAATGACAATATATGTCTTCCTTTCCCGCTGGATTGCGTCAATGTTGGAAATTTTTATAATTTCCTCAATTCTGAGGTGTTTGGTTGGAATTGAGAAATCGAGGTCCGTTACCATGAATTTTATATCATTCGCTATCTGATGCAACATGTTAGGGTCTATAAGGTCCGGATGTATTTGGCCCCTTTTTAACGCTTGAATAATTTCAAGAAGTTTTTCCGAGCTTTTGATAAAATGATCTAATTTTGCCTCTAGCATTCTTCCAAGTGATTGTACTGAAATCATGTATTCCAGTCGGGCATTTTCATTTTCTAATTTCCTGAATTTTTGTCGCATTTGGAAGCTTAAATTATAAATTCTGTCCCTGTGAACGTCCATCATTTTATATAGTTTATCCATTCCTGTGGTGATTATATGGGTCCTATCATTGAAGAGTTTAATGATAACTTTTTGGTTTGCATATAATTGATTTATGTTGGCTTCTATTTTATCAGTTTCGTCAATAGTCACTAATCCAAATAAAATATGACTCAGTCTTCCTATACCTCCAAAAGGTACCAGCCTTTTCAGCCTGATAATTTTAGATCCTTGGACGTCGGGTGGTTGAATATGTCCCATGTTCTCAATAGCTCCTTGAATCTTTATTTGTACTTGTTCAAGAGCGATTGTCTTCAAGTCAATGTGATCCTTGCCGATTATATTATTGCAAGTTTCCTCATTGAGATGCCAAGTACAATTTTGTGGTAGCGACCGTAGGTCAATTATAGCAGTGGTCTTCGCCAGGAACAAATTGAGGTCGATGGATATGTATACTTTCCAATCTACCCTCTTTATTCTCATTGGATCTATTCTTTCGTAGTAAATTCCTGGGTTGTTGTCTAGCTTTTCTATAGAATAAGTTTGGGGGTCCATAATAGACGGGGCGAATGCGGAGAGAAAGGAAAGTAAGATTAAATACATATTAAATGAAAGGAAGTATATTAAAAGAAATAGTACCTGAAAGAACAGAAAAAAAATAGTATAGACGAAGAATGGAGAATAGATGCTTCCGTATTGTTTTTCCATTGGGTAATTTTAATAAAACGTTTTTATGACTTAAAATTTCGACGATTTTTAGGGGTTTTTATAATAACTATCGGCTTTTCCTACCCGAGGTTCGTTTAATATCCAGGCGTAATCACCGACTTTCCCTTTAAAGAGTCTAGCGTGTTTATCATATTAGTTTTTAGATATTTACTTTTTACGAATTTGATTATCACCCGCCGCTATCTTTAGTTCTGTCAAACGTAAGACTAGATCGCGCAGGTATTGGTTACAGATCCCTAATTTTTCCTCCCTAGGTATCTTCATGGGGAAACGAGCGATTCGTCCGTAGACTAGTTCGAAGGGGGTGTAACCAGTTCCATTATGTATACTTGCATTATCTGTGAAAACGGCAAAAGGGTTTAACCGATCCCAGTCGTCGAATCGCTCTGAATATATTCGTAAGAAATCGATTAATGGTGCGTGGTTTCTCTCAAGAGATCCATTAGTCTGAGGTCTATATCCGGAAGTTGTTAAATGATGAATTTTGAACAAGTGTAATAATGATTCTACAATCTCTGAAAGGAAGCTTGTCCCGCGATCTGACAATATTGCCCTAGGGGCACCGAATTTGCATATTAAGTGTCTGGCCATTAGCCAATTATGCTGACGCATTGTCAGCGATAGTGGTTGCTCTAAGGTCTTTTATTGTTACTACAATTAAGTATTTGGTCAGATTGCATTGCATGGTCAGCACGTGAGAATTTCCACTAGGAATGGTTCGTAATTTTCCTACGGTGTCTATCGATACCTTGTCGAACGCCTCGATTGGTGTGTCCGTAATTAGCATCGGTTCCTTAGTCTTGTGACGATCAATTTTCTTCTCAAAACAACTCGGACATTTCCGTACGTAATTTAATATGTCCTTTCATAGTCCTGGCAAACAATATCTTACTCGAATTTTCTGGTATGTCTGGTTAATACCCTTATGGCCACACACTAGGCTGTCATGTAGTGTTTTAATTATTTCCGTCGGCTGGTTTGCCGGTGGGAGAATCATGTGCCCATAACAAACAATTACTTTTATAGGACTCTTCTCAAAAATTCTTATTAATATTTCTGTTAGTAATCCAGGTTTACGTCTCGTGCATCAACTACGAATAGCTAATGAATGAAACGTTCCAATATGTTGACTAGTGGTTGGATATGTCTCACTTATTATAAATGTATGTGGAAATGTATGTCTGATAATTGTACTACCTTGATAATCGTAGCTTTTAATTGTTGATAAAATGTAGCAGGTTCTAACTGCTTGTTGAATTGTATAAGTGTAGCAGGCTTAAACTGCATGTTGCATTGAATAGGATAGGTTGTTGAATAATACTTGCACGATATTACTTTGTAACAGTCGCGAGTTTATTAAGTAAAATGATCACCAATTGTCGGACCGGTGTGTACGGAGTTGAGTCTTACAGGTACTTATTGACTGACTGAGTAATTTGTTCATTGCTTTTTATATCTTTTATAGCTCTTTTCAGGTCAGTATTACGATATTGTGTGACATTTTTGTTTTCGCTGATTATAAATTCTTGCGTTTTGGTGACTTAGTTTCGGAGTGTGTTTCGACAGCTTTTTGCTGTCGTGTGAATAGTTTAGCAGTTTTGAATGTGCATATGTTACAAAAAGGATGCGT
Organism: Phymastichus coffea; assembly: GCF_024137745.1. Taxonomy (NCBI): domain Eukaryota; kingdom Metazoa; phylum Arthropoda; class Insecta; order Hymenoptera; family Eulophidae; genus Phymastichus; species Phymastichus coffea. Next base: position 5,352,911 of record NW_026706826.1, on the reverse strand, counting down.
CGTAAGGCTTAATTTCGGAGAGTCATTTACCTCGCGTTTAGTTAGCTTTTGCTGACGTGCGAATAGTTTAGTAGCTTTGAATTTCGCGAATGTGCATTTTATAAAAAGGATGCGTCGTAAGACGTAACACCAGGTCCAAGGTCATCGGTATAGTCCCCTTGTCTAGCAATCCGGAAACTTAATATATTTCTTTTAATCAGTATCTTCTTTAAATTTGTAAATCCGACTTTTATAGCCTCAATAGTAATTGAGTCATTATATTTGTCTTTTATGACTACAGAGAAAATATTATGGTTTTCATATTTGGTCGTTAGTATTTGTCTGACCTTAGGTTTCAAAGATTTTATAATGCGTAGGTCTATAGCCCCAATTTCACTTAATAATTTCGAGATAGCAATTTGGTCATTACAGTCTCGTGATATAAAATATACAATGTTATCTCGTCGATAGGTCAAACATTGTTGGCTCGTGCTTACATTATTTTGTAAGATATATTTTACAGGTCCTATTGAAGAATTTCCGCTCCCGGTTTCACTGCTTGAGCTTGGGTTCTTATAGTCTTCCGGTCTTCGATATTGGTTAATTGGTCCTGTCGGCGGTAACAAGAAGAATAATTCATCATCTACGGGAGTTTTTGAAAAGTGTAATTCTACAGGGCTCTTGTTTCTAGGATCTGACTCTTCGGGTATACCCTCAAGCCCTTCGAATCTTACCATAAGTCGAGGTCCTTTAACCATGGGAATACTTCTGACTTCCGGTATTCCTGTCTTAATAGTTGGGGTTACTGATATCTCTCGATATCGTGGCTGCCTTAAGGTTTCTTCAGCTTCTTTAATTCATTCGGGACTTTCTTCCTTAGTCCTATCCGAGAGACGTCGATTTTCATCTTCATCCGGGCGATTTGTGTCCGAGCCACTGTCGTGTTCTAGGTGAGTTTCCATTAATTTTTGCGAATCTTCCACTAGCTTCATTATCCTATTCGCTATTACCTCATCAGAATCATTTATTTCATCATATGGGTCAAGCCTCCATAGTGTCTCTTGTAGTTCTGGGGGGGGGGGGGTGGGGGGGGGGGGGGGGGGGGGTCGTCTCCATCTGAGAAATGAGAAGGCATTTCTATGGTTCGGCTGTCTCGCGCAAGGCCCATGTCGTCCCAATAGTATGATTCATTATCTAAACTTTTATGTCTTCGCAAACTGGCTTCGAATTTTTCTGCTGATTTCCACACTTCGTTTGCCGATCACCTAGTCCTCTGTGCCTGGGCTCGTTCTTCGCATCTTTTAGTGGAACTTTCATTTTCTGCTAATTCATCGTCTTCTCCAGAGTTCCCGCTGGTTTGAGATCCACTGACTTCTAGCTCTATTCGTTCAGTAAATTCCGATTTATCACTCTGAACTTCATCGCTTGAGTTGTCCCCTTCCGTTTCGGTTTCCTTTCTCAGCCCACTATGTCGCGGATCTTCTATCGGGGGTCTGTCATCCGTACTGTATTAGACATTTTTCGGATCTTTATCCTCCATCCTACTTGAGAATAACAAGGGTCCCCGAGAGGAGCTTGCCTGTTGCAGTCCAATCTTGTTATCAGAATCCGAAACACTGGAGCTAATGTCTTCCCTCTCCAGTCGATCTAAAATATCCTGTACCCGTTTGTGTCGACCACTCGGCAGATATTGTCCAAAAAACTAATCTTTAACGAACTTGTTGCTATCAACCTTCTTCACGGCAACTTCGATGGCAGATTCATCAGTCGACGTTACTCCTTCCCACTTTATAACTTTAGGCGGGGTTTCCTTGTCTAATTCTCCAGTTTTCAATCCGGAATCATCTATTGCCGCTTCCGATGTAGTTTTTCGTAACGCCTTTAGCCTCTTGGGTAAGGGTTTATCCTTGTCTAATTTGGTCCCTTTTTCAACTTCTAATTTGAGTTTAGAAGTGCCGGGACTGGGTTCATTTGGTAGTCGGAGAGTTTTGTTTGCGGTTTTTACAGACTTCTTGCTTCGGGTTCTTTCAGCAATGGTACTATGATTTCAATTCGGTTTTTCCTTATTTGTCTTAGCTCCAACAGGTATTCCTTTTGTCCTTGGCTCATTCGAGATCGCATGAGCCCTCTTCGTTTACCAATCGATTCCCATGGCTCTAGTGTCTCTTTCTAATCTGTTTCTTTACCTCCAGTTTTACGCTTTAGCATCATTACCTGAATCTTCGAGATATTTTCATTCAGCTCTTTTTCTTTCTGAACGTTTTCGTCTAAATACTCTTGCAAGTTAATCGAGTTCCTTGAGAGTGCGACTGCATTGCAATTTAATTTTCCGGGTTTATACTTCAATGTATATTGATGCGAGTAGTCTGTGAATTTAAACATCCACCTCATTAGCCTTTGTCCTGGATCCTTACGATTATGCATAAAGTTAAGAGGTTCATGATCAGCAATCAGGGTAAATTTCTTGCATAAGAGATAAGGCCTAAACTGATTCATCGCGTATAAAACTGCAACACACTCCTTTTCCGTGGTAATATAGTTTCTTTCCGTTTTATTCAACAACTTTGAAAGATACGCTACAGGACTTTCATGGCCATCCACTTCTTGTGATAAAACCGCTCCTATTGCATAATCCGAAGCATCTGTGGTTAAAGTAAAGGTCTTCTTATAATCAGGAAAAGCTAGGATAGGAGCCTCACAAAGCATCCGCTTCAGCTTTTCGAAAGCCTCTTCCTGTGGCGGTCCCCAGTTATATGCTTGATCTTTTTTTGTTAAATCATTGACAAGGGAACCATTCCAACCCGACCTCACAGGTTTAAATGATTTTGGGATATGTTGTGGTACTTGAAAAAAAATTAGATACGTGTTTTTTTTTTATTGGCCTATAAGGGCTTTTAAGGGGTGAAATCCACCCTGAAAATCAACCCCTAAAATTAATTTTTTTAATATTTCTCAGCATCAAATGAATAGTTATCAATAAACTCAACGTTAAAAAATTTCTTATAAAAAGGCGCTTTTAAGGACATAACATTTATATCAAAGGGTTGCAACTCCCTTTTTATAAGGGTAAATACACTACTTTTTGTACTATTTTACGACATGTAATATAGTAAATCAGCTCGACTGATTTAAAAATCGCACTGATAATGACAAATACCAAAATTAAATTGACGTGTTACCGGATTTAAAAAAAAAATATGTTTAAGGGGTGTTTCACCCTCTAGAAACCACCCCCATCAAACTATCAGCAGGTTAATCCACCTAACCCTGGGATAAACAAGTTTAGTCGTTTGGTATTTCTTGAAATAATTTAATCCCAAGCATGAGCGAGCTACCTCAACTAACCAACCTGCCTCTAACCCACCAAACCCCCGTAAACCACCCTTACCGAACCACATGCAGGCTAACCCAACTAATCCTGAGAAAAGCAACTTTAGTCGTTTGTTATTTCTTGAAATAATTGAATTTTACACTATAAGCGAGTTATCCCAGCTGAATCACATACCTCTTAACCACCTACCCCTAACCTATCTAAACCCCACCCTTATAAACCACCCTTACCGAACCACATGCGGGCTAACCTTATATAAATAGCGAAAAATAAATGTATTTCTTGAATAACATTCATGTTGCATAACAATATGTCCCAAGTATTACAAATTTTATGTAATTATTATTTTCTTTTCATTATAAATACAAAAAAGATAAAAGTAATTAATAACGGCTTATAAATATAAGATTTGAGACTAAAATGAATTATAAATAATTATTAACTATTTTGTTTTTTCGAAATTAATAATAACAGTTATAGTATCAGTTTTTTTAAAAATATTATTTGCATTGTATTACATATAGCTGTGTATAAAAGAGTAATAATAATAGTTATTATTTTTTAAACTTAAAGTGAATTCGTAATAAAGAAAAATAACAAATAATAACAGTTAAAAATTATTAAATAGTTATTATAGTCTCTATTCCTATACTTACGAGGGTGGTCCGATAAGTACTTAGCCTCACCGCCCGATGGCGCCACTCTTGCAAAAGAAATATTCTATCACGTAGTACAACCTTCTCGATGGTTACTGTCAAGATTTTAGCCCCATCGGAGTTGTAGTTTCTTTTTGAGAGTGTGTGAAAGCAAGTGTGTCCGTTGATTTTTGAAAAATGGAAAAAGAGCAGTATCGGTCGGTGATTCGATTCTTGTTTTTGGAAGGGAAATCGCGCAGCGAAATCAAAAAGCGCTTGGATGCTGTGTACGATGACTCTTCTCCTTCGATGGCGATCGTCAAAAATTGGTTTAACGAGTTTCAACGTGGTCGCACGTCGATTTTTGAAGAGCCACGTCCAGGTGCTCCGAAAACGGCTACCACGCAGGATAACGTGACAAAAATTCACGATCTCGTATTGGCAGATCGACGATTGAAGGTGCGCGAGATAGCTAAGATCGTAGGCATCTCAAAAGACCGCGTGGATCATGATGTCCTGCATGAAATTTTGGGCATGAGAAAGCTGTCGGCGCGATGGATGCCGCGTTTGCTCACTCCGGACAACAAGCGCAACCGTGAGACAACTTCAGAGCAATGTCTGACGCTGTTTAAACGCAATCCGAAGGAGTTTCTGCGTCGTTTCGTGACAGTCGACGAAACATGGATCCACTGGTATACACCAGAGAACAAGGAACAGTCGAAACAGTGGACTTTACCCGGCGAAAGTGCTCAGAAGAAGGCGAAGACTGCCCCATCGGCCGGAAAGGTGATGGCCACCGTTTTCTGGGATTCACAAGGTGTGATCTACATCGACTACCTGGAGAGGGGCCAAACGGTCACAGGGCTGTACTATGCCGAATTATTGGGGCGATTCGACGTCGAATTGCAGAAAAAATGGCCCCATTTGGCGAAGAAAAAAGTGCTTTTCCACCATAACAACGCACCGGCTCACACCTCCGCCGTCGCCATGGCCAAATTGGTCGAATTAGGCTACGAACTACTGCCTTCTTATTCTCCAGATTTAGCCACGTGCGTCTTCTTTTTGTTTCCAAGTTGTTTGAAAGTCACTCGCCGGCCAGAAATTTGAGTCCAATGAGGAGATAATCGCTGCCACGGAATCCTACTTTTCAAACCTCGTGGAAACGTATTTTTTAGACGGGTTAAAGAAGTTGGAGCATCGCTGGGCCAAGTGTGTATCGAACTAAAAGGAGACTACGTTGAAAAATAAAACGCCACTTTTCCAAAATTTTCGTTTTTCTTTTGTAGGCTAAGTACTTATCGGACCACCCTCGTATAAACTGTTTACTTTATTCAATTTTCACTTGTGGTTTAGTTTACTTTTTGTTGATACTTTACTTTGCTGTACACTTTATCTTATTTACAATTTTGTCTGATCAATGGCTCGAAGAAGATAAGTTATATCTAATCTACACCCCTTATGATAATAAGACATTCGATACATATTTCATTATTCACAGTAGTTGAAGAAAAGTCAAGTATTTAAAAAGTTAAACTTTTTTTATAGTGCTGGATTTATAAATAAATTGATTTCTATATTTACATACAAATTTCCCGAACACGAAAATATAGTACATAACAAGAAGAAAAGTTTTTGTCTACTACGTAAGTATTTATGTCACTTATCATATATAATTTTATTCAAATATTTTGATTTGTAAACATGTGAAATATAACTGTTAAAAACGTATGATCGAATTCCATCTATAGACTAGGTATTCTTTTGTCATTTGTAAAATTATTCAACTGCAAAAAAGAGTATTTATATCTTGATTTTGTTTTATATTAAAACATGAAGATCAATCCTTTGAATGTAGTCAATTTATTATTCGCATATTTTCAAAATTTACAAATACCAGATAGCGAGATTAATTTCAAAGAAATTAAATTGTCAGAAAAGTTGAAAGAAACATTAATAGATGCTGTGTATGAGTTTAATGATATTGATATGATTGTTGAAGAGACCTTAGATTTTCATGAAGATTATAAAGATACTGATGCTGAAATAATCGAAGATGAAGTTCAACATCACTTTCCTGATCCTGATTTTGCACCAACAAATCAGTGCACAAATGATGATGAAGAAATCACATTTGATTATAAACAAAGAGCTGTAGAATTTTGGAGGAGCGGAAAAAACAAAAACTTAAAACTGGATATTGTACAACATAGATTCAAGAGTTTTATCTATAAGTCAACTTAAACGTTGGGCGAAAACAATTAATAAAAATGGAACTTACCGAGAAAAAATTACGCAAATTTGCCAATACACGTTTGATAATTTAAAAACCGCTATTGCAGCTGGTACGATAGTGCATGATCGAGATATATGGAAATGGATATACATTGCAAGCTCAAAAAATTGTTGGCCATGAAGATATAAGATTTAAGGCTTCTCAAAATTGGTTACTAAAATTTAAAAAAGCTCATAGAATAGTATCTAGAAAAATAAATAAATTTATCACCAAAAAAACATTAGAAAGTAAAGAAGAACTACAAACTAATGCTGATGCTTTTGTAGTTGATAAAATCATGTATACCAGATATCGGCATAGCAAACTTTTATAATTCAGATCAGAGTGGTTTCCAATTAGAAATGCACTTGGGAAGAACATTACTAGTTGAAGGAGAAAAGCAGGTGGAATGTCTGGTACAGTCGGTTGCATCGACAACGCACAGTTATAGAATTCAGCCAACTATATCAGCAGCCGGGAAACTTTTATCACCACTTTTTATAGTATTAAAATAAAAAAGTGGTCAATTCGGTCCAATAGTGGAATCTTCATTATTTAGACCAGAAAATGTGCATGTGGAAGCATCTAAATCTGGAAAATTAACGATAAGTTAGTATATTTTTGTTTATTATAATGCAATGACATAAAAAAATTTTGACATTTTTTTATTTTAGATTATTTTAAAATTTGGTTGAAAGAAGTTTTTTACTCAAATGTTGGACCTCAATCTGCACTTTTACTCGACTCTTGGAGTGGACATTGCGATAAAGCTGTAAGGGAAACGATGCCGACAAACAAAATTGTTAATATAAAAAAAATTTCCACAGGAACGACAGGGAACATCCAACCACTCGATGTTTATGGATTTCGTATCTGGAAAAACTTCGTTCGACGTTTATCAGATCAAGTAAATTTAATGGACTATGAAATGAATCTACATTTAAGAAATAACATCATAAAAATGCAGTCTCTTGTCCACAACCAGCTTTCTTCACCAAGATACACAAATATTTTTAAATACGCTTAGTATAAAAGCGGCTACATTGCTGACAAACCATCTAAAATAGATAACCTTGTCGATTTTAGTTTTGGAGATTCTTGCAATATACATTGCGAAGTAGAAGCATGTAAAAATGTTGCTATAATACGGTGTGGTTGGTGTAAAAGATCATTATGTTTCAAACACTTTTTCGATGATTATCATTTCTGTAAGGAATTCGTTGAATGATACATTTTAATTTACCAATAAATAAAAAAAAGAAATAGATGAAAATTATTATGAAAAATCAAAATACGAGGGTCGTTTGAAAAGTTCGTGCAAAGTCAGGGAGATGGCGCTACTAGTGCATATCAAGGTTATTTTTAGTTAGTGGCATATCTTGGAAGATTACACACGAAGTTTCAGCCAGATCGGCCCATTACTTTGCGTTTTATAATCGTTTCAATCAAAGAAATCGAGTGGTTGTAAAAAAATGGACGAAAAAGAATTTCGTGTATTGATTAAACATTACTTTTTCAAAGGCAAAACGCCTCAGGAGATTAAACAGACGGTTGATAAACATTATGGTGATTGTGCATCTTCGATTAGAATGGTTTATAAGTGGTTTCAAAATTTTCGGAGTGGCCATATGAGCACAAAAGACGCTGAACGTTCTGGATACCCTGTTGAGGTTACCACTTCAGAAATCATTGATAAAATCCATGATATGGTGATGGCTGACAGAAGAGTGAAGGCGCGTGAGATTGCTAGTACTGTAGGCATCTCGAGCGAACGGGTACATAATATTGTGCACCAACATTTGGACATGAAAAAGCTATCCGCTAGATGAGTGCCGCGATTGCTCACGATTGACCAAAAACGAGATCGTGTGAAGAGTTGCAAGAATGGTTTGCAGTTGTTCCAGCAAAATCCACAAGATTTTTAGCGTCGTTTCATCACTGTAGATGAAACATGGATACATCACTACACTCCTGAGACCAAAGAACAGTCTAAACAATGGGTTACCAAGAGGGAATCTGCTCCGAAAGTGGCGAAGACAATTCCTTCGGCCGGGAAGGTTATGGCGACTGTCTTTTGGGATTCGCAAGGAATGATCTTCATCGACTATCTGGAAAAGGGTAAAGCCATTACAGGCGAAAATTATTCATCGTTATTGGATTATTTGAAAACCGAGTTGCTAGAGAAAAGTCCACGATTGGCCCACAAAAAAGTCCTCTTCCACCACGACAATGCGCCAGCTCACGCCTCAGCAGTTATGGCAGCAAAAATGATGGAGATAGGGTTCCAACTCGTTTCACATCCCCCCTATTCTGCAGATTTAGTTCCTTCGGACTACTATTTATTCCCTAATATGAAAAAATGGCTGGCGGGGAAAAGATTTTATTCAAACGAGGAGGTGATTGCAGAAACGAATGCCTATTTTACAGACTTGGACAAATCCTATTATTTGGAAGGGATTAACAAACTAGAGCAGCGTTGGATGAAGTATATAAGCCTAAAAGGAGACTATGTTGAAAAATAAAATAGATTTATTAAAAAAAATCAAGCAGTTTTTATTTTTGTACGGACTTTTCAAACGACCCTCGTATATGTAGTATCGCGTACGATGGCTCTTACGTAAATATATTTATGTATCTACATACGAATATAAATATATATTTATAGATCTATAAATGATAATTAGACCTCGTGTTATTCTTGTGTTTATTTCTAAGAGATATTTCTCACCATTTTGGTACTATTAAAATAAAATGTATTAAACATATTTTTATTTGTCATAAATTATGTTTGAGCTACAGATATATTTTATAAAAAAAAATGGGATACCCCACGTACGATGTAGAAATAAATTATTTTAAGAAAAAGCAACTGATAAACTCATTTTCTTCCAAAATTACGTCTATTAGCCTACATTTGGTTGGGTAAGGGTGGTTTATGGGGCTTTGGTGGGTTAGAGGCAGGTTGGTTATTTGAGGTAGCTCGCTCAGGCGTAGGATTAAATTATTTCAGGAAATAACAAACGACTTAACTCGTGTTTCCCAGGGTTAGGAGGATTAGCATGCTTGTGTTTCAGTAAGGGTGGTTTATAAGGGTGGGGGTTGGGTTAGATAGATTAGGGATAGGTGGATAAGAGGTATGTTATACAGCTGGGATAACTCGCTTATGGTGTAAAATTCAATTATTTCAAGAAAGAACAAACGACTATAGTTGTTTTTCCCAGGATTAGGTGAGTTAGCCTGCTGATAGTTTGACGGGGGTGGTTTCTAGGGCGTGAAACACCCCTTAAACATATTTTTTTTTAAATCCGGAAACACGTCAATTTAATTTTGGTATTTTCTCATTATCAGTGCGATTTTTAAATCACTCGAGCTAAAAATAGTGTATTTACCCCTATTAAAAAGGGGGTTGCAACCCTTCGGTATAAATGTTATGTTCTTAAAAGCGCCTTTTTATAAGAAATTTTTTAACGTTGAGTTTATTGAAAAATATTCATTTGATGCTGTGAAATATTAAAAAAACTGATTTTAGGGGTTGATTTTCAGGGTGGATTTCACCCCTTAAAAGCCCTTATGGGCCGATAAAAAAAATCGTATCTAATTTTTTTTCAAGTACTACAACATATCCCAAAATCATTCAAATCGGTGAGGTCGGGTTGGGGTGGTTCCCTTGTAAAAGGCTTGGCTATCTTCAAGTAGTCCTGGATAAAGCGACCGTAATATCGTGAGAGTCCAAGAAGATCTGATACTTTTCACTCCATTGGGCGTTGGAAATTTCTTTACGGCCTCAACCAATTTAGGGTCCAGCTCAACTCCTTGCGCACTAACAATGTGTCCCAAGAATTTTACTTCTCGACATAGGAAATTTACCTTGTCCGGTTGTAAAACTAATTCTGCGTCGGTAAGTCTTTCAAACAATTTCCCTACTTTAACTTCATGTTCGTGTAAATTCTCAGCGTAAACTATCACGTCATCCAAATACACTAACATTTCTACGTTCAACAGTCCTCGTAGCAACACATTCATCATTCATTAAAAGGTCGCTGGCGCGTTCATTAGTCCGTCTGGCATTCTGATATAATGAAAATGTCCATCAAAGTTGAAAATGCCGTCTTCTCCCTGTCCTCAACTCTTAAGGGAATTTGTTGAAATCCAGTGATTAAGTCAAACGTTGAGAAATACATCAAACCTCCCAACTGATCAGGGATATCAGTAATATTAGGTAATGGGCCAATCACCAATAGTCTTTTTATTTAATTCTCTAAAGTCGATAGCCATCCTCCACCTTGGTGTGCCATCACTCGCCGGGCTTTTAGGGACAATCCAGAGCGGCGAGTTCTAAGGTGAATTAGATTCTTCGATTATTCCTTCCCTTAAACGTTTTTTAATTTGCTCTGATATAAATTCTCGGTGCACAGGAGGATGCCTATACTGTTTGGCATTAACTGGTACTCTGTTCTCTAAGTGTATTTCATGTTCTATCAAGTTATTACATGGTAAAGGTTCTCCGGGGAGTAAAAACACATTCGGATATTTTCTCAATAAACGTTTAACACTCTTGAGTTCATGCAAGGTAAGGTGTCCTGTTCTAATCAATTGCAATAATTGATTACGCCGTTTCTCGGGTTGATCCATTGTCTGTGGTCCCTGGAGGCTACCTTTCTGATCTGAATTCGTGTCACTAGAGAATTCCGATTTATAATATTCAAATGGAATAATTTCCTTTGGGTCGACTTCTATTGTTACTTCTCTCTCGTGGGTATTGATAGCCATAATCTTGCAGGTCTCATGATTATTAATGACTATGCCTTCCCCAAGAAACACTTTATCATCAGCCACATTTATTCTAGGTAGGTACTCTTCTCCGAGCTCTTCTTTCAGAGCATTCTGTGCACAGTTCAACAGAATGTTTATCCTGTCGTGAAAGTCTCCAACAGTGTACCCTTGCTTTATACGCAGACCATGGATTTTGGAATCGTAGTATGCGAACCGGACAAAATTTTGTTCCTGTGTATCCGTTATCAATACTCTTCCGTTCCAAATATCCTGGATGAAGTCTTTAAGCGGCACATTTTTTCCATCGAACTCCGTAATTCCTTGTACTATATTTTGTGGAGTAAAGCTGGCCGACATACCAGGTGTGATCAAAAAGTAAGGTGAATTTTGAAATTTAGCGGGCTACGTCCGTTCGATCTTCGACTTTTTTATTTGGTTATGTCGATACACTCGTCTAGAACATACGTTCCAAATTTCAGCTTTGTAGTATGTTTGGTTTGTTTGTGAGAGGCATCAAGGTTAGAAGTGTTTTGCGTGCTCCACGATTTGCTGCTGTCTAAAAACATGGATCAAAGAGTTTGCATTAAATTTTGTGTGAAAAATGGAATCAAATGTTCCAAAACACTTGAAATGCTGAAAGTGGCATACGGTGAGTCTACTTTAAGCCAAAAAAATGTTTACAAGTGGTATAAACTCTTCCAAGAAGGCCGAGAAGACACCGACGACGAACCTCGTTCTGGACGCCCCAGCACATCAACAACTGATGAGAATGTTGAAGAAGTGAAGAAAATAGTGTTGGGAAATCGTCGAATTACCATTATTGGCATCTCATTTGGTTCGTGCCAATCAATTTTGACGAGTGTTTTAGACATGAGACGTGTGTCAGCGAAGTTTGTTCCGAAATTGCTCAATTTCGACCAAAAGAAACGTCGCATGAGCATCGCCCAAGAGCTACTGAATGACGTCAACGATGATCCAGATTTACTCAACAGGGTTATAACAGGTGACGAAACATGGGTATATGGTTATGACGTCGAGACTAAGACTCAATCGTCCCAGTGGAGGTATTCTGGATCACCAAGACCAAAAAAAGCACGCCAAGTTCGATCAAATGTAAAGGTTTTGCTTACAGTTTTCTTTGACTGCAGGGGCGTGGTGCATCATGAGTTCTTGCCACAGGGTAGAACAGTAAATAAGGAATATTACCTGCAAGTTATGCGCAATTTGCGCGAAGCAATCCGCCAGAAACGTCCGAATTTGTTGAAAAATAAAAATTGGCTTTTGCACCATGATAACGCCCCTGCTCACACATCGTTGCTTGTGCGCGAATTTTTGGCTAAAACCAACACAGTAACGATGCCACAGGCACCGTATTCCCCAGATCTGGCCCCCTGTGACTTCTTCTTGTTCCCAAAACTAAAGAGGCCCATGAAAGGACGGCGTTTTGCCACGATTGAGGAGATAAAGACGGCATCGAAGGATGAACTAAACAAGATCACAAAAAATGATTTTTTGAAATGCTTTGAGGATTGGAAAAAGCGTTGACACAAGTGCATTATATCCGAGGGGGATTACTTTGAAGGAGATAAAATAAAAATTGATGAATAAATAAATATTTTTTGAGAAAAATAAAAATTCACCTTACTTTTTGATCACACCTCGTACTAGTCAATAACTGTAAAGTAGCCGACTCCATTCCGTTATATCTATGTACGTTTGTATCTTGGTTTCTTTTTCATATAAGGTCGCACTAAATTTTCCCCGCAGTAGTTTATGAATTATATGTGGCCCAGGGTCTTAGTTTTATTTTTAATATTGTAGATAAAATAAAATAAAATAATAAAAAAAATAAATAAAGGCAACAATACAATAAAAATTTTCCGTTGTCAATAAAAAAAAAAATAATAATAATAATTCCTAACAAGGTAAATAATTAGTTTATTAAATTATTCGAATAATAATTAATCAATTAATTATTCATGATTAATTTACCAATTAATAATGCAATCAATTTAATCAAATAATAATTATTAACAAAATACTAATTATTAATAGTTAATAATATATACCTATCGTTTAATAATAAAAATAAAAGAAAGGTAAAATATTTAAGAGAAATTTTAATAGCAGGATGGTACGGTATAATGTCAAGTATCAATCCCCTATTACAACAGAATAATAAAAAAAAATAGATTCATCTATTTCACAAAAGGGAAATATTTTGCAAATGCGCACATCAAATTTCAAACGATCGTTCATGAAATAATATCCGAAAGAAATTTTGCTAAGCCGCGTTTCAAATTTCACGTTGCTAATACTAGTCGGTCAACTAAGCACAAAATGTGGGAACGGAAGAAATACGCAGCCGATCTCAGAAGCAAAGACTCTAATTACGCTTACGCGACCAAAAACGAAACTCCGCTGAATTCCTGAGCGCCCGATCGTGTGAAAAACAATTTTTCACATCTCCGGCGTGGCCTTTAGCCTGCTTGGAAACGAGCGTCTTATTCACCCGTATCGCGTTTCACCAGCATAGAAAAGAAGTTATATTTTTCTGATCGCGATTATAACTAAGTATAAAATAAATACTATACAAAATTAAAGGAAAAACAATATATGAAATAAAAAATAAAATATTAATAATGATGATAATGACGGCGGATTAATTAATATGTATCAATATTAATTAATACGCGTCAACATATACTAACACTATGTAACAATATATATATTTTACACATTAATCAACACGTTTAGTGTATTAATACCAATGGCATTAATACACCTGCTAATCAATGTATATATATATCAATCAATATGCAATAGTTTTATGAATTTAATCAATAAATTATTAAAAAAAAATTTTATTAACGCGGGAGAAAAGCGAAAAGATAAAGCCTGAGTAACCACGCTCTGCTACCGGTTGATGGGTGACAATTCGCGCGAGGCGAATTTGTCCCGTGCGTAGGTCCTTTCAACAGCCGAGCGGCCTTTGACTCGGGTGGTAATCAGGCTCTCGGGCACCCCGCCCCGTCCGCGCGTCGATAACGAAGTCTTCGTAGATTTGGATCCGGGCTCCCGACACCGCGATCGTCAGATATTCGATCGGACGTATTCGTATATATTTATCCGTAATCGGTTATACATAAAATAAACAATAACGGGGAAGCATATGCATACACTCAAGCGCGTTTAATAGTAATTATAAAATTTATTTTATAAAGCTCAAGTACATGAATAAATGATAGAGCGAAAATAGAAATATATATATAGAGGCGTGTCCTTCGCTTCGCGTTGTCTATAATTTATAAACAATATGGTACTCACTTATTTTATTTAATAAAGTTATTGGCGTTCGGTCCTTTATATATTAGTATTGTTTTTTTATTTATATGGTCCTCCTTCCTTTTTGTTTTTTAAACGGATTGTATGGTCCATTAAATGTATGCGTATTATAAGTACACTACCGTCCATAAAGATTTGCCATCCCCTTGCTGAAATCATCAAAACTTTAGAGTTTTATGGCTCAGTTTTTATAAGAGCTAGAAAATCCTGCGGGGTCTCATTTGAAAGGTCTTGCCAAGACCTTTCAAATGTTGTAAAACATAATTGATTTTATTTGTTTTTTGTACAACTTGTGACGTCATAAACAAATTGTTTTTTTTTAAATTTTTTCACGTCAACTTCGACCCCGATTTATTTATATAACAGATTCTACGATGGAAAAACTGTATAAGCTATTCGATAAAGCTTTCAAAAAGCTACAAAATCCATATCCGGAAAATTTTTTTATCTTTATTTTTTATGAGCTATATGGTGTTTTATACAAAAACAAAGATTTTCAAAAAATGGGCTGTATTATTTTTATTTTCAACTCTAAAGAAAAAACTCTCAGAAGAAAAAATGTAGTATTTTGCAAGAGATATCAAATGCGCCACTCAGAATTTAAAAAAAAAAAAATTTTTTTTTTCACGTTTTTTAGAATTGAAATTTTTCTAGAAAAAAAAACTGAAATTACATATATATAATAAAATTGGTAAGTAACTAGTATTTATAACTGAATGGGCTTACAAACAATGATAACAAGATACATTTATTGAACCATAATTTATTACTTACTCAGAATAGATTAACATAATTTGGTTACAATTTTTCTACAAAATTTATTTATTACAACGTTTCAATAATAACATAACAATAATAATTTCATTTTTTATAATACTAATAACGCTTGTAATTAATATATTATCACAATCTGAATATAAATTTCAGTTGTAAACAATAACGAAACAATACTAATTATTTAAACGTTTTTTTCATCGAAATGTCCACCTTTGTTTGCTATAACTACTTTACAAATTCGAGGCATTCGTGCTACAAGTTTCTCTAAAGTTTCTGCACTTATTTTTTTCCACTCTTATTATTTTCTAAGATATTCCAAAGATCCTTCTGGGAAGTAGGTCCTACCTTCCTTACAGCTCTATCTAGATCATCCCCCAACAGTTCGATAGGGTTAAGATCAGGAGAGTACGGTGGCCATTCCATCACAACTAATTTTTTTTTCTTCTCCAATTGAGCAAGATAACTTTTACATAACTTTGAAGTATGCTTTGGGTCGTCATCTTGTTGGAACGTAAATTTGCGACCAATTATTCTTGTTCCGGAAGATACAACAATTTTTTCAAGAATTTTTTTGTAACCTTCTTTTTTCAACTTGCCATCAATTTTAAGAAGGTCACCAACCTTAGAACCACCAAACCAACCCCATACCATTATTGAGCCGCCACCATGTTTAACCGAAGCACACATATTTTTCTCTAAATGTTTTTGCTTATTTTTTCTACGCACAAAAGATCTGCGTTTACTACCAAAAACCTCAAATTTGCTCTCATCAGACCACAAAACTTTTTTCCAATCATCAATGGTCCAAACTTTATGTTTTCTGGCCCAAGCCAATCGTTTCTTTTTATTAATCGGTTTTAGTAAAGGCTTTTTAATTGCTATTCGACCGTATAGTCCATCTTCATGAAGTCGTCTCTTTATCGTAGTAACACTAAGTTTAACATCATACGCTTTTTGAGTTTCAACAGCAAGTTCGGGTGCCGTGAGTCTTGGATTATGTGTACTTGTACTACAAATGTGTTTATCAGTAGCGCTCGTAGTTTTCCTAGGCCTTCCTGAAATTTTTTTGTTTTTGATATTTCCTTGAGTTATGAATTTTTTAATGTTATAATCAACTGTTCTTCTTGGAATATTCAAAATTTTGGAAATTTCATTATTACTTTTATTCACTTTATGCAAGGCTACTATCTCAGATCGCTCTTCAATGCTTAAGTTTCTTTTTTTCGTCATTTTTAATGAACAAAAAATACATGCATAATTTACTGACTAGATTGGACACATTGATATATCACTCATTAAAGTTGATAAGAGACTGAATTTTCATACGTATTCTCTGCTATATGTATACATTCATGAAAGTTAAGTAAATCAAACCACGTAAACACTCAGTGATTATCACAGTGATTATCGGTGAGCACAATACTGTAGAAAGTCATTAAAAATGAAAACAATGCAAATTCCTCTGTTACAAACGTCGAATACAATAAATGTATCTTGTTATCATTGTTTGTAAGCCCATTCAGTTATAAATACTAGTTACTTACCAATTTTATTATATATATGTAATTTCAGTTTTTTTTTCTAGAAAAATTTCAATTCTAAAAAACGTGAAAAAAAAAATTTTTTTTTTTTTAAATTCTGAGTGGCGCATTTGATATCTCTTGCAAAATACTACATTTTTTCTTCTGAGAGTTTTTTCTTTAGAGTTGAAAATAAAAATAATACAGCCCATTTTTTGAAAATCTTTGTTTTTGTATAAAACACCATATAGCTCATAAAAAATAAAGATAAAAAAATTTTCCGGATATGGATTTTGTAGCTTTTTGAAAGCTTTATCGAATAGCTTATACAGTTTTTCCATCGTAGAATCCGTTATATAAATAAATCGGGGTCGAAGTTGATGTGAAAAAATTTAAAAAAAAAACAATTTGTTTATGACGTCACAAGTTGTACAAAAAACAAATAAAATCAATTATGTTTTACAACATTTGAAAGGTCTTGGCAAGACCTTTCAAATGAGATCCCGCAGGATTTCTTAGCTCTTATAGAAACTCAGCCATAAAACTCTAAAATTTTGATGATTTCAGCAAGGGGATGGCAAATCTTTATGGACGGTAGTGGATGTGTCCAATTGATACAATGGATTGATATATTCTCTTTGGTCCTAACAGCGTGAACAAATTGCCTGTATGACTGCTGTCTGTCTTGGGCTTTTTATTAATACTCAAACTCTGATGAAGTAAACTGAACTAAAGCTTCCAATTAACTTTCAATTAGGTAAAAGAATAATACCGGATAACACGGACAAATTAAATTAAACTAGATTTATATTTCAATTGGCGAGATAAACTCTGAATTTCGGAAAAATTGCGGCCTACTTGCTCTGGCGTTCAGTTCTGACTGACTAATCCTCTGGTCGTTGTTTTCACCAGTTTATTATATATCCTTTGTCCCTCGTATTCCGTCTCTCTCTAGAACATACGCTTTAGACGTTTACACTTCTCTAATGACAGCATGCTGCAGCAGCGTGAATCAGCTTCTCCCACTCATTTCCATCGAGCCGCGCAAATGAATACTGCTAGCTGTGTTGTTTTATCGCTATGTCCGAACGGAACTCTCGAGAGCGAAATCTTAATCGTAAAATATAACTATAATATGATGGTATGTCACGTAACACTACACCACAGATGATTTTATACAGATATAGAATAATGATGAATAAGAAACAAGGCGATGACGCGATGACTTATGCTAAAAAGTTTTACTATCTGACACTATCTACGGACATTAAAAAAGATTTTTTCCTGGTGTTGCGTGCTAATATAGCAGAAGGTGATCTAATAGAGCAAACCTGCGATGAAACGCAATTAGTAACTAGCTCACAACCTATACAGACAAATTAAGTTATAGATAAGTTCTTCACGACAACATTGGATATGTTAAATACGATAACCTATAATAATTTTCCAAAAAATGCGAATAGCGCCACGCTAGTACAGCAAATGAATCCTGCTACAAATTTAATTAGTTTTATGACATGATTGATGTATACAGACATAATCACCATGCTTTTCCTTAGCCTTGTACTCATGCTCGAACTCAGCCGATAACCAAATATTTGACATCACATTTGAATGTGCAAATTAATAATAGGGTGAGAACAGGTCCCATCAAAATAATAAGAGTAGTTGCAGTGAGTGCTTGATATCATAGAATTATTGAACTATGTAGTGAGGGGTAGTTGACGTCCGATAAAAAAAAAGAGGGTAAAATATTGAATAAAACACCTACACAGGCTGAGGTTGTGTCAAAATTCATATTCACTAACAAGACCCTTTCATTGTCTTACTTTTACTATATCTACTACGAGTACACCACTCGCTATTACTTTGATGGAGTGTAACCCCAGAGAATCCTTTGTCATTAGCTGTGCTTCTTGGCCTATCGTTTTTAATCAAAATTCCAAAAATCTAACTAATTTTACTCTTGACTTTTGAGATACACTCGAGGAAAAGCAGATTTATTTATAGGATTGTAGGAAATAAATTTATTTTGAGCCTTTAACGTAACATTGCTGTCTATATAGGATGGTGTAATAAGTGTAAATACTATTTATTAAAATCACAACTATGACTGTTGTAACACTTCAAAGTTCAAGGGTCCCGATAGAAATTGACGTGGAAATAAGTAAAGAAAACAACACGTCGTTTCATATGGTACACACATGCCTTGTGTATATACCCTAAAGCAGAATGTATTATTTAAGAGATAGATAATTTGTGGGTGTTTGGTGAAAAGCTCGTTGGTAGCACGCACGTATTGGCACGTACCGCGGACGGTCGTTTACCAAAATCTCCTTCTAGCCAGGGATAGGAAAAGGGAATTATTTCGAAATCGTGAGTTCGTTGGTAACTTGCACACAATGGTGAAGACCACAGAACATCTACCGATTTGAACAATCAGAATCCCCTACTATGCCCGCAAGTCACATTTTATGTATTCGTTAGATGTACTATTTGTCATCCTACTCGATAAGATAATCCGTCAAGCGTCACACTTAATCATTTTAGTGCTTGGCAGATTATATATTTGCGACCGTTACATAGTCCCGTTGAGGATATTTGACAACAAGTGAACAAACAAACAAAAATTCTTTGCGTCGTATTTCGTTCATATATATTGTATAAAACATTTTCAATTTAAGAAATGTATGCAGCAAGAATAATCTTAATCACTGATGCCCAAGTCTGAAATATTGAGGGAATATAAGCAATACAAATATGCTTAGACTAAACGTCAAATTATTGACTGAATAAGTAAATACAAGAAAGCATTATTAATTAATTAATTATAATATCTTTTCAACTCAAGCTTAATTTATAGTTTACTGTGTAACGGAGTGAGTTAACTAGTACAAAGGGACTTTTTGAAGCACAAACTCCCACGATGCAGAGCTAACCGCCGCTCCGTTAAACACGTATGAGTATACGAGGGTGGTCCGATAAGTACTTAGCCTACAAAAGAAAAACGAAAATTTTGGAAAAGTGGTGTTTTATTTTTCAACATAGTCTCCTTTTAGTTCGATACACACTTGGCCCAGCGATGCTCCAACTTCTTTAACCCGTCTAAAAAATACGTTTCCTCGAGGTTTGAAAAGTAGGATTTCGTGGCAGCGATTACCTCCTCATTCGACTCAAATTTCTGCCCGGCGAGTGACTTTCAAGTTTGGAAACAAAAAGAAGACGCACGGGGCTAAATCTGGAGAATAAGATGGATGGGGCAGCAGTTCGTAGACTAATTCGACCAATTTGGCCATGGCGACGGCAGAGGTGTGAGCCGGTGCGTTGTCATGGTGGAAGAGCACTTTTTTCTTTGCCAAATGGGGCCATTTTTTCTGCAATTCGACGTCGAATCGGCCCAATAATTCGGCATAGTACAGCCCTGTGACCGTTTTGCTCCTCTCCAGGTAGTCGATGTAGATCACACCTTGTGAATCCCAGAAAACGGTGGCCATCACCTTTCCAGCCGATGGGGCAGTCTTCGCCTTCTTCGGAGCACTTTCGCCGGGTAAAGTCCACTGTTTCGACTGTTCCTTGTTCTCTGGTGTATACCAGTGGATCCATGTTTCGTCGACTGTCACGAAACGACGCAGAAACTCCTTCGGATTGCGCTTAAACAGCGTCAGACATTGCTCTGAAGTTGTCTCACGGTTGCGCTTGTTGTCCGGAGTGAGCAAACGCGGCATCCATCGCGCCGACAGCTTTCTCATGCCCAAAATTTCATGCAGGACATCATGATCCACGCGGTCTTTTGAGATGCCTACGATCTTAGCTATCTCGCGCACCTTCAATCGTCGATCTGCCAATACGAGATCGTGAATTTTTGTCACATTATCCTCCGTGGTAGCCGTTTTCGAAGCACCTGGACGTGGCTCTTCAAAAATCGACGTGCGACCCCGTTGAAACTCGTCAAACCAATTTTTGACGGTCACCATCGAAGGAGAAGAGTCACCGTACATAGCATCCAAACGCTTTTTGATTTCGCTGCGCGATTTCCCTTCCAAAAACAAGAATTGAATCACCGACCGATACTGCTCTTTTTCCATTTTTCAAAAATCAACGAACACACTTGCTTTCACACGCTCTCAAAAATAAATTACAACTCCGATCCGGCTGAAATCTTGACAGTAACTATCGAAAAGATTGTACTACGTGATAGAATATTTCTTTTGCGAGAGTGGCGCGATCGGGCGGTGAGACTAAGTACTTATCGGACCACCCTCGTACGTGTATCCGCTTTTACGTTTGATACTTTCGTTCCGATGTCTTCTTTCCAACAGAGTTGAACTCACCTTAAGTCACCTGACTTGTGACACTCGATCTATTTTAGGTGTGAGTGATGTAATGTTTATTTCAACTATCCCCTATATGAAATCGGTTTAAAATTTAACCGGCGACAGATCCGTTAAACTAAAAGGAAACGAAATAACATAATGCGTCGAATAAAATTAAAATAGTTTATGACTAGAAAACTACAGTCTTCGATGGGCCGAAAGACTTACGCACGCGGATAGGATTTACAATTTTCAATAATACGGGGAGAGAGAGGGACAGAGAGAGAGAGAGAGAGAGAGAGAGAGAGAGAGAGAGACAGAGAAAGAATTCAAAAATTCTACCGCGAAAACTAATGCTCGGCGCGAATACAAAAACGGTCGCGGTTGACAAAATACTATCGCCAGTATTTTGTTACGTACAGTATTTTGTTGCAGAAAAAGGGAGGTGTACCTACTCAGCGGTGCAATTACGGTGATCAGCCATAATTGTTGAAGAAATTGATTGTAGGCTAACGAATTCCTCCTTGGAAAGGCTGCGCCGGTTCACCTCACTACCAATCTGCTGTTGCTGCACTTAATGCTGCTATCCGCTTCCTGCTGCTGTGGTTGCCTCTACTATCACTCACGCACGTATCAAAGAATCCCAGATAAAACTTTAGATCGGCAGAGCGGTGAAACACAATAGAAAATAATTTGGCGGTACTCTCTCCCAAGCAACAGCTGAGGCTTAAATGAAACTTTGAACTCTCGCGCGCCCCCTCTCTCTCTCTTAGACGTTCGCTCTAGCATCGCAAGTGCTACCGAATATCAAAGCTATCGATTGATCGGATCGACTATCGTTGCAGTTTATATAATTATATATAATTATATCTAAAATTAAAAATTAAGCATTTTTAACAACAAATATAGTTGATAGTATTCATTCATTAATGCAACAGAACTGTTAGTAAAATCAAATATTAAATAGATATGTAATAAACTTATGTATGTACAATGTATGAATTTGAAAAGTCAAACAATTTTTTTATATTAAAAGAAAGAATTATTAAAGAATCTTTAACTTAATTTTTAACAAATTAATCTTTAACAAAATTAATTAATATAAATAATATCTTACGTCAATTATAGACATTATATTTTTAACAATATATGTTATATTATTAAAATTATTATTTTACTTACTTCTTAACAATGTTTTTATTTTCACTGTATTTTTTTAAATTAAACGTGTTATTTAACAGCTGTTCACGAGAGTTTACCGCCGATTTGTGTTTTGCACTTTGTTTCGCAAAAAGTAAAGTTTTCTTTGGGTCAATTACGTGCGTGAGTGCAACGGCATTTCCGTGACAGATAATAGCAGCAGTACAAAAGCAGCAACAAAGTTATATTGAGGCAGATCGAGGCAGCGCAGCTGATAATCGAGGGGCAGCGACAGTTGAGATTTTTGCAACAACAATTATGGTTGATCACCGTAATTGCACCGCATGGTAGGTGCACCTTCCGTCATATTAAGCGATACAAAATACATTCGGTATTTTATATATTCGTGATAGCGTTATTTTTTGTATTTGCGTCGAGCGTTAGTTCGCGGTATAATTCGAATCTTCTCTCTCTCTTTCTCACCGAATATAACTAATTGTAAAATCCTATTCGCGTGCGTTAGTCTTTCGGCCCATACAAAGACTGTAGTAATTTTTATTAATTAAAGTCTGTGAAATTTATTCGTCGTTTTCGTAATTTAATTTTCCTAGTAGCTTAAGTAATTGAAAAAGGCTTAGGTTTTAATCCAATTACATCTAGGGGATTAAGAAGATTAGGAGTAAAGTCGCTCACACTTAAAACTCAACGAGTGTCACAAGACACGTGACTTAAGGTGAGTTCAACTCCGTTTAATAGAAGACAACTAGGATAAATCATCTGACGTTAAGGCGAATACACGTACTATCATACGTGTTTAACGGAGCGGCGGTTTGCTCTGCATCGTGGGAGTTTGTTCTTAAATAAATTTCCCATTTTTTAGATAACCTCCCCCGTTACAATACAGAATCACCGAAAACAGATTAAACCCGAACAAAAATGTATCTTGTTTACTTCATAAATATTTGGTATTACCTTATTAATGTATTTTTAGCTCATCACTATCTACATGGATATCATTAAGCACAAACAATTTTTTGTGCGATATTATTGAACATGTAATAATTATGTTCTAAAATATATTCTAATTTTTTAACAGGAAAATAACGAATTTGCACATAAGTGAATATATTTAAAAGCAATATATTTGAGGGTGGTTCTCACCTCCTGAACATAGTTGAGTCCTTAAATTATTCCTGAATACTTACTATTTTATAAGAAAAAAACAAGCGTTGATTTTATCAAGAAATTCCGATTCAATCTCGAAATATTAAAAAAATTGGTTTTTGGAAGTGTTAAGGGTGGTTCTCACCCCTTGAACCTATTTGGATCACTAATTTCTGCTTGAATACTTATTTTTTATGAGAAAAAAACAGGCATAGATTTTATCCTAAAAGTTCCGATCAAATCTAGAGATATTGAAACATCTGGTTTGGGGGTGAGTTATAAGGGTGGTTTTCCCCCATAGACATACTTATACATGAGAGTTCGGACTCCTAAACTTTACCCAAATACTTGTCTTTTTAGAAAAATAAGTAGGCGTTGTATTTCGTAAAAAATCTTGATTCAAACTTGAGACATTGAATAAAAACGGGCTTAGGGGATGAACTGTAATGGTAGTTATCACCCTTTAAATATGAATTTCCGCAGATAAAAAAATACGTGTCAAATATTTTTCAAAACTTTACCCCTTTGCCAAGTTTTAGAAAAATCGGAGGCGGAGGACAAGTATCTTTCCCTTGTAAGAGTGAAAAGAAATACTTGACAATTCTGAAAAGAACTGCCAAGAATACTACTTTCTATTGCCAGTCCAAATGCTGAGGTTCTCAACTATCCTGAAAAAGACTATTAAGAGAGAGCGCATTCGAAGTGTAAACCGAGGACAGAAGAATCTTCTGACTATCCTGAAAAGGATTGCGAAGAATACTATACTCGATTGCCACTCGATGCGCTGAAAATAGCCACTACTTCAATGATTCGATTGACAGTTGTAGTGCTGAAATCTTCAACTACTCTGAAAAAGGCGAATGAAAGAAAACATTGCTCACGTCATGCAAAATTAGATTTGTCTGTGCTGGAGTTATCGAGGAGGTATTAGAGGTATACAGAAGGTGTTAATGCTAGTAAGGTAAATCAGGGTATATTCAGGGGCTATGTAAATGGAATTAATTAGAGGTTATTCAGGGGGTATGAATGGAGTTAAGCATGGGATACGCGAGTGAAGTTAATCAAGAGGTATTTGGGTGGAATCAATCAGGGGATATGAGCCAATGATATACTTGGATTGTAGGATCCAATAAATATACAGTTAACTTTTTTCAGATGTTTTTCTTGTTAAACAGTGATTTGAGCTTTAAATGACCTTGAGCCTGACGTAATGGAGTTCAACCTACATCAGACTCGAGATCAGATGCCCAAAGTACATTAACATGAATTTGCTCAAATTTTTGTTAAGGTTTTCCACAATTAATGTCGAAAAGGCATTTAAAAAGCCTTTAATTAACCTCTGAATGACCTTTTAGGATCAAGCAAATTTATTGATCCAAAAAATATAAATCTAATTTTTTTTAGATTTTTTTTTTTTATTAAAGGCGATTTGGCTTTCAAATGACTTTGAACTTGACATAATAGGGGTCAAAGGACATCGGATTCATGGTCAGCGATTCAAAAAATCCTGTATATCCTTACAATGCCACCTGCAAGGTCTGGTTTATCGGCTTGTATAAAACCACCTGTGCAATGTTAAGATACCACTAAAATACTTAACTTCAATTGACGATATCTCAATTAAAAAAAAAATATTAAAAATCTGAAAAATGGATTACGAAGGGTTAAAATTGTACTTTTAGTTGGTATGAATTGATTTTAGAAAAAAATTTTCTCACGATGTAGTAAAATCTCAAATATAGCCAAAAAACGTGTTTTTTGACCTTAAGATTAGGATATCTTGAAAGTGAGATGTGATAGATCAATTTCAAGGTTGGATTCATGTTCAGCGAATAAAAATCCTTTGGAAAAAATTACTGGTAATCTTGAAATAAAAAAAAACTTTTATTTATTAGCCTGTGTAACTATTATAAAATTACTTTATAATTTGATTAGTAATTTACACATCACGTAACTGCTGAAATTGGTGTGACGAAGGAATTATAGATATCACACGGTATATTGGCTCATTCTAATCCAAAAGTTGGAAATCTACTGTTACTCACTATAATTAAAGAGATAAGCAAATTTCATAATTCCGATCAAAAACGTAGGCTACTTTCTGGCAAGAAAAATATACTTTTAATAAAATTTGTTAGTATTATAATTATTATTAGTGAGTATTATACGATTTTACTAAAAGACATGATTATATTTTTATACAATTATTAAATAGAAAATAATTATTGTAATAATCATAATAATAATTGCTATTCTACCATATTCTTTTTGTCAAGTTGATTAGTATTTTATGCAGAATATTGAGGTATTTTTTTTAAATATTTGCAAAACAATAAGTTTTGCAAATGCACGATAACCAACTGTCGAATTAGAATTTTCAGCATAGTATTTTTCTTGTAAAACTTGTATATTAAAAACAGTAAATATTTCTGAACTACTTTTCTTTTACCATCAAATTTTATTGAAAGTATATTTTTTTTTGCCAGAAAGTAGCCTACGTTTTTGATCGGAATTATAAAATTTGCTAATCTCTTTAATTATAGTAACTAACAGTAGATTTCCAACTTTTGGATTAGAATGAGCCAATATACCGTGTGATATCCATAATTCCTTCGTCACACCAATTTCAGCAGTTCGATTTCATCGGTCAGTACTCAACTGACATCGTCTACATCCCTGATGAAAAAACCTCGTAATCGATGCCCTTTTCAGAACTTATGAAATCTTCCTGCCAACTGAGCTCGACTCCAGGATCATTATTGAGGCGTAACTCAACTCTGCCATTCTTCAAATAGACTCGTTCCTCGCTTCAATCCGCTTCTGGTGGGTTCGGTGCTGGTGCGCATACATTTTGAACGGTTAATAAAAGAACGAAACTACGAAAAAAAATGAGAGATGAGTAAAATAACACGAGGTTCTTTACTGCGAGCGTGTATTAGTAAGATGTTAGCTGAGGGAATATAAAGCACAATTCAAATTAGAATAAAAGATATTACTTTATATCTTTCCGGAGACAAATAACGAGTAACATACTTAGCCGAAAAATTTAAGCGCACGCAAAAATGAACAAGCGAGCACACTTGTTGATCACGATCAGATAGAGAGGGAAGAAAAAGGAAAACAAAGCACCTACGACGAACAAATAAAGAATCGTGATGTACAACCTATTACGTACAATACGCCTCGATTCCGGTTTCTAAATTTAAAGCTCTGTTAAATTTTAGTTTGTGGATTTAGGGTTTTTGAGTTTAGGATTTGTAGTTTGAGGTACTTTAAGATAACATGTATAGTTTTTCTAGTAAAAATAAAATTCGGTGCTACATAACCTCAAAATAGACAGAAAAATTGCTTTTGCACTTTTAGGTTCAGATATCTCCAAAACCAAAGTCAATTGAGAAATTTAAGCCTTAGATTCGTAAACCTTCAGAAATATATACCTTAGTTTCTAGGTAAAAATTTTGTCGATTTGTGTTATCTTCTGGAAAATTTCAAAATAATAACGTTATTTTTTAGGAACAATGAAAAATATAAAACGTAGTACAATTTTTTCATCGAAGACCTATATGCATTTGCGATTCAACATTTACGTATTCTTAGTGGAGAGAGTATATACATTAGGTATCTTACATTTATCTTACTGGCTCTACTACTAAACGAGCCAGAACATCTTTTTAGCAAGACAAAACAATTTCTGAGGTAATTTGAGAATGATTTTGTTTTAATCATAAACAAAAATGATACTAACATGACTCAGCTCTAAACTTCAAGATTCTAAGACGGTTAGAACTCCTTTTGACTTTTTAGCGAATGTTAGAGATGTGAGTTGACCATTAACCATGGCATACCCAAGTGATAGTATACGAGATGTGTTCAAAAAGTAAGGTGATTTTGTATTTTTAAGAAAAAATATTTATTTATTTATCAATATTTATGTTGTCCCCTTCGAAGTAATCCCCCTCAGATACAATATACTTATGCCAACGGTTTTTCCAATCCTCAAAGTACTTCTCATAAGCACTTTTCGGTGGGGACGTACATGTGGTGGGGGGAGAGAACAAGGTCAGCTAAGATGGCGACGGGAATCCGCATCTATACACGTGAATCATAGGGCCAAGTGCAGTTTTTAAGGAAAATGTTACTAACTATAAATGAAATTTGCATTTGGGCTGATGAAAATCCTAGTCAAAGACGTTTTGTGGAGGGAGAACGAATTCTTGCTGTAGGTCATTTACTAAATTGTGGAAGAACGGACGTTAAAGTTGGAGTCGTCAAGGTGAAGGCTTTTTGTTTGCAAACTACGGCTATCAAAGAAAAGCCACACGAAATTGATATTGATATCAGTGAATCTGGCTGTATATTAAATTGTACTTGCACTTGCAAAGCTGGCCTCAGTGGCAAATGCAAACATGTGGTTGCTGCATTATTGCACTGCTACCGGTAAATACCTAACCTCCATTTTTGTATCACATGTTGAATGCTTGTATATAACTTTTATTTTTGTTTAAGGTAATTCTATTTTTTTAGTGATGGTGAACACATACAGACGTTCTCATGCACTGACCTGACATGTTCTTGGAAAAAACCGCAAAAAGAAATTCTGGAAAAATATGGTCCAACACCATTAGAAAACCATGCATGTTTTCAAAATCCTGACACTTATCACCTTAACAACATTAATTTACAGCTCAGCCCAAATGATATAAAAAATATTGTTATAAAAAATCTACCAAAGTCAGCATTCTCAAAAGATATGTAAGTATAAATAAACTTCTTTTTCTAAATAATAATTTGAAACTTAAATCTCATTGCATATTTAATTGCTTCAATTATGTGTAGGTTGGGAAGGCACGAGTCAATTGTTGCAGTTGAAAAAAGTGTTTCGGAGGCTGAGAAGATAGCAATAAAGTTAATATTTTTACATCAAGAGAACCAACTTTTAGAATCATTAAAAAAACTTGCAATAAATCCTCTTAATAACTGCTGCATCAAAACTTTAGACATGCTAAATGGGAATTTTGAAAAAATTTGTGAAGATACCAAAAATTGGTTTGCATGTTGGCAAGAAGAGAGACAGTATCGAAGAACTGGTTCTAAATGCTACTCAATTTACACATACTCATCAAACAAGAAAGCGGATTAGGATTTGAAATGTAGGAACACTTTTCATCCGAAGGATTTCAAGTCTGATTTCACAGAGTACGGTAACAAGACTGAGTCGAAAGCACGAGAAGCTTTTATAAAGTTCACTAATATTAAAGTTATTGAAGTTGGATTAGTCGTCTCAAAACAAAATCCTTGGCTAGCTTATTCACCTGATTAGATGATTTAGACCAGTAGCGTTATTAGAAATTAAATGTATTTATCTTGGTAAAACTTGTGGCATAGAAGCCGTTATTGAAGATCAGATAGGTAAATGCTTAGAAAGAAAAGGAGACAAAATATGTTTAAAAGAAAGACATAAGTATTATGGTCAGATCCAATTAGGCATGGCTGTACTGAATGTACCTTTTACGTACTTTGTAATATACTCTTCTTTTGACAAACAGTTATTTACATTGAATGTTTAGAGAGACGTAGATTTTTTAACCAAAATGCTTAGTACTCTGAAGAGAACGTATTACAACATAATGTTGCATCACATTTGTAAAAATGATCATGGTGATGAAAATGTTGATACAAATAACAACCCAGTTATTGAAAGTGAATAAGTTAAGCCAAAAAAAAAAGTAGGGTGATCAAAAAAAGCATTTATTTTAAGTTTTCAGAGATGTAGAATTATTTATGTTAAGTCTTGAGAGGTGTAAAATGTTTAGCTAAAAAAGTATGGTTGTGAAGAAAAAAAAGTTATTTATTTGAAGTCTTAAGAGATGTAGTAAGTTCAGCGAAAAAAAGTAGGGTTAGGGAAATTAATCAGTTATTTATTAGGAGTCTTCAAAGGTGTATAAAGTTCAGCCAAAAAATAGGGTTTTGAAAATAAAAACAATTATTTATTTGAAGTCTTGAGAAGATGTGGAAAGTTTAGCTAAAAAAAATAAGGTGATGAAAAAAAACCAGTTCTTTTTTTGTAACATTTAGTTTTATTAGCCCGTTGGCTTTAATTTCAATTCGCTGTGATAAAAAAGTGATTGTATTATAAGTGTTTGTATATTACAAATAAAGTTTATCAAAGCAAAATAAACGTTCACTTTTTTCATACTCTCTGATCGGGTTCCATTTCAATATGTTCATCTACAGAATTTTTCATGAAATTTGAATCAGCTATAATCGGTGAACTTAGATTTACTGTCGCACAAATTACAATAAATATGTCTTGTAGAAGTTTATGTACTTCACACGGTACCATTGATGAAAGTATTTGATAAACTTTTAATCGTTGATTAGATCTTTCTATATGAACTCTAGCTTTAGCTATTTCGCATGATTTATCAGCATCAACTCTGCTCAGCTGTTTGTCTCTAAGATATGAAGGCCTATACAACTTCCAGCCATTCTTTTCACAAGTTCCTTCAATCAGAAAACCTTTATCGACCATCACAGCATCACCACGTTCCAGTAATTGAATTAAATCACTTTGATTAAAAATAGCAGTATCACTGGATTTTCCACCATACATCTTACTCACAAATGTTATACTACCTGAAGGAGAAACGCCAGTCATAAATTTTGCAGTTAATCCACCTTTGTACTGGGAATAGGTTGACATTTGGCAATCCAGACATTTAGTGTGTTGTATGTGTATCTCAGTGCAATCTAAGATAACACGGACATCTTCATATCCCTTGAAACAAGAAGGCAGATTTTTTGAAATCGTTGATCTTGAGGGCCAATCAATCATCACCTGTAAAGTTCTTCTGAGCATAACTATTGTCTTTTCAAAAATTCTTTGACAGTGTTGCCGAGACATTTGAAATAGTATTCCTAAAGCGCTATAAGACATATTCTGTTTCAGTTTCATATAAGTCATTATAACTTTGCTCGTTGTATCCAAACTACTTTTTTCAAATTCTTTTGAAGTAAAACATTTCTCCAAAATTTCTACAATAGTCTTTAATAGTGTAAAAGATTGTAATCCTGTCATGGTACTTAATGCACTATCATTTTTAATAAAACTGATAACATTCATTGTCTGAGTTTCAAGTGACACGTCTTTTATCACTGGTTTAATATAACATACGGCATCCCTCATCACTGGTTTGGCTTCACATGCAGCATCCACCTTCAAGATGGTTTCTAATGAACTGTTATAATCAGGAATGTCCATGGTGTTTATTAAATTACTTTCTTGATCAAATGGTTGGGAAGCTGAACTTTGTACTGTAGCCACAGTTTGATTGTTTACTTTTGTTTTTTGAATATTAGCACGTTATTGCTTTCTTAAAACCTGTTTGTAGGTATTATTTTCTTTACTGGTAAGTTTTGAGTTGGAACTACATTTTTTTAGATGCCTCCTAGCAGTTGGAACATCTGTAAAAGAAGTATTTATTTACATATAGAGTCTATATCGTTAACCTAATTCTTCATCTTACCTGGTAATAGATAATCATTTTTCTTGAAATGAAGGGAACACACCACAAAGCTTTTTGAATAGTTATTACCAAGACCAAGAGCCTTTTGCCAAGTTTTCAGTCGACTGATTTTCTCAATTTTTCCAAAGTAATTTTCATTATTTACAAAACCATCGTTCTGTCTAGGCAAGTGGTGAAAGCGAATATCAGGAATTTTGGTTGATTTACTATCACAGAATTTCACACAACATTTCATCTTTGGATTAACTAACGGTTTTGGGTTCGATACTTCGTTAAACATGATTTTTTAAACAATTATACAATAATAAACACTGTTTACCCATTACACGCAACGACAGACTGCGGACCCGTTTACTTTCATTTTTAGTCACCAGAGGCGCTCACGATCAGATGTACGTCCCCAATAGCCTTGAGCTCTTCCACCGATGCAGTCTTTATCTCTTCAATCGTTGCAAATCTCCGTCCTTTCATAGGTCTCTTTAGTTTTGGGAACAAGAAAAAGTCACATGGGGCCAAATCCGGTGTATATGGTGGCTGAGGCATGATTGTGGTGTTGTTTTTAGCCAAAAAATCTCTCACAAGCAAAGATAGGTGAGCAGGGGCATTATCGTGATGCAAAAGCCATGAATTGTTTTTCCACAATTCTGGGCGTTTTCTTCGTATTGCTTCTCGCAAACGGCGCATAACTTCAAGATAATACTGTTTATTGACCGTACGTCCATATGGTAAGAACTTCTGATGCACCACGCCATAGTAATCGAAGAAAACAGTGAGCAAAACTTTGACATTTGATCGAACTTGGCGTGCTTTTTTCGGTCTTGGCTCATCTGGACTCTTCCATTGGGACGATTGGACTTTGGTTTCGATATTATAACCATATACCCACGATTCGTCACCAGTTATGACTCTTTTGAGTAAATCTGGGTCGTCGTTGACGTCATTCAACAGTTCTTGAGCGATGCTCATGCGACGGTTCTTTTGGTCAAAATTTAGCAATTTCGGAACAAACTTCGCTGACACACGTCTCATGCCCAAAACGTTAGAAAAAATTTCATGGCACGAGCCAAGCGATATACCAACATCCTCAGCAACTTCTCTGATAGTGATTCGACAATTTTCCAATTTTCTTCACTGCTTGAACGTTTTCATCAGTTGTTGACGTGCTTGAGCGTCCAGAGCGAGGCTCGTCATTGGCATCTTCCCGGCCATCTTGGAAGAGTTTGTACCACTTGTAAAAATTTTTTTTACTCAGAACAGTTTCACCGTATGCCACCGTCAACATTTCAAGTGTTTCGGAGCACTTTATTTTATTTTTTACACAAAATTTGATGCAAATCCTTTGATCCATATTTTTCGATAGCAAGAAATCGCCGAGCACGCAAAACACTTATAATCTTTACGCCTCTCACAACCAAACAAAAAATGCTATACACTTGAAACTTGGTACAGATGTTCGAGACCAGTGTACCAACATAAGAAAACAAAAAAATCGATAATCGAAAGTACGTTGCCCGTGAAAGTTGAAAAGTCACCTTACTTTTTGAACATACCTCGTATTTTATGGTATGTGAATTTAATCTTCAAGCAAATCTCTTATTAAAAAACTCACTTTAATTTATAAACAGATTATCACAAAATCTTGAAGTAAATTCTACATCAATTTACGTTGAGAATTCAAAAGTGTTTTTGAAATTATTTATTACTTGCTTTTCATAATTATTTATTAAGTTCTGCTTTAAAAATGTTAAATACTAAAATAAAATGTAATCAAGAGAAATAAATAATCATCTGTTATGAACTTATATAATACTACATAACTAAGATATACGAGGACGTTTGAAAAGTCCATGCAAAAATAAAAACTACTTGATTTTTTCTAATAAATCTTTATTTTTCAATTTAGTCTTCTTTTAGGGTTATACACTTTATCCAACGCTGTTCTAATTTGTTGATTCCTTCCAAATAATGGCATTTACCTAAGTTTGTAAAATAGACATTTGTTCCTACAATCACCTTCTCGTTTGAATAAAATCATTTTCCTAGTCAGCCATTTTTTCATATTAAGGAATGAATAATAGTCCGACGTAGCCAAGTCTGGAGAATAGGGAGGATGTGAAACGAGCTGGAATCCTATTTCCATTATATTTGCGGCCACAATTGCTGAGGTGTGAGCTGGTGCGTTGTCGTGATGGAAGAGAATTTATTTGTGGGCCAATCGTGGACGTTATCCTTGTAACTCAATTTTCAAACGATCCAATAACGATGAATAATATTCACCTGCAATGGTTTTCTAGATAGTTTGTAGATAAATATTGTCTGGGTGCCCGCGAGATAATTTCATTGGTGTCTGTCGAATAACTCCATTATAATATATGCATTCATTTACAAAGTAATCCAGCATAGAAAGTTCACTTGTCTGACTTATACTGAAATCAACTAAAACTAGAAATATTATTCTGCCTGCCTATGGTCCAGTAGGATAGTACTACTATCTCAGGCAGTTAGATATGTATTATTTTTTTATATAATTATTTTTTTATTGAAGTATTTTGAGCCTTTTAACAAGATTATTGGTTTAACATTTGATGTTACAGTTATATCGATAGATTACAATCGTCGATAAATTTACGTAGGAGTTTATAAGCTGCAATATTTATTATTTAAAGTATTACGTCAATTGTCAGTGGTAGTTTCAAACTTTTAGGTCCTTTATTAATTACTATCTCTGAGGTACACATTTTTAGTAGTGTCAGATTACACGAAAAAGATCTTCTTGTTCATTACATGAATAGCTAGACTTTTTAGTTATTCCTATGCGTGAGAGGGAGAGAGAGAGAGTCTCAGATTATAATGGTTGGCCCTATTTGATTTATAGTTACAATTTCTCGGCAAGTTAACCTTTTAAGGACGGGACTGGTCGATATATCGACCACCAATTTTGTCAGGCACTCCACGTGACATATTCATTCATTTTATGCACAACTATTGTGCAAAAAAAAGTCAAATTTTAACGTAAAAATCCCCGTCCTTAAAAGGTTAATTGTTTGTTGACAAACCATGGTTTTGCATAATCGCTATAGCAGTTTTCGAAGTATCTAGCTTCTTTTCTAGTGCCGAGTTTTTTTATGCGTTTCGCAGATATAATTTTTACTGTTTTTTTATGCCTTTCACATAAATTAGTAAATCATAATACCATTTTTTCGGTGCAATTGAACTTAGTCGCTTCTTTGGTTATTTTGTCAGCAGTATGATGGCGAACGTATTTTCTTTATTTTATGAGTTTTATGTATCTCTAAATTTTGAGATTTTTATTTATAAAATAGGGCAAATAGACGATAAGTTGAGAGCTTCTTTTAAAGAAGATATCAAACGAGATGAGAACCGTGTGCTCAAAAATTTCCATTATCCGAGTTGAAAAAAGTAATAGAAAGCCGCTAGGAAACCGTATATAAAAAAAAACGTGGGCTCATGCGCTCACATGCGTGTTCGCTCTATATGTAAGTCGTAAAATGGTGAGCTGTATCCTGTTGCCGCATTTTTCCCTACGAAAACTCGCTATCTAACAAGGAAGATACACCAAGTGTAAGTAACCTTAAATAAATATATATATATATTTATATTATTTTAAGTCTCAAAAAAATTTCAAGAGTAGTAACTCATATAAGTTTTAGGTCATATATTTCAGCCATGTGAAAAATATTATATTGAGACGAGAATGCCACATATGGATTTTGAATTAGAATATGTGTAGAAATAAATGAACTGAATCAGGTATTCTACATGTTCGTATTGAAAATAACTTTCGTATTGATCTTTCATTCTCAACAATCTTTTTCTCAAAAAATTTTTGTTTTTCTCTGTTTCTGTGAATAATTCTTTTTTCTTAATTTATATATAATGTAAGTTTATTTTTGATATTGTCTCTTCAAGTTATTTTCTAGTTCAATTCTTTACGGAGTACATGCATAATTATAATATTCTTCATCGACTAATTTATGAGCCTAGATAAGATAAGTTGTAGATTTTTCTTGTATTCATAATTATTTTTACCAGCATTTCATATTTATTTTAGCACTCAAAATGAAAATCAATCCTCTAAACGTGATAAATATGCTACTCGCTTATTTTCAACAACTACCTATTGAAGAAAGTAATTACAATATTAAAGAAGTAGAAATTAAAGATCTTTTTCAGTTAATATTATTAGATTTGATGGACTCAAGTAATAACGTCAATTCGATTGTAGAAGCTACTTAAGATTTCCAAGAAGAATTTAAGGAACCTAATGCTATTATTGTCAAGGATATTGATCTACATACACTTACTGTTCATCCTGAATTTCCGACAGATGATTGCAAGAGCCAAAGTGAGCCATTGACTTTCGAATACAAGAAAAAAGCTATGGAGTTTTGGAGGAGCGGAAAAGGAAAGCGAAATTTGGCTCTTAAAACAGTACAAACGGTACAACGGTTTCGTAAAGTCACATCTGAAACACAGTTACATCGCTGGGCTCACCAAATTAACAAAGGTGGTACGTACCGAGAAAAAATTGAAAGGATCTGCGATTATACCTTAGAAAACTCTAACGCGGTTCTTCAATCTGGATTTATAATTCATGATAATAACTTGAGAAGGTGGGCTTTACAAGAACAAAAATTAATTGGCAACGAGGACGTGCGATTTAGAGCTTCTAAAGGTTGTAATGTTCGTATCACTTATAAATAATAATTCGTACTCTCGTGGTCTAGTTGCGTTAATGAATAAGAACTCGTTTCTTGTAAAATTACTCTAATTGTCAATAAAATAAATTAATAAATCAAATATATGCGAATATGAGTAAAGTTCTAAGGAAAGTCAGACTATGCCCTAGTTTCTTATGTTGCGAATTGTCCCATAAGCAGAGCTAAAGTCTTCCTTGTAAAGGATATAATTCGGCCCAAGTTTCTTATAGCGCGAGATGTTCTATAAGTTGAGCTCGAATTATAGGAAAGGAAAGATCTTGCTCAGTTAATTACAATGAGAGAAAGAACTTAGGTATTAGCCAAGTTTATTCAGACTCATGCGCTCACTTTGCAAGGCTAGAAGTGAATTCCAGCTTGTGCAATAGTGGGCGTATTTATACACAAATTTTCCCGCCTATTTTGCAGGAGCGTTTTCTTCGAGAAGTTTTCGAATATTCGAGAAACATTCGCGACTTTTGAGAAATGAATTTTCTTAATTTACAAGTAAATAAACATCAATACTAAACTTTCAACATATGTGAACTTTATAGAATTAGTTATTGGTCGATTTAGTGTAATTTACAAATATCAGAAATAGTATCGTCAAAAGTTATTAACTAATAAAGTTAATTAATGTAATATTACAATATTTACAATAGAACAATATTAAATTTTTACATAACTTTATCGTTTATTAATTTTAGAAGTAATTTCTAAAAAGAAATATTCAAATTAGTTAATAACATTTGAATAATAACAAATTTTTATATTTGTAACGGTTTTTTCTATAATCTTATAACGCAATTACCAGATTAATTATCTAAGATTTATAAATTACAAAGCTATCATTATTACGTATAAAATTAACGCTTTCGTTCTATATACAACTTAATGTTTAAATAAATTATTAATTATTTATTTATTATGTAACGGGGTGATTACTCCGTTTTCATTCCGATAATTCGTTCAACGCGCAGTCGTACCGGAATGCGCGCGATGATATCAAAATATTCAAATTCATTAATTGGAGAGCAGGAGGGGACGGGAGTCAGTCAACCAACTTTCTACTAGCTAGAAATGATAACAGTAAAATTATCGTTTGAATCACATGCGAGTTAGATTATTTCTCTATACTTTACAAAATACTTGGCCCGCGTGTTTATGTTTACGCAGCGCCCGCGACAATAACATGCATCGCCGGATCGTTCGCAGCTCTTTGTTCACAAAGTTAGCTTACATGCACCCTACCGATTCTTACAGAGTACGAAGGATTAGTAATTAGTTCCGCGCAGTCATATGTAAAAAGTCGCGATATTAAGCTGGCCAGCTTACCTTAGTCGCACTATTAGAGGGGGAAAGAGACAAGTTCGTTTATCCGCTTTTCAGTCCGTCTATCAGTCTTTTTGAAGAAGGCTATTCAAACCCTCGGTTTCGCCCTCGATGGCGAAACTTTACACCCACACACTCGTAACAGTGACAACAAAAGTATGTTTCGGTGATTCAGCTGGATCCCTGCAGCACTCTCGGAAAACTCAGGAAAACTCAGATAACTGTAGTAGGCAGCTGTATGCTTGGATTACTAATCCTCGACTGGTTCTTTTATATCCGCGCGCGTTCCGTCCCGTCTCATAATGAGTTCCCTTTTTCTATTTTCCCCAACCGGTAGGTGCTGCCCTCGCAGGTAGCCGCGTGATTGAGACGGTAGCGCTAACAAGACGTTTACCGCCACAATTAATAGCAGTTATTATTAAGCTGTTATTAATGAAACCAATTCTTACTCATGTTCTTTAGATATTCATTTTGAATATGGACTATTTACATTTTTCTAATAATTCATATTTATAATGTAATAAACAAATTAACTTTGCATATTAAAGTTCCTTATTATTTAATAATTAAACGCAATTCGTATTACTATATTCTAAATTTATGTACTAAAATCTATGTAAAAAAATACTTTGTTATATCAAAATTATGTCTAATTAACATATTTTATTCAAATAACAAAAATCATTATATTTATATCTATCACTTTGTGACGTCACGTTCTTTATATGGTTATAAAATTAGATTCTTGTACTAAGACAATCGAATAATAGGTGAGGTGGCGCCGTTTAAGATGCTAATTTGTGTAAACAAATGGATGAGTTTAACGGGTTGCAGTGATACAGTGAAATAATAAGTTAGCTTATAGATAGAACCATTACAAGGTTGGGTTACAAAATTTAAAGAAGCTCATAGAATCGTTTCTAGAAAAATTAACAAATTTGTAACAAAAAAAAGCATAAAAAATAGAGAAGAATTGCACGCAAAAGAGATGGAATTTGTAACAGACGTCAATCAATTAATAAAACAAATTGGTCTTGCGAATACCTTTAATTCAGATCAGAGTGGTTTTCAATTAGAAATGCATTCTGGTCGTACTTTAGCACTTCAAGGAGAAACGCAAGTACAGTGTCTTGTACAATCTGTCTCGTCAACTACACACAGCGTTACAGTACAACCAACGATTTCAGCAGAGGAACAGTTATTATTACCTTTATTCTTAATTTTACAAGAACGAACCGAAAATTTTGGACCAACTGTCTCACAAAAAATATTTAAGCCTCCAAATGTATATGTTGCCGCTTCAAAGTCTGGAAAAATGAATTCAGATAAAATCATGTTTCACATACTTGTAAATATAGCAATTCAAAAAAGACAAATTTACAGATCTCTTCAAAACACGGTTGAGGGAAATATATTTTCCAAATTTTGGATCTACAACAATGCTATTAATTGATTCGTGTAGCGGACACTGTCCAGAGGCTCTGCATCATACCACGCTACGTGATTAAACGGTCCATCTGAAACGAATCCCTACAGGAACCACTGGAAATATTTAGCCATTAGATGTTTTTGGGTTCCATGTTTGGAAAAATTTTGTCAAGCAATTTTCCGATAGTATTATTTATATAGATCATGATTTAGAGTTGAACAAACGAAATAACATTATCAAATTACAGTCATTAGTTCATAACCAGTTTTCATCCCCACGTTATAAGAATCTATTCAGGTATGCATGGTATAAAAGTGGGTATCTTGTAGATAAATCAGAGGCATTTGAAAATCCCGTAGATTTCAGTTTCGACAATTCATGTGGAGCGTATTGTGAAATAGACGGTTGTAAAAACGTGGTTATTATTCGTTGCGGTTGGTGTAAGAAATCTTTATGTTTCAAGTATTTTTTTGAAGAATATCATTATTGTTCTGCTTATAATCCATAAATTTATATCGATATTCTCAATGTATTTTGAAAGAATTTTTTTTATTTAAAAAAATTAATAATATTTATAGATAAGTTTCCCTACAATAAGAAGTAATATGGAATATGATCTAGTGTATTATTAAAATTTAATTCTGCTTGCTTATCGTAGCTATTGTAGTAAAAATGAATGGATAATAAATAAATGTTCAAAAAAATATTTAACTCTTTACCCTCTAATATATAATTTAAAAAGAAAATTCGAAATACGTTACCTGTAGTTTTCCAGGTCCTTCCGAATAAAAGAAGGTTCATGTAGTTTGCAAGAATAAAATTGAAAAAAAAAAAATATTTTCACTCTTGTGAAAAATAAGAGTTGCAACTCCCTGGATCCGTGGAATTACTGATAACATTGTGACATGATAACAAATAATTTTCAGTTGGTTTCAAGAAAAAATAGTTTATAGAAAAGGAGATATACTGAAAGAATGGTTCTTGGGGGTGAACGTGATGAGTAGTTTCCACCCCTTAAATAGTTTCTTCGCCTCACGAATGAATACTTCTGGCTTTTTGTTAGTCGTGCATAGTATATTGAACAGATTCAATGTTAGTTACATCAATTTCATTTATACAGTTAACTCAAAGCGTTTAATTCAATGAAAATAAAAAAATTAATTTAATTAATATTTTTTGATTTTTAATTTTTTAAATTAATTAGTTTAACCTTAAATTAGAAAAAAATAAAAAATACGTCAACTTTGATTCTTAATGGCCTTCTAAATAAAAAAATTTAGAAGAGGATTAATTTAAATTCACAATATTGGTAGACAAAGATCTAGAGAAAAAATCACTTCCATCCTTATAAAAACTAAGGGTTGCAACCCTCTGGAGCTTTGATACGCTACGTAATACTGTTATTGAGTAACAATGAATATCCAGTTGGTTCCAAGAGAATATCTCATTTAGAAGAAGAGATATATAAAAAAAACGGTTTTCGGGGGTGAACTTTAGGGGTAATTTCCCTTTAAAGCACGTATTAGCACATAAAAAAATACGTGTCGACTATTTTTCAGTCCTCTACCACATATCAAAGTTTCATCGAAATCGGTTACTTACACTTGGTGGACCTTCCTTATAAGTCTTCTAAATTTTAGCATTGAAATGAAAAATAGGAATAAATATTACAATACTCCGAATAATTTTATGTTATTTTACGGGCCGCGACTATGTCGTTTGATTACCTCTTCGACTTTTTTATTCTAAGTATAGTTAAATTTTATTTCATTTATATTCAATTTACGCAATATTAAGATAATTAATCAACTTTTGAGCAATTGAAGTTATCTTTAAGTTTAAGT
Organism: Phymastichus coffea; assembly: GCF_024137745.1. Classification (NCBI taxonomy): domain Eukaryota; kingdom Metazoa; phylum Arthropoda; class Insecta; order Hymenoptera; family Eulophidae; genus Phymastichus; species Phymastichus coffea. Next base: position 5,312,813 of record NW_026706826.1, on the reverse strand, counting down.
GTATAAAGTTAGTGAGAATATTGTTCAATTCTCCCTAAACTTTTGCGCTAATTATTTATTAATGATTTATGCGTTCGTATAAAGTAAATATTTTATAATCTAGTATATTCACCGTTATCTTCATATTTCTTTCTGTAAAATTTCTATTGTAAAAATTAAGTTTCTACATCAGTAATAGTAAATACTGCAAAATTAATCTTAATCAGTTTTAACAAAGAATATGGTAGAAAGTTCATGTTAATTAAGAATTTTTCTTCTCTTAAACGAAAGCTAGCGAAAACTTTGAACTTTTTATAATTTGAAATTAATTAAACCATAATAAACTATGAAATAATAAGTAAACGCGTGAACTTCGGACCATATTTGTTTCTTTTATAATACAATGCCATTATAATTCCTATGTTTAATTTTAAGCAGTTTAATTAAACGTTCCTTTGCGCGCAATTATTATTAATAATTGTAACTAAAACTTTGACTGAAAAGATATAAGTGGGCTCATCTCATAAGAGAGGCATAAAGTTTAATTTTCGCTTCGCCACGTTCATCTTGAAAAACTTCCGCCTCCAATCCAATTAACGCCGTCTGCCAATGAAGAAAATGGGGCCAACTTGACAACGAATCTTTTTTGAGAGGATGAGGAAGGGAAAAACAACCCAAACAATCCCAGCTAATAAATAGCCCTGCACGACTTCGGAGGAGTAGATTATGCTGTCCGCTCTTCAACTCAGAATTGAGCCAAGGACCAAGCTTGTAGCCGTCCTCGTATGCCAAGGAGCAATAGATTTTGAAGAAAAATTAAACATATTGTAAGCGCGCAAAACTACGATAAGTGAAGTACATAAAATTATTAAAGGAATAATAAAAGCACGTAAAAATAAAATAAAATTTTCTTTGTTTTCTCTATTTAGTATTCGCGAAGTCGTTTCTCCTCTTTAAACGTCGTTGTGGCAAGAATCGCACTTCGTATCCTTTTTGCATCTGTGGTACTGTTGTGTTTAATTCGCACTTTACCAAAGTTAAAATCACGCGCTCCAAAACTTTTTCTATATTACGCATGATCATCCCGGTTTACACGCGTGGGCGTAGACCAAACAGATTGTACCTGAGAAGTCGATCATCGACGAATTAGCTTAATTTCCTATAATGCTCTTATTATGTTAAGAGATTCAAAAGAATTTAATTTTTAGATGAGTCTGTTGGAAGACATTATACATTTTTTTTATTTCGAGAACATGCAGATTCCTTTTGACGCTCAATTTTGTCAATCGACAGCTTAGTAGTGCACTTAACGAGTTAATGAAAATACAATAGTTTTTCAGTGTACGATTGATTATCATTTTTACTGACTGGAGAAGAGCAAAATATTCAACCATGAAAATTGATGCATTATTATTGATTGATATCTAAACTTTGATGCCTAATTTGGAATGCAAGCAGGCTTTCACAGATATAGAATTTTCTGCTTTATTCTCATCTGTAAAACTGGCACATCCATTATTTTTAGACATGATTTTATCTATGATGACATTGGAATTGTGAATCTTGAAGATTTCACTACCTAGATCAATATTAACGTCTATAGATGTTAATATTAGTTCTAGTTTTACAGTCATCTTCAATAATAGCTGCTCTTTTTTTATTGTCAATACCATTCCCTACTTGCTCCCAGCAAAGAGATCCTCTTGATTGAGGGATGGAGATGACTTCTCTTAATCACCTTTATCTCCCTGTTTCGAATTATCTCTGTTCAATCAGTCTACCCGCTCCATGTTCCCCGAGAGATACTCGTTTATGGAGCTCTCATCTGAAGTATTTATTAGGGATTAGATCGTTTATAGTCCATCACCTCATTCGCTGGTAGTACTCACTTATAGAGCCATCATTTACAGCGTGGAGGTAGACTTAAGTTCGTGTAAGTATATGTATGTATGATAAATGTTCCTAGAAACAACACTACAATGGACACGGCCAAGAGAATGCAATGGCTTACATATGACGCAAAAATAGTAGTACCTTGCTAATGTACTCAACAGCTCATCACTCATACCCATACAAATTCAAGTGTGCCTCCACGGTAAGAATGGACGGATCTATAAGTGAGTACTATCAGTGAACGAGCAGAAGGGTGACCTATAAATGATTAAAATCTCTAATGAAGATGTTAGACGGGATCTGTATAAACGATCTTTAAGAAGAGCGTGAGACGGACAGACTTGTCCAGCAAATGAAAATTGAGAATGGGAGATAAAGGACATCAAGAGGGAACCACTTCATGTGCAGCGTGCGTTCACTCTGAAAGCTACAATCGCTAACACCAGTCGATATTGCTGGGCCGCCAATACGATGACGCCCGAACCTGATGTAGCTGACATTGACATTTATTTTAACGTATACCTTACATCAAATTGTACGATAAAAATTAACTGCATACTAGTAAGTGAGCTTCACGATATTTAAAGAAAAAATCAGTAAGCTGAAGGGTAAACCTTTCGAAACCTTCCAAGCGACTGCGTTACAGACCATGGTGGTCTTGACGATTCTGAAAGCGAAAAGACGAATACCCAAAAACTGCGATGAATAATCTGAAACGACATAGTACGGCTCGTCACCAATTATTTGGGGCGAGATAGAGAGGCAATATCGTTCTAAGTAAATGAGAGAGGATTAGAATAAGAGAAAGGAAAATAAAAGGGTAGACTCGTTAATTCCAAATCTTTATCTTATATTCTACGTATCAACTTAACCTACTGTACAAGTGAAAGCTCGACAATCAGTCGGTTCGTTGCCTGGTGTAATATCGCACAGCAACGGCGCGAATATCGATACGGAGAACCGTTGCAATAGTTGGCGTGTGCATGCTTTATTATCACGGCACCTGGAAGGATGACGTGTTAGAGAGAAAGAGAGAAAGAGAGAGAGAGAGAGAGAGAGAGAAAGAGAGAGAGAGAGAGAACTCTGGAAACGCAGTTGACTTTAGTTTCCTTAGGGAAGTGGCAGGACAAAACTTTCCTTAAAGGCGCGTTGTCCTCTTCTCAGTCTCTCGTGCTCAACTCTACTTCGGACGACCTCCACTGACTAATTTTCCAACCTGACTGACTACCTTGCTCTCGCTCAACCATTTACTTACTTTCCACACAACTCGTATTCAACTGTTCCTTCGCATCACTCGTCCTTGACTACTACTCAACTCTTTTTTCTCTCAACGGTCACCGCATCCCTCTTGACCTCATTTTACAACGGCACGCGATGCCGATAATCGGTCGTGCGCCTGCCGTGAACCATTGCCCAAAACCGGCGCTTAGTTCCTTATCTCTCTCTTTCTTTCTTTTTCTTTGCACTCTCCTTTTCTCGTTCGTTGTCGCTCTTGCTAGCGTCTCAAGCACGTCAAAACGTCGTCGCCTGCTCCCATCACAAATCGATCTTAGGCATTTTAGAAGAAGTAGAAAGTAAAATGAAAATAACCCCCTTAACCATAATTATTTTACGATCAAAAAAAAATTTTTTTGTGTAAAAAAAAAAAATTTATTTGAAACTGTAATTTCACAATTAATACATTTCAATATATTAGCATATAAACAAAAACAAACAAAAGTACCAAGTGACATAACTATATTGTAACGTCGGGCCGTTTATTAGCCAATTATTTTTTTTTTCCTCATGTACTTTTGTGTAGCTTAAATTTTAACTCGGTAAACTAGCAAAGGAGAGCCTTCAGCTGAAGCAGCAGGAGGACACGTGAAAATAGTCGTCCCTTTATCGCGCGCTTTCCGATGTTTACCTCGAACGATCGTAAAGTTTTTTTGAGTAGGTTTAGATAAAGAGTAAAGGAGCCGCGGAATTCCACCTGCATCCTGTTATTCGATTTCACCCAAAAGATTTCCACTTTTAGAAGTCAAAACTTTTGCTATATAAAAAAAAAACCTTAATAACTAATTTTACATAAATGAATCGGGAAAATAACAGCATGATAGGAAAATTTCGCAGCTTCTTGAAACCTCCCACACACTTTTTGATTAGAAACATAGTTGCCGCGCAATCATTGAAAATAACTCAAAGTTTTAAAATTACAAATTAGAAAAATGAGGTAAATAATCGAAAACAGTTACTTGAACGAATTTTAGCAAATCAGTTATATAGTCCACAATTAAATAATACCCTTTTTTCGTTCCAATTTATTTAAACAACGAAGTGAGTTAATTAATTAAGTTACTAATTGTAAACATGTAGGATCAAAAGATTTTCGCGTAAAATATGTTAAATAATAAGGAACTTGCGTTATTTTTAAGAATTAATTGTAATAATTTTATATAGTAAATAAATTAATAATTATAAGAGAAACTGTAATAAAAATGGTACTTGGAGAGTCATCTAGCGAGATAAGGCCCAAACTCTTGAACGCGCGCCCCCAATTCTCACCACGCCCCCGAACCAATTAGGGCCCGAAATCCGAAAGAGAAAAGGAGGGAAAATCTCGGTTGGCCAATTAGAATTCACTGGCATTTCCACTCTTCCCAAATTTTGAGGGACTGAAAGAGGGATTTTCCTCCCAACCACCCCCAGGGTTTAAAAGGGCGTGCGCAAGCGAAAATCGCTCTCTCTCACGCTCCTCGCAAGGCTCTAAGTGCATCTCATTGACCAAGTGCCAGGTCCAGATTGACTTCTCCCAGTACCAGTGAATTAAATAAAAGAAAAGTAAGTTGAAACAAAATTTTATTCACTATCTCTCCTTTTCCTCTTCTTGTTAGAGTAGCCGATCGAAACTCGTGAGAAATAGGTCTTCGAAAAAGTATTTCAGCAGGAATTGGGATACTTTTTCAATAAGACAGTCGCGCCGTTAAATAAAAATTAAAATACTTTTTATGTGATAATTCCGGCAAGGTTTGGGATTTTCACATCCAAGTCCCGATTCCATTGGACCCTGGTGTTTGATGGAAGGCTTGTAGTCCAGTTTATTTTTCACTATTTTTACGCGAAACGCGAAGTAGAAAAGCTCTAATTCTCCAATCGCTCGTCCCGGTTTAAGCGTACGCACGCAAACCAAATAGAGCGCCTGAGATTACGTCCGCCTCAGACGTACCTGAGATAGTGACCCGGACGTCACAATATAGTTATACAAAAAATACAAAAAAAAAAAATAATATTGCATAAATTTTATTATAACTAACGGCAATATAACTCGCTCACTAACACTCGATTGGATGCATTTCTAATTATGACAATGAGTACATGTGCATTGATATAAAATTTATAAATTCTTAATGAAAAATTTTTTAGTGTCTATTGTTTTAAAATATGCACATTAGATATACCATCAAATTTTGAAGAATAGTTATACTTTATAATTGAAGGCATTGTATCAAAATATATTCGGTTTTTATCTGTAGTTTTATACGATAGTATTTGATGCTTTGAAAAATTTTTATATGTTAAGAAAATTTGATTTGCCAACAAAATTGGGAAAATGATATTAAAGCCCTGCCATAAACGACCCAAGTTAATAATGAAGTCAGTTAATAATGAACGACAATACATGTGAGGTTTGCGGAATGATATAAATTGTAGCTTTCAAATTATTTAAGAAGCTGGATTAGAGGAAAAAGATTGATATAAAATAAAATACGGTGAAAGAAAACTTATATTATTATTTACTTTTAATTGCATTATTTATGAAAAATATGAAAAAGAAATTAACCTAATACAAAATAAAAACATTAAAAATAGGAGATATCAGCAAAACTTGAAAAGCAATAAAGATCGACTACATCATAATAAAGATTCTTTACGAAAACAAGAATTTAATAAAAATATTATTAAGAAGGAAGAAAAATTTTAATAATTACGTGAAAAATTTGCTTTACAAAAAAGAGAAAGTTGTCAGAAAATGGTAAAAATATGATAACAAGTAAAACGAGAAAAGGAAATAGGTGTCAATCGAAAAAAAACATAGTCAAAAAATTAAAGATTATCCTGAAATGTTAAAATAATAACAGATGAAGGATGACAATGGAAAAAGGAAGATTGTAACAATTACAAAAGTTTCCAGACAAATTAAAAACAAATTAGAAAAATATGCTATACGGAAAAGACAATATTGTTGAGACACTAATAATGACCCAGCTTTTGAATATTGCAAAGAATGTAAAGCAAAACATTTTGTTTTGAATATACTCACGGTAAAAAGTTCACTAATTGTTGTCATAAAGGAAAAATATCCATGCCAGAAAATACTCTATATCCTCAAGAAATAGAATCTTTAGCAACAAGTGAAACTGCGGAGAGTATAGTTTCGTAAAAATAGTAAATTATACAATAATGAGTTAGCATTTGCTATAGAAGATAAAGTCATAACAAATTATATATTTATATATAAAACTTATTTGTTTGTTGATTATAATATTGCTGTATTGCAAAAAATAAAATAAGTAAATCGTATTTTTAAATCGGGTATATTTATAAATCCTTATTTATCATTATTATTTATTGTTATAATTGAATTGACCTAATTCATTCGTCACTTTTTAAATATTTTGAATTTGATTTGTATTTTTGGTATTTATAATTTGTTTCTTATTTTTCATTTCCCAAATTTTTCTGAAGTCAAGCGACTAATTACGTATCTTTCTATATAAAAAATTTCAATTATTTCATTGTAAGTTTTGCGTTGTTGAAGTATTAACTTTATTGATTAATAACTGTTTATTACGATTTTTGTGATAATTTCAAATTATGCCTAAATTACCTATATTACACTCTGTATTTTTTACGCTGTTTAATTTTTCTTTAGTGTTATTATTATTGTTGTAAATAAGAGAAAACGATTTTACACATTTGCGAAAAGAGTGTAAAAAGGTTATCTAATAAAAATCAGTCAAGTCTGAAATCGGAACACGTACCGTTTTTTTATTCTCGCAATAATTTTAAAAATTAATATACAAGAAGGATCATGAGATAAAATAGTGAGGAAAAACTGGTTTTAATAGTAATTTCATTTCATTTATTTATAGTTAATATAAATTAAACAAGAGGAAAAACAATTATTATAGGAGGAGACTTCAATGCAAGAACAGGAAACGAAGGAAGGGAATGGGAGACAGAAGAAAACCTAGAAGAAATAAAGGCCAAGGATAAAGTGTTAAACGCAGAGGGAGAAGAAATGATAAAATGGCTAGGAAAAATGGGCTTAGTGATAACGAATGGGAAAAAAGAAGGAGATGAAGAGGGAGAAATAACATATATAAGAGCGAGAGGAATGTCAACGATAGACTATGTAGTAGGTAACGAGGAAGGTGATGAGGCGATAAAAAGGGTTAAAATAAAGGAGAGGGTAAAGTCGGACCACTTACCAATAGAGATGGAATTGGAAGACAAAATAGCGGAAGAAAGAAAAGAAGAGGAAGAAAGAATGATAGACGACTGGAGCGAAGAAGGTATAAGGGAGTATCAGAGATGGATAGACGCAATAGAGGGCACAGATAAATGGAAAGATATAAAAAATAGAGTGAAGAACGCAGTTGTAAAAAAGAAGATAAGGAAAAAAAAGGATCAAAAAAAAGCTGGTGGAGAAAAGAATGTAAGGCAAAAAGGGATAGGGTGATGGCAGAGTTAAATAAGGTAAGAAAAGGGGAATGAGACTGAGGCAAATACTTAGAAGCAAAGAGAGAATACAGAGAGGAAATAAGAAAAGCAAAAGAAGATGAAGGGAAAAGAGTGGCAGAAGAAATAAGAACAGATAAGACGAGAAGAAAATTCTGGGATAAAGTGAATGGCAATAGGAAGAAAAGAATTGGGTTATTGGGCAGAAATGGAAAGAAATAACGGATAATATAAAAGAACATGAAACTCCGACAGACAGACCGGACATTCTTGCAAAAGTATTCAATCAGAAAGTACAAGTAATTAAAAAAGGTACACCCATGTTATAGAATTTCAAAAACTTGGAATACCTTACATGCATATGCTATATTATTTTTCAATAAAAATTATGAATTCAACACTCCACAAAAGGTTGACGAATTAATAAATGCAGAAATACCCAATGTCAATATTGTTATAACCACTACTAATTAATGAAATAAAATACAACGATATGTAAAAGAAACTAAAACTTGTATTATAATCGTTGAAAATAGCGTGTGTATATAATATCAGCTCATGAACACAACTAACTAACTAATAATAATACAGATTACTTAGCAACCAAACAATCACTTAGTAACCAACAAATTGGAATGTATCGAATATACTACATTGCTCCTCCTTCATTCAAATTGTCGCCCCGACAATCTAAATAAAACAAAATACTCAGAAATCTTGACTCTTGAACCTTGAACCTTGGTGGGGGATTATCATGCTGTGGACCTCACCTTGTATATTACCTTGACATTCGTCTTATATCTCACGGGAAAAACCACAGCTCAAAATAACCGTGAGAAAGGTAAGTGTGTTACCTATCGTGGCATGTAGCTAACCTATCAATATGTATAATCTTCTTTTTGTGTTTTGGTGATTGCTGGATGCAGAAAACCACGTCGTTAATCTTTTTGACGATTCTGTAAGGTCCTACCCAAGTACTCTGAAGTTTTGGTGTTTTTCCTTTGACTTTGCGAGGGTTAAAGAACCATACTTTTTGGTTTACTGGAAAATGAACATGTCTAGCTGTCTTATCATAAGTTTTCTTTGTTCTTTGAGAAGCAATAGCGATGTTTTGTCGTGCCGAATTGTGTATAGTGTTAAGTGTTGATTTTAACTGTTGTACGTAATCAGTAGTTAACAATTCTTCTCGGTTGGGAGGTGATCCTCGTAATAAATCCAACGGAAGTCGTAGATCGGCACCAGTGTACATTTCAGCTGGTGTAACGCCGGTGGTAGCATGAGTCGAGGATCTGTAAGCCAAAAGATATAAGGCAATCCACCGATCCCAATCTATTTGATTGTCTGCGATGTATTTAGATAAATAGTCTAAAATTGTTTTGTTCTGTCTTTCTACTTGTCCATTTGATTGCGGGTGTAGGGGTGTTGTTCGTGTTTTCTTAATACCTAACAGATCAGATAACTCTTTTATTAAAATAGCATCAAAATTAGTGCCTTGATCAGTATGGATTTCTAAAGGAACTACATATCGACATACAATTTCTCGAACAAGCACTTCAGCAATAGTTTTTGTTCGCATATTAGGAAGAGGAAAAGCTTCTACCCATTTCGTAAAACAATCAGTTATAACTAACAGATACTTATTTCCTAAAGAAGAAATTGGAAAACGGCCTAAAATATCCATTTGAAGTCTTTCAAATGGTAATCCTACATTATAAATCTTCATCTGATTATGACCTTTATCAGATGGACCTTTTCTAGCAACACAAGTGGAACAAGACTTACACCAATTTTCAACATCTCTTTTATAAGAAACCCAATAAAATCTTTTACGAATCTTATCTAAGGTTTTATTTACACCAAAATGACCTCCTGACGGAGAATCGTGAGCTTCTTTCAAAACGATATTGGTAAAGTCTTTCGGTACAATCAATTGAAGAATTTTGAACTTCAAATTTGGGCTAATCTTTTCTTTATATAAGATATCATCTACAACTAACAACGAATCCCATTGAGACAAGTATAATTTTATAGATTCATCCTCCAAAGAAACATCTTGCCATAAAAGTTTGATGTTATTCTTTTTACAATTTAAAATGGTCTTAATGACATTGTCCTGATGTTGACGTTTTCGCCAATCAGTTAATGAAGACTCTTCAAAACAAATACGACCTACAGTACAATTGTTATTTAAGAATTTAAATTCTAATTTCGAACAATAAGTACAAGATGAACTGTTACAGGGTCTTCTCGAGAGTCCATCTGCATTACCATGCGAAATACCTTTACGATGTAAAACTTGAAAGTCATATTGATCAAGTTTTCCTATCCATCTTGCTAATTGACCATCTAAGTCCTTAAACGAAAGTAGCCATGTTAAAGCAGAATGATCAGTTCTGATGAAGAAAGGTCGACCGCATAAATAATGATGAAAGTTTTTTACAGAATCTATAACTGCTAGTAATTCGCGACGAGTTACACAATAATTTCTTTCTGCCTTAGACAAGACGCGACTATAATAACCTATAACGACTTCTCTATTATCCTGATTTTGAGAAAGGACAGAACCTAAACCATGATTAGAAGCATCAGTATCCAACAGAAAAGGTGAATTTAACCGAGGAAAAGCTAAGATAGGTGGCGAAGACAGAGCCTTTTTCAGATTTAAAAATGCAGTTTGACATTCATCCGTCCAAACAAAAATATCTTTTCGATCTGCCAAATTGTACAAAGGTTTAGCTATAGAAGAGAAACCTTTAATGAAACGCCTATAATAAGAACACAATCCAGTAAAACTTTTAATTTGATCTTTATTTACTGGAATCGGCCATTGAGTTATCGTTTCAATTTTCTTAGGATCTGTTTTCTTGCCGAATTCGGACACTATATGACCAAGATATTCTACTTCACGTTGGAAAAAATTACATTTCTTTTTATTTAATCTCAAATTTGCTTGCCGAATCCTTGAAAAAACAGTCCTAAGGTTGTCTATCATGTCATCAAATGATTTAGCCATAACCATGACATCATCTAGATAGATTAAGCAAATATCATCAAGAATATCTCGAAGAATTTTCTCCATTAGTCGCTCGAAAGTAGCGGGAGCATTGCACAACCCGAAAGCCATAACAATAAATTGCCATAAACCGTTATCAATTGAAAAAGCAGTTTTTTCTCTATCTTCTTCACGGATTTTTACCTGCCAATAACCGCTTTTTAAGTCTAAAGTGGAAAACCAAGAATTTCCAGCCAGTTTGTCTAGAGTGTGATCTATTCTAGGTAAAGGATAAGAATCTTTAACTGTTTTTGAATTTAATTTACGAAAATCAACGCAAAATCTCCACGCACCATCTTTTTTCTTTTTTAACACTATCGGAGAACACCAAGAACTGGAAGATTCTTCAATAACACCTTGGTCTCGCATGTCTGAAATCATTTTATTGACTTCAGCTTTCAGATGAAATGGTATAGGACGAACCGATTGTTTAATAGGAACTGAATCTGTTAATTGAATTGTATGCTCAATAAGGTTACATTTACCTGTTACATCGTTATCTTCAAAATATCTTGAAAATCAGTAAGAAGTTGTGAAAATTTATTCTTTTGAGAAAAATTCAACTCTTTTGAATTTTTCTCAAGTAAATCTTGTAGTTGAGCAGGAAATTCAGTACTTAATTGTATAATTCTAGAATAAATTTTTTGGTTAACGTTAATCCTAACAGAGTTTGGAACATCAGAAAAAATGTCATTAATAGAATCTGCAATTCCGGAGTTATTCAAAAAATCGCAGCCAAGTATAAAATCATCGATTATATCGGCAACAAAAACTATCATACGAACAGAATATTTACCTAAACAAATCTGAACAATAGTCTTAAATTTAATAGGAACACTTTCACCTGTAGGGTATTTCAAAGAATCCTGAATGAGAGGAATGCAAAGGCAATTTTTGTCAACAAATTTTGAATTCAAAATAGAAACATCTGAACCTGAATCAATTTTGAGTATGCAAGTCTTATTATCTACCGTGCCTTCGAATTCAAAAGTTTTAAAATTTCTATGAACTCTACATACCCGAGGAAAAGAAGTAAATTGAGGAGCTCTTACATCAGTAGTTAAACTCGCTCCCGAAAGTCTAACAATATTCAGTTTTCCTGTTGAGAGTTCGGGCAGTGTGTACGAACGTGGCCTTTTTGTTTACAAGCAAAACATTCAACGTTTTTAAGCCAATCCTTAACGTTGAAATCCTTAGCTTTTCCATTCGGAGCTTTGAAGTCAGTTTGTTTGTCTGATATATATTGCGGTGAAGTTTGAGATGTTTTAATCTCATTCTTTTGTGAAAATGAAGTCCTATTCTGTTCCCTGATAGTTTTAATTTCTTGTGCTCGAGATAAGGCAATCTTTAATGACGTAATTTTTTCTAACTGAAGTATTTCTTTAATCCCTTTATTAAAAATACCAGTGATGAATTGAGAACAAGCTATTTTATCCTGAACTTCACTAGAATATTCCGAATAAGCTAAAGTAGCTAATCTTTCAATATCAGCAGCCAAAGTCGGAAAATCTTCTCCTAGTTTTTGACGTCTGGTGTGAAAGAGTGAATAACTAATAGATTCTAAATGTTTCTCCCAGAATCTTTCTTCTAATTTCTGTATCAGTGAATGAAAAGTTATTGTTTCAGATGTCGGATAACTTCTAAGAATAGATCGAGCATCACCACGTAAGCACGAACCTAAAACTACCATCTTTTTATCATCTGTCCAACGATTAGCTTTTGAAATAAGCTCAAACTGACACAAAAATTCGCAAAGTGGTGCTGAACCATCGTATGTATCGACTTTTAGAGTGTAACCTATCCCTAGATCTGTGAGTGGAATCGGTGTATTCGTTGCTGGATATGCTTGCGCGAGGTTGGGTTGAGCATGTGACAAAATACGTGTGTTTGTGAGGTTAGAAGGATAGCGACTTAGCTAGTTGACTTCCTGACGAAGTCGGTTGAACTCTCGACGAAGCTCAGAGAAGTCTGCATTACGCGCGCGCAGCTCTGTTACGAGACTCTGCTCTTGGCTGGCCTGTAGCTGTAGCGCCTTTTCAAGTTCACAGCGTTGAGCTTTTTCAGCATCCAGCTGAGCGCGCAATGTTGTCACTTCTTGAAGAAGATCATCGGACATTGCTCGCGACTCGCTCAACGACAGCAATGCCTCTTGCAGAGCCGAATTAGCGGTCGATGCAACAGCAGGAAGTACAGGGTGCAGTGCAGGAGTATCTGAAGGGCCACTTAAATTCGGAAAAAATAAATTAGTACCTGTATGTTGGGTTATGTCTGTGACATCCGATTGTTGTTCGAAATGTCCTTGTGTATTAGTGGCGATATCAGAGGCAGCAGCTATTGCAGCAGCAACCGAAGCGGCATCAGCAATATTCGTCGTAATTGTATTAGCGCTTGCCGCTGCCTGCGCTCTTGTCCTCGGTGGTGTCCGGTGTGTAGACATAGTTGAGATTCAAACTTAATAGAAGAAACAAATGTCGGATCCCGGACGAGCCCCCAAAATGTTATAACCACTACTAATTAATGAAATAAAATACAACGATATGTAAAAGAAACTAAAACTTGTATTATAATCGTTGAAAATAGCGTGTGTATATAATATCAGCTCATGAACACAACTAACTAACTAATAATAATACAGATTACTTAGCAACCAAACAATCACTTAGTAACCAACAAATTGGAACGTATCGAATATACTACAATATTTATCCAAAATTACACAATATTGTTAAACAATTCATGATTCATCGCCCTTGTGGTGATCAAAATGTTAATTCTCCATGCATGGATAAAAATATAAATAAATGCACTAAATCTCTTTCAAAACCATTTACTCCTACAACTAATTTCCAAGCATGGCTATCCGTAATACAAACGGAGTAATGATAGTACTAAAATAATTTTCAAAGTAAAATTTTCCATCAAAGTTGCTAATAACACAAATATGTCGTTCCATATAATCCTTACTTGTTATTAAAATACAACTTACATATTAACGTTAAAGTGTATTCAACAGTACAATGTATTAAATATTTATTTAAATATTACTACAAAGACTACGATGGTGCGATCATTAAAATTCAACGTACAAATATAAATTATAATAATGATGAAAATGCAAATGAGTGTCAGAATGAGAATAAAGAAGAATTGAACTTCGGTAAATAAAATCAATACATTAACACAAGATACTTATATCGATCTGAAGTAATGTCCAGATTATTAGAATATACTTTATATGCGATGTCATAAATTTTTGTAAAAACGAATAAATCAGCAGCAACATTTTCAACAATGTGAGCGTTGGAAATTTATAAAAAGTCCAAAGAAAAAAAAAACATTCGAACAAAGACGAGCGCTAAAAGATGAGAATTATGAATACCATCAATTGGCAGCCGCCATGAAATAAAAAAAATGACTCTCAAGAACTATACCTTACCAGCACGTACATGTCGTGAGAATCGGATAACACAATCGTAAATGCATGAAAAATAGATTAGATTAGGTGGCTAACGCTGCCCAACGAATCATCATGCCCATCCAAACCATCATGTTCAACCATCCCATCCGAACCATCATAATTACCATCCCATACATCGTGCCCATCGGATCTATCATGCTCATCCATTCTAACAATCATGTGCATCCATCCAAACCATCCAAACCTTCATCCTCATCCGAACCATCACGTCCAACCATCCTTACCCAACCACCGTGCCTATACGAACTATCATGTGCAATCATCCAAACCATCCTAACAATATTACCCATCTATCCAAACTATCCCAACAATACTGCCTATCCTTCCAAACTATCCGAACTTTCATGTCCAACCATCCCAACCCAACCCATCCGAATCATCATGTTTATAACGATCCAGTTTGATTTGCCCTTTCTCCCACTGTAAAATAGCAACCCGTCGTACACAAGAAAACTGAAGAAAAGAGGTACTTGAGCGAAGGCGCTCTTCTCATATACATATAAATCTGTTAGGGTAATTCGGCGAAAACAAGACCATATAAGAAGCGTGACGTCACGGGCGTGGGAAATTTATTGTTTACAATGCAAAATCAACAATTGCTAAGTTTTTTCTCATGAACAAAAGCATTTTTTAGTCAATTTTGATGCCCTGATCTTGAATTTCATGTTATTATAGTTATTAAATATGTATTTGTTAGTTTAATTTAATTTACAAGTAAATAGTGTTAGTTATTTTGCAACAAATAAGTATATTGCAAATTCGAATATAACAGCGATCGTAGGGTATTAAGATAGAGAAGCAATAATTTGACACTTTGATAACTGATTTTTGACTGCGTTATCAATAAATAAAAAATTTATAATTTATTTAAACAATTAAAATTCCGTTGCGAAATAGCAATTCGACTGTATATATCTATAAAATTAATGATAACGATTGTTACCCGTTTGTTGATTTTATAATGGCTAAAAGAGGAATTTACGAATTCGTTATTTAATTATTATTGAAAAATGGATTGTTAAGTTAGTGGTTTTTCTTTTGAATAATGTTCCACTTATCACAAATAATTTTTTTATGTAAAAATTTTCCATAAATTTATTGTAAATTCTGTGTTATTTAAATATCTAACTTATATCACATATAAATTTAAAAGGCGATTTTTTCTTGAGAAACGATTTATATTAAAAAATTTGTTATTCTATACTCGATTTTTTAAATCACTAATTTCAATTTCGATTGAGCCATTTTGCGACAAAACCTGTTCAAAGTTTATGCTAATTTCAAAAATAGTGTTGTAGGGGCTACCAAGCGTAGAAAGGAACCAAATTCGCAAGTATAAATTCGCTCGTCGCTGCGACAAGAGGATTCACTATCCTACCTTGCTTAGTAGCGCGAGCATTGAACGAAATAAAGACTCAGCTATTTCCTGACACTGATTTCATTATTCAGTGGTTAGCCTGCTAATTCCTTTTCCTTACGATAATCTAAGCGCTCAATTCATAAGACTCTCTTTTTTATGAGAAAAAAGTAGCCTTAGACTATCTCCTCTCTGAAATGAATAATCGTCTAGAAATGAAATTGAATATTCGTTGCGGCGCTGAATCGAAACAGTGAATACTGTGTTCGCTATTCGGTGATTATTGAAATATCAATACTTATAGAGCATTCACGTGTCAACTTCTTGCTTACTCTCGGAAACGCGATTATAAATAAAATAATTAGAGTCTGAACTATTTACTTTACTAACGTAAGATAGAATCAAACGTTACATCGTCTAATCATCATGCCCATATATCCAACCATACGAACTATCATGTGCATCGAAACCATCCGAACCATCATATCCAACCATCCCAATTATCGTGCCCATCCGAACCATCATGCCCATCCATCCCAATCATCGTGCCCAACCATTCAACCCATTCCATCCATCCAAATAGTCCTTATGTAGAAGGAAAACCATGAATCAGAAATCAAATTATGCAGGGAAACGGACGGACGGATAGACAAAAAAGTGGTATCACTTTAATATAATAGTAGAAGTAGATTAACAAAATTTTTTTTTATTTACTCCAAAATTTATTAAAAATCTGTCTACATTTATAAGACAATAAGTAAATTTTATTATTAAACAGAAAAGATTTGTATGTTATCAGCAGAGAGTACTGAATACTGAGAGTACTGTGAGTATTCTATCTTGGTCTTGTAATTTGAGAGATGGAGTTTTCAGTATTTTATGTTTTTTTAGTTTAGTGTATAACGTGGTGATTTACCGATAATTATTTACCACGCTACTTTTGGATTTACAACGAAATCAATGATTATAGTTAAAATGATTACTAGGGCAAATTGATCTAATAGTAAGTCGTCATAAAGTAGAAGCACCGACCTAGATAAGGAATGCCGAATTACGGGCGCCAGGCACGGCTGAATTTTAATTTAATAACAAATAAATTTAAATAGCGGAGGAGTGACACTCCGAAAGAAAATGAGCCAACTAAATCTACGGTTAATAATTTTACCTACGAAAAATCGGATTGATATTTGCGTGTCCGAGGTCAAAACTTCAGCTAAGCTCAACTATCTTATTCTAGGTGGTGGATTAACAAGACAGTTTGTAGTTGAATTTGAATGTTGTGATTACACTTACCTTGCTCGTCATAATTCTGAACATAAGGAAATTTTAATTTAGTTTTAAACAGGGATTAGACAAGGTGATTGTGGAAATTTCAAAGCAATAGTTCAAAGGAAATTTGAGCCATTTTATTAAATGAAAACGAATGTATAGATGTAATGTGTAATAATTTACAAAATCAAAATTGTGTTTTATGTACGAGGTCTGTCCCGGAAAGTATCGGGCCTATGTTTATATCTTCGCGCCATAGTGTTCGAGCGACCTTTACCGGACAGAAACGTCAACAGTAAAGCCTCACGAATCTATTGATTACTTACTGACACCTGCCGGACGTATAGTTCATGCGCAGCGTGTCTTTGTTTACAGTGCCTTTTTCGCGTTCGTCGAATTTTGATATTGTCAAAAATGACTGAAAAACAAGATCAACGAATTTGCATCAAATTTTGCTTTCAACTCGGAAAAACGAGTTCGGAAACTATTGAAATGATGCAAAAGGCCTTCGGAAGAGAGTGTATGAGCAAAACACGAATAAAAGAGTGGTATAAACGGTTCAAGGATGGTCGCACTTCTGTCGATAGTGATTCTCGTTCCGGCCGACTTTCGACGACAAAAACCGCAGATAATATTGAGCGGGTGCGACTTGCAATCGAACAAGATCGTCGTATGACTGCGAGAACTAGAAAAAGACCTTGGGATACCAAAAACTATCATTTCAGAAATTTCAACCGAAAATTTAGGAATGAAACGCGTGTGTGCGAAATTCATCCCAAAATTACTCACAGCAGAGCAGAAGAACATTCGCTTAGAAATTGCTCTGGACAATCTGGAAATGGTCAATAATGATGATAATGTGCTTAGAAAAGTTATTACAGGTGATGAATCATGGGTTTATGGATATGATCCTGAAACAAAACAACAATCTTCACAGTGGAAGCATTCTGAATTGCCAAGACCAAAAAAAGCACGTCAAAGTCGGAGCAATGTTAAGTCAATGTTGATTGTTTTTTTCGATTGTGAAGGTGTTGTACATCACAAATATGCACTAACAGGTCAGACAATCAATAAAGAATACTACGTTCAAATTTTAAAACGTTTGCGTGATGCAGTAAGAAGAAAACGGCCGCACTTTTGGAAAGTGGTGACTGGCTTCTCCATCACGATAATGCGCCAGCGCATTCATCCAATCTTGTGCAGCAGATTTTGAGCAAACATAATATCGCATTGCTTCGACACCTCCATACAGTCCCGACATAGCCCCTTGTGACTTTTGACTGTTTCCAAAACTAAAAAAACCACTCAAAGGACACCGATTCGATGACAAAACAACGGTTGAAAACAATGCAACGAGTGTACTTAAGGCTATCCCTAAAAGTGAGTTCCAGGACTGTTTTGAAAAATGGAAACATCGATGGAACCGTGTTATTCAATCAAGTGGGGATTACTTTGAAGGATGCCACCCACCAGATGATAAAGAATAACGCTAGCACGAAAATATAAAGGTAGGCCCGATACTTTCCGGACAGACCTCATATGTATCTGTTGAGTGTGTAGGCTCTCTTTACAAACTATTTAAAATTAATTAAACAAATAATGTATTTTTAAAGTTCGAGACTATGCTACACAATACTCCACATTGCACTACCACATTAAATATTAAATGAGCGAGGGTATAAAATAAATGAATTAATTGCCGGCATGTTATACTCTTAAAAAATCAGTGAGTTCAATAATTGAACAAGTGAATAAAGCTACTTATTAGCAAGTCGTGCAGTACTCACATGAAGTGCTGAAACCGTCCAAAACAATTCCTTGTGCCAGTTCAAGCATAGATAATAAAGTAACAGCAATCAAGCTATAATCTAAATTACAATTAAGCAGCAATTATAACCCCGGTAAACACAAGCAATCTATAGTGTTATCGCACACATGCACACAGCTATGCTAATTGAAAAATGAGAAAATTTGCAAAGTAGAGCAATTACAAAATTTTATGTATAGAATTCAGCGTCTACACTTTACAAAAGCCGTAGGCAAACTCTGGCTTTTCCTCCTCCCTTTACTCCCTTTCAGCCGCGAATATTCATAATCAAGCAGTATCAATTTTATTTCAATTCGGCATGGAATGCTATCTCTCTCTTTCATCTATCTACTCTGTTGGCCTGACTCTGTCTATCATTTCGTCTAGGCACAGTAAGTGTGATGCGCTGTCTTTATATATTCATTGAGCCATCTCTTTCTAGTTAGCTTATTACTATCCGTAAGATAGCATGGTCCCCGCAATACAGGTATATGAATATTTTAATTAGGACGCAACATTTCGCATATTAGAATTATTAATAATTAGAGATGTCGATATATGTTTCTTGCGTAAAATTTAATAATTTTAATTTTTTTTAATTATTACTTCAACGGGGATTTCTTCGTTGAGAAATGCATCGCACAGCAATGAACCGAATTCTTTTGATGATGATTTCCTGCAGGTATAGAAAAGTTACTGTTGGCTTAAAGGCAATAAAATTTGGAGGAACAGCTCGTAGAAATTTTAATTCATAGTTAATACGATGGTGCTCATCGTTTACATGAAATGAAGATATAAAAATAATTACTACTAAATTCTTTAAATTCTTAGAGCTAACACGCTAGTGCAATACAAAGTACGAAGAAGCTGGCCTTTGGCTATTTGGACTGCTTCGAAAAATTAAAATTAAATTTATAAATAAATTTATTGCATTGAAAATAGGTCGTTACAAGTGGTGGTAATCAACTCCGAGAGAAGTTTACTGATAAGTTTGTTTGAGTAGTTTTGTAGTCCTGTGTTGTCTTATTTTGCCAAAAAATTTTGAATTTCTTCTTTTACTGATGCAATCTGTAAACATTTCCGGATAATATCGTTTGTAACGAGAAGGCGCGTGAGTTCTGCGATGTAGGAGTTTCGATTTCAATTATTCTAAAATTTCAATGTTCGAATTTGAAGAAACTTTCCACAGTTAGATGTCATATGTCCAGACTGGCTTGAGTACTGCTTTATAAAGTTGAAGTTTTTTTCAGTTCTTAGCTCAGATTTTTCTCCAATGTGCCCGTACAACTTCCTCCATTTCAGTCCTACTTGTTTTCGTTTTGTGAATACGTTTATTTTCATATCAACCTTCTATCTAAATGTATGCCTAGGTATTTGACATGGTCTTTTTGCGGAATTAGTCTTTCAATGTAATAAGTGGACAAGTATCTTTACGGAAAGTGAACATGGTGTAAATTGATTTACTCTCGTTTACTACACTACGGTATCGATTGATACAATAATGTGATCGATCACTGAATAGTGATCGATTTTATTGAAACTTTGTGGGGTGTTCGTGGGCATATTGAACTGTAAAAGACACGCTTAACATTTCTGGTTATCTCGATAGTTCCAACTTAGCGCTTGATTATCCCAAAAGCCACCAAATACTCTTTTTTTCTTGATTTTTCAAATTAATGTAAAGAATAAAAAAAAAATTTTTTTCAAAAACAATAGTACAGTTTTTTGGAAAATTTATTCAAGATTTCAAAGCCTACCTTCGATTTTTTGTGCAATCACCGGTTGCTGAGATATCGATGGTTAAAGACATAAAGATCCTTTTCCATTTAAAGTTCGATATCTCAGCGATAGGTAGGAGTATTGAACTTTTCAAAAATGCAAATTAAAGTTGAATAAACAAGTTATCCGATCCATATAGTGGCTGAGTTAGAAAAATTTTTTCCAAGTTCGTAGACTAAAAAAAAAACTGAAAAAATTTAATAAAAAAATTTTTTTGGTATTCATGAGGATTGAGTAGAACATGTTGCTTGAAAATTTTTTGATTATAAGATCTCAAAACTAGAAACTTCAAACTTTAAAACGCTTTTTTTTTAAATTCCAGTATGACCATTTTCAAGAGAAATACAGCCAGTTAAAAAGCGTAAAAAAATTTGGAATTTTTTTTTGATGCTTTAATTTTTTCCACTAGTGTATTATTCTCCATGAATGTAGCCAATTTTGGAAATGATTATCAAGATAAGTTTGTAATATATGTGATGCTATTTTTAATTCTTGATGTGTTCTTAGTGCTGCTATATCGTTAGCATATGTTACTGTCGAATTATTTGGAGACTCTGATAGGTATGTGTATAGCAGGTATAGTGTTGGGCCTAAAACACTACCCTCTGATTCCTGTTCTTATTATTGGCTGTTTGATTTTTACTTGAAAGATTCTATCTTGTGGATAAAATTCTAGCAAATCGCTATAACATTTAGGAAAAAATCCCTTTAGTTTGTGTAGAAGCCTCTTATGCCAGACTTTATCAAACGCCTGAACAACGTTAAGGAATATGCCTGTGCAGTATTGTTTATTTTCGATAGATTTTCTCGCTACTGATACTATTCTATTCACTTGTTCAATCGTGGAATGTTGACTCCTGAAACCGAACTAGTGGTCCGGGATAAGTTTTCTGTCTATTATAATTGAGTTTATTCTAGCTAGTATGATTTTTTCGTAAATTTTTGAAAGTATTAGCAGTAGACTAATCGGTCTGTATGAAATCACAAACTTAGTTTCTTTATCGGGTTTACATATTAAAATAATCTTTGCTACGTACTTTCCATTAAGAAGGAAAGTAGCAAAGTCGAAAGCATACATTAAATAATATTGTTATGTATCTAAATGTTATTGTAGGAAGCTTTTTAATTATTTTTTCTGTAATATTATCATAACCAGGAGCTTTTCTGTAATATACGAGTATTATTATTTATTTGAAGTACTTCCTTCAAGTTAACTGGTTTGGTTGAAGTGCTGTCCTGAGGCATTTTAATCTTCTAGTAAGACTTTTTCTTGTTCAGAAATTATTCTTTCTTGTAGTTTCAATACTTCGTTTATATATTTTGCGAAAGTTGCCGTTTTTTCTTCGTCTGATTTAGTCCATGTTCCACAGTTTTTTTGAATGGATGGTATGAATGGTTCATCTATTTAGCCGTTTATTCACTTTCCACAGTGAGTATTCCGTTGCTTCGGTTGGACTAAGTACTCTGAAGTTCTTTAGTATTTCTGCATTTTTCTCTACGTACAATACTTTATTCAGCTCTTTAACTGCTCTATTTATTTACGTTTTATCCTGGCTCGATCTAGTAATCTGATACCTTTTTCTTATTAGTAATTTTTCTTTGATTTTTTGTTCGACTGTAGATGAGATGATTTGTTGAGATTTTCTCTTTGTTAATGGCTTCATTTAGGAATGAGTTGAGTGTTTGAATATTGTTTTCTATATTAGTAGCAGATTCGAAAACATTATATTTAGTACGTTCCTCTATGAATCGTGCATATTTTTTCCAGTCTGTTATTGTGAAGTTGTTTACAGTTTTGTGTACTGTTAAGTGCAAAATGACTAATATCAGGAAATGATGCAGGAAATGATCAGGAAATGTCTAAGCATGAGAAAGCTTCGATGTGTCTTTTATTTATACCTTTAACTATTGCGATGTCAATCAAGTCTGGTTTCTTGTTTCTGCCTGTTGGCTAATATGTTGGTTCACCAGTAGATATTGGTATGCAATTATTTTTAAGGAGAGCTGCTGAAGATTGAATCATGTAATTATTGTCCTAGAAAGCCGATACTTTTTGTCTAGAAACGAATACACACCGGCTGTAGTTTTAGTGGTTGCACTTAAAAAAATATATACGAGGTGTGTTCAAAAAGTAAGATGACTTTGTATTTTTAAGAAAAAATATTTATTTATTTATCAATATTTATGTTGTCCCCTTCAAAGTAATTCCCCTCAGATACAATACACTTATGCCAACGGTATTTTCAATCCTCAAAGCACTTCTCATAAGCACTTTTCGGTATAGCCTTGAGCTCTTCCACCGATGCAGTCTTTATCTCTTCAATCGTTGCAAATCTCCGTCCTTTCATAGGTCTCTTTAGTTTTGGGAACAAGAAAAAGTCACATGGGGCCAAATCCGGTGTATATGGTGGCTGAGGCATGATTTTGGTGTTGTTTTTAGCCAAAAAATCTCTCACAAGCAAAGATAGGTGAGCAGGGGCATTATCGTGATGCAAAAGCCATGAATTGTTTTTCCACAATTCTGGGCGTTTTCTTCGTATTGCTTCTCGCAAACGGCGCATAACTTCAAGATAATACTGTTTATTGACCGTACGTCCATATGGTAAGAACTCCTGATGCACCACGCCATAGTAATCGAAGAAAACAGTGAGCAAAACTTTGACATTTGATCGAACTTGGCGTGCTTTTTTCGGTCTTGGCTCATCTGGGCTCTTTCATTGGGACGATTGGACTTTGGTTTCGATATCATAACCATATACCCACGATTTGTCATCAGTTATGACTATTTTGAGTAAATCTGGATCGTCGTTGACGTCATTCAACAGTTCTTGAGCGATGCTCATGCGACGGTTCTTTTGGTCAAAATTTAGCAATTTCGGAACAAACTTCGCTGACACACGTCTCATGCCCAAAACGTTAGAAAAAATTTCATGGCACGAGCCAAGCGATATACCAACATCCTCAGCAACTTCTCTGATAGTGATTCGACAATTTTCCAATTTTCTTCACTGCTTGAACGTTTTCATCAGTTGTTGACGTGCTTGAGCGTCCAGAGCGAGGCTCGTCATTGGCATCTTCCCGGCCATCTTGGAAGAGTTTGTACCACTTGTAAAAATTTTTTTTACTCAGAACAGTTTCACCGTATGCCACCGTCAACATTTCAAGTGTTTCGGAGCACTTTATTTTATTTTTTACACAAAATTTGATGCAAATCCTTTGATCCATATTTTTCGATAGCAAGAAATCGCCGAGCACGCAAAACACTTATAATCTTTACGCCTCTCACAACCAAACAAAAAATGCTATACACTTGAAACTTGGTACAGATGTTCGAGACCAGTGTACCAACATAAGAAAACAAAAAAATCGATAATCGAAAGTACGTTGCCCGTGAAATTTGAAAAGTCACCTTACTTTTTGAACACACCTCGTACTCTGCAATATCTAGTTCGTGTTTGCAGTATTTATAGTCAAGGCTGCTTGCTTTTCTTTTGTCATATAAGTATTTTCTGTAGTACCAGTGGCTGGTAATAAACGAAAAATTATACTTTCCTAAATTTTCTTTCTGTTCACGGTCTCAGGTCGTCGATGAGACGTTTCTTCCATATCCGGTCTCGTTCATCTTCCATCAATTGTTCCATTCTGTCATTATTTCCTTCTTTCTTCATCTGCAGCGTCTGTTTTTGTTACGTCTTAGTGTCGTTTGTATAAGCTCTTTTATTCTTTAGCGAGAAGATTATTCGGGATAATGTCCGCTATCACGAGAACAGTCTTAGCCGAGACTCCTCTATATGCGCAGGCAATCCTCAATATTCCCTGTTTCTATACATTCGATAGTTGTTTTCTGCATTTCTTAACCTTCAACGCATCGAATCACACCTCCACCTCATAAAGTATGATCGAGTAGGTCGTAGACATTAATTGTAGTCTCTTTCATTGTCTTGGTTCAAATATGTTCGTCATCAAGCGATTGAGAGTGTAAGTAATCTCTGCCGCTTTCTTAGCTGTCTCTTATATGTGTGCCATAAGGTCAGTTCCGTATCTAGGATCGACCTCCAGATACTTGATCATCCTCCTAGTCTGCTTCTACGTATATCTGTTCGATTGAGATTAGAATGAGAATATTAATCCTGCTTCTTGTCAGAAGGATAAGTTCCGTTTTATCCAGGGTCAGGCGATGTCTAGTCATCTATCTGTTGACTTGTAACATCGTGTTGTTCAGTGCCAGTTTTGGGGTTCATGCTATCATCACCACTGCCACATCGTCAGCGTAGGCAACCACCTTGAATCCCGATAATATCTTCAGTTTCAGAAGTATTTCGTACAGTAAGTTCCCGAAATCTGAACTCACGATAGATTCCTGGACAACACCTATAGTGATTTGTTTGATTACTGTCCTGTCTGTCATCTTGTCCAATGTTCTACGGAAATATCCATTCAATAAATAATCACGGTAGCAAGTTGTGTGCGCGAAGACGTACAGTAGCGACAGGGTTAATATTTAATACAGTAAGATGATAATTTCCGTCTCTTATGTTTTCATTGCAATAGATATTACGAGGTTAGCTCAAAAATTGCCTCATCTCTTTAGTTAATGACTGTCTAACAGGTACATGTTCAATTGAAAAATTATACTTAGAGATAACATAATTATTAATAATTCATCACATCATTATCAAACCATTACGTTTTACCGAAAATATATAGAGAATATACGTAGAAATTCAATTGATCTTTCTTATTACTAACAATCCTAGTATGGAATTGAGATGCCTTGATAAATGTCCTAAAAACTCAGTACATGACAATCGCGACTAAGTTAATGACTTGTTTTAAATCTTGAATTTGCCAATATACATTTTTGATTTGCAGTAAAATTTACTGACTCATATATTCAGAGAAAGTTAAAAAATTATTTACATTGCTCATTAATGAAAATTGTAGATAAAAATATAATAACATATTGAATGTCCTATTTACCTCCAGTAGATGATTAGGTATTCTGAAATTTTGATCATATGTTTGTGGTATTTGTAATCCAAATTCATAAAAATAATTATTCCATTTGCGCAATTCTACTATGCAAGCATCAGCTTGGATAATTTCTCTGAAAATAAATAAGTATTTACAATTAGTAATTAGAAGTTGAAAGCAAATATATACTTATAAAGTATAGTGAGAGGATTGATTATGTTAATTTTCATGATTTGTATAAGAGAAAGATAGTGACACCTAAGTTAAAAATTTCGACTAACGATCAAAAAATTTGTATATAATTGATTTACAATTTAACTATTGGATAGACTGATGGGAGACTAGGGTGTAATTGATCATAATTTTAATAATAACCAGGTACCAAAATATAGTTAGTTGTGGATGCAAATTCTACCACGAAGATGAAAAGTAAGGGAGAAAGTAATAATCATTTAGAGTAGTCATAGGAGTGTAACGGTCCCATATCGTACATGGGCTTCTAGACTATTTCTCATTTTCACTGCATTACGGCGAACCGCTAAACTTGCAAATCTACACCTATCAATTAGTATATGAAACGGCGCCACTTCACGTATTATATGAAGAGTCAAGTTTCATGACCATATAAGGAGCATAACGTCACTCTACTCATAGATATAGATATACCAATTTTTATTGTTCAATTAAAATGCACCATTAAGAGTAATTTCAATAAATCAAAGTATTTTTTATATATAGATTTTAGGGCAAAGTTTTAGATTATTATATTTTCAAGTACTTCTAACTATTGTATATTATTGAATTTTAATGTATAAAATTGATAGAATTGATAATTTTTAAGTAACCAATTGTATGTTTACATCATAAGATTTGACCAAAAACATAAATTAATTATTATTCAAATATTATTAAACAATTTAAGTATTTCTTATTTGTAATGATGTCTATAAGCGATAAGTTATTTTTTTACGTAAAAAATTTTAATTATTTTATTGTAAAATTTGCGCTATTTAATAAACTAACTTTATTAGGTACTAACTTTTTATTACAATTTTTGCGATAAGTGCAAATTATGCTTAAATTATCTATATTACATTCTGTATTTTTTACACTGTTTAATTTTCTTTAGCGCTGTCCATTTATTTTAAGCAAGAGAAAATAATTTTGCACATTTACAGAAACAGCGTGAAAAGGGCTATCCTGCAAAAATGGGGCTCAGAAATTTGTGTATAAATAGACTCAATTTTGCACAAGTGAGAGATATTCTCTCCTAGCCTTGCAAAGTGAGCGCTTGAGGTTGAATAAACTTAACTTATATCTAAGTTGTTTCTCTCTTGTGATTAGCTAAGCAAGCATTCCCTCTTCTATTGTAATCTATGCTTGACTTATAGAACTTTTCACGCTATGAGAACCTTGAGCTAAATCACATCCTCTTTCCAAGAGAGACTTATACTCTGCTTATGGGACGCTTCGCACCATAAGAAACTAGGGACAAGCCTATCTTTCCTTAATTCCATTCCAAACAATCATATATATTTCATTATATAAGTTTGATTATCGAATTCAATATTAATATCATTACTTCAATTTTTAACGAATTCTTACCCAATAACGCGACAGACCACGAAAGTATCAACTAAATACAAATAATAGGTGATAAGTAATAAAAAGGCGTAAGGATACCTGGATCCCGAGTGAATGTACGAAGAACGAAAGAGATAGGGAGAGTGAGAGTGAGTGAAAGAGAAAAAGAGGTAAAGAGGGAGAGAACGTATGAACGAATGAAATGGACGGAAAGGACACGAACAACTATGTTACACACACGATTGAACAGGACTTGCAACGGATAGGTAATATGAAAGTGGTTCCACGTTCCAGGTCGGACAGAAGTGGATTCCGTTTGATCATCATGCATCTTTTTGCATCATCTTCGAGTCGCTCGAATGGTTTTTATCCCATTCTAATTAAAACAAAAAAATAATAGTTGTAATAAATTATAATAATAAATTACAAATCATAATTAATAATAATAATACATTTTTACATTTACATATAAATTCCGATTAATATTTCGACGTTTGTTACTTACTTTTTCTTTAATCATCATACCGATACGCGTCCATACTAAATATACCCTCTTTTCAAGAGCTTACAAATGGTATCTATCACAAGTACAATCAAATAGTTTTTCTAATTTTTTCAAACAATTATTCATCGATGAAAATTCCGAAATTTTAAGTACATGTTTTATTTCTTGCCAATTTTATGGAAAAAATCATAGGAAAATTTTGAGCACAGGATTTTCTTACTCTTTCCAAAACATATCTAAATCACTGATTTAAAAATTATTTACATCAAATATAACCTGCGTTTGAGCATTTTTCTCGAAAATTTAAGTTTAAATTATAGAAAAAAGTGCACATGAAAGAAAATGTTCTTTTTTCTATGTAGAATACAGTGGAATTTCCTCAGATTTTTTTTCGAAAAAAACATTTTTCATCTTTTTCTCCCAAATAGTGATGCAAAAAAAAAAAACTTTAAAATTGTCTGCAACATGAGGTCTTCTTCTTTATTTTTAAAATAAGAATGACATGTAGATAAAATTTAAGGTTTATGAAGTGCAATAAACTCTTTACGTTTTCGCACTAATAAATTTTTTGATTTAGCCATTGTCATCATACATCACAGAAATAGTTGTTGACATTGGAATCGTTCACGATCGACTAGTTCATTTATAATCAATGATGAATACACGTAATCAAGGTAATATACAGTTTTTACTCTCCCATTTGTTAATATCCACTAAATTTTTTTATTATTTCCATAAAATCACTTATTATCCGATATTGATAATGTGAACCAAGTTTGAGCGTACGGAGATACACTGAACTACCACCTAAATGGATTTATACAGGGAAATCAACGAAATTAACCAGTTTTTGCTCCCATTTGTTATGAGGCCCAATATACTTTTAATTTTTACATATAATGGTTGACTGTCCTGCAAATAAGAAATGGACAAAGTTTAAACCTGAGAAATCACCTGAAACTGCTCTATATCCATTGTGACGGTAAACGTCAAATTAGCGCTAATAATCTAACCTAATTGCTGCCTGCGGGGGCAGCACCTACCGGGGAGACGAAAAACGTAACGAAGGAATTCGGCACGCGAGCAGACGGAACGCGCGCGATTGAAATTGAACCAGTGAAGGTTTGACCATCATTACGCTCGCCCGCAATCTTAATACTATCTACCGCTACAAGAACCGCAGGGGCGAATTCCAAGAGCAGAACGTCCGTACCAGGCTGATTCCGAGTGACCGCTGTTGCCGAGGTGCCGTGCAGCTGCCACGAGTATACACTGGAGCCGGCGGAAAAGCGCTGTGTCCTGTGACTTTGGAAGTGTGTGAGAGATTTCGCCATCAAGGGCGAAACCACGTGCGCGCGAGTTCGTGATCTGCGACAAAACTGTAACTGACCGTTTTTTCGCAGTGCGACTCGTTATCGTCCACTTCGTACGTCTGCAATATAAAGGTAAACTGGCCAGCTTAATTTCGCGGTCGCGATACGATTGCTGCTCGGTTAATTACACAGGCCGACAGAATTTGACAAAAATATTTTACCAAGAACCCGAGTATAGTTTTCCGAAGGTTTTTTGCGCGCTGAATCCGAATCCGAGGTCAGAATTACTCTGGTGGCTCCGGTTTTCGAGATATCCTAACCTTAAGGTGCAAAAAACGCGATTTTTGCCTATATTTGAGGTTATGTAGCAAAGAAAAGAAATTTTTTGTCAAAAAACTGTATACATCAAATTAAAGTATGAGTTTTCTTCTTTCAAATGCCGTTGAGTATGCTCGGATATCTTTTCTTTTCTTTGCTACATAACCTCAAATATAGGCAAAAATCGCGTTTTTTGCACTTTAAGGTTAGGATATCTCGAAAACCGGAGCCACCAGAGTAATTCTGACCTCGGATTCGGATTCAGCGCGCAAAAAACCTTCGGAAAACTATACTCGGGTTCTTGGTAAAATTTTTTGTCGGCCTGTGTTATTCGTCCGAAGCGTGCATGTAGTAGCTCTACGAACAAAGAGCAGCGAGCGTCCCGACACTGCATGTTGTTGTTGAGCGAGCGCCGATATAAACATAAACACGCGGGCCGATCTAATGTAGCGTTTTAAGAGATAATAAAGAGTTTTCGTACACGATATTAACAAGTACTTTCAGAGCGTTCTCTTCACTCCCGTAGATAGTTGGTTGACTGACATCCGTTCCCTCTTGCTCTCCGACTTTCTTATTTGATATAGGTGATTGCGAGCGCGTTTACGCGATCATCGTAATAAAAATAATTAAACGGTAAGCCACCCCGTTACACCATATAAAAAGATAAATATTTTTATATACATAATACTTACATGGTGAAATATATATATATATGGTGATACATATATATATATACATACATATGACTATTAATTTACATATGGTGAACTTTTTAATGCAATGTTTATAAGTAAATATATTGTTAATAATTCATAGTTATGTTTCTATTATAAAAAAACAAATTCCTCTCTGCATTTATATGGACTTGAGACCGTCATATCAATAATATTATAACCTGCATTGTTTTTATTAACTTTTACATCGATCATTCAGTATGATAAAATATATTTTAATTAATTTTAGAATAAAATGCGGATTGTTTTACAATATAAATCTATAAATATTCAATCAATTTTTTATTTTCATTTCAGTATTCATTAAATATTAAAAGCAATAATTTGAATTAATTTAGTTTTTAGATTTATATCAATCTTAGTCTATCGACTTACTGTTTTTACAACATTTTTTTCTGAGATAGAAATCTAATATTGTAGCTATAACTGAATAGACCTTGAAATTTGATTATTATATAATTTCTTTGGAAGTTTTATTTGATTTTAAAATATTTACAACAAAGTTAACAAATAAATAATTCGTTTTCTTCTGGTTCATTGAATTGATTCCGATTTTATATTAGAAAAGCAACACACATTTATTCTCCATATCGCCTAATAGTAACAGAAAATTATATGCTACTTTTAACCTGTACTTGTCAGGATCAAATGTGAGGTTAAAATATTTTACATAACTTAAACACTCAGGATAATACATTACATATGATCCACAACTATGGCCATTGTTGCAATTTTGATATGGACGATTATCAATCTTCCATTTTTTCCATTCAATTTTCTGTAAATCAATGAAAGATGAGTTTGAATGATTGATTTATATAAAGTTTTTAAATGCCTTTGTAGCTCGATCTTCATCGTCACCTTTATCATAAAAATCTAAAACACATAGTTTTTCTTCATGTGTTTGAGACGAATAATTGCTAATGACTATTTAGTAAATAAGGCATTAGTAATAGGTTTTCAATAGGAAATGTAATTGTATTTATTTTTCGATCTGTGCATTTCCTTCTTTCGCTGTATTCTCCCGATATTATCGAGGTATTATTTGTAGATATGTAAGTTACACCTTTCCATTCATCTATACAGGTAGCTACATAAGAGTCTATAATACCATTTATCTATATCTTATTCTTTAGTGTATGAAATTCTTGAGCTCTTAATTCATATGTATTCATTATTATTAATTTCTGGATTTTATATTTAGTAACAGCACCATTATTGAGCACGATAATTAAAGTAATAATTTGCATCTTTAACAACTTTATTTAGATATTTTTCTACAACTCTTCTTTCACCATTTTCATCTTGTTTCACGCATTCTATACTATTGTTTTTGTTAAGGTTTGGCAAATAAATAAATGGTATTTGTATAAAAGCAGATTTATTAGCACAATATCTAACTCGACTAACTATACGTCCGGTTCGCTCTGAGACGGTCGACGCACTGAAGACAATGACTTACACCACATACAGTCGTCAAAACTATGGCACTTACTACATAATATACATGAGTAGTGGGAGCGGTATAACGTGTATATTTTAACACTCCCTCCCGTTATATCGCGTACATTATCAACGATCTATATTATAAGATTATGGTAACATTTGATGACTATTTTAGACAGTATAAAGAAAATACAGTTGAATACATTCTACTGCGCTGAGGAGTATAAAATAGATTTAAAGCAAGCGAGAAACATTCTCTTTGGCACATCAATATCGTTCAATAAGCTACAGAATAATTATATGTTGTAAGTCGAGTCCGTCAGCATCCAAGTATTAATTAACCTGGAATAATAATAGAGATCAGAATTCAAATATTCATAATACAGTGTATCAAGTAATTGTGGGAGTCGTATGGCAGAGCTATCGTGAAAATATCGGCTATTTGACTTTTGGTGGGAATCCATTGCAGTTCTATCAGTCCTAGTTGAACACATTGCTTTACATAATTGTCTTCTTTTCTTATTATATGCCTAAGCTTATTATCACCTTCCTTCTTCGCACAGGCGATAGCTGCTTGATTGTCACAGAACAGTTGCACAGGATACCACTCTTTCTTGATCATCAGTTTGAGTGAGTTGCACATTGACATGAGATCCCTTACGGCTTCACTCATTGCTACGTATTCTGCTTCACACGTAGACCTTGGTACGAACGATTGTTTATGAGTTCTCCATGCAATGCTGTCTCCGAATAATTGGACAACATGGCCACTAGTGGTTAAACCACCATTGCAGTCATTCTTGCTTGCATCTGAAAAGCCAGTTAATTCGGATTTGCCACCTTTGAAACTGAGTTTCAAGTTGGATGTACCTATTAAGTACCCAATCAGCCTTTGGAGCATATCCCATTCATTCATGGTAGGGCTTATCTGATGCCTACTTAAGACATTTACGGCATATGAAGTATCTGGGCGAGTTGCATTGGCTACATATAGCAGCGAAACAACGCACTCTCTGTATGGATAATGAGCAGGCAAACGATCCTTAGCTGCCAACCCCTCCTCTCTTGAGATTCTATCTTTGTTGCGTGCCTTTTCAGTTGTCATTGGTGTACGCTGAGCGTATTTTTTGTCTTTATCACAGAATTTTTCTATGATTTTCTTGATCTAATTGCAATTCATTTGTTTCTCTGTTTCTGGTTATTCTCATCCCTAAGAACTGTTTGGGCTCTCCCAAGTCTTTCATTTCAAAAGCTTCCTCTAAAATATCTTTTACTTCTTGCATTTTCCTTTTATTGTTTTCAGCGAGTAGTATATCATCGACATATAGAAGTAAGTACACAACTGACTCACCATCAAACCAAAAGAATAGACATGGTTCTATAAAGCTTTTCTTTAATCCAGCTTGAAGTATCACTTTAGTGAATTTCTCATTCCACTTTTTTGGACTTATATGTAATCCGTACAGTGCTTTTCTCAATTTGCATATCTTATTCATGGGTTTCATATCACTGTTTATGAACATCCCATCAGGAATTTCCATGTATATTTCTTCTTCAAGTTCGCCATTTAAAAATGCCGTTTTTACATCTAATTGGTATACATCCAAGTTTAGCTTATTTATGATAGAGAATAAAGCACGTATCAGCGGTAATCGAGAAACTGGAGCATATGTTTCTCTCAAGTCGTATTTGTTGATGTCTTTGAAACCACGAATCACAAGTCGGGCTTTGAATACTCTCAATCCATTTTCATCTAATTTATTTTTGAAGATCCATCGAGAGTCAATTATATTTGGTTTGACACCATTAGAGCTAACTGTTGGCCTGTTCACCAAGTTCCAGACATGGTTTGATTCCATTGATTCATATTCGCTCTTGATGGCGGTAAGCCATCTGTCTCGAACTTTACTATTCATTACTTCTTTCACATTTTTCGGATCTCCATTAATTTCAGCCAATAGAGCAAAATATCGTTCGTCACTTTCTTGTAACTCTTTCTCTCTATCGTTTTCTTCTACATTTAGCATGTAGGTTACAACTGATTCTGTGCTTTCAGCATCTGCAAGTTTATCTGTTTCAGTTTCTGTTTCTATAGTTGCTTGAGTCGAGATATTTTTAAGCCTTCCTCGACCTCTTTTCTTCACTCCCTCCGTCTTTGAGTTTTCCTCATCTTTTTCATTATCGAATTCAATGAACCATTTATGTTTTTCTATGGTTTCATCATCGTTAATCCAATCTTTGATACTCTGATTATTGTACTTGTCACCATACAAAAGTTTTTCATTAAAATCAGCATTACGGTTTTGATAGAATTTTCCATCTTCTGGCATCAAAAACATATAACCAGTAGGTGTGTAACCTACAAAAATCACTCTTCTCCCAACACCCATGAATTTAGGCCCAACTTTTCTTTTCACAGTTATATATACTAGACAACCAAACCTTTTAATTTGACTAGCATCAAACTTGTGATTGGGAGCAAAAACTTTCAATGGTGCAACCATATTGTTTGCAGCATGAGGCGTTCTATTATATGCGTAAGTTGCGGCATACACAGCCAAGTCCCACATGCTACTAGGCAGCTTGCTGTCGTACATGTACGCTCTTATTTTACCTTGAAGAGTTTGATTAAACCTTTCCGAAACGCCATTGTGTTGAGGGGTGTCAGGAAATGCAAGTCTTATCTCTGCACCAAATTTGTCCAGTACTATACGAGTGTAACCACCTGTGAACTCTGTACCTTGGTCTGTATCTAAATAGCAAAACTTGTCATCTTCACCACGTAAGTTTCTACAACTTATGATGAAAGATTCTAGACATTGGCCTGTTTCTGTCTTTGATTTCATTGGATAAGCCATGGCTAGCCTCGAGTAATTGTCTACAAAAACACTGACATATTTATATCCTTTCAGAAATGTTACTGGTAATATAGGTCCCATTATATCAGCATTAATCACTTGCAGTGGTTTGCAAGCTCGAGCTCTAACACTTTTGAATGGCTTTTTCTTAATTTTTGCGATCTTACATACTTTGCAATCTTTAACTGCCTCATCAAATTCGCAACTTTTAATGCCTTGCATTTGATGATGAGTTTGTTGAAGACTTTTCAAGTAATTCGTTGACGCATGACAGAAACGCACATGCCAAAGAACAGCCCTTTTGAAGGATTTCTGATTTTTAGCCTCATGCAACAGTTCAGTTTCCTTTTCGGTTAATTCCACTTCTGGAATTTGATTAACCTCATGCAATTCTCTGTCTCTAAACGAAACAAGAATGTCAGGTCTAGATTCACGGTCTGGCTTGGCTGGCTCTTTTTGTGAATTTATTACAGACTCTCTTTTGGCTGTACCATCAGTAGTCGTTTCAAGGTCTTCAGTTACGTTAATGCTTTTACAGCTTTCATTGTCATGAGTCAAAGCTTTACTTCTGGTATTGTAATTGTGAGTTGACGGCTTGACCTGATCAGCCATATTAGCAAATACGGTGTCATTTGTACTTAATTTTGATTGACACAACTGTTCGATTGGCTTCAGTACTTTCACTTCGATTTCCCAAAAAGGTTTGTTATAAATACCATTAAGAAAGACCTGTCTAGTTACAGGATCAATTATGTTAATTACTTTGTTATTCAAATATATACTCAGACCTTGATCTACAAATTTTCTGAGTGATAACAAATTAACAGACAAATCTTTTGCACAAATGACATTTTTAAGTCTATAAGGTGAATTATCATTTAGGCCAATTTCAACTGTCCCTTCACCTGATACCTGAAGATCAGCGTGCGGGTTATTATTTGCACATTTTATTTTGTTAATTTTTGAACTGTCTAGTTCTTTGAAGATTAGACTTGAGTTTGTCAAATGCTCTGTAGCACCTGAGTCTGCGATAAACTTTTCTATTATCCCAAAATCGTATTTGCCATGACTCACACAATTACTCGGGTTTTCATAATAAGCATTTAGAATTTTAATCTCACCTGAGTTTTGAGGTTTGGTGTCAAGGTTGCTTGCTTGACTCTGATTTTGCTGCTGCTGGCTTTGGTGATCATGGTAACCTTGACCTTGGTAACCACTGCGACCACCTCGATTGCCTCGAGATCCCCTCGATCCTCGATTACCACGCCATCCTCGTTGGTAGCCACCACGAGATGGGAACGAGGAATTGCCGCCTCTTCCTTGAGAGTTGTTTGTTCTAAAACGCTTGGCGCTTCCGCCGCCTCTGCCATTACCAAAACGTCCTCTTTTTCCACGGCTTCCTCGATTATAATCGTTAGAACCACCAGAGCGTTGATCACTCACCACGCCTGTAGGGCAATCTTTACTTAGATGCCCAAGGTTCATGCAAGTGCGGCATCTGACTTGCCCAGGATTTGGACAATCTTGTTTTGTATGGCCCTTTGCGAGACAATTACGGCAAGTCACGCCAAATCTAGGCTTTCCGGTAGCTAGCATTGCTGCAGGTTGTGTGCTTGTTTGAATGGCATCACCTTGCCTCTCAGCTTCATCCTGCATTATAAACTCCTTTAGTTCTTCGAAAGTCAATCGTTGGCCTTTCTCCTTTTTATGCAAAAAGTCAACCTGTTTAACAGATGGAACAGCTTTAATAATAGCATTATAGAAGGCATCTCTCTGCTCATCACTCGACAGCGCAGGAGTATCTGGCAGGTTTTCAAATTCAGTAATGAGATCTTCGAATTTCTTACAGAATTCCAAAGCCTTTTCTTTGTGAGGCATGAACTGAATCGTAAACAGCGATTTTCGAATTGTGCCAGACGTTATATTACTTTCTGCACTCTTCATTTTCTTGAGCTTAGTTAGCATTTTCTTAGGACACTCATCTTTTGAAATACTCCTATAATACTCAGTATCTATACGATTCATGATGATATCTTTGACTTTATATGCATCCATTTTCTTGGCAACATCACTTCTTTTACAGAAGGGCTGTACTTTTTCATCTATTACGTACAGTAAATCCATCAGTCTGAGTTCTGAACTTAAATAATCAATGAACATTTCAAAGTCAGTTTTCCTAGTCAATCGGTATTCTCTCTTTGTATTCGACATGCTGCTCTGCCAGAGCTTATCTGCAGTAGAGTTTAGTTGTTGAGTACTATTTTCAGCCTCACGCTGTATAGTACCAACACCATTTTGATTTGCACTTGGTTCACCAGTACTAGTCGACTCTTTCTCCTGATTATGTTCAGTTGATATAGAACTTGTTGATGCTTTGATGGTTGTCAACTCCATCTGAGTTGAATTAAGTTCATCTCTGAGTTTTGTATTATTTTTCTCTGAACATTCGTATTTAGCAAGCAATTTATCCTATTGAATTTTGTTATTTTTCAATTCTTTTTCTTTATCTTTCTTAGCATTTTTTAGCTGATTCAGCAAAACAGCGATGCGATGATCTTTATCATTTATTACTGCATTAGTCGTTGTTTGGTTATTTGACTTTGATTGTTGACATTTATTGCTAAGGCTCGACATCACTGTCCTCACGTAACAGCTTTCAGCAGGTTCGTGCTCCCTAGCTGGGTCTTGTATTTGGAGCGGATCTACCTCACTTAAGTCATTAGCGTCACCTTCATCGTGATCTTGAGAGTCAAAATCAAAGGATTCATGCTGGTTTTCGTCCAAAACGACTAAAATTCCCTTTTCGTGCACTTTCATTAACTCTAAGATAGCCTTTGCTTCCTCAGCAGTCAGTGCATCAAGATCTACAAACAAATGTATATCTATGTAATTAATGATTGGACAAGCTCAAAAATAAAATTACTGGACACCTGAGTAAATTTATTCTGAGCTGAGAATAGCTCGCTTACTACGGAGACACCAGCGCATACGAGCTAGCTATCCCTAGTCAGTCATTCACACTCGTGTGCACAGCTACATGAGTGTATATAACTAACTCAGCAAGACTTCATGAGATTGGAACAAGCTCAATTAATTAATTTATTTGTTTTTTAAAAGCTTGTGTCGGTTGCATTGTACATACTCATTGCCCATCAGTTTTGTCTAGACATAAATATCATCATGAATCAGTTGTGTTATGTCCTTACCTATACTAAGAAATTCATCATCCACAACTAGCCACAATTCATCGTCAGTTATCTATATAGTTCCTGATCGTGCTTCTACTCTATTGCAAGCAAGCACTTCCGATACAAGTCCTTTGAATATTGCATTGTACTCTGTATAGGAACATCATTTGTAATTATTAATAAATTCAAATTATTTTATCTAATTTGATTTTTTTTTTTGGATTCAAATACGTCTTTTGTAATTTATTCGACTCGAATCAATAAATTTTAATTATATTTACATGTGTATTATACACTGTTCACGAACACGTGCAATTATCCATGTATCATATATATATGTATATATATATATATATATATACATATATATACCGTTCATTGTGCATGTATTATATGGATAATCGTCATGCATATAATATATACGTACCCTATCATAGTATACTACATACAACTCAAAATTAATATATATATATATATAATCGTTATTCAATGAATTTTATTTCACATCGATAATACGATTTTATTTTATACGAAATGCTCGAGAAAACAAAGAGCGATGCAAGCATACATATTGTACCAAGTTTCCAATGGCCAGGTTTCAGCCTACCGATGAACTTGCGCACAGCTTCATCGTTTTAAATTAACTCCTCGCATATATATATATATATATACGTATAGAGTGAACGAAACACTCATGTTGCTCGTATAGTAGTCATCGATATGCCTCATTGCATCTCTCTCTCTCTCTCTTTCGTTCTTTCTCTTAAGAATGCTCATATTTCCAAAATATAACAAGCCTCGACACGCACAGCACAATGTGTTCACGTGATCGATTTTAATTTGCCGCTAATAGCCGGCTTTTACAATTTTCATTGTTAAATTACTTCCACATTTATATCGCATAATAAAAACAATGAATTTTATTACCTTTAAAGTATTTACGAAAGAGAGAGATAGTCACTACCGACTTTTCATTATTGCATCACATTGCAATTTACCTTTGTTGAGGTTTTCCTCGTTTTGATTAGCCATGATGATAGATTTTTTCACACCGGCAGCACGTTGCGGCTTCTCCTTTGAGCACATAGAATCTTGCCCACGCCGAGATTTATACTCGCGATTCTTTTATTACTTTAACAGTTAACAAATCACTTAATATTCACTTATTTGCGCAGGGAAAGCTAAGCGCGGTCCATAACCTGTTAAAGTTTGGTAAATAAATAAATGGTATTTGTATAAAAGCAGATTTATTAGCACAGTATCTAACTCGACTAACTATACGTCCGGTTCGCTCTGAGACGGTCGACGCACTGAAGACAATGACTTACACCAGTCACCACCAATGACTTACAGTCGTCAAAACTATGGCACTTACTATATAATATACATGAGTAGTGGGAGCGGTATAACGTGTATATTTTAACAGTTTTGTATACGTAATATACTGTCTTGATTCCCTTATGATTTGTTTAAATTATAAATTTTATAATGATGGATCGAAGGGAAATAGTGATAGATGGAAAATCACTTAATTTTAATTGTATTCAGCAACGTTTCGTCAGCACGTTTGCTGTCCTCTTCAGGCTGATTTCTCTCATAGTCAAATTATTATAGGCTAAAACGAATAAATCGTAGCACAGTCAAAATTAAAATCACTTAAATTAATAATTAATAATTAATAAATCGTGCTACGATTTATTCGTTTTAGCCTATAATAATTTAACTACGAGAGAAATCAGCCTTAAGAGGTCAGCAAATGTGCTGACGAAACGTTGTTGAAACAATTAAAATTAAGTGATTTTCCATCTATCACTATTTCCCTTCGATCCGTCATTACAAAATTTATTATTTTTTTGTATGTCTTCTTTCATCTATTATTCTGAATGATTATCAATATTCATATCATCAATTTTTACATCCTCTGTTGGAATTTTCTTACATGTAATTGCTTTGTTTTTGTTAGTAAGATCTATTATGTCTAGATTTTGATGACCCTCTCCTTCAAATTTTCTTTCGTTCGTTGATTTATCTGATTTCTTCTTTTTATCGGTCACCGTAGAAAAACGTATTTGTAAATAATTTTCTGTCATTTCCTATGCGATCAACTTATTTTAAAACTCTATTTTCGCCGCAGTTGTACTTCTTTTAAATATTTTTCTTCCATTATTCTGTACTTTCTGTAACTCTTTTATTTGCTTCATGAATAATAGTTGATGAGTTAAGATGGCTCTTATTACTTTGCTTTTTGTTATTTATCTTAGTGTCTGCTGACAACTTTCTATCCCACGTCTCTTTTAAGTACGGGATAGCAACAATTGCTGGATATTTAACTTTCTTACTCGATAATCTGGTTCCTTTTCTACATGTGTTAAGTTCAATGAAAACTACTATTTTTTATCTGCTTTTATCTAGTACGCGTATTATAATACCAATGCAAGAGCTAGTATTTTATTTTTCATAACTTTTGTGCAGCTTTCGATGTAGGCATTGCTTACTCTTGAGATAGTGTTATCTACTAAATCCAAACCTAGTCCACTCCACATCACTATATACAGAATCCATTTCTTTATAGCGCATTCAACAAATTCTGGAGCGAAGTATTTATTCGTTCCTTTTTTTGGAATTTCTTCGTCGCATTGTATTTTGCTACCATAGATTGCAATATATTTTTGGTAAGAACCATCATAAAACGGCGATTGTTTGTAGGTAGCACGGTCAGATAAATCTTCACTAGTCACTATCTCAAAATCTTCATTTGTGTTGCCAACATCCTGTTCGCTTTCTTTATAGTCGACAACTTCATGTTTCAGTTGCGTTTCAAAACTTGCGTTTTGGCAAATTTCTTCCTCAAAATGATTCTCAAAAGTATCTCCTCTTCATTATCTTCCGGCCATGCAATAAAAATCTTTTATTTTTATGATTTACGTTGTAACGGGGTAGCTATCAGTTTATTTAATTTATGCGCGCGATCACATAGAAAAGCGCGCGTGATTACCTTGAATGTTCAAACACGAAAATCGGAGAGCAGGAGGGAACGGGTGTCAGTCAACCAACTATCTACTAACGTGAAATAAATACGTCGAAAATACTGTTAATATCACATAAGGGATCGTTTATTTCCTCTAAACTATACAATGTATTAGGCCCGCGTGTTTATGTTTACAAGACGCGCGCACGACAACAACATGCAGTGTCGGATCGCTCGCTACTCTTTGTTCGCCGAGTTATTACATGCACGCTTATTACGGAGCACGAGAGATTAATTATTAGCAATTATTTAGCAACCGCGAATTCAAGCTGGCCAACTTACCTTATTAACGCTTGCACGGGTAACAAGTGAGGTGGTGAAGACTCGTACGGCACACGCTAATCTTTCGATAATGTTTATCTGCGGGCGATGGTATCTCGCGTCTGCGGTTTCGCCCTCGATGGCGAAACTCTCCGCTCACGCACACTTGCACGCACTCAACTCCGTCAGGCTATGGCACAGCTCCTCTCTTTTTGTCTCTGCACTCCGGAAAAACTCGGGAAAAACTCTTTCTTGTTAATTGCG
Organism: Phymastichus coffea; assembly: GCF_024137745.1. Taxonomy (NCBI): domain Eukaryota; kingdom Metazoa; phylum Arthropoda; class Insecta; order Hymenoptera; family Eulophidae; genus Phymastichus; species Phymastichus coffea. The sequence continues at coordinate 5,272,005 of NW_026706826.1, read as the reverse complement.
GCTGGAGGTATCGATAGCTAATCCTCGACTGGTTCGTTATCATTCGCGCGCGTTCCGTCGCGTCTCGTACCGAATTCCCTCAATACATTTCGCCCCAACCGGCAGGTGCTGCCCTCGCCGGCAGCCGCATGGTTGGGCTGTTAGCGCTAATACGACGTTTACCGTTACAGCTCCCTTCTAGTCTGGACTATGGGATCCTCGACGATAACATTTTAGCGCGGTTCCTTTTGAGGTGAGGAGGGGAAAGGATAATAAAAGGTCATATTCTCTGTGATATTTTGAGTAACTTTATTGCATGTTGGTGTGGGTGTAGCCCTGCCCACGGGGGCAGGTATCTTCAACCTGGCTGGTCACTGGTCATCTCCCGTCCTTCTGCGTTCAGCGGGGGCACCCGAGTACCTCCCATCCCAGCCTCTCCTGGACCAGGTCGACGTGCTGCCTGACACGGGGACACCGGTCTGTGCGGGTCACCCCTGGGTAGTGGCATACGTTGCACCCCTCCTACTGTGCGCGGGAGAGGGTGCCACGAGGGAGGCCTTGCTCCCTGGGGGTCAGTGGCAACTCGTCCCACCGGTTCGGGGCGGACCACAACGGCCTTTCGACCGTGTGGTTCTCACCCGTAGACCCCACCACAAGATTTATGTGAATGGGCTTCGTTGCTTGATCCCCGTTGCTGCCGTCCACGTTGACCACGAGGCTTACCCCGCACGTCTGCGGGCCCCGATGCATCGTGGCTTCCGACCTGGTCTCCGGAGCCGCTGGTCCGGCTCCGACGGTTGGAGGCTGGGAGAAGCCAATAGGTGCGTCACCGACCGGGTCCTCGAGGGCCTGGCGGTGACGGCGCTGCACCTCCTTTAGCGCCTGTGCGAAGTGGCGACGGCGGGACACCACCTTACTCCAGTAATCCAGCAATCCATCGTCGCCGGGGTTGAAGGTGGGGTCCTTGGTGTCGGTCTCTCAGGTCCTTCGTTCGCAGGGCCTCATGTATCCACGGTCGGTGTTCTCGGCAGTCTACCCCTCTTCCTTTTCCCGACAATGGGAGGGGGAACACATGGATTCTGTCGGTATGGTGTAGTCTGGGTGGTTAGTGCGTTCTTGCGAGGTCTCCCTCGCGGGCGCTTTGCTGTATTAGTTGGAGGGGTGGTCATCAGGATCTTCTCGGAAGGATCGGAATGGGCGTGACGAGGTTGGCTCGAAGTTGTCGCGCTATCATTCCGGATCGCGTTATCCGTAATAACGGCGTGCCCGCTTCCGCGTGTCGTTGCATCGCTCGCAGTAGGCGGAATACTCGTCGTCTCGGTTCTCTCGGTGGTAGAGGTATCGTCGTCATCTCGCCGTCGGGTTCCATCTTCCGGTAAGGCATCCTCCCGTCCATAGTAGGACTTGAGGTCTTAGGTGTAGACCAATTCCGTGGCCTCTTCCTGCTGGTTGGCAAGGCGATACGAGTTGACTCCGAGTACTTTCGTGGCGATAAAGGGACCTATGAACTTTGGCGCTAATTTCGCGAAAATACCCTGAGTCGCACTGGACAGTATGCTATTCTTCTTCCATACCCAATCCCTTTCCTTGAATCCGGGAATCCTACGCTTGGCGTTATAATATCTCGCCCGTCTCAGGGACTCGTCTGAAGCGCTTTCGCGAGCTTGCTGAATAACGACTCGGTTATTCTGCATATGCTCGTTTCACTGTCCGATTCGGAGCAAACTTTCCTCTCGAGCTACAAGCTCGTTCATTCGTCTCCGAAGGATGTTCGGGGCTTCCGGTTGCCTGCCGTAGTTGAGCATGACAGGGCTGGTTCCCGTGGAACTGTGGACAGCAGTGTTCAACGCGAACGCGAGTTCAGGTAAAACTCGGTCCCTTCCCTTGTGATTTCCTCGCAGGTACGAGGTTATCATCGTCTTCAAAGTTCTGTTAACCCTTTCGATAGGGTTGGGTTGGGTTAGCCTGTGGGGTATAGGTCGGGGTAAAGGTCCGGTTTATCTCTTGGTCCCTCAGGTACCCGTGTCTACCAGCTGATTACAAAACTCGGTGCCATTATCGGACAGGAAGACCTTAGGCGTACCGAAGCGCAGGATCACTCGTTTCCGGAGTTCCTTCGCGATCGTCTTACCATTGGCACTACGTATTGGTATGCACTCGACCCATCGCATGAATAAGTCGATGAACACTAATACGTATTCGTGCCCTCGAGGGCTTCTTGGAAAGGGCCCGGCGATGTCACCCGCTACCAAGGTGTGGACAACATCCGGTCCCTCATGCACCCGCGTGGTAATCGCTGTTCGACCTTACACTGCTGGCAAACCTAACACTTTTGGACGTAACCTTTAACGTCCGCGTACATCTCAGGCCAATAGTAGGATTGGGCGACGCGGGCGAAGGTCTTCTCGCGTCCCAAATGTCCTGCAGTCTCAAGGTCGTGGCTCTCGAACAGGACCGCCTTGCGATCTTCCGGTGGCACGACAAGCTTCCATGCGTCCTCTTACCCATCTTCGCCTTGGTAGTCGCAGCTCGGTTTTTGGTAATACATCACTTTGCCAACTACTTTCCAATCCGGATAGTCTGCTGGATTGTTTTCGACACGTCTGAACTGTTCCGCGTACCAGGCTTTGTCACCAGGCTTCGGCTGGTCCAATGCACTAACCTCAGCCTTCATGGGCTCAAAAGCGCGTGATATCGCGTTGGGCAACATGTTGTCTGCCCCCTTTCGATACTCGACCTCGAAAGTATAGCCTTGGAGTTGCAAGGCCGTCACCTCGGCTAGTCCGATCGTAGCTAATCTCGGACCAGCCTTCAAGCTAGCTACCTCTAGCTTCATCTTGGCTTGTGATTCCTTGAACAGCAACGTATTATCGTCGGGGTCAAGTACCGCTCTAAACAATCTGACAAAATTCACTCCTAGGATACATTCCTCGAAGAGGGTTGGGAGGATAGCTACCCTCGTCGGCATCGTCATCTCCCCTACGGTGAACGGCAACCTGGCATGGCCAACGATCGTCAACTTACGACCATCGGGTAGTCCTGCCGTACCCGCGTGGGTGGTATCTAACCTGACGCCTAGCATAAACGCTATTTGTAGAGCATTACTACCGATTGCTGTGGTGGAAGATCCCGGATCATAGAGAGCCCGTATATGGAAGTCTTCTATTTTCACCGGCAGCTACCAGCGCGTTTCCTGTTCCGGGGAATATTGGGAAACAGTTTCGGCGGCTCCACAGCTCTGCTTCTTGCACACCATAGCGCTAGCCACTGTGCTCTCGCGTGGTAAAGTGATTCCATTTGTCGTTCGAACCACCATGGTTCGGACAATCGGAGTTTCCATGGGGTTACCCTTCGACGGTTTATCTGCCGTTACCCGCGCCCCCGAGGGCATGTGCGATCCATTCACCACCACCTCGGCCGGTCTAAGGTCTTGGGCTTTACTAACCTTTCGCTGGTGTAAGCTGTTCTGTGCCGCCGTGGCCAGCGCGTTCAGGATCCGTATGGAGTTCACTTCGGACCTCCGCACTTGACCTTGAATGTCCGGGAGAAGGTTGGCGTACAGCAGGTCCAATTGACAATTAGGTATCATCTGGGGGTTTAGCCGCTTCATCAGGCCCATCATGTTAGCGATGTAAACATTCACTGGTTCGTCGGGACCCTGATATCGGCTCTGAATCTCCCTCATTAGAGGCTGTTGCTGCTGCATGCTGGTCCCAAACCACTCTCTTGCGTCCATCTCGAACTCGGCGTAGGAGAGCCATTCCTCCTTTATCGCCTCGTACCAGGTGAGGGTGGGACTGACGAGCAGCTCCGATACCGTTAGGAGCATCTCGTCTTCTGTGAGTCCTGCGCCATTCCTCAAGTTATCCAGCCTAGACAGGAAGGTGTCAATACTCGCATTGCCCTCTCCTGAAAACTTCAGTTTCCAACCTCGGACAATGCGACCAACATCCCTTGTAATCGACCAAGGGTTTGTTGTCTGCTGAGATGACCACGTGCTCGGCGGGTGGTTATTCACTTCAGCATTATTAACTCCACTGAGTTGATGCTGTCCACTCTCTCCGAAAGGGAGCGTCCGGCGGGGGGTCCTGTCCGGGCCTCTGTCCGGGTCCAGCTGGAGTACTTTGAGGTAACCTGATGTCGTAATGGTAGGTGAAGGTATCTTCGAATGCTACGCTCCTACGCGTGTTCACTTGTTGTCGCATTTCGCTGGAATTATTCGCAGTTGGCTTTTCACATTGCTGCAGTTGTTGTATATTTCGTCTAATACTTTTGTTAGACTCGACACATTCACTCTTAATGAGTCTAGCAGCTCGAGCTTCTTCTCATTCTCTCTGGACCGGAAAATGAGATCTTGAATCCAATCTACCATCATTAGCCGTTATCGTGATGTTTTTGTTACTGCTCGTACTCTCGCCGTCGTCCATTACGTGTGTGATGTTTATCGCTGTTTCTTGAATCCACGATATTACTTCTGCACTCTGCATTAGCTGGGCTAGCGGGTGTTCTCCTTCTTGCTCGGATGCCGTGTGTTCCGCGCATAAGGATACTATTAGCTCCGAGCGTAGGGCTGCCCTTCTTGCCGGATTGCTGTGCTGGTTGTCGACTTCCGCGAAATCCGCCGCAGAGTAGTCGCCTAACAACCAGTTTTGCAGTCGTCCAGCTCTCGAGAGCTTATTCTCGCTTGTCTTGAGCTCCAGGTGTTAGAGGTACTCGTTAATTTCCTCGTCTTGGAGCGTCAACACCCAGTCTTCTACCTCTTTTTGAGCGCGGTCCATTGTCATCTGTTAGTTGTGGTGCGGCTAATTTTAACGTAAATTTACACGCTTGTTCCACGCGTGATGCGAGTGCGAGTGCTATATTAAAAATCGGTAAACAAGTAAAAATTTAGACTTTATTAGCCGACAATAGGCTCAACCAAGGGTATTCACTATTGTATTTACCGAAAGGCTTTTTGCTCGTTATTGCGCAATATAATGATCCTGCCTATCAGGCGCACTAACTGTTTGTTAGCGCGGCTGTGTTGGTTAGTATCTAAATATAGTTAGTATAATAATAACGAGCGTCTATGTGCGTAATCACCAATAACCGCAGCTAACAATATTTAAAAGTTACATTTACGTTAAGACAACACGATATCAAATAAAATTACCAATTTGAATTTCTTTTGTTTGAATGTTGCTGGTGTTAGTTTTCCCCGGGCCAACGGGTACAATAAAAATTAAACAAATTTATTGTTGTCATTAGCGATGAGTATAACATTATCAAAAAATTGATATAATATGCAGACAGTAATGTAGTACGCAGTGCCAATCGAGTTGAGCAACACTATCAGTTTTTATTAGTAACCTCTCGTCAATTTGCCTACTCTGTCATGATACGCCGTCACTCGGCTCGTCGGCCGTAATCAGCCGCTCATTGGTTAACATAGAATCACGATTATCTATCTAATTATAAAGAAAAAATTAATTGTGCCATCTTATTCATTTTTTTAAGATGAATCCAATTGTACCAAACTCTTGAATCAACCTTATAGGGGCGATTTTCTTGGGAAAAGAGTGCGAATTTCGTGAGTTAGCAATAGGTACCAAGGTTAGATGAGACGAGGGGGAGGTGTTCCGAGTGCAGACAAGTCGAGGACTAGTCGTTACGAGAGCAGATAAACCGAAGACGAAGTGTTCCGAAGGTAGACGAGTCAAGGACGAATTCATTTGATGTGTTCTAAAATAATCGTACATGCTGAAATATTTGCAACAACAAAAATTACTTGGAGCTAAAATAATTATAAATTACGAATATTATTTTATTAAAAGCTAATTAACATCAAGGAGTAAAATAAATTAAAAGTAAAATCCATAACATTTTATACAAATAAAATCATAAAATTAACTATTTACAAACAACGTTCAAAGTACCCTCCTCCCTGTTCTATACACAATGCCGACTACGAATAAAATTTCGTCTTGCAGCTGCTACCATTTCAGGGGTTATATGTTCAAATGCCATTTAGATCTTATTTTCCAAGTCTTCTAAATCAATGATCTTAATACTGTAGGTATAGTCTTTCATAGTGCCCCAGAGAAATAAATCCAAAGGATTTAAATCAGGAGATCGGGATGGCCAAAGGATTGGACCTGGTTGATCTATGCATCTGTCTGGGAACATCTGATTAAGTAGTTGAACAACTTGTGCATCTTGATGTGGAGGATCCCCATTGTGCTGGTACCACATATTTTGCCGTATTTCATCATGCAAGCCATTCAACAGATGTGGTGATTGATTTTCTAAGAAATCTAAATAGTTTTCACCATTCATACTTTTGGACCGATCTAAAATAATATTAATCTCTTTGAAAGATTATATAAATACTTTGATCTAAGCAAAACTAAACAAATTTTCGAGAATTTTTGCATTATTATTATCACGAAAACTTATCCTGCACCATAAGAATTTTTCGCACGCGCGGATAATGAATTCTCCTAACCTATTCCCCTCTAAATATTGAAATAAAAAGAAAAATAATCTTCCTCTATTGCAAAATTGATGAAATTATACTGCTGAGCTAGTTAAAAATTGGTAAATGATACGGCGACAAGAAAGTGTTATAAAAAAAACGTGCCAATTAAACCTCATTTCACACACATCCTCTAATTATAAATCATTAATTTAACACTTGATCACCAATGATACCGCACCACTTGTTACTTAAGAATCGGTTATGATGCCGGTAACAATAACCAGTCTTGGATTTTCATCGACGTAGTAATGCATATTGAAATTTCCATCTCTGCCGAACGACGATTCATTAGAGAATAAGAAAAGATAACAAAAATCAGAATCATTTTCTAGCTCCTGTAGCATTCTTTGGCAAAAATCGTCTCGCAAGTAATGATCTTGTTCATTGAGCTGCTGTACTTTGGTAAAGTAATAATGATGAAGTCGGTTATCGTTAATAATTCTTTGTACCTAAGTACGGAAAAAAGATTTGTACAATCAGCACTATCAACTGTCCAAGTGAAAATCTAATGGTTGTAACGAGTAAATCTGTATTTGAACGCCATTAACCGGACACGCGGGCTACGCAACGGTTTTGTGGATCGCGCGTGGGGATAGCCGAGAGCCGGGAGCATATAAATTGGTTAAGTGCGAGAGGAACCAGCAGAAGATACTCGACACCCTAGCGGACTTACGGGAAAAACCACCATATCAACGCTCGATCCTGTGGGGCCTGCGCGGCATAGTCGCCTGACATCTAGTCGACAGAAACACCTTTTTTATCAGGGCGTTCGCAGCGGCTGATCTTTGAGTACCAGGGACCCTCGGCACCGGACTGGGAACGACCAATAAAATTCCACCACTCTCGGATGGAGCACTCTTGTATGGTGTTTTACAGAGCCAATCGAACTTATTATGTAAATAAGCGTGCGTCTATGTGAGTATGTGTGTATGGTAGTGCGATAGTTATGAATGTATAACGATGAGAATTCAAATGTATATTTCATGGAAAATAAGATCACCGTGAACTTTAAAATGCGGACCGCGTGTTTTGTCTTCGTCGTGCTGTAGTTTTATTTCCCAGGTCTACCAGTTTCTACCGATTATAAGCTAGCCATTTAAAAAAATTAGATCTGGAAGGACCTAAGTACCCGCGATCTTATTGCATTGTATTAAATTTGAGTAAAGGAAATATATAAAATTTTTTATATGATAGATTCGTTTCAATGCCCGTAAAAACTATAACGTCGACTGCCTGTGCGCGCGCCAAGATAGTAAAAGTTATAAACTCGGGTTCCGAGATCCGTAGTGATACTAAAACATAGGAAAATTCTTCTCCCCAGAGTTTTAACAAGTTTACGTAACAAGAGTGTTTGGCTGTTTTAATTTCTCGTCTTGGTGCTTTAGTTATAAGTAAAATATCATGCATTGCTAGATATAATAGATCACCTACGACGGAACGGGTTAACATATGGTCAATCCTATAGAATCGGTAAGCTAGGGATTGAGAGAATAGACGAGACGGATGAAAGGACGAGCGATTAAAGGGATGCGCGCAACATTCAACGCCCAAAGACTGCAAAGAAAAATTTACAAAAATGGAAGGGCAGAAGGAAGAGGCGCTTGTCAGAAATAGAAAAAGGCAGTCTACTTTTTGGACATCTAGTGAATAAATAGATCATTTGTTTTCATCTAGTTCTACGCAACATAAACTTTTTTGTATAAGCGCGGTTTTTTCCTTAACTACGAGGTTTTTTATGCTTCTCAGTTTATGTAATTAATTTTTTTAAATAAATAAAAGAAAAGAATTCGAAAAAAAGGAAAACAGATTTGTTTAGTATGACAGCTCACCTCAACCATAACAATATAAAAAAAAGTAGAAAATTATCGTAGTGGATAGTAATCGGTAGTTTTACGTGAGTAAACTACCGACTTACAAAGTGTTACGTGACAGACCATTTTCTTTTTTTGTGCAACCGTATGCTTGATTAGACTCTCGCTTTTGGGAGTCCCATTCGTGTGCGCGTCTTGGCGAGAGTGAGTGGGAGACGCTAAACGCTGCTGAGGTATGCTGTGACAGCATTCTGCACTCAGCGTCCTAGTCTAAGTAATACGAAACAATTAAAACGTATGCACTAGAGAGAGATGAAGTGTGAGGAATGAGAGAGAAAAAAAAGATATATAACCAAACGGTGAGAACAAGGAATCCATTCCTTAGTTAGGAGTGAGCGCTCAATTAAGAAGGCTGCATTTTTCCTACAGAAATTAAATTTATAATAAGAGTTTGAGTTATAATTAAGTATTAGAAGTGTCGAGTACATTCGTTTGAATAATTTTGTATAAACGAAAATCATAGGAATTATCATTTTTTTGTGTGTTGTCACATTATTGGATAAAAAAATATATTGGACCAGTTAATCTGACCAGATTCAAAAAAAGTGATTGCTCACATAACGATGCAAACAATATTTCGGACCAATTTATATTTACAATATTAATACGAAGTGTGCTTTTTATGTAATAAAAAAAAATAATGGACAACGCGAGGTGAAAATTACGCTTCTATATATCCCTCTCTCTATTTTGCTTAACTTATTTATGTTGTGAAATCAACTAGAATAAATATTATAAATATTTATTCTAGCATATGGATACACCTATAAGTGTATCCATATGCTTCCCCGTTATATTGAAGAAAAACTCTATTACATTTTTCTTTTTTTAATAAACAAGCGAAAATTGTTCTAAACGCGTGAACGAGCTGGGGTGCCCGAAAGCCTGACTGCCGCCCGAGTCTAAGGCCGCTCGGCTGGTAAAACGGCCTACATACGGGGCAAATTCGCCTCGCGCGAATTGCCACTTATCAACTGGTTATCAGCAGAGCGTGGTTTCTCAGGCTCTTATCTTTTCTCTTTTTTTTCGCGTTAATAAAAATTTTTATTAATTTATTAGACAATTTCATAAAATTAGAATACGTATTAATTAATCCACCGTCATTATCATTATTATTAATATTATTTTCTCAATATCATATATTCTTTTAGCTTAATTTTGTATAATATCTAGAATACTTTATACTTAATTATAATTGCGATTAAAAAAAAAATATATTTTTTTTATTTTTTTTTCTGTGCTGTGTGAAACGCGATACGGGTGAATAAGGCACTCATTTTCAAGCGAACTAAAGCCACGCCGGAGACGTGGAAAATTGTTTTTTTTTTTTATTATTATTACTCACACGATCGGGTGCTTAAGAATTCGACGGAGTTTAGTTTTTTTTTTGCTACGTAGCGTAAGGGTAATTAGAGCTTTCATTTCTAAGATAGGGTGCATCTTTCTTTCCTTCGCACATTGTCTGCTTACTTGTCCGAGTGGTGTTGGCAACGTGATTCCTTTGTTTAGAAATATTTGAAATTTGAAACGCTGCTTAGCAAAATTCTTTTTTGAGTATTATTTTACGTATGATCGTTTGAAATTTGATGTGCGCGTTTGCGAAATATTTCCGTTTGTGAAATAGTCGAATTTATTTTTATTCTGTTGTAATAAAGGATTAATACTTGGCATTATACTGTACAATCCTGTTATTAAAATTTCCCTTAATTATTTTTATTATTTTATTATTATTAAACAATAGGTAGATATCATTAAAAATAATTGGTATATTGTTAATAATTATTAAAGGAATTTAGCTCAATAAATTAAAATCTTGTTAGGAATTATTATTATTATTTTCTTTATTTGTATTGACAGCGGAAAATTTCCGTATTGTCGTCCTTATCTATTTATTATCTACAAACAAAGGGACTCTGAGCCATATACGAGTATAATCTGTAAACAACTGCGGGGAAAATTTAGTGAGACCTTATACGAAAAAAAAAAGGGACAAGCATACACAGGACTATAAGCGAAATGGAGTCGGCTATCTTACAGTTATTGACTAGTATGTCGGCCAGCTTCACCCTACAAAATATAATGCAAGGAATTACAGAATTTGATGGAAAAAATGTCCCGCTTAAGGACTTCATCCAGGATATTCGTAACGGAAGAGCATAGATATTAGATGGACAGGAACAAAATTTTGTTCGTTTAATAATTGCTAAATTACGAGGACCCGCACGCGACTGCATTTATGAAAAATCTATTAAGGCAGTTGATGATTTAATCAGAATTTTAAAGGAACGGTTCGCACCTTGCAAGGACTTTGCATACTACGATTCCAAAATCCATTGTCTGCATATGAAGCAAGGGGACACTGTTGGTGACTTTCACGATATGATAAACATTCTGTTGAACTGCGCACAGAATGCGCTGAAAGAAGAGTTCGGAGAAGACTACACCGAGACGATGATGACTCCAATGCGCAACTCGACTATTAAGACTTTCATAGATGGACTGCAAACAGAAATTGGAGATTTAGTAAATATTAACCAGCCTAGAACCTTGGAGGATGCTTATAAGGAAGCATTACGTATAGAAACGAGAAACAAATCAAGGGCAAGGCATGGGGAATCGAATTCTAATAAATGGACAAATTTATTGCGCAGCCTCAATGTCAACTTCGTACAAGATCAACAAAATGATCAAGAAGAACAATTAGAAGACGAGTAGGATCAATTCCAACAATTGAACAACAACACGCTGAAATCCAACAATTGTTTATACAGAGAAATAACGGACAGGAGTCTTATACGAATAACCAGAATAACCAAGGACAGCAACAGAATAGAGCTCAAGGGCAGAGACCGTACCAAAATAGGAACTGGAAGCTTCGTTACAAAAATTATCAAGACAACGGACCGCATGCAGGACGGTTATATAACCCATATACAGACTCGTATCACTATCCCTCTGGAAAAGGCTATGGAATAATAGCCTACGACCAGCAGCAACAAGGTGAGCTTAGACCCAATCCAAAGTACCAGCAACAGAATAACGCAAATAATTTAAATTCAGATGGGGCTCGTCCAGAAGCGAATGGAGCGGGCCCCTGTCAGACGTGCTGCCAGAACCAAGACAAAATCCAACACCAGAAACCGAATGCGAAGACGATGTTGACCGAAATTCAGGAAGTATCAACGTCCGAAAAACCGGGAGTACCTCCGGCAAAGGTGATGACGATACTAAGAAATCCACAATCCAACCACTAATAAACCAGTCATCGCAGTTGCCTCAAATTGGCGACTTGGCGCAGGGAATAATCAGATCTATGCGCCAACGAGAGTAAGGTTTCGTATATCAGAAACCTATAAAAAGTGGACTGTGTTTATGGTTGATAATGGGTCAGCCGTGAACTTAATTAAGTTTAGTGCACTAAATTGGACTACAAGGTTTGATCCGAAGGAGGTTACTACATTCAGTGGTATTACGGCACACACTGTTCCGACCATAGATACGGCGATATTAACCATTATTGCAAAATCCGCGAAATTCTACATAGTATGGAACAATTTTCCTATTGAAGAGGACGGAATGTTAGGCAGAGATTACGTAATCGATACCAACGCAGTGATTTCGTATTATCATAATAACCTAATGGTAAATAGTGATGTAATGAACCCGGTACCGTTCTTACCGAATGATGTTACCATTGACCGACTACGAAATGATCTGATACAAACTATGAGTATTAGAGCTCGTGAGGATGAGGTATCGGATATTGAAACTGCAGCAGACCTAGATCGAGGAATAGAACAACTGGCTTGTGAAGAAAATGCAAATTAAATAGGAGCGGTTTTATCACAGGAAGTGGATAGCCATAAAAGGCCTGTAGCGTATCTTTCAAGGTTATTGAATAGAGCGGAAAGAAATTATACTACCACGGAAAAGGAGTGTGTTGCAGTTTTATATGCGATGTATCAGTTTAGACCTTATCTCTTATGCAAGAAGTTTACCCTGGTTGCTGATCATGAACCTCTAAATTTTATGCATAATCGCAAGGATCCAGGACAAAGGCTACTGAGATGGATGTTTAAATTCACAGACTACCAATATACATTCAAGTATAAACCCCGAAAATTAAATTGCAATGCAGACGCACTGTCAAGGAACCCGATTAACTTACAAGAGTATTTAGATGAAATGGTTCAGAAAGAAAAAGAACTGAATGAAAATATTCCGAAGATTCAGGTAATGATGCTCAAACGTAAGACCGAACAAGAGACACTAGAGCCATGGGAATCGATTGGTAAACGTAAGAGGGCTCATGCGATCTCGAACGAGCCAAGGACAAAAGGAAGACCTGTTTGAGCTAAGACAAATAAGGAAAAACCGAATTTAGATCATAGTACCATTTCTGAAAGAACCCGAAGCAAGAAGTCTGTGAAAACCGCAAACAAAACTCTCCGACTACCAAATAAACCCAGACCCGGCACTTCTAAACTCAAATTGGAAGTTGAAAAAGGGCCCAAATTGGACAAGGATAAACCCTTACTCAAGAGGCTAAAGGCGTTACGAAAAATTATATCGGATGCGACAATAGATGATTCCGGATTGAAAACTAGAGAATTGGACAAGGAAACTCCGCCTAAAGTTACAGAGCGGGAAGGAGTAACGTCGACTGATGAATCTGCTATCGAAGTTGCCGTGAAGGAAGTTGATAGCAACGAGTTCGTTAAAGATTCGTCTTTTGGGCAATATCTGCCGAGTGGTCGACACAAACGGGTACAGAATATTTTAGATCGACTGGAGAGGGAAAACATTAGCTCCTGTGTTTCGGATTCTGATAGCGAGACCGGACTGAAACAGGCAAGCTCCTCTCGGGGATCCTTGTTATCCTCAACTAGGATGGAGGATAAAGATCTGAAAAATGTCCAAGACAGTACGGATGACAGATCTCTAATAGAAGACCTATGACCTAGTGGGCTAAGGAAAGAAACCGAAACGGAAGGGGACAACTCAAGTGATGAAGTTCAGAGTGATAAATCGGAATTTACTGAACGAATAGAGTTAGAAATTAGTGGAATTCAAACCAGCGGGAACTCTGGAGAAGATGATGAGTTAGCAGAAAACGAAAGTTCTGCTAAAAGATGCGAAGAAAGAGCCCCGTTACAGAGAACTAGTTTATCAGCAAACGAAGTGTGGAAATCAGAAGAAAAACTCGAAGCCAGTTTGGGAAGACATAAAAGTTTAGATAATGAATCGCACTATTGGGTTGACATGGGTCTTGCGCGGGACAACCGAACTATAGAAATGTCTTCTCATTTCTTAGATGGGGACGAGCCCCCGCGAGAGCTACAAGAGACACTATGGAACCTTGACCCGTATGATGAAATAAATGATTCTGATGAGGTAACGGCGAATAGAATAACGAAGTTAGTAGAAGATTCACAAAAATTAGTGGAAACCCATCTAGAACATGACAGTGACTCGGACACAGACCGTCTGGACGAAGATGAAAATCAACGTCTCTCACAATACGACTAAAGGAGCAAGTCCTGAAAGAATTAAGGAAGTTGAAGAAACTTTAAGGCAGCCACGATATCGAGAGATATCGGTAACTCCAACTATTAAAACAGGAATACCGGGAGTCAGAAGTATTCCCATGGTTAAAGGACCTCGACTTATGGTAAGATTCGAAGGACTTGAGGGCATACCCGAAGAATCAGATCTTAGTAACAAGAGCCTAAGTAAGTAGAATTACACTTTTCGAAAACACCAGTAGATGATCAAGTATTCTTCTTGCTACCACCGAGAGGACCAATTAACTAATATCGAAGACCAGAAGATTATAAGAACCCAAGCTCAAGCAGTGAAACAGCCAGCGGTAATTCTTCATTAGAACCAGCAAAATATATCTTACAAAATAATGTAAGCACGAGCCAACAATGTTTAACCTATCAACGAGATAACATTGTACATTTTATATCGCGAGACTGCAATGACCAAACTGCTATTTCAAAGCTATTAAGTGAAATTGGGGCTATAGACCTACGCAATATGAAAACTTTAAAACCGAAGGTCGGGCAAATCTTAACGACCAAATATAAAAACCATAATATTTTCTCTGTAGTCATAAAAGACAGATATAATGACTCTATTACCATAGAGGCTATAAAAGTCGGACTTATAAATTTAAAGAAGATACTGATTAAGAAAAATGTAGTAAGTTTCTGGATTACTAGACGAGAGGATTATACTGATGATCTTGGACCTGGATTACTAACAGAAATACTAATAAGAATTTTCGAAAAGAACCTTATAAAAGTAATCGTTTGTTATGGGAATATGATTCTCCCACCGCCAAATCATCGGACAGAAATAATTAAAACAGTACACGATAGCCTAGTGGGTAGCCATAAGAGTGTCAATCAGACATATCAGAAAATCCGAGCGTGATATTATTGCCAGGACTACGAAAAGATATATTAAATTATGTACGGAAATGTCCGAGTTGTCTTGAGAAGAAAATTGATCGTCACACACTGATCATGTAATGCAATCTGACCAAATACTTAATTGTAGTACCAATAAAGGATCTTAGAGCAACCACTATCGCTGATGCATTAGCTAGAAATTTAATATGCCAATTCGGTGCCTCTAGAGCGATATTGTCAGATCGCAAGACAAGCTTTCTTTCAGGGATTGTAGAATCACTATTACACTTGTTCAAAATTCATTATTTAACGACTTCCGAATGCAGACTCAGATTAATGACTCTCTCGAGAAAAGCCTGCACCCTTGATCGATTTCTTACGAATATATTCGGAGCGATTCGACGATTGGGACCGGTTAACCCCCTTTGCCGTTTTTACATATAATACAAGTATACATAATGGAACTGGTTACACCACCTTTGAGCTAGTTTATGGACGAATCGCTTGTTTCCTCATGAAAATCCCTAGGGAGCAAAAATTAGGGACTTATAACCAATACCTACGCGATCTAGTCTTACGCTTGACAGAGCTAAAGGCTAAAGATAGCGGTGGGTGAGAATCAAATTCGTAAAAAGGAAAAATCTAAAAATCAATATGACAAACACGCTAGACCCTTTAAAGGATAAGTTGGCGATTACGCCTGGTTATTGAACGAACCTCGGGTAGGAAAAGCCGATAGTTATTATAAAAAACCTCTAAAAATCGTTGAAATTTTGAATCATAAGAACGTTTTATTAGAATTACCCAATGGGAAAACAATACGGAAGCATATGAACAAACTTAAACTTCAGGCGTAACTAAATAAATACAATTATTCACTTATCTTATCTATTCTACATTCTTCGTCTGCACTATTTACTTTGTTCTATTCTTTCAGGTACTATTTCTTTTAATATACTTCTTTTCATATAATATATACCTAATCTTACTTTCCTTTCTCTCCGTATTCGCCCCATATGTTATGGACCCCCAAGCTTATTTTATAGAAAAGCTAGACAACAACCCAGGAATTTACTACGAAAGAATAGATCCAATGAGAATAAAGAGGACAGATTGGAAAGTATACATATACATCGGCCCCAATTTATTCCTGGCGAAGACCACTGCTATAATTGACCTACGCTCGCTATTACGAAATTGTACTGGGCATCTCAATGAGGAAACTTGCAGTAATATAATTGGCAAGGATCACATTGACCTGAAGACAATCGCTCTTGAACAAATACAAACGAAGATTAAAGGAGCTATTGGGAAAATGGGACATATTCAACCACCCGATGTCCAAGGACCAAAAAATATCAGGCCAAAAGGACTAGTACCTTTTGGAGGCATAGGAAGGCCGAGTCATAGTTTATTTAAATTAATGACCATTGACAAGACTGATAAAATAGAAGCCAACATAAATCAATTATATGCAGACCAAAAAAATATCATTAAACTTTTTAATGATAGGACCCATATAATCACTACTGGAATGGATAAACTTTATAAAATGATGGACATTTATGGGGACAGAATTTACAATCTAAACCTCCAACTGCGACAAAAATTCAACAAATTAGAAAATGATAATGCCCATCTGGAATACATGAGTTCAGTACAATCACTTGGAAGAATGCTAGAGGCAAAATTAGATCATTATATCAAAAGTTCGGAATAACTTCTTGAAATTATTCATGCGTTAAAAAAGGGCAAAATACATCCGGATCTTATAGACCCTAACATGTTGCACCAAATAGCGAATGATATAAAATTCATGGTAACGGACCTTGATTTCCCAATTCCGACCGAACACCTCAGAATCGAGGAAATTATTAAAATTTCCAAAATTGATGCAATCCAGCGAGAAAGGAAGACATACATTGTCATTCATTTACCTCTAGTTGACAGAAATTACTATAACTTATAACGTCTGCACTCAATATTGATACCACAATTACCAAGTTCAACTGAAAAATCAGCATATATTAGACACAGATTCCCGTACTTGGCATTAAGTTCGGATCAAAAACAGTATACACAAATGGACCACCACTCATTACAAAGTTGTGTGCGAAAGCACTATACTTTTATATGTCCGGTAGGAGGACCTGTCTTAGACGCTAATTTAAATAGAAAATGTGAATTAGGACTGCTATCAAAACCATCCAGTCATGAATTATACCATTGTGACATAGTACTAAGAATACAACGAATAACTAGTTGGAACTATATATCAACGGATGGGTCATGGATATTCTCACCTTACCGACAAGATATAGTTCGAATTGTCTGCCCAAATCAAGTGGACCAAAAAACCCAAATACTAGGGGTAGGAATACTAAGAATTGCCCGGGATGCATCGGATATACTAAGGATGCAACTTTGTTTACGGAAACGAACAAAGAATACAAATGTTTACCTATGTCAACCAAACTTGACCCTCAACCTAACAAATCTCTACCCGATGCTAACCTACTTATCTGAAACAGATATTAAATTAGAAGAATGGACTCCACAAACTGAAACCGGGACCAGCAAAGCAAAAACATTAAGCGATATTATGGAAAAGACAGAAATGATAAGAAATCATAAATAATCACAATATCGGACACAATCAGGACTAATTTATGGAGGATTCAATATTAATATCCTAATTAGAATAATTATCAGTATAATTTATAAATGCTGCATTGTACGCATAAAAGCGTTAAATAATACCATAATACACTAATCATCTCACATGTATACACCAAAGTCATCTCAACACGATTCACCGGATCCCCGACACAGATCAATTTCTCATAACTTCGGACTGATCACGAATAAGCAAACGCCTACCCGGATGTCCGAGGAACAATCTAAGAAACAAATTCAAACACAACCCTCAAAGAAACCGAAACCCTCCGCGACTATACCTAATCAGTTGATAAGATCTGAAAATTCTTTGGGTTTACAAATTCAGACAGCGCAGTCTGTATAAAAATTAATCAATAAATTATTAATCATTTGTTTCAGTATTCAATATCATCATGAGTGATGTAGCCGAGCATTTGATAACACAGCCACACAAAAAAAAAAGTGGCAAAACCCACAGACCAGACCATGCAGACTTTATGTTTTTGGGGTCGCTAAGTCCGAATCCGGGGTAAGTTTTGCCCCACCACGTCACAATCAAGGGCAAATGAAGGTCAAATTTGCAAAAATGGAGAAAATCAATTTTCTCCAGTCTATATATACGTTTTTGGGGTCGCTGAATTCAAATCTGGGGTGACTTTTGTCACACCACCTTGGTAGTGTAGTATTCATCAAAAACAAACAGAAAGGCATGCCATCTAATTTTTTCTGCTATACATTACGCGTTCCTCATCGAATGAACGGTGCAAAGGTTTTCTTTTACGTTTTTTTGCCGTTTTACAATCTCTTTTCAACATCCAACAGTAGTCAGCCAACATGCATGTATCCCATCTTCCTTGATAACGCTTTTCCATCACTTTCACATCTTGATGGAAACGTTCACCTTGTTCTTCACTATAATCACCACAGTTTTCAGGGAAACTATCCAAATGATTGTGTAGAAAATGTAATTTGTAATTCATGAGACAACCCATCACCCTAAAGCTCTCCACCATTTGAGATACAATTTCTTTGTAATTGGGGCTTCTACGATTACCCAAAAAGTTTGCGGTAACGTCCTTGAAGCTAAGCCATGCAGTTTGTTCGATGCTGGTCATGGAACTAATAAACTTATCATCAGCCATCATTTTTCTAATCTCTGGACCATCAAAGATACCTTCTTTTAATTTCGCATCCGATTTACTTGGAAATTTGCTTTCCAAGTACTTGAAGCTCTGAGCATCTTTATCTAAAGCCTTGACGAATTGTTTCATGATACCAAGTTTTATGTGCAATGGTGGAATGAGAACTTTTTCAGGGTCAACCAATGGGGTAGCTTTAACGTTGTGTTCTCCAACAGGTAGAGATTTTCTCTCAGGCCATTTATGATCAGTATAGTGCTTTGCTCGATCTCGACTATCCCATAAGCACAAGAAACATGGCGTCTTCGTAAAACCAGACTGCTGTCCTAACAATATTCCTGAAACTTTCAAATCACCACAAATACGCCATTGATCCTTGTCATATTTAATTTTTTGCAGTATAATTTTGAGATTACCGTATGTATCCTTCATTGTGGTGGAGTGCGCTATAGGAACTGAGGCATAATAGTTGCTATTGTGCAGTAATACAGCTTTCAAACTTCTGTTTGATGAATCTATGAACAATCTCCATTCTTCGTCTTTATACACATTAGGTTTAATTTCATTCATTAAACCTTTTACGTCTTTACAATATACTATTTTATCACCATCACGATTCATATCTTCAAAGTATGGTTCGAAAATTTTGCTTCTTTTTCTGTAAAAAGATACTCTAGTAGAACTTGCCAACTGATTCATATCTTTCAAACTAGGCTCTCTAACAAGGTCGTTCAGTTTACCTTGAGTTCATAACTTTACGCTTTTGTCTTTCTGGCCCGCTGGAAGGAAAATATCATCATCTTCATCATCATCATCAGTTTTTCCATCAATATCACTTTCATAGGATTCATCTTCCAAATCATCACCTACATCATTGGTAGCATTGCCATTATTGTCATCACTTATGTCGTCACAATTTTCGTCATTATGATCTCCATCATTCGTATCCGATTCAATGGATAACTTCTCAAGCACATAAAGCTCTTCATTGGTACTCGATTTTTCAACAGCTTTTTTTACAGAAGTGACTTTAGCGTAATTCACTTTTGTTTTTGATTTACTATTCAATCCTGAAACTTCAGTATTGCAGAAGTAGCAATCTTCGCTTCCATCTGGTTGATACCATTCCATTGGGCTAATAAATATGACATCATCACGTTTTTTTGTCTTTTCCCATTTACAAAGCATTTTACGACATCGTTCGCAGATGCTATCTGGAGCCACTCTTTTATAATATCATCCGTCTCTAATTGAAAACATGATTTGTGAATTTTTCTGAGGCGTTCATTAAAATCACGACGAAATTTTTTAGGAGTATATACTCCACAGACGAAACAAAAAAGATCACGATTTTTTTTGCAATTATGACGAGAAGTAGAAGGTAAATGTTCCATGATTGACAGTATAACCCCGCACGTTAGGGATCCTGGTCCGATCGCAGGTGAGTCCGCTGTCCTGGAGGTGATAACTCTTATACCTCTCCGGGGCTAAGTGTAAGAGCTTTCCGACTTTGACGAGGACAGTGTCAACTCGTCGTCAGACACACTACAGCTTCATCCTCACACCCTAACGCCCCCCTGCAAGGCAGTGCGCTTCCACTGGTATCGTTACCTCGACAAACTAATGAGCGGATCATCCCACACATCCCTATTTAGGGCAGTGTCACCGTCACAGTTTTTGTCGAGGCAGCAGGTTAAGGCAACTTTGAAGGAAAAATTCATATTTGAATTCTTCTCATTCATGTCACCATACATTTATACAATTAGCAAATACATGCTGGTTTTCTAAAAAGTTCTCTACTCATGATACAGAAAACTCTAATGCATTTAGGAAATTGTTGAACGTACGATTTCACAAATATGAAAGAAATAAATATGATTTTTAACTTTTTGGGGGGTAGCAGAAGCCCAAATTATGAAGTATCTGAAATTGTTGAGAACATAACGCCGAAGTAAGTGGCGGCAATGATGAGGATAGAAGTGATGACTCGGATGATGATTCAAGGTTGAATTCTACGAAAGTGATAACGATGGAGAAACTAAAGAAGACGATGATGACGATGACAATGTTTTCCTTCCGGCGGATCAAAAAAAAAATAACATAAAGTTATGAACTCAAGGTAAACTGAACGACCTTGTTAGAGAGCCTAGTTTGAAAGATATGAATCAGTTGGCAAGTTCTACTAGAGTATCTTTTTACAGAAAAAGAAGCAAAATTTTCGAACCATACTTTGAAGATATGAATCGTGATGGTGATAAAATAGTATATTGTAAAGACGTAAAAGGTTTAATGAATGAAATTAAACCTAATGTGTATAAAGACGAAGAATGGAGATTGTTCATAGATTCATCAAACAGAAGTTTGAAAGCTGTATTACTGCACAATAGCAACTATTATGCCTCAGTTCCTATAGCGCACTCCACCACAATGAAGGATACATACGGTAATCTCAAAATTATACTGCAAAAAATTAAATATGACAAGGATCAATGGCGTATTTGTGGTGATTTGAAAGTTTCAGGAATATTGTTAGGACAGCAGTCTGGTTTTACGAAGACGCCATGTTTCTTGTGCTTATGGGATAGTCGAGATCGAGCAAAGCACTATACTGATCATAAATGGCCTGAGAGAAAATCTCTACCTGTTGGAGAACACAACGTTAAAGCTACCCCATTGGTTGACCCTGAAAAAGTTCTCATTCCACCATTGCACATAAAACTTGGTATCATGAAACAATTCGTCAAGGCTTTAGATAAAGATGCTCAGAGCTTCAAGTACTTGGAAAGCAAATTTCCAAGTAAATCGGATGCGAAATTAAAAGAAGGTATCTTTGATGGTCCAGAGATTAGAAAAATGATGGCTGATGATAAGTTTATTAGTTCCATGACCAGCATCGAACAAACTGCATGGCTTAGCTTCAAGGACGTTACCGCAAACTTTTTGGGTAATCGTAGAAGCCCCAATTACAAAGAAATTGTATCTCAAATGGTGGAGAGCTTTAGGGTGATGGGTTGTCTCATGAATTACAAATTACATTTTCTACACAATCATTTGGATAGTTTCCCTGAAAACTGTGGTGATTATACACTGCCGTCCATATTTATTTGCCCACCCAGAGAAAAAATTACATAAAATTAAAAGTTTTGTTACTAAGGAAGTATTCACCCTATCGAAGCCTCCGGGAGCTCATTTTGTAGGTTCTGGCGAGTACTTTAAGATACATGTCCTCCCGAATCGATTAATAATTTTTTTCCATGTTTTATCAAGACATAAAGGTAAGTAAAAAATCAAAAATTTTTTGCCCACTTTTAAGTCCGAACATTTTTATGGGAAAAATTTCCACGATAAATCTAAAAGGAGTATTTCGAAGCTTGTTCGAAGAGCTTTCGAATGCGAGGTAGCAGGATGTTTTTTCATAATTAGCTTAAAAGTTACAGACGTTTGAAAGAAAAAAAAACACTTTTTTTCGAGAATTATTATTTTGGTACCATCTACTCGCATGGAAAAACTTTACTCGGAAAAACGTGTAATTTGTAGCGTAGAATCAACCTAAATTTTCTCAGATTTATTTCGTAAAATTTTTTTTCCTACATTTTGGAGTCGATTATTGTACGACTTTGTGGTATTCTGTAATAACTGGAATACTTTATTATAGATTGAAATGATCATTTTCTTAACAAGGAACAATAAAAAAATCAATAGTATAGAAAATATCAAATATTCAGTTTTTATTAGTCCATTATCGAAATAAATATAATAAATAAATAAATTATCAATCCATACGTTTTGATAGCTTTAGAAATTCATGTTTCTTGGTAGTAATAATAATAATAGTAATAATAATAATATATATACACTGCCGGCCAAAAGTTTGGAAACAGTGTTGAAAAAATATGTATTCATGAATTAATTAGGAAATTTATTGATTCACTTGTTTGAAACATAGTATAACAACAAAAAATGTATATTTTACAACAAGAAAAAATATATCTAGACAACAAGAAAAAGTGTATCTAGACATAAAAAGAAAAATACAAAAGTCTATAAAGAAAAGGTATTAATATATCAGATTTTTTTTTCATCAAAAAATCCACCCTTGCTTTTGATGACTGCTCTCACCAACCGTGGCATTCTTTCGATAAGTTTGTCCATAGTTTCCTGTTCCAGAGAAGCCCACGCCTCTCTTAGCTTCTCCCATAAGTCTCCAGCGGATGTTGGACAACATGTTCTTATTTTTCGATCGAGATCTTCCCACAGAAGTTCGATCGGGTTGAGGTCTGGCGATTGCGGCGGCCATGTCATATTTTCCAAGACACCATCAGCTTTTTTTTGCTCTAAATAACTGCGGCAGAGGATCGACGTATGTTTTGGGTCGTTGTCTTGCTGGAAGACAAAACCACGGCCGGGTCCTCTTAATCCAGAGGGAATCGCATGACGAACGAGAATATTTTTATATTGCTCTTTTCTCATTATTCCATCAATTTTCACTAAATCTCCGGTTCCATGGCCAGAAAAACATCCCCACACCATCACTGAGCCACCTCCATGCTTCACAGTAGGCACTATACACTGAGGTGTCATTTTTTCGGACGCACTTCTTCTCACATAAATTCTACGTCGAGAGCCAAATATTTCATACTTGGATTCGTCACTCCAGAGCACATTTTTCCATTGATCCATCGTCCAGTTTCGATGCCTTTTAGCCCATTGTAGTCTTTTCTTTTTATTCTCTTTACGTAGTAATGGTTTTTTCACTGCAACACATCCTTTGAGTCCGGCAGCGTTTAATCTTCTTTTTACAGTTGTTAGTGAAACCGGTTTTTCACGACTTCTGTTGATGTCTGCGCATATTTCGGGAGCTGTTAACCGTCTATTCCGTTTACTGGTAACCACTATATGCTTACCTTCGCGAGAAGTAGTTACTTTTGGACGTCCGGTTCGAGGACGATCGTGATGATTACCCGTGTCTTCAAATCTTTTGATCGTTGAATTCACACCTTTCAATGAAATTTTCAATTTTTTGGCAATTTCACGATATGAGATACCTTCATTATGTAATGCCAATACAGCTCCCCTTTTTTCAAGTGGAATTTCTTTACGTTTTCCCATGACTGAGCCGTATAATATAAATATGTAAGCCAAAACTTTTACAAATTCCTAAATAAAAAAAAATATTCGAGACAACTTAAAGACGCTTACAGTTTTGACTCAAATGAGGGAAATCAAATACAAGACTTATAAAAAAACAATACTGACAAACCAAAGTAATATGGATAAAAGTTTAAAGCCAAAAAAGGAAACAAAAGTAGAACATCACAATAAATTTCTCATCGATAATAAACTCTCATATCGTCAATATTATGAAAACAAACGGACTGGCAAAAATTCTAAGTTCATACTACTTTTATCTAAAACCTTAACCCTCAAGTTACCTGGAAAGGCTTGATTCTGTGTCATTATGAGCAAAAAATACTTTTTTCGAGGCAAAACTCCTGGAAAAATACATATTTCGAAATCCGAACGAAGTGTTTCCAAACTTTTGGCCGGCAGTGTATATGTATATATAAATATTAAGAGAAACATCTAAACAGTCAAGTCACTCCTAATAACATAACAGTATGAGAATCTCACAAAAAATTATCTATTTGAATTTGATTGAACTATAAAATTATAATACTGTAATTAAATGTTTTTTTCATCAAAATGCCAACCTTTGTTCTTGATAACTGCTTTGCAGATTCTTGGCATTCTCAGGATCAAATTTTCCAAGGTGGAAGCTGGAATCTTTTTCCATTCTTCTTGCAGGATCGTCCATAAATGTTCTCTAGACGTAGGGCAAATTTTCCGTACTGCTCGGTCGAGTTCTTCCCATAATAATTCAATAGGATTCAGATCAGGTGATTGAGGAGGCCATGTCATGACTTGTAGTATTTGCCGGTTCTGCAAGCTCTCCAAATAATTTTTACAAATGTTCGAGGTATGTTTCGGATCATTGTCCTGTTGGAAAATAAAATTGGGACCGAGCAGACGTCTTCCAGAAGGCACTACGTTCCTTTGAAGTATACTTTTGTATTTTTCTTTATTTAATATTCCTTCAATTCGGATGCAATCCCCTACTCTGGACCCTCCAAAACATCCCCAAACCATCACAGATCCTCCACCGTGTTTGACAGAAGGTACAATGCACTCCCGAGAATGACTCTCATTCTTGCGCCTCCTAACATAAACTTTTCTTTTTGAACCAAAAACTTCAAATTTCGATTCGTCACTCCACAATACTTTCCTCCAATCGTTCACAGTCCAATCCTTATGCTCTTTGGCCCATTTCAATCTCTTAGCCACATTTACTTTTCTTAAAAGTGGTTTTTTGACTGCTATTCTTCCATGAAGCCCTTTTTCTGCGAGCCTTCGTTTGACTGTAGTGACACTAATCGATTTACCAATACTTTTACTTACTTCTGATGATAATTCTACAGCTGCTAGGCGGCGATTTCGAGTACTCAAGTGAACTATATTATCATCTTGTTTCTTCGTCGTTTTCCTCGGTCTGCCTGCATTTTTTCTTGTGGTCACTGTGCCAAATTTTAAAAACTTTTTTACGTTATAATCAACCGTACGCCGTGATAACTTGAGCGTTTTAGCTATATCCCTATTGCTCTTTCCGATTTTGTGAAGAGCCACGATCTCACTACGGCTCTCTATTGATAAATTCGCAGTTTTTCCCATGCTGGCGACTAAAGAGATTGTATGAATGAACTGGCAGTTTATTAACTGAGTTTACCTAGAGTATCACGGTGTCATCGTATGTTTATAAACAAAGCTGAATTACGCTTGAAGTGAAGTGACCAATTCTTAGAGTCTATCTTATTTTTATGATTCCGAAAGAATTCAACGTTGTTGATTCATTGGATATGATTTTATATTACTTATACTTTGTAATTTAGAGATGATAAAAACCTTTTGTGATAATTTTCTTGCTGTATTTATGAAAATTCCTAGATTGCTTTCGGCTTCAAAGAATTGAAAAACCGTAGAAAATAAAAATAACGATTTTTTCATTCATGGAATACCACAAAGTCGTACAATAATCGACTCCAAAATGTAGGAAAAAAAATTTTACGAAATAAATCTGAGAAAATTTAGGTTGATTCTACGCTACAAATTACACGTTTTTTCCGAGTAAAGTTTTTCCATGCGAGTAGATGGTACCAAAATAATAATTCTCGAAAAAAAGTGTTTTTTTTTCTTTCAAACGTCTGTAACTTTTAAGCTAATTATGAAAAAACATCCTGCTACCTCGCATTCGAAAGCTCTTCGAACAAGCTTCGAAATACTCCTTTTAGATTTATCGTGGAAATTTTTCCCATAAAAATGTTCGGACTTAAAAGTGGGCAAAAAATTTTTGATTTTTTACTTACCTTTATGTCTTGATAAAACATGGAAAAAAATTATTAATCGATTCGGGAGGACATGTATCTTAAAGTACTCGCCAGAACCTACAAAATGAGCTCCCGGAGGCTTCGATAGGGTGAATACTTCCTTAGTAACAAAACTTTTAATTTTATGTAATTTTTTCTCTGGGTGGGCAAATAAATATGGACGGCAGTGTAGTGAAGAACAAGGTGAACGTTTCCATCAAGATGTGAAAGTGATGGAAAAGCGTTATCAAGGAAGATGGGATACATGCATGTTGGCTGACTACTGTTGGATGTTGAAAAGAGATTGTAAAACGGCAAAAAAACGTAAAAGAAAACCTTTGCACCGTTCATTCGATGAGGAACGCGTAATGTATAGCAGAAAAAATTAAATGGCATGCCTTTCTGTTTGTTTTTGATGAATACTACACTACCAAGGTGGTGTGACAAAAGTAACCCCAGATTTGAATTCAGCGACCCCAAAAACGTATATATAGACTGGAGAAAATTGATTTTCTCCATTTTTGCAAATTTGACCTTCATTTGCCCTTGACTGTGACGTGGTGGGGCAAAACTTACCCCGGATTCGGACTCAGCGACCCCAAAAACATAAAGTCTGCATGGTCTGGTCTGTGGGTTTTGCCACTTTTTTTTTTGTGTGGCTGTGTAATAGATTCGACTTGCAACAATATACGATATTTAAAACATAAGTCGCTAAGCGAACTTTTGACACGATTAGAGAATATCGGACACATAGAAGAGTTCCATTCACTACAAAATCTCACGAATAACAGTACAAGAATTATTCTCTGTAAATTTACTTGTGTTTAAATATGTAACTGAAGAAACAAAGATAAAAAATTGGAACATGAATACGATAAACCATACCTGTATTGAAAAACCAAAACCATTACGAATAAACAATTCAAGACCCACGGAGAAAACCCAATTATTTTGTCCACTTCCCTGGACAATCGAAGAAAATTATAGGAAAATATCTTCTTTCCAACATTTCGTAGAATTCGGACCTTTATTGTATCATAAAGTGGTGCGAGATAATAAAGGAACCCTTGCTATAGGATATGCTCAGTATTACAAAGCTGCTGATGCAGCAACAGCCTTAAAGGAACGCGATCCTACCTACGGTGCTAGATATGCTGAGATATGGAAAAGAAGATGGGACCAAAGTAATGAAACAAGACACCACTAGCTTTGCGACGAATGGATAGATGCATCAATCTACGAAGATCATGATACTACCTGCAGGCGGCAGCACCAAAATAAACTCGCTTTGCTCGGGCGTAATCGACACGCGAGACAAGAATCTGTTTTCCCGCACTTGTATAGTAATGTACTATTCTTCATCTATGCACAGGGATGATCGGGCAAGGGTAAGATGAATTGACGTAACCCAATAACTTGCTGGTTATATCTTGCCCCCCCCCCCCCAACCCAATAACTGGACGGTAATATCTTGCTGCAGCACGATATCAGCCTTGACCGTCAAAATTACCCAGGGAGGATTCGTTACCCAAACCACGTGAGAATCCAAATCATTGAACAAAGAGAGAGACGTCGATCACGAATACGCCCCGAGAGATAACAGAATGTCAACAATTAGGAAGTTTACATGGCGTATAAGCTAAAAAATGGAAAATAAGCTTTCGTTAATTAAATGAAATAAAATTGTACGTAATCTTCAATAAATCTTAAATAAATCCTTAAATAAAGCCTTGAAAAATGGATAAAAAATGGAAAATAAGCTTTCATTATTATTAACAAGTTTGCCTAACTTGGCTGGCTACCAAGTCAACTACTCAAAACACCACATTTTTTTATTTCGAATTTGGAAAGAAAGTTAAACTGGTCACTCCCACATTGTCTTAATCCATTAAGGTCCTTGCCAAACCTGGGCAAGATAGCGCCAAACTAACTATACCAATCGCAGGTAAATCGAAAAAATATACCCGTGTTTTTTCTTTTGCGAATTACAATTATTTGTCAAAAGTTATTTAAACAAATTATCGAAAAGTAATCATTTGAAGTCTGACAAAAAAACGTTACATACGTTTCTTTCATATTTTTTCCTGTAGAATCAATTTTTGAAAATATTTTTGTAGGAAAGCAAATTATTTTTATTCTCTTTTCTGGTGTGATTCCGGACAAGCCTAAGAGTTTCAACTAAATCGGAAAATAACACTTCTTTAGTATTATTTATGAAAGAGGTGACTGGTGAACAGTCCTTCTCAGAATAGTTCATGTGGAAATTTCTTAGTGTCTAGCGACTCAAAGGAGCAAATACGCCAGATTATTCGAGAAACGAAATTGTTGACATTCTGTTATCGCTCGGGGCATGTCAAGGCCGATATCGTGGTGCAGCAAGATATTACCGTCAAAAATACCCAATCTAATTGAAGGAAGAGAGAGACCTCGACCACGAATACACAGAAATCGTCGTCGCATTATGAGACAGAACAATGATGATTCACGAATTCTCGTTGTTTTGGCAATGGTTAATTTGGATCACCATATCTCTTTACGTGAAATTCAGAGACGTACTGGAATCCCAAGAACAATAGCAGGTAGAATTTTGCGGCTTCATAAATTTCATTCGTATCACATAACTTTGACTCAAGCTTTGATGCCAGATGATCGCCGCAGACTCGAATTCTGTAATTGGGCACAAGCAAGGATCCGCGAAGATCCTGAATTTTTCAGATACGTAATGTTTTCGGACGAAGCTACAGTTCATAGTAATGGGCAACTCAATCGCCATAATAATCATTATTGGTCTATCCAAAACCCTCATGTACGTCATGTTGATAACACAGTCCTACAAAAATACCTTAATTTTTTGCAAAAGCAAACCATACATGTTTTCCCAAAGAATTTTTGGCGCTGAAACCAAATCCGGCCTCAGAATTGCTCCAGTACGTCAGGATTTTGAGATATCTTAATCTAAAAGTGTGAAAATAGCGATTTTTACCTATATTTGAGGTTATGTAGCACCACGATATTATCTACACGTAAAAAACTACAAACGACATATTAAAGAAGCAGTCTAGTCCTTTTAAAAGCCGTTGAGTTTGCTCAGTTTACTTATTTTTTCTTTGAGATATTAAATTTCAAAGTTTTTCATTTCATGAATATTGTACCTTTCAGAACATATTGCTTTGAACGTTTCGACGTCGAATTTTGTGTCAAGCGTCTTCAATCAATTACTGTTCTACAACAAAATTAAGATATATACCATGGACAGGCTAACCCAACTTCAACCTACATTACGTCATCCCCACGAACCCTTACAACCCTTATAAACCACCCCTACCTGAGGAGGGGTATATCAGAGACAATGTCAATGAGATATTCATTTTTTTACAGAAAAGCAGTTGATTAAACTCGCTCTACCAAGGGTTAGGTGGGTTAGTTTGCTTGGGGGTTGGTGGAGGTTTCTAAGGGTTGTAGCGTTTTCTGAGAATAGAGTACATCAAGACAACAGGTAAGCTTATCTAGTTGAGATTTTACTTTCCTCATAGAAAAGCAATTGATTAAACTCGTTCCAACCAGCGTTAAGTAGGTTAGCCTGCTTGGGGGTTGGTAGGGCGGTTTATGAGGGTTGTAAGGGTATCTGGAGATAGAGTACGTCAAGGAGAAAACAGATAAGCCTATCTGTGGTTGAGACCTTAGGTTCCTCATAGAAAAGCAGTCGATTAAACTCGCTCTACCCAGATTTATCGTAGGTAGGTTAGCCTGTTTGAGGGTTGTAAGGATTTGTGGGAATCATATAATTTAGGTTGTAACGGCGCCGGTGGATTTGACCTGCACCGTGCGTCCCTTATCTCTCCCCACCATCGGCAGAGACTCATGGCACACCTATAGCACATAATTCACGTGCCTGATGCCTGCTCTTATGTTTTCAGCATCGTCGCCGCAACGAGCAAGAAGAAGAAAGATGGAGAGAGAGAGGCAGTAGCATTGGTCGACAAGGGCGCATAGTAACAAGCGCTCTTGTAAGAGAGAAAGAGAGAGAGAGTGAAAGAAAGAGAGAGATAAGAGAGAAAGAAAGAATCTGATTAGTGCAGGCAGGCGCGTGACACTGGTCGCACTTGACGGTGCCGCGTGCCGCCGATTAGGCAAGAGAGTGGGGAGAGCGTGAGAAGCAGTCTCTCACGCACTCGGAAGTATGCTCGCGTCAGTCAGGGCAGTAGAAAGTGACCATTAGCAGAGAGAGGTGCACGGACCCCCTGCAGTCAACCGCAAAGAAAGATACGAGGAAATCGAGACGGCATCAGCATCGGCCCGAATCTCGCCTATCTTCGTCGAGTCTTCTGACCACGGAGAGATTTGCCTGCAGCTAGACGCTAATACCATCTTCGGCGAGGCCCTGTATCGAAGATCTTCAATCGTCAGGTCATTTCTCTTAATCTCT
This sequence comes from Phymastichus coffea, assembly GCF_024137745.1. Taxonomy (NCBI): domain Eukaryota; kingdom Metazoa; phylum Arthropoda; class Insecta; order Hymenoptera; family Eulophidae; genus Phymastichus; species Phymastichus coffea. The sequence continues at coordinate 5,241,578 of NW_026706826.1, read as the reverse complement.
TTCTCTCTCTTTAATTCTCACTCTAAGGCTACTCACGGCTTGTGCGCTGCGCCAGGCTCTCACGGGCCGGCGCGGCTGGTTTGGTTATTAGCCTAAGTTAAATTATATCGAGTCGGTATCGAGGTGGCAAGGCGCTAACGTGCCGGCCATCTCCTTTCAGCGATCGTAGATTGTAGTGTAGATAATAAGACGCGTGTTTAATTGTCCGAACTGTATGCTCAGGGTAGCATGATGTAATAAAGGATTTATTAAGATAAAGGGAATGATTATTGCGTCCACCTTTCTCTTTACCTTGTCAGGAGCGATATACCGCCTCCCTTGCCCTCCCCCTTTTAAATAATTGGTAATAGCAATAGGTGCATCGGCGTTGCAAGCCGACTCTATTACAAGGTTAAAGGTAGGTTAGCCTGTCTATGGTATATATCTTAATTTTCTTGAAGTCGTTTGACATAAAATTCGACGTCGAAACTTTCAAAGCTCTCATATGTTCTGAGAGGTACAATATTTATGAAATCGAAAAACTTTAAAATACAATATCTCAAAGAAACAATAAGCTATTTGAACAAACTCAACGGCATTTGAAAAGACTAGGCTGCTACTTTAAGATGTCGTTTATAGTTTTTTGTGTATAGAGAATGTCGTAGTGCTACATAACCTCAAATATAGGCAAAAATCGCTATTTTTGCACTTTTAGGTTAGGATATCTCAAAATCCTGACGTGTTGGAGAAATTCTGAGGCCGGATTCGGTTTCAGCGCCAAAAATTCTTCGGGGAACCATGTATGGTTTGCTTGTGCCAAAATCTTGTCAGACTGTGTAATCAGCATAAATGGAGCCTCGTAGCTCTAAATATCTTAATTTCCTGCAGAATGAATTACAAGAATTATTGGAAGATGTAGACTTGGAAACAAGACGACGATTATGGCTTCAACAGGACGATACACGGTGTCATCGCTCACTAATAGTTCGTCACTTCTTGAACCAACGATACCGAAAAAGATGGATAGGCATTGGTAATGACATTACTAAGTGGTGTCCAAGATCACCGGATCTAACAAGTCCAGATTTCTTTTTATGGGGCTATTTATTAAGTGTTATTTATGCACAGCAACCAACAACACGACAAGATATGATGCAACGCATCATACAAACTTGTAGAGCTATTCTGCGTCACGTTTTGTTGTCCACAGTTGAAAAATTCAAACATAGAATTCAACACTACATAAATTTGAACGGCGGTATTTTTGAACATTTTATGAGATAAATGTTTCTGTTACAACTTTGACCATAACTCTATCTGTAGTCATCGTCTTGTCTTCATTGGCTGGGCATTCCCACCTTGCCTTAATTGGCTGAGTAATCAATACCTCGCCTTCTTTGGCTGGGCATTCCCACATTGCTTTAATTGGTTGGATAATCAAGACCTCGCCTTCATTGGCTGGGCATTCCCACGTTGCCTTAATTGGCTGGGTAATCAATACCTCGCCTTCATTGGCTGGGCATTAACACATTGCTTTAATTGGTTGTATAATCAATACCTAGCCTTCGTTGGCTGGGCATTCCCACCTTGCCTTAATTTGCTGGGTAATTAATCCCTCGTCTTCATTGGCTGGGTAGCCAACGTCTTGTCTTGATCGACTCAACATTCTTACGTTGCCTAGATAGACTGGACACTCCTTTTTTGCATACATTGGTTAAATTGGTTCACGTTACTAAATGTGGCACGAACATACGTAATGATTAAATCAAAAACGACCGTGATAATCGAACTATTATTTATCTTGGGTATTGGGTTATTATTATTATTATTATTAATAACATCACCATTGCCCCGGTGGGAAGGGAGGGGGGTTGACCGCACTCCACACATAATATTTTACCTGAACGTAGAATTTCCCGCTCTTTCCGAATCCATGATAAAAAATGAGGGTTCTTATTAAAAAAATCACTTGGTTATTTAGTTATTGGGGTTATTGGTGTTGGTTTATTGGGTTATTGGGTTATTTGAGTTTTTCGGTTATTAAAATTAATCTTACCCTTGCGCGATCATTCCTGTGTATAGATGAAGAAAATAATAAATTTTATCCCTACATGACCTTACGTGGTACGGGGGGTCAACCGTACCCCACACGTAATACCTTATGTGAGCATAGAATTTCTCGCTCTTTCCGAATCCGGGATGAAAATTATATGTTCCACCTCAAAAAATGACTTTGACCTTCAAATAACCATGAAAATAAATCTCAAGGTCAAATCCGATTTCTGGGAAAGGTGTCCCTCATTGTCCGAAACAACTTTTGTCTGAACAATTTTGTTGTAGAATGCCAACCGAATAAAGTTTCGGGGTGGTTCCTTTAAAAAGGGTCACCCTGCAGAAAAAATACTTGCCTACTCAAAACAGCAATCAAGAACTCATATAATGCCTTCCGAGTTAAAATTTCCCGGTAGAGTGAACATTCTGGTATAAGTATAACAAAAAAATATAAAAATATTTAAATTATTTCTAAGAGCATAATTTTCCATAATTTCATTTACATTTTCTAGAAACTGGCAAGCTACAATTGTTTCTTTTTTTTCACGATTAAATTCAAAAAAAAATGTTATACCTAATATACGAGGTCTGTCAGGAAAGTATCGGACCTACCTTTATATTTTCGTGCTAGCGTTATTCGTTATCATCTGGTGGGTGGCATCCTACAAAGTAATCCCCACTTGATTGAATAACGCGGTTCCATCGATGTTTCCACTTTTGAAACAGTCCTGGAACTCACTTTTAGGGATATCCTTAAGTACACTCGTCGCATTGTTTTCAACCATTATTTTGTCATCGAATCGATGTCCTTTGAGTGGTTTTATTAGTTTTGGAAACAGCCAAAAGTCACAAGGGGTTATGTCGGGACTGTATGGAAGTTGTCGAAGCAATGCGATATTGTGTTTGTTCAAAAACTGCTGCACAAGATTGGATGAATGCGCTGACGCATTACCGTGATGGAGAAGCCAGTCATCACTTTCCCAAAAGTGCGGCCGTTTCCTTTTTACTGCATCACGCAAAAGTTGTAAAATTTGAACGTAGTATTCTTTATTGATTGCCTGACCTGCTGGTGCATATTCGTGATGTATAACACCTTCACAATCGAAAAAAACAATCAACATTGACTTATCATTGCTCCGACTTTGACGTTCTTTTTTTGGTCTTGGCGATTCAGAATGCTTCCACTGTGAAGATTGTTGTTTTGTTTCAGGATCATAACCATAAACCCATGATTCATCACCTGTAATAACTTTTCTAAGCACGTTATCATCATTATTGACCATTTCCAGATTGTCCAGAGCGATTTCTAAGCGAATGTTCTTCTGCTCTGCTGTGAGAAATTTTAAGATGAATTTCGTACACACGCGTTTCATTCCTAAATTTTCGGTTAAAATTTCTGAAATGATAGTTTTTGGTATCCCAAGGTCTTCTTCTAGTTCTCGCACAGTCATACGACGATCTTGTTCGATTGCAAGTCGCACCCGCTCAATATTATCTGCGGTTTTTGTCGTCGAAGGTCGGCCGGAACGAGAATCACTATCGACAGAAGTGCGACCATCCTTGAGCCGTTTATACCACTCTTTTATTCGTGTTTTTCTCATACACTCGCTTCCGAAGGTCTTTTGCATCATTTCAATAGTTTCCGAACTCGTTTTTCCGAGTTGAAAGCAAAATTTGATGCAAATGCGTTGATCTTGTTTTTCAGTCATTTTTGACAATATCAAAATCCGACGAACGCGAAAAAGGCACTGTAAACAAAGACATGCTGCGCATGAACTATACGTCCGGCAGGTATCAGTAAGTAACCAATAGATTCATGAGGCTATACTGTTGACGTTTCTGTCCGGTAGAGGTCGCTCGAACACTATGGCGCGAAGATATAAACGTAGGCCCGATACTTTCCGGACAGACCTCGAATGAGTGATTGTTCAGGAAAAAGCAATTTTGAGTCTTGACTTTATAATGTTCTTTCTTTTCCATTTATATCATCATATATAATACTAATTCAAAGGAAATATTTTTCTCAACATAGGTGAACAATTATAAGTTATAAGAAAAAACATCTTAACATACTATTTAAACAATATATACGAGGGTGGTTCGATAAGTACTTAGCCTACAAAAGAAAAACGAAAATTTTGGAAAAGTGGCGTTTTATTTTTCAACATAGTCTCCTTTTAGTTCGATATACTTGGCCCAGCGATGCTCCAACTTCTTTAATCCGTCTGAAAAATACGTTTACTCGAGGTCTGAAAAGTAGGCTTCCGTGGCAGCGAATACCTCCTCATTCGACTCAAATTTCTGCCCGGCGAGTGACTTTTTCAAGTTTGGAAACAAAAAGAAGTCGCACGGGGCTAAATCTGGAGAATACGGTGGATGGGGCAGCAGTTCGTAGCCTAATTCGACCAATTTGGCCATGGCGACGGCGGAGGTGTGAGCCCGTGCGTTGTCATGGTGGAAGAGCACTTTTTTCTTCGCCAAATGGGGCCATTTCTTTTGCAATTCGACGTCGAATCGGCCCAATAATTCGGCATAGTACAGTCCTGTGACCGTTTTGCCCCTCTCCAGGTAGTCGATGTAGATCACACCTTGTGAATCCCAGAAAACGGTGGACATCACCTTTCCGGCCGATGGGGCAGTCTTCGCCTTCTTCGGAACACTTTCACCGGGTAAAGTCCACTGTTTCGACTGTTCCTTAGTCTCTGATGTATATCAGTGGATCCATATTTCGTCGACTCTCACGAAACGACGCAGAAACTCCTTCGGATTGCGCTTAAACAGCGTCAGACATTGCTCTGAAGTTGTCTCACGGTTGCGCTTGTTGTCCGGAGTGAGCAAACGCGGCACCCATCGCGCCGACAACTTACTCATGTCCAAAATTTCATGCAGGACATGATCCACGCGGTCTTTTGAGATGCCTACGATCTTAGCTATCTCGTGCACCTTCAATCGTCGATCTGCCAATACGAGATCGTGAATTTTTGTCACGTTATCCTCCGTAGCAGCCGTTTTCGAAGCACCTGGACGTGGCTCTTCAAAAATCGACGTGCGACCACGTTGAAACTCGTTAAACCAATTTTTGACGGTCGGCATCGAAGGAGAAGAGTCACCGTACAGAGCATCCAAACGCTTTTTGATTTCGCTGCGCGATTTCCCTTCCAAAAACAAGAATCGAATCACCGACCGATACTCCCCTTTGCCATTTTTCAAAAATTAACGGAGACACTTGCTTTCACACGCTCTCAAAAATAAACTACAACTCCGATCCGGCTAAAATCTTGATAGTAACCATCGAGAAGGTTGTACTACGTGATAAAAAATTTCTTTTGCGAGAGTGGCGCCATCGGGCGGTGAGGCTAAGTACTTATCGGACCACCCTCGTAAAAAATGTAAATTCTGTGCTGTTCTTAGTACACATTTCACTAATGCTAATAATTATTTCCCATTAATAAAGAATAAAAATCGTTATTCTCGATTTATAGATATATTGTCACAGTGTGTGTAGATGATAAAATTGTTATTATCCTCCTTCATCAGTGTTATACACTGCCGGACACCTACTTTGAAACCCCCGCCGCAAAATTAGTAAAAACTTTAAAGTTCAATTTTTTTGGTAAAAATTAACGTACATAGTCATCCAGGGGCGCGTATTCAACATCTTTTAAATGGTATGACTCATGGATACTATCGCTTGTTTTTCAATTTTTTGTAAGCAATAATTCAACATTGTAAATTCAAAAAATTTTTTACTAAATTTGAAACTTTGCAAAATCTGGAAAAAAGTCTTACAAAAATTTGAGTTAGAACATTTTTTAGCTTTTATCAAGCTCTATCTGAATCACTGGTCAAGAAATTATTTTCCTCAAAACCGACGCTTGCATGGGCATTTCTTCCAGGAAGTGTCAGTTTTTTTAAACATTATTTATTTTCGTAAATTCTAAAAACTCAAAACAATGTTGGGAGAAAAAATGTGTTTTTTTGCAAGTGGAATACTGCACTATTTTTCTTTTAATTTTTTCGAAAAATAATTTCTGTCGATTTAAAAAAAAATTTTTTCACAACTGGTACGTCAAAGAGATAAAAAACTACATCAAATTTTTGTTCACTCATTCAATGTTATTCTATAATAAATGTCATAATATTTGCAAAAAAAAGAGGAAAATTTTTCTAATACCTAAAAAAATCTTAATTTTGTTTGCAAAATTCATGATATTTATTACGGAATAATATTGAATGAGTGAAAAATAATTTGATGTAGTTTTTCATCTCTTTGGCGTACCAGTTGAGAAAAAAACTTTTTTTAAACCGACACAAATTATTTTTCGAAAAAATTAAAACAAAAATAGTGCAGTATTCCACTTGCAAAGACAAACATTTTTTCTCTTAACATTTTTTTGAGTTTTGAGAATTTACAGAAATAATGTTTAAAAAAACTGTCACTTCCCGGAAAAAATGCCCGTGCGCGCGTCGGTTTTGACGAAAATAATTTTTTTACCATTGATTTACATAGTACCTGATAAAAGCTAAAAAATTATAAACCGAATTATAATTTATAATTGTGAATCCTATTCGCGTGCGTTAGTCTTTCGGCCCATAAGACTAGTTTTTTATTAATTAAACTTTGTTAATTTTATTCGCCGTTTACGTCATTTCGTTTCCTATTAGTTTAACATATCTATAAAGGCTTAAGTCTTAATCCGATTTCGTTGAGGGGATTAGGTGGATTAGGCATTATCTCATTCATACTGAAGATAGATCGAGTGTTACAAGTCAAGTGACTTAAGGTGAGTTCAACTCGGTTAGAAAGAAGACACTGAAACGAAATCATCAAACGTAAAGGCGAATACACGTATAACTATACGTGCTTAAGGGGTAATATCCAGCAAATTTTTTTTTTTTTTCCATTTTATTTTATTGGCTTAAATCATGCTAAACCTAACCTAGAATCAAAATCTACAACGCCTAAGTACTGATCTAAACTCAAAATTCGTTTAAATCAATTTTTACCGAACAACTTTTATGCTCCAAAATCACATTTTTCGCTTATTTTAGCGTGTTTTGAATTTGAAGTATAGAGGTCGCTGCATCAAATTTCGACCGTTACAACGTCTGTACAGCACGTGTTTACTCACAATTTCCCTTTGTTTAGTAGATCAGCCGTTCTCGTTGTGTACGTTCTTAGTTTGAGTTTTGCTATACTTTTTAACTGTGAATTATATTCAAAAGTTCTTAATTATGAGTGACAAGGTGTAAAGTGGCCAAAAAGGCAGTAAAATAAGAAGTACCAGAACAACCCGGAGTAAAATTAGTAACCGACACCCGCCTAACCGCCATGCGTTCGAAGACGATTCGGAGTACGTTAGTACCTCGGCGAAAAAATTAAAAACTTCTGATTTAAACCGTGATCGCGATGTTGATAGGGATTTCGGCTACTGTTTCATACATTTTTTCGCTGTATTTACTGCTCTTTCTGAATTATTAGTGTGTAAAAAATGTAATAGTGATGTGCGGTTTTCACAGTCGAGCATGCGTGGACTAGGCTTCAAGATTGTTGTGTCTTGTTCGAACTGTGGTGATGCCGATATTTTTAACTGTCCTCTAATACATGATCGTGCTTATGAGATCAATTGCCGTATTATTTTTGCTATGCGCGTCATTGGCATAGGCATCAACGGTATAAAAAAGTTTTGTGCGATGATGGATCTCGCAAAGCCTGTTTTTCAAACAACTTACAGTATGATCATTTCCAATATCGCCACTGCTTTTTCATCTGTTAAAATTGTTTCTATGAAAAAATCAGCTATTGAAGAGAAAGAACGTTCTATTGAACGAGGTGAAGAAGGCGGTCTTACGGTGTCAGGCGGTGGATCTTGGCGGAAGAGGGGGTTTTCATCATTGTTTGGATTAGTTACTTTGATTGGTTGGCACACTGGCAAGATATTAGATGTGTGTGTAAAATCAAAGTACTGTAAAGTGTGTGAATATTGACAAACAAAAGAAGGTACTGCTGAGTACGAGGAGGTGTACCTTTCGCACAAAGAGAGTTGTGATGCCAATCATGAAGGTAGTGCCGGGAAAATGGAAGTCGACGGCGTCATAGAAATGTTCAAACGGTCCGAAGAAATACATAATATCAAATACTTGAAATACATCGGCGATGGAGATTCAAAAACGTACAAAGCTATAATCGATTCAAAACCATATGAAGATGTCATCGTTGAGAAAAAAGAATGCGTCGGCCACGTGCAAAAGCGCATGGGAATGCGGCTGCACAATTTGAAAAAAAAAACGAAAGGTCTTGGCCGGAAATTGACCGGAAAATTAATAGATGAACTTACAATTTACTACGGACTTTCAATTAGGAGAAACTCCGATTCAGTCGAAAAAATGCGGATTGGAATTTGGTCGACGTTATATCATAAAATGTCGACGGACGAGAATCCACAGCACGAGAAGTGTCCCGTCGGAGTAGACACTTGGTGTTCTTGGCAGCGCAGTAAAGCGCTTGGTACTCTTGCAACATACAAGCACAAGAGTCCAATGCATGAGGATGTTTTCAAGGCGATACAACCCATTTATAAAGAACTCAGCTCTGACAACCTTCTGTAACGCTGCTTGGGTGCGTATTCACAAAATAGTAACGAGTCCTTCAATGCTGTAGTGTGGTCAATTGCTCCAAAAACGATATCTAGCGGTAAGACTATAGTTGATATTGCGACTGATGTAGCCGTTATAACCTTCAACGATGGCTTGTCGGGTCTGTTTGCCGTTTACGATGCTCTTGGGTTAACCGTTGGACCGAACATGTACGAGTTTTGCGTGAGATCGGACGCTAATCGCGTCAAAGTCACTGAGCATCGTATGTCCGATATCGCGAAAGAGGCTAGGCGCAGCCTTACATCAGACAAAAAAAAGGAAGAAGAGGAAAATAAGGTTCGGGAAGGACAACTTTACGGCGCAGGGATAGCTGACTGAAGGTAAAAAAATTATTAAGGACTATATTATTGCGATTCTTAAGATTTATAGCATTTTGAAACTTTAAACGCGTTTTTCTCAAAACCATTTTTTCAAAATCGGCGAGCAGTAGAACTGTAAAAGTTTATATCCAATTGACTTGAAATTTCAACTGTAGCTTCTTAATTAGATTATCTAGTAAAGTACACACGATTTTAGCGATTGATTAACAACAAAAAAAGTTATAAACAATTAAAGTCGATTTTTTTGTCGAAAAAAAAATATTTATTTTCAAACCGTCGCCATTTTGCGAAAAAAAATTCTAAAAATATAATCATGTGTACTTCACTAGCGACACTCATGTAGATAATGAAAAAATTTTTTTTTTTATTATAGGTGGAGTTGGGCACGACTTCTACTGCTCGCCGCGGAAGAACTTTTTAAAAAAGCGGTTCACGGCAATCGCTGCAGAGCCGCCATTTTGTAAAAAAAATAATAAAAAATTTTTTTCTATTCTCCAAGAGTTACTTAATCCAATGATATATTATTTATATACCTTACATCTCAAATGTCCTTTAAAAAATATCAAGAAAAAAGCCTTATTTTTTTTAGCATTTGGTGGATATTACCCCTTAACGGAGCGGCGGTTAGCTCTGCATCGTGGGAGTTTGTTCGTTAATAAATTTCTCATTTTTGCTAGATAACCATACCGTTACAAGTTATAATATCTATTGAATTTTGACAGTTTCTATCGTCATTGAAGGTATTATAAATATATGTGTGTTATGTAAATATTGTATGTGAAGTATTTATAACCGATAGAAACGCAGCTACTGTATCAGATAGGTAATACTGAGAGTTAGGTGTTTATTAGTTACACGTGTATGCATTGACTGTAAATGCCGTGAGTAAATTATCTCTACTTAAAATTTTTTGTTTTCAAAATTTAACTTGTTAAAATATAAGAATATATATCATCTTTCCTAAAATAAGTCGATTATATAAAAAATATAGTTTCAATGACAAATTGTTCAAACGGTCAGTATTGTAAAATGCGTGAAAAGTAATCTTTGTGGTATAATTTTATTATATTTGTAAAATCGAATGAATTACTAATTCTAACAATAAAATGTTTGTTTAATATAAATCAATTATCTATATATTTTTTATTGAAAACTTATGAAATTTTATTTGTATAACTAAATTTATCGATATTAATCTTTCGATCGTAAGCCAATGAATAAGCAAGATTTCAATACACCAATTGCGAAGACTAAAAAAAATTGAAAAGAGAAGATAATATTAACTCAAAAGTTATAAAAAAAAAGTCGTCGTAAAACTAAAAGTAAATTATAATTTATTGGTTATATTATTTATGGTTATTTATATCAAAACATATATATGCGTAATATTGAAATATAATAATTATTTATATTATTATAAGTTATGATAGTTAATCTTAGAATTTCATTATGGTATTGTGAAATAAAAATATTGTTTATATTCTTGAGTATTATTCATTTCATTTGAAAAGTTGACTTATTATACGAGGTCTGTTCAAAAAGTATCGCGAATTTAGTATGTTCTCAAAACTTATTTATTCATTCATGAATATCTATTTTATCTCCTTCAAAGTAATTCCCCTCGGATATAATGCACATATGCCAACGTTTTTTCCAACCCCCGAAGCACTTAAAAAAATCATTTTTTGTGATCTTGTTCAGCTCCTCCTTCAATTCCATCTTTATCTCTTCAATCGTCACGTAGCGTCATCCTTTCATGGGTCTCTTCAGTTTTGGGAACAGGAAAAAGTCACAGGGGGCTAGGTCTGGGGAATACGGTGGCTGCGGCACCATTACTGTGTTGTTTTTGGCCAAATATTCGCACACAAGTAACGATGTGTGAGCAGGGGCATTATCATGGTGCAAAAACCAGTTTTTGTTCTTCCACAAATCCGGGTGTTTCTGGCGGATTGCTTCGCGCAAATTGCGCATAACTTACAGGTAATATTCCTTATTGACCGTACTACCCTATGGTAAGAACTCATAATACACCACGCCCCTGTAATCGAAGAAAACGGTGAGCAAAACCGTCACGTTCGACCGAACTTGGTGCGCTTTTTTCGGTCTTGGTTCATGCGGCAGCTTCCATTGGGATGATTGAGCTTTGGCTTCCACGTCATAACCATAAACCTATGATTCATCACCCGTTATAATCCTCTGGAGCACATTCGAATCGTCACGAATCGAGTTCAACATCTCCTGAGCAATGTTAACGCGATGTTGGTTTTGGTCGAAATTGACCAGTTTAGGCACGAATTTTGCGGCGACCCGACTCTTGTCCAAATCATTAGTTAAAATCGAATGTCATGAGTCAATCGATATATTTAGATACTCAGAAATTGCTCTAACGGTGATTTGACGATTGGCCAATATTATTTTCTTTACTTTATCAATGTTATCGCCTGTTGATGACGTGCTCGGGCACGTTGTCCGGCACGTTGTTCGTCGTTGACATCTTCTCGGCCCTCTGAGAATATTTTGTACCACCAATAAACATTGCTTTGGTCCAAGGTAACTATACCATATGCTACAGTCAATATTCGGAATGTGTGCGCGCATTTTATTTTGTTTTTAACACAAAATTTGATACAGATATTTGATCCATTTTTTAGAATAGGCAAAAATCGAAGACAAACCAAAACACATCCAAACAAAACAGCTGTCAAAAGTTAACTATACATTCAAAATGGCCGACCGTGTTAGCATAAGTAAGGGACATGAGTACCAACATAACGCTACAAAAAAATGAAAAATCAAATTTACGTAGCCAGCGGAAATTCAAAATTCGCGATACTTTTTGAACAGACCTCGTACATGAAAAAAGTTTATCTATGTGATTAATCATTAGTATGTGTATACATTATAACGGCCGGGGCCGTTTTCGCGGAAGATTGTCCGCGCACGAGGCCGAGCATGGCCAAGCGGGCAAGCGAGCGAGGAGTGAAGAGAGAGAGACAGAGCGAAACTCGATGAGGCGCGTGCCGTAGCGGTAGAGTGGGGGGAGAAAACGATTTTCGAACACTTGGACTTAGACCGGCGAGCTCGAGGGATTGTCACGTGCGCGCGCGAACAAAAGAAAAGACGAAAAAAAGGAAAGCGACCGGCAAATAAAGAGAAGTGCGAGTGTGCGAGAAAAGTGGACACTATCCTCAAGGATCGCCGGAGCCTGTGGATCGTCATCTCGAGTGGGCGATTACCAGGGGCAGAACTTGCCCGCCCGAGCAAGGGCGATAACGCGGGCGATTAGCAAGGAGTAGTCTGTCTGCAGCAGCTACTTCCCGGTGAGTTTCTCTCTGTTTATAAGCGACAACTTAGCGTGCGTTAGTTGCGCGAGCGAGCGTCTCTCTTTCTAAAGTAGTATTGATAGCGAAATCTCGGCATGCGGTAATTGTATAAAATTTGTCTAAAGGAATAAAGCCCGATTTGACCTACTCAAGTGTTGCCGTTGTGTTGGGCGTACCCAGGAAGGCACCCTTGTCCCTTCCCACGCCCGCGATTAGAATCTACGCACGCTCTCGTGCTTAGCCGCGCTTTCGCGATCCCTTCTCAGGGCAGCGAGTACCCGCCCGTATTCGGCGGAACGCCAGGAAGCGGCTAGCTGATCGGGGCAGCGCGGCGGTGAGCCCCGCACCGAACAGCGAAAACAAAATTCTTAACGGGCCGCGAGAATAATTTGATTATTCCCCGGGCCGTTACAACATATTTCGTTGAAATTATAAATTTTATACTTTTTAATTTAGGATTAACTTCTTACGAGTTGATTATTTATAGTATTTATTAATAATTGATTAATATGATCTTTAAAAAATGATAATATAGATTTCACGTTCCAAAAATTGTACAATCTTGCAATTTTTCACAACTATTTGATATTCAATGTCTTCATACTCATCAAAATAGTTCAGAAAAATTCATTTATCAAAATGAATTATAATTATCAAGACATTTTGTCCAGAAAAACATATTACCTGTATCGATTTGTAAAGATATTAGGGAGGTCACACTCAATTAATAACTCACTGCGACAAAGAGGATCTGCCAACCATAACGGCATATCTATTTTAGTCTCTGGTTCTATATTTGTTTTTTTCAATGGACATAAAAAACCTGTAAAAATAAAGTTTCGATTAATTAAAAACATAATATTTGTTTTTACGTTAGATATATACATAAGCAAAAAAAAATACAATTTATATTAAAAAGAGTAAAATAAATCTTTATAACACTTCGTACACAGTCTTCTCTTAATAAGCACTCCATAAATCAAATATGCTTAAAATTGACACATATTCGTAAATACTGTATTTTGTCTTGACAATCTCAAGTTTTTAATCCAAAATCTTAATCGCTTCCTGGCACAAATGTCTAAATGTACATTTCCGTAATATGCGCAAGAAAATATTCTCGGATATTTTCTGCATATTGATATCAATATTGCGATTGAAATATTATATATATATATATATATATATATATATATATATATATATATCAATGTATCAATATTATGATATATATATATATATCAATGTATATGTGTTTTTAAGGTTATTACATATGGATCTTATTAACTAAGAACATTTAAAAAAAAATTACCTATCCCGATTGCTGAAAAGTCATAAGGATGACACCCCAGTATTGCATAGAACACATTTTTGTATTATGCCAACATAAGTATCGATTCATATACATATACAAGCAACTCCTATATAAGTCCCTCTCCGCATGTAAGACTCAAAAAGTTATGCAGACATCAGCATACGTACCGCAATGTTTGGCGCACTGCCGCTGATCCTCTGCGATCCCCATTAAACTTGCAAGCGCGTGTGAGGCATCTTGCGTTGTTACTCTTACGAGTAGTAGAACGTCGTCGCTGAAAGGGTGTACGGAATTGTGAATTCGTGAGATGTGTGCAGGTTACAATTCGACAGAGAAGCAAAGTTGTGCAGGGCCAAACACAATGATGAGTACGTGCAGAGATTAGAAACCTCCATGATTTATTCAGTAAAGTGGTAAGGTCAGGTACAAAAAGAAATAAATACACTAGTTGAACCAAGATTCTACATGCTACAAACATCGAATCGCGGTAGAGAGAGAAAGCCACAGCTAACGCGAACTATCAAACGTGGATAACGCGGCCGAATTTTCGGGACGCGTACTCTTTCAGTTAAATGCTGGACAGCTTACTTTATATTCACAACTCCATGACTTCACTCTCTCGATCCTTTTTTGCTCGACCGTTCATCTCGGCTCACATTTCGTTCTTCGTCCTCTTAACGCAATCGGCAGCCTCTCGTACTAGTTGTCTCATGAGTTGTGTTGCCCAATCTCCGGTACTTGAATATCTATCTCTTCGCTCTCCCACCTCACATGCGCGCGCAGCCCGAGTCGACCGGTGTTGCCCTTACGCTCGCGATGGCAAACAAGCGAGTCTGCTCAATGAACAAGGCTCGTTATTAACGGATCATTCTTTGTCAACCGCCATCCCCCCACCCTTTCCAAAATTATTCTATCACGTATCCTTCTCGATGGTTACTGTCAAGATTTTAGCCGGATCGGAGTTGTAGTTTATTTTTGAGAGCGTGTGAAAGCAAGTGTCTCCGTTGATTTTTGAAAAATGGAAAAAGAGCAGTATTCATCGGTATTCGATTCTTGTTTTTGGAAGGGAAATCGCGCAGCGATATCGAAAAGCACTTGGATGCTGTGTACCGTGACTCTTCTCCTTCGATGCCAACTGTCAAAAATTTGTTTAACGAGTTTCAATGTGGTCGCTGTCGGTTTTTGAAGAGCCACGTCCATGTGCTCCGAAAACGGTTACCACAGAGGATAACGTGACAAAAATTCACGATCTCGTATTGGCAGATCGACGATTGAAGGTGCACGAGATAGCTAAGATCGTAGGCATCTCAAAAGACCGCGTGGATCATGTCCTGCATGAAATTTTGGGCATAAGAAAGCTGTCGGCGCGATGGGTGCCGCGTTTGCTCACTCCGGACAACAAGCGCAACCGCGAGACAACTTCAGAGCAATGTCTGACGCTGTTTAAGCGCAATCCGAAGGAGTTTCTGCGTCGTTTCGTGACAGTCGACGATATATGGATCCACTGGTATACATCAGAGACTAAGGAACAGTCGAAACAGTGGACTTTACCCGGCGAAAGTGTTCCGAAGAAGGCGAAGACTGCTCCATCGGCCGGAAAGGTGATGTCCACCGTTTTCTGGGATTCACAAGGTGTGATCTACATCGACTACCTGGAGAGGGGCAAAACGGTCACAGGACTGTACTATGCCGAATTATTGGGCCGATTCGACGTCGAATTGCAAAAGAAATGGCCCCATTTGGCGAAGAAAAAAGTGCTCTTCCACCATGACAACGCACGGGCTCACACCTCCGCCGTCGCCATGGCCAAATTGGTCGAATTAGGCTACGAACTGCTGCCCCATCCACCGTATTCTCCAGATTTAGCCCCGTGCGACTTCTTTTTGTTTCCAAACTTGAAAAAGTCACTCGCCGGGCAGAAATTTGAGTCGAATGAGGAGGTATTCGCTGCCACGGAAGCCTACTTTTCAGACCTCGAGGAAACGTATTTTTCAGACGGATTAAAGAAGTTGGAGCATCGCTGGGCCAAGTATATCGAACTAAAAGGAGACTATGTTGAAAAATAAAACGCCACTTTTCCAAAATTTTCGTTTTTCTTTTGTAGGCTAAGTACTTATCGGACCACTCTCGTAAAAGAAGACTATGTTGAAAAATAAAAAAGATTTATTAAAAAAAATCAAGCAGTTTTCAAACGACCTTCGTCATTCGGCCCAAGTTTCTTATAGCGCGAGACGTTCTATAAGTCTTGCTCAGTTAATCACCATGAGAGAAAGAACTTAGGTATCAGCCAAGTTTATTCAGACTCATGTGCTCACTTTGCAAGGCTAGAAGTGAATCCCAGCCTGTGCAATAGTGGGCGTATTTATACACAAATTTTCCCGCCTATTTTGCAGGAGCGTTTTCTTCGAGAAATTTTCGAATATTCGAGAAATATTCGCGAATTTTGAGAAATGAGTTTTCTTAATTTACAAATAAATAAACATTAATAATGAGCTTTCAACATATGTGAACTTTACAGAATTCGTTATTTATTGATTTAGTGTAATTATCGCTAATAGTGTCGTTAAAAGTTATTAACTAATAAAGTTAATTAATGTAATATTACAATATTTACAATAAAAATTATTAGATTTTTACATAACTTTATAGTTTATTAATTTTAGAAGTATATTCTAAAAAGAAATATTCAAATTAGTTAATAACATTTGAATTATAACAAATTTTCATATATTTAACGGTTTTTTCTATAAACTTATAACGCAATTATTACATTAATTATCTAAGATTTATAAATTATAAAGCTGTCATTATTAAATATAAAATTAACGCTTTCGTTCTATGTACAATTTATTGTTTAAATAAATTATTAATTGTTTATTTATTAATAACAGTTATTATTAAGCTGTTCTTAATGAAACCAATTCTTACTCATGTTCTTTTCTTATTCATTTTGCATATGAACTATTTACATTTTTCTAATAATTCATATTTTTAGTGTAATAAATAAATTAACTTTGCATATTAAATATCATTATTATTTAATAATATTATTTAAATAATGCAATTCATATTATTATAATCTAAATCTATGTACTAAAATCTATATAAGAAATGTTTTGTTACATCAAAATTACGTGTAATTAACATATTTTAATAAAATAACAAAACCTATTATATCTATATCTATAAGTCTGTGACGTCACACTCCTTGTTTTGGTTATGAAATTAGACTCCTGTACTAATACAATCGAATAATTGGTGAGGTGGCGCCGTTTAATGTGCTGATTTGAGTAAACAGATACATCCGTTTGACGGGTTGCAGTGATTCAGTAACATAATCAGCTAGCTCATAGATAGGACCGTTACAAGATATTTGAGCAAGATATTGAGCATTGGAAAAAAGGAAGGATTTTTGAAGATACCTCAAGTACTTTTTCAAAATCTTTTTAAAATGGGAAAAATCTGCGCTGCTATATAACCTCACAAATGATCAAAAACACTATTTTTTTGGACTTTTAGATTAGAACATTTAAAAATTCTGAAGAGAAGGAGTAATTCTGAGGCGGAATTCGTTTTCACTGACCCAAAAACTATACGGAATGACTAATCTTGTTTAATGTACAAGATTCACGTCAGGCTATGATTATTGTAGGTTTATAAGCATATAAAAAGAAAATAATACTTTTATAAAAATATAAAATTTTAAAAATATATAAAATTATTTTTATTGGTTTATAACCATTTAAAAAATGATGTATCCTTTATGGAAATATAATCGGAATTTTATGTTCATAAGAATACATAGTTTTAATAGCACTGAGAACACATTAATTGGTCGTAGTGTAATTTTTTTAAATAAAAATAAAAATAGGGTAACTGCTCCAGGCTTAGCCACTTAAGAGTTGATCTGACTTTGAAGCATAATATTAATTCAAAATCATTTTATACATTTATTGAAAAGTTTTTAAAAAAATAATTATTAACTAGTTTGAAAGTAAATCAGAAAAAAGTACTAAAAGTCTCATTGTGAGGCCGAATCTAATATATTTCTTATATACAAAAATTGTATAAAACAAATATGTAAAATATGAAAAAAATTGTAATATATATGCTCAAACTGTATGTCACGATTACTATTAGTTAAACTGGCTACAATTTGGGCAAATGGTCTGATCGATAAAATTAGCATACTACCTGATTTTTGCTAGTCTTAACGTATCACTTACCTAGAAACTGTTGAATCTACTCTCATCATAGTTTGAGATGTCCAACTCATGAGATATCCTACCCTCATGAGAAATAAGCAAATCTAAATCCACTAATTTTTGAATAAGGCATTTTTTCCTCACTCAGTAGTTCTATTAAGCCTTCTTGACCTACTACGGGTACTGAATGGAGAAACTTATTTGTATCTTAAACATTTAATTTGTTACTCCTATGATACTGGGAAACTAGTTTTCCTACTTTAAGGAGGATTAAAGTAAAACTTTTCGTTTAGTCATATTTCAATTAGCTTTATACAATTTTAACTGATTGCGGAATTAATTGAATTTCTTTAGTTTGAGCAGAGTAATTAATCAATTTTATCATAGTATCAAATAGAGTAGAAATAGTTTAACTGAACGAATACATTTTTTCAGCTGGCTTAAAATATAATAAAATCTTACAATAAGTACAATTCTCTGAAACCAAGCTCTTATGTTCCATTGTCGATAATCTTAAACAATAAAAAAGCGTATGTTAATGTTAAAAATAAAGACGATGAATGTTTCAAGAGATATGTCCATTCATGCCTTCACCCAGTGAAGCAACATAATTATAGAGTAAATAAACCTTATGAAAAAGTATTGAATTTTGACGGTATAAACTTTCCTATAAAAACTAAAAGTATTACTTAATTTGAAAAGATAAATAATTATTCAATAAATTTATATATATTTAAAAAATATAGAATAAAATATGAAGTATCTCCGTGTTATATAGCAAGTTAAAACAAACTACACACGTCTACTCAGTTTTGATAGAGAATGAATATATTGAAGAATATGACAATAACAGACATTGTAGACAATTATGAATAATGAAAATTTCATATTGAAATCCCACTAAGTTTGGATTAAAATTTATCTGATTTCCTTCGCAATCAAATTACTCAACATATAGAACAAATTTATCTTTGTGGACGTTGTGTGCAATATTTACTGACGAAGAAAATTTGAAATCTCATAAAGTTGACTATTCGAAAATAATTAAGTGCCGGATTCATTTACCAACGATCTTACCCTCAAATTCAAAAATTATACGTACACATAAAAAGAAAGTTCCATTTGTTATATACGTTAATTTTTAATATTTATTGAAAACTGTAGAAGATCTGAATAGAAACGTGAATGTTAAGAAATACACTTTTCAAGAACATGAATTAATGTAGAATTATTTATAAAATGTCGTTATGAAGATAGCAAGCCTATGCATAACTTTTATGGAAAAGGGTCAAATGATGAAAAATCGAAAACGTTATGGTTTATAAAACAAATGAAGTTTTACTGTAAGAATTATAAGAAATAAATGGCATTGCAATAGAAATGAATTTATCGTTTATCAATTCACATACACATTTCCAATAAATATTTCTAATAAATATTATTTCTAATAAATATTTCCAAGAGAAAGAAAAACAAGTTTGACACCATTCCTTTCGATTTATGCTCTAATATCTAGATCAGTCAGCATCTTACGTACTACAGCTAAATATTATACAGCAAGAATTTTAGAAAGATAATTATAAGTCGGATATACGAGGTCTGTTCGGAAAGTATCGGGCCTACATTTATATCTTCGTGCCATAGTGTTCGAGCGACCTCTACCGGAAAGAAACGTCAACAGTAAAGCCTCCCAAATCTATTGATTACTTACTGATACCTGCCGGACGTATAGTTCATGCGCAGCGTGTCTTTGTTTACAGTGACTTTTTCGCGTTCGTCGAATTTTGATATTGTCAAAAATGACTGAAAAACAAGATCAACGAATTTGCATCAACCTTTGCTTTCAACTCGGAAAAACGAGTTCGGAAACTATTGAAATGATGCAAAAGGCCTTCGGAAGAGAGTGTATGAGCAAAACACGAATAAAAGAGTGGTATAAACGACTCAAGGATGGTCGCACTTCTGTCGATAATGATTCTCGTTCCGGCCGACCTTCGACGACAAAAACCGCAGATAATATTGAGCGGGTGCGACTTGTAATCGAACAAGATCGTCGAATGACTGTGCGAGAACTAGAAGAAGACCTTGGGATACCAAAAACTATCATTCCAGAAATTTTAACCGAAAATTTAGGAATGAAACGCATGTGTGCGAAATTCATCCCAAAATTGCTCACAGCAGAGCAGAAGAATATTCGCTTAGAAATCGCTCTGGACAATCTGGAAATGGTCAATAATGATGATAATGTGCTTAGAAAAGTTATTACAGGTAATGAATCATGGGTTAATGGTTATGATCCTGAAACAAAACGACAATCTTCACAGTGGAAGCATTCTGAATTGCCAAAACCAAAAGAAGAACGTCAAAGTCGGAGCAATGTTAAGTCAATGTTGATTGTTTTTTTCGATTGTGAAGGTGTTGTACGAATATGCACCAACAGGTCAGACAATCAATAACTACGTTCAAATTTTGAAACGTTTGCGTGATGCAGTAAGAAGAAAACAGCCGCACTTTTGGGAAAGTGGTGACTGGCTTCTCCATCACGATAATGCGCCAGCACATTCATCCAATCTTGTGCAGCAGTTTTTGAGCAAACACAATATCGCATTGCTTCAACAACCTCCATACAGTCCCGACATAGCCCCTTGTGACTTTTGGCTGTTTCCAAAACTAAAAAAATCATCAAAGGACACCGATTCGATGACAAAACAACGGTTGAAAACAATGCGACGAGTGTACTTAAGGCTATCCCTAAAGGTGAGTTCCAGGACTGTTTTGAAAAGTGGAAACATCGATAGAACCGCGTTATTCAATCAAGTGGGGATTACTTTGAAGGATGCCACCCGCCAGATGATAAAGAATAACGCTAGCACTAAAATATAAAGGTAGGCCCGATACTTTCCGGACAGACCTCGTATGAGCTCAACCCAGCACATTACACTACCCTTGGATTAACGTGAGACGTAATGTTAAAATACATAGATATTATGCGATTTCCGGTTGGACGCTAGAACGATAGACAGTGCAGTGTAACGCAGCACACAAAAAATCAAGTTTAAAAGGAAATAAGTGAAGGATTTGAGTGAAAATAAAGGAAACTATTATAGGGAGGAAGAGAAGGAAGTGAAAGTGTGCTAAAGAAAAATGGCTAGAGGAAAGCAACAGGAAGAGAAAAAGAAGAGGCGCCAGTGAGATTAGGTGCGAAAGAGAAAATCACAGTAAAAGTAGGAGAGAAGAAAGAAGAATTTGTGATGAGACGGATTCAAATTGGAAAAGAGGAAGGCCATCGAAAAGAGGACAATCAAACGAAGGCTTGCAACAAGAAACAGGAATACAGAAATCTATGTTAAAAACAGGTGAGAGGAAGCATACAAAGGGGAAAGACAAAGAAAAGCAAGTTAAAGAGGGAGGCATAAAGGGAGGAAAGAACAAAGGAGCAGAAAAAACAAAGGAGAAAAGAGGTCGATAAGGAAGAGGAGGAGTCGATGAAGATACCGAACGTGGATACGAGTTAGAAAGAAGAGAGCGAACCCATCAATTACAGCGAAGCAGATAAGGAGGAAACCTTAACAAATGGAGAAACTGCAGTTAAACGCTGGGACGAGGAGAGGTTACGGGAAAAAGATAGAACGAGTGTGACAGGTAAAGAGGAGAGGATTTCAAGAGAAAGAAGAAGAAACGAGGTAAGTGTTGACATAGACAAATTTAAAAGTGGAATGGAAAGAAAAATAAGATTGCTAGAGGGGATGATAGAAAATAATGAAAAAAAACATAGAGAGGAAGTGAGAATTATTGAAAGATATTGGGAAATTAGATTTGAGAAAATTTGGGGAGTACTAATCAAGAATGTTTCTAAAATAAATAATTTACAAGAGAGGATTGGTGAACGGGAAAGAGAGGGACAGAGATATCAGTGTAGAAAAGAGTAGTCGAGAGAAAGAAGAGAACCAATGAGAAGAAATGAAGATGAGGAAGATTTAGGAGCAAAGAAAGTATACAATGAACAGGAATACACTCAGAGGGATTTCCAGGAGGGAATACGCAAATTGCATTTAGAAGAAAGTAGAAAAAGGAATGATCAACCCGAAAGAAGAGTGGTAGCAACAATATGGAAGGAACCGAAGACACAAAGTTTCAAGACCAAACCAGACAGGATATCGGAGACGGAACAAGAATATGAGAGGAAGGAAAGAGTAGCAAGGAAAAATAATATATTAGTGAGAGGAATGATGATCTGGAGGGGAAAGGAAGCGTTAGCTAGATATAAAGAAGAATTGGAGACGCTCTTAAAAATTCCAATCAAGATTTACAGATCAGAAACCACTAGATATGGGACGGTTCTGATATTGTGTAAGCTACAAGACAAGTTAGACGTAATTAAAAATAGATACAAATTGAAGGGGATGGCCATTAGGATAGAAAACGATCTGACAGCAAGGGAAAGAGTAATTTAGGAGCGGATAGGCACAGTTGAGAAGGAGGAAAGGGCAAGAGGAAGGAATGCGGTAGCTGGCTACCAAAAAATAATAGTGAAGGGGACCTGGCATGAATGGAGAGAAAGAGAGGAGGATATGGCGAGAGTAGAAAAAAGAGGGTAACAAATGCAACAGAGGGAACGAAGGGGGGAAGAAAAGGAAGATTACAGGAATTGACTGGAATAGCACTGGATCAAAAAACATATGGAAAGAATGGAGAAAAATCAAGGAATATGAGCATGAGGAATAGCAATGAGGATAGTATGGGAGGAAGGAAAGATGGAAAAGGTTAAAAGAGAGTTTACTGGATGTAGTAGAAAAACTAGGGCTACTAAGAGTGATTGTTTCGTCGAAAGATGAAAGTATTTCCTATATAGCAAAGGGGAAGTATAAGGTTGTAATATAGTTGCGCTTACTCCTCTCTCCTAGTGGCCACGTACTATTTCTTTCTCTTTCTTTTCTTTTTTCCTTTTTCGACATACTTACTCAGCATGCCTAACTACGATCTAACTATATGACTTTTCTTTCTTTCTTACTTAAGGAGAGTAGGGGAGAGTATGCGTTTCGTATGGCGGCGCGTTATCGGTTAATTGTGGAGTTCAGGGCAGTATAAATCATTCGTCCGAACTAATCGCACGTTTTTGAATTCTACATTCGTTAAACAGAATTTCTTTAACTTATTTAATTTGTCAATGTAGTATAGTTAAGCTTAATTAGTTTCAAGCAAAATAGTATTTACTAGACGCGTATTTATTCTAGTTTCTAAATAACTCTTCCAATCAGTTCTCTTTGTTTGAGTCGTGCTATTTTAGCAATCGCCGCGAGACAAACCCTCCTCGAACTTAGGTAACACAAACACTTATACATATCATTGGTTGACTAGCCACAAAATAGTTAATCAAGTCCACAGTGACTAAAAAACTATCAATTCATCACGTACATTATATTGGTCGACTAGCCACAAATTAGTCAATCGACATCACAACACCACGTGTTTGATTTCACATATCATTTGGTCGGTTAGCCACAAATTAACCAATTTCGATTTCTTTTACATCCGACACATATATATGCATACCTTAAAGTATCAATCGTAATCAATTAATCATAACACGTTTTTATATCTTTACACAACGATTAAACGCATGATCTCATGTTATCACAATTTCAGTTTGTACTTTATCAATTTAAATCAACTAAGGGTTTTTCTCCATTTAGGCGGTTTCCGTTTGCGCTTACGTGCAAACATAGTTTACACGTAAGATCAAACCTAACCGAACCTTGTGAAGTTTTTTCCCAATTTTTTTAGGCCCATAATATATCGATCATATTGGCATAACTACGCATTTATTACTTCATATCCCTTCATAAACTACAATACATTCACGTTATGGTTTATGATATGGTAAAGTAAGCTATTAATGTATACTTATCTGGAATAAAAGGAAACAGAAAGATATCACACTAGTTAATTATTGGTCGGATCGATATGGTATAAAAGCGCGGGGTGCACAGCCTAATTTTCTTAGTTGTTTCATCTTTCATAAAAGTTTAGCAGTACAATTATGATGGACAGTCATTAGTATGAGGAAACTTATATATATTGGACTTTTGTACTAGATCTTTCAAAAACATTAATCTATAACTTTTACTATAAATATATTAAGCGACTAATTGGTGAAAAATGTAAGTTACTTTATATTATTGATACGAACAGCCTCATGTATGAAATTCAAGACGTTCATATGTATAAGATCATGAAAGAAGATGTTGATAAATTTGAAACCTTAGACTATCCAATTGATAATCATTTTGGTCTGCTTCTTGCTAATAAAAAAGTTTTCGGAATCATGAAGAACAAGTGCAATACTAATATTATAAGTGAGTACACTGGATTATGTAGTAAAATAGCAAATAAAGAGTCTATGAAAAGGTCGAAAGGAGTGAAAAATTATTCAGTGAAAAATGCTATTACGAAATCAGATTATTGAAATTGTTTAAATGGAGTACAAATTATTTAACGTAACTAGTGTAATATTCAAAGCCAATTGAATCAAGGACTAACACAAAGAGAGGAAAAAAAAGTCCCTATAAAGACAAACGATGAATATTCGATAATAATCCGGACTGTAACGGTCCTGTCTGATTTACCTTTTCTCCCACTGCAAAATAGCAACCCGTCGTACAGAAGAAAACTGAAGAAAAGCGGTACTTGAGCGAACGCGCTCTTCTCATATACATGTAAATGTGTTAGAGCACTTCGGTGAAAACAAGATCATATAAAGAGCGTGACGTCACGAGTGTGGGAAAATTATTGTTTACAATGCAAAATCGACAATTGCAAAGTTTTTTCTAATGAACAAAAGCATTTTTCAGTCAATTTTTATGTGCTGATATCGATTCTCAAGTTATTATAGTCATTAAATATGTATTTTTTTTTTTTTAGCTTAATTTACAAATAAATATCGCTAGTAATTTTGCAACAAATAAGTATATTGCGAATTCTAATATACAACAGCGATCGTAGCGTATTAAGACAGAGAAGCAAGAATTTGACACTTTGATAACTGATTTTTGACTGAGTTATCAATAAATAAAAAATTCATAATTTATTTAAACAATTAAAATTGTATTGCTAGATAGCGATTCGATTGTATATATCTATAAAATTAATGATAGCGATTGTTACCCATTTGTTGATTTTATAATGGCTAAAAGAGAAATTTACAAATTCATTTTTTAATTATTATTCAAAAATGGATTGTTAAATTAATCCTTTTCATTTTGAATAATGTTCCACTAATCACAAGCGATTTTTTATGTAAAAATTTTCCGTAAATTTATTGTAAATTCTGTGTTATTTAAATATCTAACTTATATCACATATAATTTTAAAAATCGATTTTTTCTTGAAAAACGATTTATATTAAAAAATTTGTTATTCTATACTTGATTTTTTAAATCACTAATTTCAATTTCGATCGAGCCATTTTGCGACAAAACCTGTACAAAGTTTATACTAATATCAAAAATAGCGTTGTAGGGCTACCAAGCGTAGAAACGAGCGAATTTCGCAAGTATAAATTCTCTCATCGTTGCGGCAAGAGGATTCACTATCCTACCTTGCTTAGCAGCGCAAGCATTGAACAAAATAAAGATTCAGCTATTTCCTAAGAATAATTTCATTATTCAATTGTTAGCCTGCTAATTCCTTTTCCTTATGATAATCTAAGCGCTCAGCTCATAAGACTCTCTCTCTCTTATGAGAAAAAAGTAGCCTTAGACTATCTCCTCTTTGAAATTAATAATTGCCTAGAAATTAAATTGAATATTCGTAGCGGCGCTGTCGGGCTTCTCCTCGATAGATGCAACAATACTTAATTGTATTTTAAACGGTTCATCAAAACAGCGAATACTGTGTTTGCTATTCGGTGATTATTGAAATATCAATACTTATAAAGCATTCACGTGTCAACTTCTTGCTTACTTTCGGAAACGCGATTACAAATAAAACAGGTAGAGTCCGAACTATTTACTTTACTAACGTAAGATAGAATCAATCGTTACAAGACACACTTACGTTGAGACATTATAAAACTGTAGAAATCGTAAAACTGAAAGAGTAAGTTACAACCACGAAATAAAAGGTAGAAAAACAAGATTATGAAATAGAATAGCAAGAAGATCGAAAAAACTGCACCAGCAAGAGAATTCTGCTCCTTTTTACAGTCAAAAGACATCGTTTAAGACCAACAAGTAACGGGCAAGATGAGCCACTGAGAAAGAGGCTAAAGTTGGTAGGAAGTTAAGAATAAAAAAAAAAAAAAAGAAAAGGAAACAACGGCTGCCAAAGTCTGAGGAGTAGGAGGCTTCAGATGAGGTATCATTAAAATAGTAAGACTAAAAGACAGGTAAACGAAAACGGCATCTTGAGCTCTAAGAGTGAGGATTTCACTAATTAACCGTGAGCTCGTTGTTATCAAGTACAGTTGTTCAGTACTTGCGCAAAATAACAGCCTTGTCCTCATCTTCTCCTCCTCTAGTATTTTCTAGTAAATCTACTACCTACCGCTAAGACAAGCATGTCATTTGAATAATTTTCATTCGTTCTCTAACAATAAAACAATCAACTAATTACGTGATTTTTACTTTTTGTTACAAAATATATATATTTGTTGTCAATAAATAAAATTGCAAATTAAGCTTTCCTTCCTAGAAAGACAATGTCTCAACTAGTTAAAGACACCATTTACCAAATTACCAAAGTCAGTTAGCTAACAACTAGATATGGATTCAACGTTGTTGTTACGATCGATGACGAATTCGAGATATTCGTTACTAAAACAATTAATACTCTTCTCGAAAAAAACGAAGAAATGCTTAAGAAAATATTTCAAAGTAGTGAGAAGGAAGAACCGTTTCTTCACCATCGTGAAGGCTAAAACTATGAATTTAAAAACAATTATAATATTGATGAATCAATTATCTTAATATGACTGCTAATGTAAATAATGGTTTATAATAAAACGTAAAAACTAATTAATAACTAATGGAATACTGTTTTCCCTTTAATTAACCTAATTAAAAGATATTTAATTATCCTCTTATTTCTTTTTGTAGCGAGGAAAAAGTAGTAATTAATAAGGTCTGATGAGTAACGATGCGAAAGGAAATACCTTATAGGCGATAGCAAAGTTTGAGGTTCTCGCCATTCCTTAAAAAAAAAAAAAAAGAAATAGGTACGGTTGTGGTGGTTTGAAAAAGCCTAGCTTCTGAACGGAACTGAATTCCATTGGGAATTAAATTTCAACAGATCGACTCACTTCATTCCATTACAGGAATGACTACAAATATAGTATGTTCTTCCGAAGCTAAGACCTGGACCAAGTATTTAGAAGTTCATCGTCATTTACCACTTATGACAAAACATACAAGAAATCGCTCTTCAAAGCATGTATGGTTTGCTGAAAAAGTTAAAATCCATCATCTTCCTATTGAAAACTTAGACTCTAGAAAGGAAATATGGAAGCTGCTCGGATGAGACCGCGACGCTCTTAACGATGCTTTATGGAATTGAATAGTACAATATCAAGAAACATATAATAACGACGAATCGCATACTCGGACCTTTACTACAAAACCATTCTAATACCTATTCTTTCAACGAAATGGAAAAACATTTCTTTGTATTCTTTCGTGTATAAAGTCTTATATATCCATAAATTATGTGAGTTGTTGAATTCTAGCATTTACATATACTTATTTGCTGCGATTTCTTAGAACTTTTTCAACAAGATGAATATCAGGATACATGATTTTCTGTAGTTCTTGTTCGCTCCCTCCAAGAAATAGATTAACTTTATAATTTCTTAAATGGCATGTCACAGATTTTATCTTTGCGACTTGGTGAATAGTAAAAATTTCTTTAGACCAGTTAGGCTTTTCCGAAAACGTGTTTAGACTTACTTGTTCGTACTTTAGTGTCTACTCGGAATTTCACTTTCTTTAAAAAACGATGGTCGCAAGAGAATCGTCTCAGCTCTCCCATTTCTTTCTCTTTAGTCATATCTTTAGGCTTCATATTTGTTGTACGAAATTTTTGATTATTATAAGATTTCAATAAATCAACAAGAATATTAAGTCATTTGTAATTTTGGAAACTGAAGATTTTTTACATAATATTTTTTAGTATACGGTTAGAACGATTGAAAATGGATGCCTAAATATTGCTATAAGTGGAATATAGATTTATTTTAGATTTAGTCAGGAGATTTTAAAACCTCGAATTGTAGAACTCTTTGCCTCTGTCCACGGGGAGATTTCTAGGAGTGCAGCCGTTTTAAATATAGGTTCCATCACACTAGCGGAATCTGCACCAATTCTTATTTTACAGAAAGTTCCAAAGCGTATTTTGAAAATATACCAATTGTTACACTTATACAATTATACGGTATAATAAATTAAGTTCGAACTCTAAAATAAATTTGGAAATTAAATGTCCGAGAGCAATCGAACAGTTGACAAACAATGATATATAATATATAATATACGAGGTGTGATCAAAAAGTAAGGTGAATTTTGAAATTTAGCGGGCTACGTCCGTTCGATCTTCGACTTTTTTATTTGGTTATGTTGGTACACTCGTCTAGAACATACGTTCCAAATTTCAGCTTTGTAGTATGTTTGGTTTGTTTGTCAGAGGCATCAAGGTTAGAAGTGTTTTGCGTGCTCCACGATTTGCTGCTGTCTAAAAACATGGATCAAAGAGTTTGCATTAAATTTTGTGTGAAAAATGGAATCAAATGTTCCAAAACACTTGAAATGCTGAAAGTGGCATACGGTGAGTCTACTTTAAGCCAAAAAAATGTTTACAAGTGGTATAAACTCTTCCAAGAAGGCCGAGAAGACACCGACGACGAACCTCGTTCTGGACGCCCCAGCACATCAATAACTGATGAGAATGTTGAAGAAGTGAAGAAAATAGTGTTGGGAAATCGTCGAATTACCATTAGAGAAATTGCTGATGATATTGGTATCTCATTTGGTTCGTGCCAATCAATTTTGACGAGTGTTTTAGACATGAGACGTGTATCAGCGAAGTTTGTTCCGAAATTGCTCAATTTCGACCAAAAGAAACGTCGCATGAGCATCGCCCAAGAGCTACTGAATGACGTCAACGATCATCCAGATTTACTCAACAGGGTTATAACAGGTGACGAAACATGGGTATAGGGTTATGACGTCGAGACTAAGACTCAATCGTCCCAGTGGAGGCATTCTGGATCACCAAGACCAAAAAAAGCACGCCAAGTTCGATCAAATATAAAGGTTTTGCTTACAGTTTTCTTTGACTGCAGGGGCGTGGTGCATCATGAGTTCTTGCCACAGGGTAGAACAGTAAATAAGGAATATTACCTGCAAGTTATGCGCAATTTGCGCGAAGCAATCCGCCAGAAACGTCCGAATTTGTGGAAAAATAAAAATTGGCTTTTGCACCATGATAACGCCCCTGCTCACACATCGTTGCTTGTGCGCGAATTTTTGGCTAAAACCAACACAGTAACGATGCCACAGGCACCGTATTCCCCAGATCTGGCCCCCTGTGACTTCTTCTTGTTCCCAAAACTGAAGAGGCCCATGAAAGGACGGCGTTTTGCCACGATTGAGGAGATAAAGACGGCATCGAAGGATGAACTAAACAAGATCACAAAAAATGATTTTTTGAAATGCTTTGAGGATTGGAAAAAGCGTTGGCACAAGTGTATTATATCCGAGGGGGATTACTTTGAAGGAGATAAAATAAAAATTGATGAATAAATAAATATTTTTTGAGAAAAATAAAAATTCACCTTACTTTTTGATCACACCTCGTATAAGAAAAGTTATCTGGATGTTCGTTGCATTTATGATAATATTGGTTACCGAATGAGTCTTTTCTGTTGCTTCGTGAAAATCGCAAATAGTAGTTTGCCATAATACTGAATAGAATGTGACCAGCAACTTTAACAAATATTCTTTTTCAAATAGAGTTATCTCATATCGATAATTCACTTTTTTGTACTAATTGCTTCAACTGTAAAAAAATCAGAAAATTATAAAAATGTTTCCAACAAAACAAAAATGCAAAAAAATAGTAAACAAATCTTTGAAAGATCTTCGAATACCATTTTTTCCCATTTTTTTCCTAATAATTCTTTCAACTCTCTGATTTTTATTAATATTTTAGAAAGAAATATTAAGTAATAACTACATTACCGGTATATTTGATTAACTAATCGTTGCTTTGAAGGAGATAAAATAAAAATTGATGAATAAATAAATATTTTTTGAGAAAAATAAAAATTCACCTTACTTTTTGATCACACCTCGTATAACACTTTTAAAAAAATAAACCATTTGCACCCACCGGAAATCGATTTCAAGTCTTCCGTGTGAGAGACTTCCATTTTCTCTTCTGAATCATCGTAGTTCATGATGATCACAATATTATTATATAGCTAAATAGATATTCGTTTAGTATTTATGATTCAGTGATAGGTATAACTTAAAAATGTACATGTTAGCCTTATAGAAATACAATTAATAAGACGCAACACATCATATAATTATTTGCAACATTATGTAAAGGAAATAATATATTTTAGCTATTTGAAAATATTGTGATTGTCGTGAGCTATGGTTGTTCAATGGACCGAGCGCAGGACTCTCATGAAATAGGTCAATCGATAATATAAAATTTTTTTTCATGCACTTCCTTAGGCTAATAACGCGTCGCCAATCCCCATCCTCTAAAGGTTATATAAAGTGTATATACCAACAGTAATACCACGACTCTATAATATATAACATAAATATATAATAAATATTTATTTTATTTATTTACTTATTTATTTACCAGTGTATATATAGATTAATTTCATAGTCGTAATAAACATACATACATAACACAACTAATAAATTGTGTAATCCAGCAGAGGAAATAGTATTCCTGTTTGCCGGTCTGAGCATACTTAAACTTAAAACTAATAAAATAAAATAAAAGTAATGAAACAAAAGAAATATATTTGTATAGTCCACTTGAATTTTGATAGTCAAAGACTATCATGTCAAGCAAACTATTATAATTTAGTTAATGTACTTCAGAATATTATACACTTATTACCAAAATTGAATGAGCATTGTTCTGGCTGTAGTTCTCTTGTTGTAAGTTGCTTTTCTATCACTTGCGTAGCAGATTTTCTCTATGTGATTAAGTCTGGCCAGGCATGTAAGTCCTATTGCATATGTGACGCTATAATGGGGAAACATGCTTTGATGTTGAGAAGAGTAGTACTTACAATTTGATGTAAAGACTATGTCATCAACAACTATTGTACCTTTATGCTTAGGTTGAAGTTTCAGTCCGTAAACGGAATTGGTATAAATTTAGGTACCTTGTACTCCTCTACAGAAGTAAAGAATAGCTTTATTATTGTCTAGATAATTGATGTCACCATGAGTCATTCTAATGCAATTTGGTTGTTCTATTGCCTTACCTGATCCAACTTTGTTATTGCTTTAATGTTGTTAACTTCATCCATTATATCAATCTATTATATCAAAAACCATTACTATAGGACTGTATTTTGTAATCTTTTCATCAGGTGATGATTCCGGTTCTGAGTGTAATGTTTTAAAAAAGTTATTCGTTTTAAACCCTTAATGTAGGGTTTATAGGAGTCATCATTGTTTATATTTAGTATAGTTTTATTGGTTGTTATATTATATGATTCAGTGAAATTGTTGGTTAGCTCAATTATGTTTTCCATTTCTTTATTAGTCTGTTTAGCATTTTTTTATAATTGTAAATGGTGATTCTAGTGTGTGATCTATTATTATGTAGGTTACAATTACCTTGAACACATATGTATGCTTTAATATCTAGTAATATGTTGTCTGGAAAAATTGTATCTTCATGGACTTCCGATATCGCATACTCAATTCCATTTGGCCATTTTTCCAATGATATGAGTAAATTCTTGCAGTTGTATTTATTTTTAGTTTTCTTACTCGGTGTAATAAGTTTTATGGGTTTTGTTGTATCCATAATTTGAGTTTTGTTTTCCTAGTATGTAAATTTTCTAGTGATTTAAGTTCTTTAGGTAATTTATTAAATAATTTAATAGCCCTAATATAACTGTTTTTAATACTGATTTGTCTCAATCTTCTTGGTACTTATAGGCTTTTGGTTATTGTTTTCTTGTTTTTATTATTGTATGTTATAGAAAGTTTATCGTAATGGTACAGTAGTGATTCCAATGAGAAGGTTTTTCCTGCATCAAGAGGTTGCTTTTTAATGATGAATGTATTTTTATTAACTATTTTAAGTAATTTGTTTTTTAAATTTTGTAGTCCTTTAGTTCTGCCAGAATAAACTCCTCCCCATGTAATAATTCCGTAAAATGCAATGCTATGGAATAGTGCGTAATAGATCATCTTAAGGACTTCCGTGCTCATTATTCTCCATAATTTGTAAAAGATAAAGGTTAAGTACTTAGTTCTTTTTATAACTTTTGTAAGTGAAGGTCCAATCTCATATAGCTATCAAAAGTTACACCTAGGTACTTTATGTAGTCTTTAATATATGTCTTTGAATTGTTTTACCTTGTATAAAAATATTCAAGTTTTTGTGTGTATTACAGTTATTTCCAAATTGAAGATAGTCTATTTAAGGCTAATTTTGTAATTGATTCTTCATCTTTCTTTCAACTTCTATCCAACTCCTAGCAGATGCGATGACTGCTGTATCATCTGCAAAAGATAGGTTAGAATTTTCTGACATATTCGAAAGAATATCTTTTATGTAGAGTAGGAAAAGTAGGGGTCCTAGGCCGTTCCTTGTGCTACTCCCATGTATACGAGGTCTGTCCGGAAAGTATCGGGCCTACCTTTATATTTTAGTGCTAGCATTATTCTTTATCATCTGGTGGGTGGCATCCTTCAAAGTAATCCCCACTTGATTGAATAACGCGGTTCCATCGATGTTTCCACTTTTCAAAACAGTCCTGGAACTCACTTTTAGGGATAGCCTTAAGTACACTCGTCGCATTGTTTTCAACCGTTGTTTTGTCATCGAATCGGTGTCCTTTGAGTGGTTTTCTTAATTTTGGAAACAGCCAAAAGTCACAAGGGGCTATGTCGGGACTGTATGGAGGTTGTTGAAGCAATGCGATATTTTGTTTGCTCAAAAACTGCTGCACAAGATTGGATGAATGTGCTGGCGCATTATCGTGATCGAGAATCCAGTCATCACTTTCCCAAAAGTGCGGCCGTTTCCTTTTTACTGCATCACGCAAAAGTTTTAAAATTTGAACGTAGTATTCTTTATTGATTGCCTGACCTGTTGGTGCATATTCATGATGTATAACACCTTCACAATCGAAAAAAACAATCAACATTGACTTAACATTGCTCCGACTTTGATGTGCTTTTTTTGGTCTTGGCGATCCAGAATGCTTCCACTGTGAAGATTGTTATTTTGTTTCAGGATCATAACCATAAACCCATGATTCATCACCTGTAAAAATTTTTCTAAGCACGTTATCATCATTATTGACCATTTCCAGATTGTCCAGAGCGATTTCTAACCGAATGTTCTTCTGCTCTGTTGTGAGCAATTTTGGGATGAATTTCGCACACACGCGTTTCATTCCTAAATTTTCAGTGAAAATTTCTGAAATGATAGTTTTTGGTATCCCAAGGTCTTCTTCTAGTTCTCGCACAGTCATACGACGATCTTGTTCGATTACAAGTCGCACCCGCTCAATATTATCTGCGGTTTTTGTCGTCGAAGGTCGGCCGGAACGAGAATCACTATCGACAGAAGTGCGACCATCCTTGAGCCGTTTATACCACTCTTTTATTCGTGTTTTTCTCATACACTCGCTTCCGAAGGCCTTTTGCATCATTTCAATAGTTTTCGAACTCGTTTTTCCGAGTTGAAAGCAAAATTTGATGCAAATTCGTTGATCTTGTTTTTCAGTCATTTTTGACAATTTCAAAATCCGACGAACGCGAAAAAGGCACTGTAAACAAAGACACGCTGCGCATGAACTATACATTCGGCAGGTGTCAGTAAGTAACCAATAGATTCGTGAGGCTTTACTGTTGACGTTTCTGTCCGGTAGAGGTCGCTCGAACACTATGGCGCGAAGATATAAACGTAGGCCCGATACTTTCTGGACAGACCTCGTATTATTTTAGATTTACTAATGTGGTTATTTACCTTCACAATTTGTTTTCTGTTGGTTAGGCAACTTTTGATAAGATTATAAGTTTTTCCTCATATTCCGTAGCAGTATAATTTATTTAGCAGTATAGTGTGAACTACTGTATCAAACGCTTTAGCTAAATCAAGGAAGGTGATAATGATAGGATTTCCTTGATCGAGTTGATTGTATATTATATTCGTTATGTGGTAGAGTGCATCTATTCTACTTTTATTTTTCTGGAAACTATATTGTTTGTTAGAAATTAGATTGCAATCATTTACAAAACTAGTTATTTTTTGTTTATTAGTTTTTCAAAATCTTCAGCTAAGTTCGATATAAGTGATGTAGACCTGTAATTTATTGGTAAATATATTTCTTTGGCTTTATGAATGGGAATTATCTCCGCTTCTGTAAGTGCATCTGGCCATTTTTCTTTGTCAATGCTAATGTTTATTATGTAAACCAGGAGTGCTGAAATGAAACTTGTTAAAGTTTTAGTTACTTTTGAGTTTATTCCGTCAACATTACCTTTTTTGTTTTTCATTTTATGGATTATTTCTTGTATTTCATATACCGGGTGTTCCAGACCATCCGTACAGCCATTTTAAAATCGAAAATTCGTGTTTTTGTGAAAAATGTTTCAGATGAAAGTTGTTTACGACAAAGGCCATCTATCTCTATAATTAGTTTTGACCTTGAACATCGTTTTCAAGGTCATTTGAAGGTCGAATTGTTTTTTTTAAATGGGAACCCCTATTTTTATAACCACGACGTTCATCGCTAAGGTCATGTGAAATTTAGATCCAATATTATTCGCGAAACATTTACAAAATGTTTCGGGCTAAATTTATTAAATTCTACTGGGAGCACGTCGTGGATCAATCGAAACTCAACATAATACCTTATCCAAACGTCGGATTTCGCGCAATGTGCGAATCCGGGGTAAAAAAGAGGGATTTCCATTACAAAAAACACTTCGACCTTGAAATGACCTTCAAAATGAGGTTAAAGGTCAAAGGTTTTTGGTGCATTGGGTGGCCCACTCTGTTCTGAACAAATTTTGTAGAGGTCATTTTTCGATATCATAAAAATGAAAAAAAACGCTTTTAGGCTGTTTTTCAAGCATTTGACCTTAAATCGACCTTCTCAAGGCAATGAAAAAAAATTTAAAAATATCTTTGTGGACGTAAAATTTACCGCTCTTTTCGAATCCGATGTCAAAAATAGGAGTTCCCATTTAAAAAAAACAATTCGACCTTCAAATGACCTTGAAAACGATGTTCAAGGTCAAAACTAATTATACAGATAGATGGCCTTTGTCGTAAACAACTTTCATTTGAAACATTTTTCACAAAAACACGAATTTTCGATTTTAAAATGGCTGTACGGATGGTCTGGAACACCCGGTATATTTGTTGTCTTCAAAAATATAGTTTTGTTATTCATCTCTGGCATTTCTATGTTTTTGTTGTTGGGCGTATAGATTTTATCACTTAAGTCTTTTTATACGTTGCAAAAGAATTCGTTCATTTTATCGGCTATTTTTTGTGTGCCTGTAATTTTAATATTGTTCTCCGTAATGAAATCGATATTATTAAATTATTTTTTAGTGTTTTTCCGTAATTTGTTGTTTAGTATTGTCCATAGATTTCCAGGGTTGTTGGTATTTAAGTTAATTTGTATTCTGTCAAAGTTTTCTTTTGCTTTATTAATTACCTGGTATAACGTTTTAACATATTTCTTATAATTTTCATTTCTTACTACATTTTATAGTTTTTTTCTTTTGTTTTACATGAATGAATGATTGTTTTAGTTACACAGGCATTTCTCGGTTGGTTACTACTATTATTATTTTTGATACTGTAATTTGCTGCATTTATACATAATTGAATGTTTCTTATTAGTTCCGCGATTACTTGGTTAGGATCTGCTATAGTTATTATTTCTGACCAATTTGTTGTTTTCGCAAAATTTATTAATTTGTGAAAATTTATTTTTGTATTACATCATTTTCTTTTTTTAACAATTTATTTAGAGTGGCTGTGCTGTTGGCATTTATTTCATTCGTGAAAATTATATTGTCGGACTCTATAATTTCGTTTTGATTATTTTATTGTTATCTAGTGAGCTTGGTGTAGATAAAAAGGCTATTGTCCCACTGCTGTTAATTCTGAATCGTATATTCGTTACCTAGCGTTGTGAATTATTGCGCTCTACTTTACCAAAAAATCTTTGATGATCAGGTTTCATTGGCTAATTTGTCATTTCTATAAATTTTTTAATTTTGTTTTCAAGAATCTCACAGTTTTGGCTGTCCTTTGTACAGTGAGTAACATCATAATTACTTTTAAATTTGATATTGTAAAAAGTGCAATTCGGACACTTGGATGTGTCATAACTGCACTTATTTGCTGAGTGTTTGCCAGCGCATTTCATACACATGGCATCGTTTCTGCATTTATTTGAACTATGTCCAGATCTGAAGCATTTGTGATATGGTATTGTGTTAATGATATAAAAAACCCTGCAATTCTAATAGCCTATGAAAATTCTATTTTGGTTTTCTCTTATATGTTTGTATAGATTGGCTGGTACTTCAAGTATTGCTGTACTAGTTTTTGTTCTTTCATTTCTTTACATTACTTTACATAGAACTTTACATTTCTCCTCAATTAGCAAAATTTCTTTTGGTTTATATCTATTTCAACATCTTTCTCATTAGTTGTAATTGATTTACTTATATCTGTGGCTTTGACTGTTGGTTTTTTGATTTGTTCTTTTTCTACTTGCATGATTTGGAGAGTTTTTCAGTTAAAGTATCTTCTAATTTGTTAACACTTTCTTCATTCATACAGTCAATAATTATAGCATCTTTGTTTTTAGAAATTACTTTTTTAGTTTGTATTATTTTGTCTTTGATAAGATAATGAGCTATTGTATTTTCTAGATTCAAATTATCATCATTATTTATTTTTCTTATAACTAGTCTAGGTACTCTTTTATTTTATGGCTTATTTTTTGCAATAATCTCTGCATAAGTGTTTTTTAAATTGTTACTCGTCTATTTTGTCTTTATTTAGTGAGCAATTCTTGTAGTAGTTTGTTATTTTCTTTAGTTTCTTTGTAAAGCTCTTTTAATAAGTTATTTTCTAGTTTTAATGCACGTAATTCATCATAATTTTCGAAAGTAGTTATTTCCACTATTTAACCATCTGTATCTTGTTTTTCATGTCTTATTCGTTTAGTATTTCTTGTCTAATTTTCTCTTTACTTACAGTTTTTATTTGTGATATGAATTTTGCTACTACTTCTGTTAGTGTACCATATGGTAGCTAGGAGGTTAGTACCAGGTCTGTATGGTCTTGACATATCTCAAAAAAGTTGTTTATTATTTTAATTAAGCTGCCAGCATTAATTTTTGCCACTACTTCATATGTGTGATATAAATTTCCACAAACTATGCATGCACACTACCGCACCTACTTTTACATTAGGATGAGATTTGTGGTGCTTAAGGAGTGAGCCGTCGGGCGGCTCCGTTCCGCTCGGCGTCATGACTGCGACTGACTAACTGACTAATATATAATATATATTTGCACTAATTTGCACTTTTGAATCTAACAAATTCACATATGCGTGTGTGTGTGTGTGTATGTGTAGAAGTGAGAGCAATGATAAAATCATTAAATATAAAAAAAAATTTATAGTTACCTATACCGTAAGGTACTAATACATATTAGAATTTTGAACAAAATTTTTTTCACGGATTTCGATTTGTCAGACCTTGAAAAATAACTCCCTAAAATATTGTATGAAAATTTGAAACCGAATACGAGTTACATCAACTTTAGTGAGCGCGCGTTCACGGCTTGCTGAAGTTTTTTACGCAGCTGCAGCTCTCTCAGCTTTAAAATATTTCCTTCTCTTCAAAATACGGGTTATATGATAACATCCATATAGTTCACTTTCACATACGATTTAAGTTCTTTTATATCGTTACTTTTATATGGTTCAATCATTGCCGATAAACTGATAGGAAGTCATAAAAATTGTTTTTGATTTGATAACAATTTTAGCATCAAAAGAAATATCGGGAAAAAGGTCGATTTTTGAACCTTTTCTGTTTGAACGTTCGCCATTTTTTTTTTAATTTTTCAGATTTTCTGATCAATTCTTGTGTAAAACGGCTTCCATTTTAAAACTCATTTTAATTTTTTTGTTTGAGACTTGCCGTTCCAGAGATTAACTGTCCGCCATGAAACACACTTCTTTTAATAAAACGATTTTGGCTCTCTTTATAAGGCGCGTATGATTAGGAAAATGAAAAAAATTTTTTTTTTTTTGTATACTTCAAGATTTCCATGATACTATAGAAAAGATTAATTAACTTATCTGATAAACAAAGAGTAAACAAAAAAAAATGAAAATGTGCTTTTGTTAGCTCCTAATAGGTCTGTACTAGTACCTTAAGGGACCTAGATCATATAATTAATGGAAAAAAAATTTATTGTCGATAAAACAAGAAAAGATAAAAGAGAGTGCAGGCCGTTAACTAGTTAGGTCGTGGCTGACAATTTACAAAGTACGAGGGTCGTTTGAAAAGTCCGTGCAAAGTCAGAGCGATGGCGCTACTAGTGCGTATCAAGGTTATTTTCAGTTAGTGGCATATCTTGGAAGAGCACACACCAAGTTTCAGCTAGATCGGCCAATTACTTTGCGTTTTACATTCGTTTCAATCAAAGAAATCGAGTGGTTGTAAAAAAATGGACGAAAAAGAATTTCGTGTATTGATTAAACATTACTTTTTCAAAGGCAAAACGCCTCAGGAGATTAAACAGAAGCTTGATAAACATTATGGTGATTTGCACCTTCGATTAGAATGGTTTATAAGTGGTTTCAAAATTTTCGAAGTGGCCATATGAGCACAAAAGACGCTAAACAATCTGGACGCCCTGTTGAGGTTACCACTTCAGAAATCATTGATAAAATCCATGATATGGTAATGGCTGACAGAAGAGTGAAGGTGCGTGAAATTGCTAGTACTGTAGGCATCTCGAGCGAACGGGTACATAATATTTTGTACCAACATTTGGACATGAAGAAGCTATCCGCTAGATGGGTGCCGCGATTGCTCACGATTGACCAAAAACGAGATCGTGTGAAGTGTTTCAAGAATAGTTTGCAGCTGTTCCAGCAGGGGCAAATTCTATTTAAGGTTTTTCGAAATCATTTTTAGTGATTCACTGCTGTATAATTTGTGTAGCTTATAAAACAATTAGAAAAAAAACAAATCAAAGCAGATACTTGTCTTTTAAGAAATTGTCAAAACTACGTAAAAGATTCTCAGTCCTATACTAGTAGATAAGCAATGTATGTTCTGGGACACAAAGGAGCCGACAAAGGATGCCGCCAATGTATAAGGGATATGTTCTGAGACACAAAGGAGCCACCTGATGAAGGAGTTACGGTAATGACACCTTTTAATTTATGATCAGACCCCATGCTGAGTATCTAAAAGGAATTTGATGTACCTTTGAAACCACCCGCGTTCCAGTGGGCCCCATGCTGAGTGTTTAAAGGGCATTTGATGTTTGTTTGACACCTCTCGCGTGCCGCCAATGTATAAGGGATACAAGCCAATGTATAAGGGATATGTGTATGTTCTGGGACACAAAGAGGCCGCCCGATGAAGGTGTCGCGGTAGTGATACCTTTTAACCCATTAACGTCCAAAATGTCCAAATTTCTTGCACGTTTTCAAAGTGATTTTTTCCTATGTAATTGGCGTTGAAAAAATTCTTGAACCACATATTCTGATGTAAAATTGCATGCTCTTTCAGAATCCGTTGCCAGAATCATGATAAAACTCACAGAAAAAGAGATATGCTCGATTGAAACATAAAAAACACCTAAATTTTCGAAAAAAAAAATTTTTAGGATTTTTTTTCGAAGTGTTACGGTGAAGATATCACCTTGCGACCGTGATCAAAGGTGATCATGGGATTTGAAGTTTAACAGGGAATTTTTTTGTTTACCTTGAACGATCGCTTCTTTACAAAATGGCGGAAAAAACGAATTTTTTTTTTTTCAATCTTCATCAACTTTTTTCTCAAAATCTATGGTCTTTAGAAAAAAATTCATAAAAACAAAAATGCCTTAGAATCGCTCGAGGAATATTCTCAAATTTTTTCAGAATTTTTTGAGACAATTTTTGATTTTCCGGGAAACTTGGTAAATGGAATTTTCAAAACTGTCTCCAAAAATTCTGAAAAAATTTTAGGATGTTTCTCGAGTGATTCTAAGACATTTTTGTTCTTATGAATTTTTTTCTAAAGTCCATAGATTTCGAGAAAAAAATTGATAAAGTTGAAAAAATAAAAATTCGTTTCGGCCGCTATGTTCTAAAAACCTATTGGTAAAAAACGATTTCTGTGCAAATTTTAGGAACATTTTTTTACTCTTAGCGTTACCCAGAGACTACGGCGTGGACGTGGTAAAATTCTGTCTCCTTCGGGGTGCTTTTTTCCCGTGAGTCCCCTTGCCTCTCACGTCTCGGGGTGCTTGTTTTCCGTGAGTCCCCTTGCCTCTCACGTCTCGGGGTGCTTGTTTTTCGTGAGTCCCCTTGCCTCTTACGTCTCGGGGTGCTTGTTTTTCGTGAGTCCCCTTGCCTCTCACTTATTCATACTTTTAGCTGTGCTTTTTTAGCCAACATTTATTGCAAATATTTAAATTACATGTTTTGCAGAAAATTTTTGTTCTTATTGGACAGTTTCCATTCGAACAAATCCTCAATTTGTCACTATTAGATCGTTCATGTGCTTTACTTTTGCGACTACTTTTTTGTAAGTAGTATTTGGCAATCGAAATAGTGAACTCTTTTATTCCAACTTTTTTCTTTCCATCGTTAGCAGCATTGAAAATTACAAGAGAATTAGTAATAGACGCCTGTATAAGTCTCATAAAAACTACCCATGTCCATTTTTTTGATCGTATACTTGGGAGTATGTCATTGCAATGTCCGTCATGCAGGTCAACATCTCCCATGAATTTGTTATATAGGTGAAAAGCTTGCGGAAAAGGTATTTCAATTTTAGATTTAGCCTCTGCGCTGTATCTTTTTGAAATAGATAGAGGATTGACATCTGCTGCAGTTGAAGCTATTGAGACGGGCTTCGAATCCATGATAGTTATGAAATTTATGCCACTGTTTACGTCGTGCTTCACCACATATGTCCCTCTTGGAGCTTTCTTATCAAGCACATTTTTTTCTTTGACTCGATTATCTCTGATAGTACCAGTGCATTTCAAACGCAATTTCTTCAAATGTAATACCAAATCCATATTCGTGAAGAAGTTGTCAAAGTACAGATGAAATTGAGAAATTTTGTTATAACTTATTATTTGAAAAAATGGTTGTAATAAATATAATACTACTCGTGAACCTAAAGCACATTTAGATAACTTATCTCCAATTTGAGAATTCTTGCCGCAATAAAGATCCAAATTCAGTAGATAGCCGTCCGAAGTACACAAGCCCCAAAATTTCAAACCAAATCTTATCGGTTTTCCTCGAATAAATTGTTTCAAAACAGTTTTTGAATAGGATTTGGCCATCATCTCATCAACGGATAGAGCAGTTTTCCATATTCCGAATTTCATGATGTTATTTTGAAAAAGTTTCAGTAGAGAACGAACGCGCCATCCTCGATTGTCAAAAATTTGACAATATTCCTCAAGCGATTCTAAAGCATTTTTGTTCTTATGAATTTTTTTCTAAAGTCCATAGATTTCGAGAAAAAAATTGATAAAGCTGAAAAAATAAAAATTCGTTTTTTCCGCCATTTTGTAAAGAAGCGATGGTTCAAGGTAAACAAAAAAATTCCCTGTTAAACTTCAAATCCCATGATCACCTTTGATCACGGTCGCAAGGTGATAGCTTCACCGTAACACTTCGAAAAAAAATCCTAAAAATTTTTTTTTTCGAAAATTTAGGTATTTTTTATGTTTCAATCGAGCATATCTCTTTTTCTGTGAGTTTTATCATGATTCTGGCAACGGATTCTGAAAGAGCATGCAATTTTACATCAGAATATGTGGTTCAAGAATTTTTTCAACGCCAATTACATAGGAAAAAATCACTTTGAAAACGTGCAAGAAATTTGGACATTTTGGACGTTAATGGGTTAATTTAAGGTGAGACTCCATGCTGAGTGTTTAAAAGGCATTTGTTTTTCGTTTGACACCTCCCGCATGCCAGTGGGCCCCCTCGACAGAGTGCCTCCCCCCCCCCCCCACTCACCCACCCACCTACAGAGGTTGTTAAGGTAGGATGCTGTAGAAGTCGGTAAGGTGTTTGGTAAACTATATGATGGTCTCTCTCTCTATGCCTCTCTCTCGCTCTCTTTCGATAGTAGGGCGCTTATGCTGGCTGAGTCTAGGCTCTCGGAGAGGGGGTAGCGTCTCTCACTTGCTAGGCGCGTACGCCGTATATTGCGGATACTGTTCTCTCTCTCTCTCTCTCGTTCTCCTTAGTAAGCTTATGCTGGCTGAGTGTGGGCCCTCGGAGAGGGGGTAGCGTTTCTAGCTTGCTAGGCGCAGCCACCACCCACCCACCCACCTCCCACCTTTCGTCTGACTACCCCTTCTTCAACCTACAGCGCCGAAACCGCTGCTTTGAGAGCCACCATAGTGCTTAAAAGCCGTTCTCGATTGGAAAAGTCTTTTGAGACAGCCCGCTTCACTAACTTTCTTAGCACTGACAAGCAGTAGTAGTACATAGTAGTAGTAGTAGTACTAGTAGTAGTAGTAGTAGTAGTAGTACTAGTAGTAGTAGTAGTAGTAGTACTAGTAGTAGTAGTAGTAGTAGTACTAGTAGTAGTAGTAGTAGTACTAGTAGTAGTAGTAGTAGTAGTAGTAGTAGTAGTAGTAGTAGTAGTAGTACTAGTAGTAGTAGTAGTAGTAGTATTACTAGTTATCCTACGCGCATTTTCATTACATTGGCTTTTATTTCTAATTTTGAAAATACAGTACGCGATTTATGGAAAGCCTATTACAACTCACACGCTAATAAGGATGATTTTATTAAATGGAAAAATATAATAATTACCGCTTTAAATTCTCTTGAAGAATATATGTTACAGCCTAACGTAAGTAGAGCAATACGACAGAGATGTCAAACATGCGCTACTCATTTGAATACAATCGAAATTAATTTAAATAATTCCATAAAAGTCGGAGGAAATATTAATTCATTACGAGTCATTCCAAACCAAATTGAAGGGGATGAAGTTATTTGGCGTGAAATAAATTCAGCATTTGAAAAACGTGTCATTACTGCATTCATAGCCAATCAAGAACATACAGATATAAAGTCATTCTTAAAAGCAGCAAATAAGCTATTACAATTACAAATACCAAAATATCTTTCAATTCATAATGCTCTAAAAATAAATATAGAAATGTCAGCTCAATTTACCATAATAAAGGATAATATAGAGGACATCCAAGTAAAGTATTTCAAACACCGAAAATGTTTCTATTTATAGCACGACAGATCTTAAATTATGGTTTACAGAAAATATTGAAGATGTTATACTTAAAAATTTAGAAGAATTTCAAGAAATAGATTCCGGTTGGACATTAAAAACTATCATTGGTATTTCTGTTAATATGAATAAATTTAATCCATTCAAACCTGGCTCATATATTCAACTACAAAAACAAAAAACAGATAAAAAAGCAATTATCAACGTTCAAAATACAGATAATGAATGTTTTAAATGGGCTGTGCTTGCCTGTCTTCATCCAGCTAGATTTCATAGCGAAAGAGTTCAAAATTATATGCCCTTTGCGAATGAATTGAAATTCGATGATATAAACTTTCCTGTTGAGGTAAAGAATATTCCTAAATTTGAAAAATTAAATAGTATTTCAATAAATCTATACATACTAAAAAAATACGATTTTAAATTCTAAGTCTCACCATATTATATATCAACTTTAAAACAAGATAAGCATATAAATCTTTTGTTACCACAAAGCGATTATATTGATGAGAATGAAACAGAAAAATCTAATAGATCAAATAACAATGATAATT
The DNA here is from genome assembly GCF_024137745.1 of Phymastichus coffea. Classification (NCBI taxonomy): domain Eukaryota; kingdom Metazoa; phylum Arthropoda; class Insecta; order Hymenoptera; family Eulophidae; genus Phymastichus; species Phymastichus coffea. The sequence continues at coordinate 5,197,404 of NW_026706826.1, read as the reverse complement.
TAAAATTAAAATTTCAAATAAATCCACTATGTATGGATTAAAAACTTATCTGCTCTTGTTAGAAGTCAAGTAACGAAACATACTGCACAAATTTATCTACGTGAACGCTGTCTCCACTATTTTAATAATAAAGAAAAATTGAATATTCATGAGACAGATTGTTCAAAATTAAATAAATATAGAGTTAATCTACCTAATTTTCCTCTTCTGAAATTTAATCATTATGATCTAAAAGAAATGGTTCCGTTTATTATATATTCTGATTTAGAGTGCTTATTGAAACCAGTAAATAATGGACGACCCTTCCAAGATCATGAAGCCTTTAGTGTGGGGCTTTATATAAAATCTAGTTATGATGATTCCAAATTAGTCTTTAAGATGTATAGAAAAAAACTGAATGAAGAACAATCACCCGCACAATGGATTATCAAATAATTTCAGATTTTGTTAGATGAATTCATTATGGAACTGCTTCAATAACATTTTTTATTGATATTTACGCAATGTTTCATCGTTGCAATGTTTGAATTATTAATTCAAAGAAATTAAGTTTGTTTATATGACAGTATTCAATGAACAACGGATTCAATGAAATATTTCTTTCAATTTCATGCATCACGGATGATAACTAGATGGCGTGCTCGATCCACAAGTGGCTGGTTATGATGTTAATATATATAAGACCGAAATTTCATTTAGCCTCACAAGCGTACGTAGAAAGTAAGTTTTCGATCAGCGTGCAAATATTTGTAAACTTGTACTCAAGTATGCGTAGTATGTCTTCGATAATATAATTAAACTTTTAAAGCATATTACAAAATAAGTAAATATTGCAGTTGACAAAGGTTTAGATAAAAATGACTATATATCTTTCAGAAAATTCATTACCCTGAATACCACAGTTGCAAAACAACGCTTGTCATCTACAGAAGTAAATAACGTCGATACTAAAAATAATAAATTAGATTCAATAAAATATATTTTGGACTTCAATGAAAAATTTAAATGAAATAATCCTGACTTTATTAATTTAATGAAACTTCCATGAAGTCAATTATTCATGTAGTTCAATTCGAACTAATATATCGGTAGTTTCATAAAACAGCCACTCAGTCAATTATAATTCTTGAATTCAATAAAATATCGAATTAATTCGAAAAAATAAAATTTTTAACATAATATGTCAACTATATCGAAATAAATACACTACTATTTCCATGAATCGGGCAATTAGTTTAGGTGAACAATTAGTATATTCAAATGATAAACTTTGTAATGATAGAAAGAAGGAAGATAGTGAGAGATGGAAATCACTTAATTTTAATTATATTCAGCAACGTTTCATCAGTACATTTGCTGGCCTCTTCAGGCTGATTTCTCTCGTAGCCAAATTATTATAGGCTAAAACGTATAAATCGTAGCACAGTCAAAATTAAAGTAAGTTTAATTTTGACTGTGCTACGATTTATTAATTATTAATTATTAATTAAAGTAACTCTAATTTTGACTGTGCTACGAATTATTAATTATTAATTATTAATTAAAGTGACTTTAAGTTTGAGAAGAGATAGTTGAGCCCATCAGGCTTCCAAATATTTGTTTATAATAAATTTTGTTGAACACAAAATATATGTTATTATTGTAACGGGGTAGCTATCCGGTTATTTAATTATGAGCGCGATCGCATCGAAGAGCGCGCGGGATTATCTACACGTTCAAATTCGAAAATCGGAGAGCAGGAGGGAACGGGTGTCAGTCAACCAACTTTCTACTAACACAAAATAATAATATCAGAATTACAGTTAATATCACATGCGAGATCGTTTATTTTCTCCAAAGTCTGCAATGTATTCGGCCCGCGTGTTTATGTTTACAAGATGCGCGGGCGACAATAACATGCAGTGTCGGATCGCTCGCCACTCTTTGTTCGCCGAGTTATTACGTGCAAGATTCTTATTGAGTACGAGAGATTAGTTATTATCAATTCTATTACAATCGCGAAATTAAGCTGGCCAGCTTACCTTATTAACAGTTGTACGGTAGCACGAGAGTAAAAGTTCGCACTCTAGTTGCGGGAAAGTCTGTCTTTTACGTCGAGGTAGCTCACGTATTCGATTTCGCCCTCGATGGCGAAACCCCTCACTCACACACGCTCACACGCACTCAGCTCCATCAGGCGAAGGCACAGCTCTCTCTCCTATTTATCTCGTCTCGACACTTAGGAAAACTCGGGAAAAACTCTCTTTTTCACTAGCTGTAATGGTGTGCTCAGGTTCTGAGTTTCAACTCTGGCTGGAGATATCGACAGCTAATCCTCGACTCTGTCAGGCGATATCGATAGCTAATCCTCGACTCTCTCAGGCGATATCGATAGCTAATCCTCGACTAGTTCATTTTTATACGCGCGCGTTCCGTCTCGTCGCGTGCCGAATTCCCTCGTCACCTTTGCCTCAACCGGTAGGTGCTGCCCTCGCAGCCAGCCTCATGGTTGGGCTGTTAGCGCTAATAAGACGTTTACCGTCACATTATATAAAAATTTTATACATTTCAGAATCTCTTCTATTGGAAGCTCACAATTTTTAATTTGTTCATAACGTTTGTCCAATCCCTCTAAGACTAAATCACACGATATGTTTGTGAATAAGGAACTTACATCCAATGATATTAAAACGTGATCGTTTGGAATGAAAATATCTCTCCTCTACTAGCTAATATTGTGATGGAAGACTTAGAGAAACATTGTCTGAGCGTGTTGCGGAATGAATATCAAATTAATCCTGTTTTCTATTACAGATATGTTGATGATACTTTGATGTGCGTTTCGAAAGATAAAATTGATTTAGTTATTGGAACGTTCAATTCTTATCATAATAGACTATAATTTACGTTTGAAATTGAAACGAATAATTGTATTCCATTTCTTCGCTTAAAATTGATCAGAAATGTGACGTGTTTTCGAGTAGACACACACGCCGTTAGTGTCCTTTTTGCAAACGAGTGACACTACAACTCGATGTGGTGAATTGCTGCATGTATGAGGCCCCGCTCACTTAACGCTCGCAAGTTAATTATTAAATATATTTTATGTATAGCTATATTTATGGGACATAAATAATAAAAAAAAATCAAATAACTAGAATATATTTATATAGAGGTCCTTCTACTACTATTGCAAATATAGGCACGATTATTTATATATGTATAATAAAATAATTATATAAGTCGAAACTCTCATTAGTCTCGACTCTACTGGTTAAAGACAAAGGTATTAAAGGTAGTAATAGGGCTGCGATTTAAACTATTGAAAAATTATTCGTAACAATAAATATACTACTAAATTTATATATATTTCCGAATTACAGGTAATAATCTATTCGTTAAGGAAATTTCTCTTGAAGCCGATTTATCGTTGATTTAATTATAATTATGTATAGTTGAAGTTAAAGCTTACTCAAGAGTTTTAGCAATTTGGAACCGAGTTCTTTTAAATATAGTCAAAATATTGCAGACGTACTATTTATCCTGTACACATGCATATCATGTTATCTGGGGACGTGCTTAATTTTTAAACACTTCGTCAGCGTAGGCTATCATACTATGTAATCGAAAAGATCATATTACGCTGGTCCGACCGGTATTTATAACAATAAATGAAAAGAGTCGCGAGAGCAAAATACCAAAGCCAAGATAGTTAAGAATTTAACAATCGCATACACATATACATATATATATGTAGTTATACACAAAATGAATACGTGGAATTTGCCAAATGGTAATTACTCCAAGAATTATTATTATTATAGAGAAATAGATAAGAAGAAAGTTTTATAATAATGAACCTTGAGTTACTTACTTGTTAAATGTTTATTCGTTATTATTATTAATAGACTTATCCTTGAATTTATATAGTTGTATATATATGTGTATATTGTTAGAATATTTGTCCAAGAAATATAATCTTTTATTTTAACTGGTCCTTATAATAACTATTGTCCTTGCAATAAGTAATTATACTAGAATTTGTCTGATCGTACGCTATATACGTTTATATACATAATAAGACGTTTATTATTGCTGTTACTTTCGTCACGCGTATACGTTAATCACTGATAAAAAGAATATAAATATACTGATTTTAGGAAATAATAATAATAAAAACTGGTTGACAAGAAACTGAGATGAAAACTGTAAGAAAAGAATCGAATAAAAAATTGTACGTAATTCTGAAGAGGATTTGAACTGTGACACGACTGGACGTGATTAACTCTGGCTCGAGACTGCTTTGTTAGGCGTGGGCGATACAGTAATGCGCCGTCACTGCATTCCTACGCGGCCGCCGAACCGCCCACGCGCGCTGAATGCGTACGACTAATACGCGCGGCGAAATTATACATAATACTAATACATATAAAAAATTTTTTTTTTTACATTACATTATTACATATATCAGGATTAAGTGAATTTAAAAGTTGTCACTTAACAAGAAATAATAATAAATTAGAATTTGACTGGTTTAGAAAAACAACACAAACTGACAGAATTTTGAATTTTAACTCAGAACATACAATTTATCAAAAAGTTAATATAGTTTCAAATTTAGTTGACCGAGTGTTATGAAAAGAATTATAAGAAACGAAGAATATCCGAAATGTTACACATTGGCTTACATAAAAAAAACGTTAAATAGAAAAGAGGATATACAATATATTAGTCACATTTATAAGCCTTTATTAAGATCGATGAGGAAGGGCTAATGGATGAAGAGTATATACACTGCCGCTCACATAAATTTGGCCACTCCATCAAAAATCTATCAAACTTTGAAGTTTTGTAACTCTATAAGGAACCAATCGATCTAAAAAATTCAAAGTACGTTTTGAAGCTTGTACCAAGCCCTTCAATATATGATAAAAATATTTCAAAAAATAGTGTTTAATTAATTTTTTATAAACAAATGAAAAAAAAAAATTTTCAATTTTTTTCGTCCATTTTCAAGTTGGCATAACTTGGTTAAAAATAATCGGATTAAAAAAAACAAAATGGAGGTTAAATCTATGGTAATACATACAGTTGCAAATAAACATAAGTATTAACTAAAAAATAAATACAACTATTCAAATAAAGTGAAATACGTCGAAGATTTATTAAAATAATAACAAACTTCAAGCCATCAATTTCATATTATAAATAACTTCATACAACCAAAATACATAAGTACGTTAACATTAAACACATTAACAATAACAATAAACATATTACAAAAATTCACTTATTGACATAATAAATCATTTTTAAGTCATTAACTTCATTTTATAAATTATGATCAATTACAACAATCAAAACTATCAATTATTTGTCACACAAAAAATAACTTCTTTGGTCTTCTTTATTCAACTAAATAAACATATCACAAAGTAAACAAATTTAAACTTTTTTTTCGTCAAAGAATCCACCTTTGCTTTTGATTACAGCTTCGCACAACCGTGGCATTCTCTCTAACAATTTGTCTAGTGTTTCTGTTGCTATTTTCTCCCATTCATCTTGTAGAATTTCCTACAAATGAGCAGCTGAAGTTGGACATGATTTACGTACTTTTCGATCAAGTTCTTCCCATAACAATTCTATAGGATTCAGATCCGGTGACTGTGGTGGCCATTCCATAACTTGTAATGTATTTTTTTTCTCAAGATTTGCTAAGTAATTTTTACATATTTTCGCTGTATGCTTCGGATCATTATCTTGTTGAAAAATAAAGGATGGACCGATGAGTCGTGTACCAGACGGAACCACATTATATTGTAAAATTTTTTTGTACTTCTCCATTACCAAAATTCCATCTACTTTTTTTTAAACACCGACTTTTGAATTTCCGAAGCATCCCCATACCGTAACTAACCCACCGCCGTGCTTCACCGATGGAATTAGACAACTTTCAAAATATTTTTCGTTGTTTTGCCTTCGAATATACGTCCGACGTTTAGAACCAAAAACTTCGAATTTAGATTCGTCATTCCATAACACACGTTTCCAGTCACTTAAATTCCAAAGCCGATATTTTTTAGTGATTTTTAATAATGGTTTTTTCTTTGCAATTCGGCCGTGTAAACCTTTTTCAACAAGTCTTCTTTTAACAGTAGATACACTTATTGGTGTGTCAAGATGTTCATTAACTTGAGCCATGATTTCTGGAGCTGTGAGACGTATGTTTCTATTACTCAAAAGCGCTATGTAGTCATCTTCTTTTGCTCTAGTTTTTCTTTTCGTTTTCTTTGGTTTTGTAGCGATGTTTTATTCAGTCAAAAACTTCTTTATGTTATAATCTACAGTGCCTTTAGCGATTTGCAGTTCATTTGCTATTGTTCGTCTACTGTAACCAGTTTTATACAAAATAATTATTTGCAAACGAACTTACTCTGTCAAGTGCTTGGCCATGGTTATCGATCGATCGAAATCCATAGACAAATAAGTAAATCTTCGATTAAATTTGTAACTCTCCTTGAACCATGTTCACGAAAAATTTTTGTAAACACAAGACACTGTTTCGCATATACATAGCAGTGTATTGCGGCACAGAAATCCCGCAAAACTTATACACATTCGACCGCACTTGTCGAGCCTTTTTCGGTCTTGGCGATCCAGAATGCCTCCACTGGGACGATTGAGCCTTAGTTTCGACATCATATCCGTAAACCCATGTTTCGTCACCTGTTATAACACGTTTTAGTAGTTCTGCATCGTTATTGACTTCATTTAGCGACTCCTGAGCAACTTCCATTCGCCGCTGTTTTTGTTCGAAATTCAACAATTTTGGAACGAATTTTGCTGCCACACGTTTCATACCCAAAACATTCGAAAAAATTTGATGGCATGAGCCAACTGATATGCCAACATCATCAGCGACTTCTCTGATTGTGATTCGGCGATCGTTCATAACCATTTCTTTCATTTTTTTCACGTTTTCATCGGTTGTTGATGTGCTTGGGCGTCCGGGTCGTTCGTCATCTTCAACGTTTTCGTGGCCATCTTGGAAACGCTTATACCACTCATAAATCCTTGCTTTACTCATAGCAGACTCACCATATGCCTTTGTTAACATTTGACAAACTTTACTACACTTTATTTCATTTTTTACGCAAAATTTAATACAAATTCTTTGATCCATTTTTTTTCACAAACGAAAATCGCCGAGCTCGAAAAACACGTCTAACGTTAGCGGCTGCCACTTAAAAAGTAAGCAATGAATATTGCTGAAAATTTTATCGTACTTCAGAGGCATGTGTACCAATATAATAAAAAAAAATTTTGTACAAGCGGACTCTCCAAACCCGCGAAATTTAAAAATTCTCGTTACTTTTTGAACACACCTCGTACTATTACACAGGCCAACAAAATTTGACAAAGGTTCAGAACCAGAGACCAGACATAATATATTCGAAGGATTTTGATGCGCTGAATCCAAATCCGAGCTCAGAATTGCGCCAGCACGTCAGGATTTTGAGATGTCCTAACCTAAAGGTGCGAAAATCACGTATTTTGGCTATATTCGGTACTTTATAACATTGCGAATAATTTTTTTCGTGCAAAATTGACAACGGCATCTAAAAAGCAATTCTTATCGTACAAAAGCACTAACAATCTTTAGTTTACGTCTTCTTTTATCGTCAATTGAAATGTATTACTTATCAATTGGTTTATACGGCATCGCAATGAATTTCGACTATTATAACTCAAATCCCTGATCTTGGAGCATTGTAACCGGCGGGGCAATAAACCTTGCCCACTTAACTCTAAATTCCTTAACCCCCGAGTCCTGTGACCTTCGATGCAATAATCGCCGTCCCCTCAACCCCAAATATTTTAACCTAAGAAGGTTATAACAAGCGCGGCAATAAAACCTGCCAACTTAACCCCGAATTTCTTCACCTCGGAATCCTGTAACCTGCGATACAATAGCCCTAGATTCCTTGTGGCGCAAATTACAGGGCTCAGGCATTAAAGGATTTGCGTAACAACATTGAGGGTTATAACATCACAGGTTTCAGGGCTCCAGGGTTAACGGATTTAAGGTTAAGGGGGCAGTTAAAGGTTAAGGGGTCGGGGGTTTTTGGGTTAACGAATTTAGGGTTATGGCCACGCAGATTATAGCCTTCTAGAATATCTCGGAATACTGACGTGCTTGCGCAATTCTAAGCTGGGATTTGGATTTAGCGCATCGAAATTCTCCGGATGCGTTATGTATAGTTTTTGGTTCTGAAGTTTGTCGGCCTGTGACAGACAGACAAATATTAGAATTAAAAATTTAAATAATTTGTTTAAATAAATTTAAATGTACAAATCTGACATCAAACTCGTGACTAGTAACCCCTAAAACCATGGAAATGTGGTGCAGCTTGCAAAAATATTCTATTATACAGGAATTTGTTTTAAGAAATTTTTTAAATAAAATACATTTTGCAAATCTGATATCAGATTCATAAGCAGAGACCTCAAAAATCAGCAAAAGTACGTGCAACTTGCAAAAACATTGAGTCTTGCAACATTTGTTTAAATAAATTGTTTAAATAAATCTAAATTCACAAATCTGACATCAAACTCGTAATCAGTGACCCCTAAAACCATGGAAATGAGGTGCAACTTGCAAAAATATTCAATTGTGCAAAAATTTGTTTAAACAAATTGCTTGAATAAAATAAGTTTTGAAAATCTGATATCCGATACGATCAGCGGAATCAAAAACCGTGAAATCTTTCATTCGTTTTTGAAATTCTGTAGATAGATGATGTAGAATATTACGTAACTTGAAATATATGATTGTATGCTGAAGCTGAGATAGGTGAAAGCTGAGATAACTGATTTTGTGACATGTTAATCCTTCCGTGTTAGAGATCACGTTTGAGTGGCGGGCTAACGGTTGAATTTCCTGTAAATGCTATTATCTTATTTTCTTCTACTTCCAAAATGAGTTCCAGAAGCCCTTGTGCAAGAAAAATTGATACATTTTGTTATGTTTGTGGGAAGTTTGAAACAACTTCTTATCGACGATCGATTAATGATTCGATCAAAACTCTATATATGAAATGTTATAAGGTTCCGATCGACAATTTAGATAAGACATGGGTACCATCTTCAATTTGTAATTCTTGCAGACTTGCTATGTTGAAGTGAGATGATAATAGCAGTAATATGACTGTTATTGAACCGACCATCTGGAGTGAGCCTAAGGACCATGAAACTGATTGTTACTTCTGCTTATGTAATACAACGGATTTCAATAAACAAAATTCAAATAAAATCATCTACCTTACGGTAGCGAGTGTAACACCGGAAGCTATCATTACCTGGAACAAAAGTGTCAATTTACAGAAACCGAGAAGAGGCGTTCATAAAGTACTTTACAATGGAGGATGTGATGGTGTACTGTAATAACATCGAAGAATTGGTTAACTTGTATATCCAAGATTTGTACAAGCCAGAAAACTGGCGTCTTTTCATTGATTCTGTCACACAAAGTCTCAAAGCTGTGTTACTACACAACGGAAATGAGTATGCGGCACTTCCTGCAGGTCACTCAACTGCACTAAAAGAATCATACAATAGTTTTCATTTTTTCTGGAAAAAATAAATTACAAGACTCACAATTGACTTGTTTGTGGTGACTTTAAGATGATAAATCTTATAGTTGGCTTGAAGTCGGGAAATACCAAATTTCCGTGTTTTCTCTGCCTTTAGGACAGCCGTGCAAGAGATAAGCATTGGGTAACAAAAAAATGGCCCACAAGATCAGAATGGAAAATAGGTTCTCATAATGGTGCCTACGTAGGTCTTGTTGATAGAGAGAGAGTATTATTGCCACCACTTCACATCAAATTAGATTTAATGCAACAGTTTGTGAAAGCCTTGAATAAAGAAGGTAAATGTTTCAATCATTTGAAAGCCACATTTTTTTACATAAAATTAAAAAATTTCCTAAAAAATAAATGAACCGAAATTCTACATAGCGCATTATAAAGAGGAGTACCATAGCTTTAACCTCCATTTTGTTTTTTTTTTAATCCGATTATTTTTAACAAAGTTATGCCAATTTAAAAATGGACGAAAAAAATTGAAAAACTTTTTTTTCATTTGTTTATAAAAAATTAATTAAACATTATTTTTTGAAATATTTTCATCATATATTGAAGGGCTTGGTACAAGCTTCAAAACGTACTTTGAATTTTTTAGATCGGTTGATTCCTTTGTTACGTCTTACGACGCATCCTTTTTGTAACAACTGTACACTCGTGAAATTCAAAGCTTCTAAAACTATTCGCATGTCAGCAGAAAGCTGACGAAACGCGAGGTAAATGACACTCCGAAATAAAGTTGTTACACCTTACGACACATCCTCTTTTGTAACAAATGCATATTCAGGAAATTCAAAACTACTAAAATATTCACACGTCAGCAGAAAGCTGACAAAACGCAAAACAAATAGCACTCCGAAATAAAGCCACCGAGCACAAGAATGTATATTCAGCAAAAAAACAAAATATCACAATTCGATACTGACCTGAAAATTAACATATAAAAAGCAATGAACATCATTACGAGTCAGTTGATCAGTAGTCCGTCAGTCTGTCAATAAGTACCTGTAAGACTCAACTCCGTACACACCGGTCCGACAATTGGTGATCATTTTAATTAATAAACTCGCGACTGGTACAAAGTAATATTCGTGCAAGTATTATTCAACAACCTATCCTATTCAATTCAACAAGCAGTTAGAGCCTGCTACACTCATACAATCCAACAAGCAGTTAGAGCCTGCTACATTTTATCAACAATTAAAAGCTACGATTATCAAGGTAGTACAATCATCAGACATACATTTCCACATATATTTATTATAAGTGAGACATATCCGACCACTAGTCAACATATTGGAACGTCTCATTCATTAGCTATTCGTAGTTGATGCACGAGACGTAACACCTTATAGAGGTAAAAAACTTCAAAGTTTAACAGTTTTTTGATGGGGTGGCCAAATTTATGTGAGCGGCAGTGTACTCGTATATGGGTTGAAATACTTGATTTCTCACTGTATTGTAACTTGACTGTGCTACGAGCTATTCGTTTCTGCCTATACTAATTTGACTACGAGAGAAATCAGGTATACGCATATATATATAATTATATATCATTAAAATTACTTTTGCAACTCTATTGTTAATAATTTGTTGTTTTTCTATTAATAAAGCTTGTAGAGGCCAGCAAATGTGCTGACAAAACGTTGCTGAATAAAATTAAAATTAAGTGAATTTCCATCTCTCATTATCTTCCTTCTTTCCATCATTACAAAATTTATTATTTAAAAAATTATAAGAGAATCAAGACAGTATGTTACAATTAGTATATTCGGTCAATTATTTCACCCGTTCCATAACAAAACAATCGTTCGACGTACGTGACTTTGTTTATTCAATGAAATATTATATTAACCCTTTGCGGCATACGTTTTTCAGGAAAACAAAATTTTCTGATAGTTAGTTTACAAGGGTTTTTGGGGTCGTTGATCACGAATCTGAACTCAGATTTTGGATATCCAAAATGGCAGTTCCAATATGTCGGCCAAAATGTTAAATATTTTTGAATTCCTTTTTGAAAGTTGGTATACGGAGGTTTTTGGAGTCGCTGATTACGAATCTAAAATCAGATTTTGGAAATTCAAAATGGCGACTGCAATATAGCTACCAACATGTTAAATATTTTTGAATTTTTTGAAAATTGGTATACTGGTGTCTTTGAGATCGCTGATTATGAATCTAAATTTATATTTTGACAATTCAAAATAGCGATTTCAAAATGGCAGCTAAAATGTTGAATAGTCTTGGATTTTTTAAAGATTAGTGTATATTAGTTTTGAATTTAAAAAAAATTGGTGTACATGAGTTTTTGGGCTACCTGATCTCAAATCTGGATTCGATACGCCAAATATTCCGAATATCGAGATTTCAAAAACAACAGGCGAATTCACTTCAAGCCTGTAATCAAAAAATTCAAAAGAATTTTTTCCAACATTTTTCCGAATCGCATGAAAAAATCAAGAACTTAATGTTTTCAAAAATTCAATTCGTTTATCCGTAAGATCTGTAACAAACCGTTCAATAAATCTATTGGTCTATATTTTGGATAGTATACAACTATAAATCGTCGAAACAGCAATTTTTCAAGCCCATCAAGAGATTCTTACAGATCGATGTTACAATCTACTAAAAAATATTTCAGATAGTGTAATTTCCTGAAAAAAAGGTTATATCGACTCTGTAGCATATAAAATCGTATTTGTCAGCTAGCGAACTTTTTCAATATTTATCATTTATTATAACGCCTTACATAAAATGGAAATCGCTGATATTCTTAATGATACGGAGTCTGTGGATGGATTTGTTGATTCAGATCAAGGCGAGGATATCATGAATATGGAAATAGAAAATGAATTTGAAGGGAATGAAAGTGATAATAGGAGCACGAGTTATCAAAGATTTGACACGTGAACTTGTTGGTAAAAATCACCATGTGTACTTTGACAATTTCTTCACTGGTGTCGATCTATTAATTTCACTAAAAGAAGACAAAATATTTGCTTGCGGAACTGTACGTTCTAATTGTACTGGGTTACCTAAATCTGTAATGCTTGACAAACAAATGAAACAAGGACAATACGATTTTCGAACGTCTGATACTGGTATTACTTGGATAAAATGGATGGATAAAAAAGATGTTTGTTTCCTGTCAAATTACCATGATTCATCCTAAGTGACAACAGTAAATCGAACACAGAAAGATGGCACACGAGTGCAGGTAGATTGTCCAGTCATGTGCTCTGATTACAACAAATACATGGGATTTGTCGATAACGCTGATCGTTTGTTATCTACATATAAAATAGATCAAAAGTCCAAAAAGTGGTGGCACAGATTATTTTGGCATTTCATTGATCTAACTATTAAAAATTCATTCATCACATTTTCAAAAATAAACACTGATAATCCTATATTATTGAAGAAGTTCAGACTACTCTTAGTCGGTCAATTAGCTTCTCACAAAATTCTAACTAAAAGAGGAAGAAAGCGTAAACCTTTACTTGCCGATTCTCACAAACCAAATGTTCCTATTGAAAAGAGACGCTCTCAGTTTGCTCACATGCTAGTGCCCATTGATAATAGTAGACGATGCATCCTTGGCAGTACAAAAGCAATTCCTGTGCGAACTAGGTGGTTATGTAGCACATGCAACGTATCATTGTGTTTACAATCACACAAAAATTTTTTCTTGAACTATCATTCATAAAAGATATGACAGAGACCGAAGAGTTAAAAAATTACACAATAAAAAGTGGGTACAATTCCAGAAGGTGAAGTCAAAAAGTTTTGGAATTATCAAAAAATTGAAAATTATGAAAAAAATAAAAATTATAAAAAAAAATTAAAATTATAAAAAAAATTAAAAACCAAAACAAACAAAAATTCAAATTGAATAAAATGTAACTATTCTGCAATCATCAAATTGGTAATTTGAAGTTAAAAGGGCCGCTATGTTGGACCCACTATATTCAGAATTCCAATTTTCTATTCTAATTTTTTATTTTGGAAATCCAAAAAAACTTTGAAATTTTAGTCGCTATAATGGAGTCGCCATTTTCAATTTTCAAAATTGAAGTTCATATTTTTAACTAGTAACCCCAAATATACCTGTACATCAATTAAAAATAACATTAAAAAATATTCAACATTTTGACCGATATCTTGAAGCCACCATTTTGAATTTTTAAACACTGCGTCCAGATTCGTAATCAGCGACCCCAAAAACCCGTTAAACTAATTTTGGTAACGGTACGCCCGAAAGTTTCGTCATAAATGATTTCTTTTTCGAAAACAGGCCGTTTTTTTAGACTTTGTTTATAAATAATAATAAAATATTGAAATTTTCAAAACCATTCAAGATGATTTTCCATTTTGTAACATCCTGTGATCATGAAACTACAAAAAACGTAAGTCAAATTCAATAAAAATTACCTTAAAAACGCAAAAAATTGTAACAAAATAGGTGGTCTCTGAAAGATACCACCATGCTGCAAAGAGTTAAGTAGAATATATTATTCTTTAAATAAAACAAATATGCTGGTATTTTCATGAACCAGGCACTCAAATCAATTAAATAATTGATAAGTTTGATTAAATATTTCATAAATTCAAAACTGGAATAATTGTTCCACAAAATTCATTTCTTAATTTCAATAAAGAGCACTATAATGAGCCTGATGTCAGCTCGTTATGTTGCTCTCTCTAGGGCAATAATATAGAATACTTGTAATATGCCATGTCTTTCGACTTATATTTTTCCTTAGCTGCAGCAGACAACAACTGCGGAGAACACGGTAAGAGAGAGAGTGCCGGCAGAGAGAGACCGCGTGCGTGTGTACAGATAGCTATGTGTAATGAGCCGCGCCCCGCGTGCCGCATGACGAAGGATCGGCAATTAGCTGATAGCTCGCGAGTCGTGCGGAGGCATTCAATCGTACTTGCGCCTATCGGTGTGTCTTATTATTTTTGTTTATGATTCGTAACAAAGGGGCATCGCCGAATGTAAGTACTAACCGTCCTTTACGTCTTTCTCTCGCTCTGCCTAACTCGCCGCTCTCTCTGTACCGCTCTGAACACACCTTTCACACGTACATTAACTGTACATACACCTACTGCTAGAATAGTATGGCTTTTCTTTTGAGCATCCTTTCCTTCCTATCGCTTTTCTCGACTTTCGCGATTTAAGCTGCGCGATCCACGACGCTCTCCGCGGACCTGTTGGCAACCTTATCTACCGAGCCGACCTTACGTGGCATAACGCAAGCCCGCAAAGAGCTTCAATTGTACCAGCAAATACTCTATCTAGGATAAATTAATATTGTAATCATTAATAGCGGTATCAATCCCCGTTACAGCACCTCTAAGTATATAAGATATTATGTTCATTAATAACAAGCCGCATTTGGATGAATGTGTTACGTCTCGTGCATCAACTACGAATAGCTAATGAATGAGACGTTCCAATATGTTGACTAGTGGTCGGATATGTCTCACTTATAATAAATATATGTAGAAATGTATGTCTGATGATTGTATTACCTTGATAATTGTAGCTTTTAATTGTGGATAAAATGTAGCAGGCTCTAACTGCTTGTTGGATTGTATGAGTGTAGCAGGCTCTAACTGCTTGTTGAATTGAATAGGATAGGTTGTTGAATAATACTTGCAAGATATTACTTTGTAACAGTCGTGAGTTTATTAAGTAAAATGATCACCAATTGTCGGACCAGTGTGTACGGAGTTGAGTCTTACAGGTACTTATTGACTGACTGACTACTGATCAACTGACTCGTAATGATGTTCATTGCTTTTTATATGTTAATTTTCAGGTCAGTATTGAATTGTGACATTTTGTTTTTTGCTGAATATACATTCTTGTGCTCGGTGGCTTTATTTCGGAGTGCTATTTGTTTTGCGTTTTGTCAGCTTTCTGCTGACGTGTGAATATTTTAGCAGTTTTGAATTTCCTGAATATGCATTTGTTACAAAAGAGGATGTGTCGCAAGGTGTAACAACTTTATTTCGGAGTGTCATTTACCTCGCGTTTCGTCAGCTTTCTGCTGACGTGCGAATAGTTTTAGAAGCTTTGAATTTCACGAGTGTGCAGTTGTTACAAAAAGGATGCGTCGTAAGACGTAACACCCCAGGGCCTAAGACATTGCAATATGATTGCAATGTTTTGCATAAAAATACTCCTGAAATTCAAAGCTACTAGTTTGCGGTTTATACAGAGATTTTGTGGTATGTACATTTTATTTAGTATATAAGGAGTGCAGTTGCTCGACTTTGTACAGTTCAAGTTTTTCAGTTTACGATGTTCGGGTTCCCAAGGAAACGATATTTCATGGTCTGTGTAAGTATTAAAGATTGATTGTACTTCTTATTGCCATGCTTTTTTTTTTTTTTTTTTTTTTTTTTTTTTTTTGTTATTTTTATTATATATATATTTTTTTTTTTTTTTTTCTTTTTTAGTTTGCGGATTGGCAGCATTCACGTGCTGTGAAGAA
Organism: Phymastichus coffea; assembly: GCF_024137745.1. Taxonomy (NCBI): domain Eukaryota; kingdom Metazoa; phylum Arthropoda; class Insecta; order Hymenoptera; family Eulophidae; genus Phymastichus; species Phymastichus coffea. The sequence continues at coordinate 5,181,275 of NW_026706826.1, read as the reverse complement.
AGCCAGACGAGAGGGCTTGCCCCTTCCTGCCGGGCCGAAACCCGGAACCCGGAAGTATGTGAGGATAGATGTAAGTATTTTGCAATGTATATTGGTATTTTTATATATATGGATTAATTTGTTTCCTGTTTGCTTTGTTAGTTTCAGAGATGGCAATTGGTGCGGACTCTACGGCATTGCGACCGAGTGACGCGCACGGCCTTCTTCCTGGGGGAGTATGGGCCAGACGAAGATACTTGGGGTCTTCGTGACTTATTTTTTTATGATTTGTTAGTTTATTGCAATGGTTTCCGTAGGGTATGCGTAGAAGTGTTTAGTGATTTTTATAATGTGATTGTAGGTCCAAGTGTGGACCACCGGTATGATTGCAATTGTATCTGAGTGTGATTATATTTGCGAATATGCTTGTAATTTTGTAAAAATAAATATATATTTTTTTCTGTTTTTAGATAAAAAGAACAAATCTTTGTTTTTTTATTTCAATTCCTTTGTCATCTCAGCCTAATATCCTAGAGCGAATATCTCGCTTCCCTCCCCGCTTAAAATGTGGCCATGACGTAAAGCATTTGGGGTACTGAACGACATGACAATTAGATTTTTGTTGAAAATAGGTCATGTTTGTATTTGATTATTGTTGTTTCGAGAGGTAAGTTTTGTTGAGGAATAGGACAGTGGGTATCAGGGTAGATTTGTATCTTGACGTCTGTGTCGTTCAGGTTTGTGTGTATTGTGTCTAGTTCAATTTCTGCATTTTGTTTATTAATTTTTGTCATACTGTTGTGGTTTTGTCGTCCTAGTGTCACTAACAGGTGGGTTATTGAGCTAAAGAAGGCCCATAGTAGGTTCATAGACCAGCCATAAACCATGTGCAGCGTATATCCTCTGATGATGGTGTCAATTGTCAATTTTGTTATTTGCAGTATTATTAATATCATGATGATTACTGATGAGATTGATCCGCACATGACTAGCTTGTTGAACATGTGATTCCATGTGCTTTCTGCCAATTTTGCAAGTGTATTTTCTGTAAAAATATTCCCTGTTGTTCCTTCTCCTGATATCTCTTTAGCTATAATATTTAGCAGAGATGCTTTTTCCATGGGGAACATTATTTGTTGTTGTAGTTGATCTAATTCTTGTTGTGAGTATATGCCGCTAGTTGCTAATGACTCTATGGATTCAAATTTCCAATTTATGTTTGTGTTTGGTTTGAGTGTTTGTGGTGATATTGTTTCCGTTGGTTTCGGTGTTAGTTTTATCCATTTGTTATTTACTTTGTAGTATGTAGGTATGATGGAGTTGCAGTTCATTGGAGTACCTCTTCTTTTGAGGATATGCGTTTTTGGAGTAAGAAACCAGGTTTCATTGCCTGAAATTACTGGTAATTCGCTGTAGCATTCGCTAAGGTGCTGTGCCTTCACTACAGTAGGGATGCATTTTATGATATGAACTGCTTCTCCTGCGATCCTGGCAATGTATCCAGGTCTTTTCATGATATTGTATGCGAATTCGTCAGGGGAGAGGGTTGCAAGGGATAGGGAGTTTTGTAATGTTTTCCTCTCTACTTCACACCTATCTGTAATGATTTTTCTGTAAAGATCGTTCAGTTGTCTGCCCAAATGTTTTTCGACATATACAAATTTAGAATTTACGTATGTGAATAAATCGATGTTAACCTTGCTTTTGCTAGTGACCGTATCTTTATCGAATTTGTATCTGTTGAAGTTATTATTTTCTTCCGCGATAAAGAGTTTTGGGTGTTCTGTTCTAGTGAACTCTCTGTAGCATTTCAATATTTTGTCTTTAGCTGTTAAAGCAAAGGTCGTGTCGCTAGTGTTTACCATGTATATTATGTCGTCATTGTGTGTGTTAAAGTATTTTGTTACTGGACCTTTATATAAAATATCGTAAGTGTTAGTAAAACATTCTTCCTGAGGTAAAATGTCCCAAAATGTATAACCCCCGTCAGAGTCTACGCAAGTTGTGTCTGAAAATTTACATATCGTTCCTGAGCTTAAATGTAATTTATCATTATTCAGACTAATTTTCGCATAGGCTTGTATTAATGTGATTTTAATTGTGCCTTGAACAAGTACCTTACTCCATGATCCGAACCTATCTGCGTAGGCTACGCCGCTGCAGCTTCCTGCATCGCCAGCGAAGTCTATGCCTTTGGTTGTTGTGGCGTTTATTTTTAAATCAGCAATCGTATGAAAATTGTCATACTTAAAAATTCTCGTTTCGTGGATAGTTTGGCATTGTTCATGGCTCAATTCATACAAGTATTCCTGTTCTCCATTTTGTTCAGGTTCGAGGCGTCCGAATAGTCCGCATTGGTATACTGTCCGATGGATTTCAATTTTGCATTGATGTACTGGAATATTTCTAAATTCGGCTGCTTGGATAAGTTCTATATTTGCTATTGTTGAGTTTATTGTTTCGGTTTTAAAGTCGCATTCGTCAGCGTCCAGTAGAGAGAATGTTGTGATGTTTGTGTTTGTGGTGCCGCAGTGATATCCAATGTATGCATAAGTAATTTGAAAAAATGTAATGAATAACGTTATTTTTGAATACATGATTTGTTTGTCCTAAAACAGAGAAAGGTTTATCATTTTATATACTTTTGTGTAATATTAATTTATTTGCATGAACTGTATTCGGTTTTCCACCCTTATTTATTGTTACATTATGTTTGTCTGTGATATTTAATATTTCAAAAGGACCCAGGTTTTGATTCTTTTCTAATTTTCCCGGTTTAGGTTCTTTAATGAGCCACACTTGATCTCCTATTTTGAAATTGCAAGGGTTTATGTGGCGATCATAATATTTTTTTGATCTTTCTTTAGCTATTATGAGGTTTTCCCGCGCTAAGCATGCAATATCCTGCATGTTTTGTATAAGTGTGGATAGATAATTATTAAATGTTGGCAATTGTTCTGAAGTTTTTAATGGTTCACTAGATGGTAATCGTGGTGGATAAGCGAAGACCAGTTCATGCGGAGTAAATCTATGTGCGTTGTGAATGCTTGTATTGTAATGAAATTGGGCTAATTCTAATAAATTATCCCATTCAATTTTTTTACTAGAAAAATTTTTTAAATATTCACAAAGGGGGTGATGTGCTCTTTCTAGGGAGCCGTTTGATTGTGGTGAAAATGCGGTGGTTTCTATTTTTGCAAATTTAAATCTACGAGCAATGGCTTTTAAAATTTTACTTGTAAAGTTTGCTCCTCTGTCGGTGAGGACTACTTTTGGTGAACTGAAAATACATATAAATCTTTTAATTAGGGCATCTGCAATTGTTTCTGCCGTTTGATCACTGAGTGGAACAACTATTATGAATTTTGAGAGGAGGTCTTGTATAGAAAGAATGTATTTGTTTTGATTATTAGTAACGTTTAGAGGTCCTACTATGTCCATTGCGATTTTGTCGAATGTTTTCATGGGAGTATCCGTTATTATCATTGGTTGTCTAGTTTTTATTCTTTTTAGTTTGTTTCTTTGACAAATTTCACAATTTTTAATACGGTTCTCTATATCAGTTTTCAGATTTTCCCAATAGTATTTGTTCTTTATTCTATTCCATGTTCTGTTGATTCCCGAATGTCCTCCTAGTGCGCTTGAGTGATATTGGTCGAATATATTGTCTCGGTCTGTGAGTTTTACGTAGTCGATGTAATTTAGGCAAATGATAATTTTAGTTTTAGAGTTTTCGAATGTTGTCGCTAGAATGTTTTCTATTTCAGTCCAGTGTATGTTTTTTAATTGTAGGTCTTTTGAGATGCTGAATGTCTTTATTCTCTTGCGAATTATTAATGTTCTTAATAATTTGAAGAGACTTTTGAGAGTTTCCTTTATTCTCATAGCCGACTGTCTTGTGTCAAGACAGGCTATGAAGATGTTTTTTGTTCTTGACTGTATTATTTCAATTTCTTGGGGCTGTAGATTTTTGTCTGGTTGTATATGTTTGATTTTCATTAGACTTTCTGTTGTGTTATCTAATGATTGATGTTTGTAATCGATAAAATGTATGATGTTGTCTTTTCTTGATTCGATGGGTTTTTTCGTAAATCTTATGTTATGTTGTTTCCGTGTTGTATTTTCGTCATCTATATGTACTCGTGTTTGTGTAATATTTTTATTTCTATTTCTTTTTTCTTTGTCTTGTTTTCTTATTATTTTGATTTGTTCCTCTTGTTTTTCTTGTTCATTTGTTACTATTTCTTTTGATTCTTGTTTTGCTTTTTGTGCTCTGGTAACTGCGTTTATTTTTATATTTTCTATCGGATTTCGTGAGAGTGCATCGGCATTTGTATTTATTTTGCCAGGTTTGTAGATAATGTCATAATCATAATCTGCCAGTTTTAGTCTCCATTTTTGTACTCTTGAATTGTTGTCTGCTGATTTAAAGGATAACAATGGTTTATGATCACTAACGACGGTAAATTTGTTTCCATATATGTAATTCTTAAATGTTTTTATTGCGAATACTATGCCAAGTGCTTCTTTTTCGTATGTATGGTATTTTTTTTCTGCTGATTTTAAGATTCTTGATGCGAATGCTATTGGTTTGTCGTCACCGATCTCTCCTTGAGAGAGTACACAACCCAGCGCGTAGTTTGAAGCGTCTGTTGTAATGATGAATGGTTTTTCCATATCTGGGTATTGAAGAACTGGAGTTGTGCATAGGGCGTTTTTTAATTTTTCAAAAGCTTCTTGTCTTTCTTCAGTCCAAATAAATGGTTGTTCTTTTTGTAGTAAATCTATGATAGGTTTTGCTATTTGTGAAAAGTGTCCAATAAAGCGTCTATAATAGCTTGTTAGGCCTAAAAATTCTCTGATATTTTTGATAGTTTTCGGGATAGGAAATTTCTTTATTGCTTCTATTTTCTTTGGGTCTGTTTTGATACCTTCTTCACTTATAATGTGGCCTAAGAATTCTACTTCCTTTTGGAAAAATTTGCATTTACTCGTTTCAATTTTTAATCCTGCTATTCTTAATTTTTCTGCTATGAGTTTGAATCTTTCATTATGTTCTTCAACCGTATTTGCAACGATAATTATATCATCGATGTATAGGTAGCAGAACCCTTTTTCCAATAGGTCTCCGAGTACTTTTGTTAGTGCTCTTTGGAAGACTCTAGGTGAATTTATTAGTCCGAAAGGTAATACTTTGAATTCAAAACGTCCCATGCCAGGGATACTAAATGCCGTTTTATGTATATCTGACTCTTTCATTTTTAGTTGATGAAATCCGGAAACCATATCGATAGTGGTAAAAACTTTGTTTTTTCCTATGCAGTCGAAAATTTCCAATATATTGGGTATAAGATATGGATCTGGAATAGTTTTTGCATTCAATTTTCGATAATCTATCACCATTCTCCATTTTTTCTTTCCGTCTTTTGTTAATCCCTTTTTTGGCACAATCCATACTGGCGCGTTAAATGCACTTGTTGAAGGTCTAATTAAGTTATTTGTAATTAGTTTTTTTGTCTCATCACATGCGATTTGCTTGAGTGTATATGGCAGAGGAAATTGTTTAACATATACTGGTTTATCATCAGTTAAATTAATTTCGTGTTCTTCTATGTTGCATTGGCCAAGTTTATCTCCTTCTAACCAGCATATGTCTTCAAATGACAGTATTAAATTTTTTATGTTTTCTTTTTTTCGTTGAGTCAGGTGTTCTAAATTTATTGTATCTATCAGTTGCTTTCGTCGTATTGTTATTTCATGTTCTTGTGTCTCTTTTTGTGTAATTTCGTTGTGCGTAGTTGTAAATATATGTGCTGGTTTTAAATTATTTTCTTTAGGTGTGAATTTTTCATTGATGTGTTTGAAGTTATTTTCTATATCATTTATAATGTGAAGGTTCGTCATTTTGTCATATTTTCTATCGATCTCTCCTGTAACGTTATCTCTCAATGTGTCGCAAAAATTTGAATAATCATTAATAGTATAGTTCTCCTTGGTTTCATTGGATTCGTCTTCCAGGGCTTTATTAATGTTTCCAATAAATTGTGTTACGCTTGAGTTATAGTTAGGTTGAGATATTTTTGTTTCTGGGTTCCCATATATTTGATCATTCGTACTATTTTTCGTTTCTTCTTGTATGTCGCTTATTATATTTAGGATTTGAATTACATCTTTATGTATTGATACTTCTTTGCTGTGTGTAATCGTATTTATTTCAATATCATTTTTGCTTACTATGTATCTTTTATCAAATGCTATGGGTTTCCATGTGTCATGATGTTCATTAATTTCTTTTGAGGTTTGTACTGTAAATGTGTTTGTTTGATTTCTGCTAGTGATTTCTTTTAATGGCACTTTTTGATTATTTATTTCCAAGTATCCTCTGTCTAATCTTAATTTGTGTTTGGATAAGGCATTTATTCCTATTATTCCATCGTAAGGAATAGAGAAGTTATCCGGTGCTACATGGAAATCAAATGGTTCATCTGCAATATACATTTGTGTTGAACCTATTGTTCTTATTGCGTCTTCTGTGATTCCTGATATAGATATTTGTTCATTTCTGTTTAACTGCTTTTGTGGAATGCTGCTATTTTTGATAATATTTAGTTGTGCTCCACTGTCTACTAGTAGTTGCAGTTTATTATTCGAATTTGGTTCGGCTATTTCTATGTACTTGAGCAGGTTTTTTAGTTTAATAATGTATATTTTGGTACAGTCATTTGTAATTTGTTGTTTAATATCAGTGCTATTTTTAGCTATATCTGTCTGTAGCATGGTACTCTCTATTTCCTTTATATTTTCTTTGAATTTGCTGTATGTATCTATGTGATGTTTTGTTTGTGTTGGGAGAGTGAGTGTTTTGTCCTGGAACGTTTTTATTGTCTGCTCATTCTTTAGGCGTTCCTTCCCAAAGGAGCTCCAGAGTTTTCCGAGTTTATCCCATGTTTACGACATTGTTCTGTTGTATGACCGACACCTTTACAGATTCTGCAAAATATTCTTTCTTCTTGTAATCTTTTAATTTTTTCACAGTTATCTATGTTATGTCCAGTTTCGTTGCAACCTTCGCATGTGATTGAAATATTTTGAGTTGGATAATTTTTTAGTGCTTGTAGTTTCCTACATTCACTTGCTATGTGACCTATATTTTTGCAATAAGCGCAGAATTTTTTTCTTTGATCATTGTTAAAATTGTTTCTGTATCCGTTGTTGTGGTTTCTATTGTAAGTGTTATAGTTTTGCTGATTTTGCTGAGGGTTTGCAGATTGTTGTGTATTCGCGATTTTTCTGCAGTACTTTGCTGTGTGACCTAATTGATCACATAATTGGCATTTGTAACTTGATTTATTTCTTTGTTCTGTGAAATATATTCGCGCTTCTTCACAATCTTGTTCTTCGTGTCCCTGTTCTTGGCATAGGGTGCATATTCTATAAGGTGATTTATTTTTACCTGTTGTGCAAAATTTGATAGAGTGACCTTTTTTATTGCATTTTTTACAAAAGACCTCAGGGCATTCTTGCGTTGAATGACTTCCTTCGTCACAAATATCGCATTTATTTACCTTTTGTGTGATCTTATTTTTACACTTAATGGCTTCATGTCCTGTTTCTCCACATTTCCAGCATTTTATGTAGTCGGCAATGTAGGGGCATTGACCTACCTCATGTCCTAATTCTTGACAGTATTGGCAATGGATATTTCTTCGTTTATTCAGTGGGCAAGCGCTTATTGAGTGTCCTTTTTGGCTGCAGTATTTGCATATCAAATTGATTTTGTCTAATGAATTTTTACAATTATTAGAAAAGTGATCTGATCCCTTACAATAGACGCATGCTGCAGAATGGCAAAATAGTGCTTCGTGTTGGGGGTCATGGCAAATTTGACATATCATGATTTTTTTTGGTAATTCAGGTCTATAATAATCATTGTATTCTGCATATGTGTTATTAATTGTTATACTATCTGTTGTTTTTCTAATATTTATGTCATTTTCAATTTCTATGGCTTTTTTGGACATTTCTTGTAATGTTGTCTCATTACCCAGTTCGTATTTTATTTCCGTTCGCATTCCTTTTTTGAAACATTTTGCTGCGTCCGCATCTAATTCTTCGTAGAAATTCTTCCTGGCTATTTCATTTGTTTCTTGTATTTTATATATTTCTTTTATTTCTAATACCAATTGACATAATCTATTTGTGTATTGGATAATTGATTCTGTAGTTCCTTGTGTTATTTTGCGTATCCTAGCACGCAGTTCGTGTATGTCTTCTTGAATTGGGTATAGACTTCGTATTGCTGTAATTAATTCGTCTATTGTTTCTACACAGCTGTTTCCTAAAGCTTCTTCTGCCTCTCCCTTCATTCTCACTTTCAATAGTTCTACTACATTATGTTCATCTTGGTCTTCTACTAAATTTTTTACTCGTCGTAATCTTCTGATGTACTTTGCGGGTGGCATATTTTTGCCATCGAAGTCCGGAACATAATTTACCAATTCTTTAAGTGATAATTTGATTGGGTGTGAATTTGCCATGTTTATTGGGTTTGTTGCTGGACTTGTGATACGTTGGTTTTCTTGAATTTGTCTTTGAATTTGCTGAGTGTTTCTTTCACTCTCCTTTTCGTTTATGTATTGTGTTTTGTTTGTTTTTCTAATGTCTTTTTTTGAATTTTCGATGTTCTGTTGTTGGTTAATAGGTTCGTCAGAGTTTTTTGGTAATGAGTATTTTGTGTAGACAGATTCTTCGTTTGTGTTTATGCTGAATAATATATCTTTTGGTGTCCCTAATATTAGGCTTTGTTCACCTAAAAATCCTCCAATGTCTGAATATCTATCGTGTTTTTCTGAGTCAAATGTGTCAAACGTCTGGTTTAATAGTGAATATTTGTCTGAATCAGTGTAGTCGGTTTTATTTGTTTGTTTTTCTGTTAAATCAACTAATTGGTCAACTGTTGGTATGATTTTCTTTATTGCTCCTGTGTTTTTCTCTTTTCTTACGATTTCTTCTTGGGTCTTGGTCTTAATAGGCGATCTTTGCAGCTTGTTACTCTTTTTGAAAGCTATCTCATCCAGTCCTTTTTCTAAAAGGTCTTCTAATTTTGGATTCTTGTCGATTTGTGATCGCGTAAGTTTCCTAATTATGGATGATGTGTCCTTCGTTGTGCTGGACTTCTTGCTCATTTATTGCACTTTCGTAATAAACGGGATAAACAACGGGAATTCAACAAAATCAAAATAGATGAAGTAGGAAAAATATATAAAATAAGGTAAATTATTGTTAGCAAAAAATTATGGTAGAAGTATATGGAAACACAATTTCTTATTGAGATGACAAAAATAAAAGGGGAAAAAGAAAAAAGGAAATTCCATCTACATATGGTATTTGACCTACTGTCTGAAAATTATTTTTCGGTCACTTGTTTCTGCTGTTGTCTTAGTTTCATAATTTTGCAAAATTGCAATTTTGAAATTCGGTTACTATGAAAGAAAGTGACGTGTGCTGCTTACTTCTGTAATACGACGCCTACTCGTATATCCGCGGTTTTCGAACTCTTTCTTTTATGTTTGATGCGTTAATTCATTAATAAGAACTAAGTTTTAATATGTATAAAAATAATTTCCTTTATCTCAATCGAATGTATTTTTCGTACCGGAACCAATTGTTACGTCTCGTGCATCAACTACGAATAGCTAATGAATGAGACGTTCCAATATGTTGACTAGTGGTCGGATATGTCTCACTTATAATAAATATATGTAGAAATGTATGTCTGATGATTGTATTACCTTGATAATTGTAGCTTTTAATTGTGGATAAAATGTAGCAGGCTCTAACTGCTTGTTGGATTGTATGAGTGTAGCAGGCTCTAACTGCTTGTTGAATTGAATAGGATAGGTTGTTGAATAATACTTGCAAGATATTACTTTGTAACAGTCGTGAGTTTATTAAGTAAAATGATCACCAATTGTCGGACCAGTGTGTACGGAGTTGAGTCTTACAGGTACTTATTGACTGACTGACTACTGATCAACTGACTCGTAATGATGTTCATTGCTTTTTATATGTTAATTTTCAGGTCAGTATTGAATTGTGACATTTTGTTTTTTGCTGAATATACATTCTTGTGCTCGGTGGCTTTATTTCGGAGTGCTATTTGTTTTGCGTTTTGTCAGCTTTCTGCTGACGTGTGAATATTTTAGCAGTTTTGAATTTCCTGAATATGCATTTGTTACAAAAGAGGATGTGTCGCAAGGTGTAACAACTTTATTTCGGAGTGTCATTTACCTCGCGTTTCGTCAGCTTTCTGCTGACGTGCGAATAGTTTTAGAAGCTTTGAATTTCACGAGTGTGCAGTTGTTACAAAAAGGATGCGTCGTAAGACGTAACAAATGAATGAGCATGATCGAGTTATATTTGCAACACATAATGATGGTGTTAATAAATTTAATAATCGCGTATTGAGTTATTTATATCGAAAATCATGAACATATTATAGTATCAATTATGTTACTCGCGAAGGTATTGATCAAACAGATGACGATATTCATTTAAATTTTCCTCCAGAAACATTGCATTACGTAAAAGGTTTATCACCACACATATGCTACAGCTTAAAGTAAATGCTATAATAATGTTAATTCGAAATTCGAACATACACGAAGGGTTACGTAATGGAAGAAGATTAAAAATCATTCGTTTATATAAATATAATATTCAGTGTTAAATTATTACTGGCAAAAATACCGGAAAAAAGTTTTCATACCAAAAATAACTTTAAATACTAGAGAAAATTCGTCTTTACCATATATCTTATATAGAAAACAGTTTCCTATAGTGTTAGCTTTTTGTATGACAATAAATAAAACACAAAGACAAGATTTCGAGTTTGTTGAACTATACATTAACAGATCATTACTTTCACACGGTCAATTATATGTAGCAATAAGTAGATGTAAAAATCATAAAAATCTGTATATTAAGAATACATGTAATATGAACATAATTAATAATGTAGTGTGGGAACAAATATTTCATAATATTTCATAAAAGTTATGTTCAATTAATGTCAAATGAATTTCTTTTGTGTATTAGGCCCAATGGGGATACCACTATAAAAAAAACGCGCCGTGCTATTTATCTCCTGATGGGGTGCAAACAATACCAAATGAAAATATAATCTTTTTCGTTTCTTATATATCTGTATAATATTATATAGATATTATATAGACGTTATATAATATCATAGTAAAAATTTTGTAGAGCAAAGGGGAGGAGAGAGGAAAGGCAGAGGAGGGGACCCTACAAAATATACGTAAAAACAGGTTGTTTCTACGATAATTTTGAATAAGGGGAGGAGTGGGGGGGACGGTTCACTTCAAAAATGTATATATATATATATAAATTATGTATGAATGTATGATTTGATAAATTCTACTTATGATTTTCAATCTGAATCACAAGCTGATAGAAGATCACACTTTGAATCGTACTGGATGATTGTTTTTAACTTAGGTCATACTTTTCACAGCTTTATTTTAAAACCCGGTATTTCCTCAATTATTTCATAATAGTCAGGTTCATAATATATCACAATTCTTTTCATACTACATTTGCTGTTAATCTCAGTAATGAAGTTATGAAGTTGAGATTGATAATTGAGGTTATGAAGTTTGCAACGTTCATCGTGAACAAAAAAATCGAAAATTTAAATATGAGGATTTGACTTCATATATTGCTTAAATATCAAAATAATAATATAAAATACTATAGTCAGTAGCTAATTCGATTCCCAACGGCTAAAACCACCTTTAACCCATTTCTTCCCAAGGCGCCATTTTATAGTCGATTTGTTTTTGACCGAGGAAAACCTCAAAATAATCGAAAATGTATACTAGAAGTCACTTTTCTATTGTAAAATTTCCCGCTCTTTACGAATCTGCAGTCAGAATTAGGATATTTTTCACGGAAAATTACAAAATGGCGTCTTGAATGTTGATGAAAATTTAGTATTACATTAGAAATTTTCTTTCAGAAATTAGTTGCTGAAATTTATAGAATCAGGATGAAAATGTAGATTTACATTGAAAATGTTAGTTCTTTGATAAACCTAGGCATTACGAATTTTCCTGGAACATTTTTCCAAGATAGCGGCCAGCAACATGTTGACAAGCGGGGAAATCTAAAATTTTCTAAATAAAAGCCGATTTAGAGAATGAATATATACTACCTATACTTTCGATGTCGCTGAATACAATGCTAGTGTCAATTTCAATTTTACAAAATGTCGGATCCAATATGGCGTCGGTAATACCAAAATCAGTTTGTGTTGATAAAATCGCAAATCTAAGTGCTACATTTTGTCTTGGATTTTTAGCACTTTTTCTAGTATTTTCCAAAATAATTGATGCAATAGTGGAAGAAATTATTCATCAAGCGTACCTGTTTTTTCAAGATGGTAAGAGTCAAAACAATTTGCACATAGATACTCTTGACATTGTTCGCAATTAATATTCGTACGTTTCTTGCAGTCATTGCTAGCTTTGCATATTCTTTGTGAAGATTTTGTGGATTTATTGTGGATATGATGATACTCTCTGAAACAAGTATCACAGAAATGAGTTTTGCACTCATAGCAATAAAATATTGTTCTTATGGTACACTTTATACACATTCGTCTACGATCAGGTATTGTGAGTTTCAAATGCTTTGATAACTTTTCAATCGGTTGCTCTAAATAAGACTTTGCAACACTTTTTGCAAAATCTTTACTAGACATTCTCTTTTTGTTCACCATATTGTACAAAATCAAAGCATTTGTCAGTGAAGACTCGATCAATCTACATAAAATAACCCATGTCCATTGTAACGGTCCTATTTATGAGCTGTTTATTAAATGACTGCAACTAGTCTAACGTATTTATCTGTTAGTCAAAACAATACATTAAGCGGCGCTACCTCACTGTTTACGCGACTGTATACAAATAAGAGTCGAGTCAAAACAAATAGCGTGACGTCACAAATAATAGACATAGATATAATGAACCATAATATTGAGAAAAATATGTTAATTATAGATAATTTGAATATAACAAAGTATCAATTATATAGATTTTAACATACAGATTCACAATATCTCATTCAATTATAAATTTATAATGAATATCGATATGTAAAGTTAATTTATTTATTAACATATGAAATATTAGAAAAATATAAATAATTTATATGTAAAATGAATAAGCATAGAACATGAGTAAGAATTGGTTTCATTAATAACAGCTAAATAACAACTGTTATTAATAAATAAACAATTAATAATTTATTTAAACAATAAGCTATATATAGAACGAAAATATTAAGTTAATACTTGATAATGACAATTTTATGATTTAGAAATCTTAGATAATTAATCTAATAATCGCATATTAAGATTAGAAGAAAACCGTTACAAATATGAAAAATTAGTCATAATTCAAATGTTATTAATTAATTTAAATAATTAATTTTGGAAAATACTTCCAAAATTAATTAACTATAAAGTTATATGAAATTTTAATAATTTTCTATTGTAAATAATGTAATATCACGTTAATTAACTTTATTAGTTAATAACTTTTGACGACACTATTGGCGATAATTGTATACTGTATAAAATCAACAAATAACTAATTCTGTAAAATTTACATGTGTTAAAAACTTAATATTAATGGTTATTTACTTGTAAATGAAGAAAAATCATTTCTCAAAATTCGCGAATGTCTCTCGAATTTTCGATGAAATCTCTCCTGCAATAATAAGCGGGAAAATCTGTGTATAAATAGGCCCACCTTTGCACAGGCTAGATTCATTCACTTCTAGCCTTGCAAAGTGAGCGCATGAGTCTGAATAAACTTGGATTAACACCTAAGTTCTTTCTCTCATTGTGATTTACTAAGCAAGACTAACCTTTCCTTATAATTTGAGCTCGACTTATAGAACATCTCGCGCTATAAGAAACTTGGGCCGAATTATATCCTATCAAAGAAAGACTTTAGCTCTGCTTATGGGACAATTCGCACCATAAGAAACTAGGGCATTGTCTGACTTTCCTCGATATATCGCAATTACTTATATATATTTGATTTACTTATTTATTATATTTGTTTCATTTATCTATTTTCTTGACAATTAGAGTAAAATCATCGGAAACAAATTCTTACTCATTAGCTACATTACGAGAGTTCGAATTATATTTATTTATAAGTGATACGAACATCACACCATTTCTTTGAAGCAATATTCGTTTTTAGATCACTGCAGTATTGATCGTGAAGATCAACTCCTCCCATAAATTTGTTGTATGTCTTGAATGCTCCAGGAAATTCAATTGGTACTTTACATTTAGCTATTTTATCGAATCGTTCCATTGGATAGTAGGTGTAACGCCAACGGCTGTAGATAATATGGACACTGGTTTCGAGTCCATTACCGTAATGTAATTTATACCACTGGTTTTATCATGACTTACAACATAAGATCCTCTAACAGCTTTCTTTTTATCTAGTTTATGTTTATCTATCAATGTCTTCTGTTCGGGATTTTTGATCAATGTTTTCGAGTTTTTACTTGATTTATCCAACACTTTTGGAAACATCTCCTTTGTAAAAACACGATCATCTCTAACCGTACCTGTTGCACGCAGGTTTTTTTTTTTCAAGTGTACCAGTAAATCAGGGGATGTGAAAAATCTATCAAAATATAGATGATATTTAGCTACATCATTCTTATCGACCGATGTTAGAAAAACATGAAGCATATTCATCACTGCCCGAGATCCTAAACTACATTTAGAGAACTTCGTGTCACTTTGACAATCATTTTTTCCACAATAGATATCTATTTCTAAAACAAATCCATTAGAAGTACAAAGGGCCCATAATTTTATTCCAAAACGTATTGGTTTGTCTTTGATGAATTGTTTTAGAAGCGTGCGACCGAAAAATTTAATCATCATTTCATCTATTGATAAAGAAGAGCAAAAATATCCAAACTGTTTTACATTTTCTCTGAAAATATTTAAAATTACACGAACTTTCCTAACTTTGTCATTATCAGTCTTATCCGAATTTTTCAAAGTTTTCAAATTAGACTTAATTTTTTCAAACAAATTTCTATTCATCGTTTCTGAAACAACATCGGAATGCCACATTTCATCAGTCGACCAGTAATCTCTATAGCTTTTACGAATATTGAAAGTGGAAAAAATGATAATACCTAAAAATTTGTTGAAATGATCTGGATCTAATTCAAATCCATTTTCAGTTGTCGCTTCAATAATGTAATCTCTCATTCTATCACAAAAAAACATTTCAAAGAATTCTCGAGGTTCCTTTCCTAGTACATTTTGTTTTATTGCTTCAAAATTATATATTTCTCATTCAAGTTGAACATCGTATGGTCTTTCTTGATCTATCCATTCGTATTTATGTGAGGCTTCTAACTTTTTCTCGTTCGCGGAAAAATTTTGATACACTTCTTCATAAGATAAGGCTACTGCATCAGTGAATCTAGAAGTTCCATCAGCTTCTCCGTCATTATCGAGAACTTCTACGTCACTATTATCATCATCGGATACCCACATAACTTCATGATCATTTTCATCTTCATCACTATGATCATTGTTTTCTACAACACTGCTATCAACACTAGGATTCCTCATCGACTTACGTTTCGGCATGATTTTGCCAGTTTTATGAAACTTCTTTTAGAGTCCGAATCTGATAAATATTTATCTTGAAAAAATACTCGGTGAATAGTAAAGCTCGCCAATTATCCTGAAAAGGACTATTGGAGAGACAGCCGAAGAAAAGAGTGAATATGCTCCAACTATCTTGAAAAAGACCGTTAGAGAAATACGCACTTTTCAATCCTCCACAAGATGGAAAATCTCGCCAATTATCCTGAAAAGGACTATTGGAGAGACAGCCGAAGAAAAAGAGTGAATATGCTCCAACTATCTTGAAAAAGACCGTTAGAGAAATACGCACTTTTCAATCCTCCACAAGATGGGAAAGTTCGCCAATTATCCTGAAAATGACTATTGGAGAGACAGCCGAAGAAAAGAGTGAATATGCTCCAACTATCTTGAAAAAGACCGTTAGAGAAATACGCACTTTTCAATCCTCCATAAGATGGAAAATCTCGCCAATTATCCTGAAAAGGACTATTGGAGAGACAGCCGAAGAAAAAGAGTGAATATGCTCCAACTATCTTGAAAAAGACCGTTAGAGAAATACGCACTTTACAATACTCGAGAAGACAAAGGATTTATCCAACTGTAGGGACAAAGAATCCAGAAAAAAATATAGTAATTAGATTCGCAATTTTATCAACATTACCTGATTTTGGTACTACCGACGCCATATTAGATCCGCTATTTTGTAAAATTGAAAACGGACATTCGCATTGTATTCAGCGATATCGAAAACATAGAAATTGAGTACCCACTCACTGGTGCTCATCATTTTGGTATTAACGACGCCATATTGGATCCGCCATTTTGTAAAATTGAAATTGACACTAGCATTGTATTCAGCGACATCGAAAGTGTAGGTAGTATATATATTCATTCTCTAAATCGGCTTTTATTTAGAAAATTTTAGATTTCCCCGCTTGTCAACATGTTGCTGGCCGCTATCTTGGAAAAATGTTCCAGGAAAATTCGTAATGCCTAGGTTTATCAAAGAACTAACATTTTCAATGTAAATCTACATTTTCATCCTGATTCTATAAATTTCAGCAACTAATTTCTGAAAGAAAATTTCTAATGTAATACTAAATTTTCATCAACATTCAAGACGCCATTTTGTAATTTTCCGTGAAAAATATCCTAATTCTGACTGCAGATTCGTAAAGAGCGGGAAATTTTACAATTGAAAAGTGACTTCTAGTATACATTTTCGATTATTTTGAGGTTTTCCTCGGTCAAAAACAAATCGACTATAAAATGGCGCCTTGGGAAGAAATGGGTTAAGACAGTGTACACACGAGCAAAGGCGAAGTCGGCTCCTATAAATTTGTGTATTAAAAACACCAAAAAATTGAGCGCTCAAAAGAATTTTATGAAGGAGAGAATAATACTCCCTACATGTGTAAAAAGTTTCCGAGGTCGGAACGCACCCTGTTCACTCTGACACCCTTGCAAAGCATGGTATCCCATACACGCAAAGGTAAAATCAGCTCGTTTTAATATATTTTTTTCAAAACACCAAAAATAATTTAATCAAAAGTATTTTATCATAGAGAGGGTACAATTATCTATCTGTGTGCGAAGTTGCGCGCGTCGAAACGAAACCTGTTAACCCTGAACCCTTGCAAAGCATGGCATTACATGCGCGCAAAGGCGAAGTCAGAGCGTTTTAATTTATTTACTGTAAAACACCCAAAAATAATTAAATCAAAAGTATTTTACCATAGAGACGATACAATTATCTATCTGTGAGCGAAGTTGCGCGCGTCGGAACGCACCTTGTTAATCCTGACACCATGTGCATGTGCATGTGCATGTGTATGCTCGGTCGGTAGTTATCGACGTGGGTGATGCCCCCCCGCAGGCTCCATGCCCCCTGCCCCATGGCCCCCTCCCGATGATCGATCGATGATGTGTCAGATTGATGGAAAAAAAGATATATGATTAAGTGTAGGGGGAATATTATCGACGGTGGCGTACAGGCATGACGCGCCCAGTCGGTATATCTCATGGAATGAGGTGGGGTATAAGGTTTATTATCAATGGAAAATTAATAAAAAATCATCGAAATTTTGAGTACGTTTAAAATTAAAAAAACATTTATTTGATAAAAAAAGTATGCATGTTTATAATACTTATACAAGTTTTGTAATCTGATTATTTGTATTTCTTCTTTTCATTGTCGAACTATTCATAGCATTTTTGTTCTGGAAATTGACTAGTGTTGGTTGAAAATTTGGAAGTGACTTGTTTCCATGTAGATTGTTTTTTCTTATCATCTGGGTCTTCTTGGGGAAGACGCGAATACTTGACTGAGGGATAATGGTCCATTTTATTCGAATGCTGGCTGATGAATACTCTGATCCTTGCGTTGTCTTATTTATAATAGCTGACAATTACGTTAGTTACACAGCCAAGAGTGTAAATTGAATTCTGTGTTTTATAATTTTCAATCTTGGTTTTCAGAGGTTGTAGCACTTTTATGCAGAACCATCTTCGATATGTGTAAGCCGAGTAAACCGGAATATATTTCACTTTGAAAAGTTTAACTTTGAATTTGGGATTGGAATCGGTATATTCACGATGTAGATATAAAACTGTGAATATAAAATCCAGAACCAATTCATTTCGGAGATAATTGTCAATGGTGATGCGAACACATTCAGCAACATATTGTATAAAAACGTTTAGTATGGAATGACTAACATTGATCACTACTTTTGTAGCTAACCTATCAGTTCTAGAACTAGGAATATCTTCCTGAGTAAATTTATGACAAAGACCCATTGAATATTTAGATAAATTGTTCGTTTTCTTATCCTTCGTCATGTACCAGATACCTTTCAATAAGGCTATAGAATATTCAATTATTATGAGATCATGCGTTGATAGGTTGAAAATGTTAGAAAAATGTATCAGGTCCGCACCTTCGTTAATGAGTGACTGTACATAATTCATCGTTGTTTGAATCATAGAATCATTTATATTGTACGGTTTACTAAGATTCATATTCATGCAAGTAGGCTATAGCCCGACTTCGAATGTTGGTACTTAATGAATTCATAATGTGTCTGATGCTGCTGCAGACGGTAAATGAGCAGCAGCGAATGAATCGTGCTCCTTTTGTAACGGCAACTGCGTCATGGAGAGGGTAAATAACTCATTCAACTTATGAATGTCAAATAAAACTTCTATGATTTTCATATCAAGTTCTTCTCGATGAAGATCAATCAATGTATAAGTTTCTTTTAATTCAGCTTTCAATTTTAAAATAGAATCTTTAATATTTTCAATCTCTGTTAAAAGAATCTCATGTGAAGTTTTCAAATTTAGTTCATCAGCTCCTCTGAGCTTGCGTCCAAACACATCAATGCTCATTGTTAAAATGAATAAAAAAAGGTAATGAATGGATGATAAATACTAAATTGAAAATGTTTAATTTCTTTAAGTTTTTTTATATTTATTGAATTATTGTAACTTAGATAAATTCTGATAAGCGGCCGCCAAGATACTTAATCTTAACAATTCTTTTTTCAAGTTGACCGAGCAGAGTATTGTACGATTCCGGGTTCACAATGAAATGTTCGCTTAGTTTGCTGGGAAGGAAAATGTCAAACTCAGCAACCAGTTCGACGATGACTCTTGCTCCGAATTTTGTTTGAACGTTTTTCATGCCAGTGACTGTGTAAAGGATTTAAGGATTCAATTCTTTTAATTTTTTCGTTGGCAAGTAGGATGGGGTACGAGCTACAGCGTTAATAGCTTCCATAATGAAGATTGATACCTACGACATGTAAAATTTCAAATATAAAAAATGAAAAAATTCTATGAGTAACAGTTGACATACAATTTTTGATTAAAAAGAGTACTCAAGCTATATGAAGTATCTACTGTGAGCGCAGACGAGCGAATGAATCCGTACCTTGATGTTATTGTATATTATTATAACCACTACTAATTAACCCATTAACGCTCACAGGACGGTTTTCCGAAAGCTGAGTTCAAATTAGTACCACGTAACGGATTTGAAAGCCAAAATTTCGGGAACGACTGTTACTTATATTTTGAAGAGTGCTCTTTCGAATGCTGTAGGTTAAAAGTCCCGCCAAGGAAGATTTGCCATTAAAAAATTGAAAATAAATACAATAAAGCTGAATTTTTCGGCTAAATTTTTTTTTCAAATCGAATTTTCGATCGCGTAACATGTTTTTATATGCTCCAAACCCCTTTAGATCGCGGCCTCGATGTCTGAAGTAAATATTAGTAAGGTTACCCAAACATGGACATTTGTTGTGTAAACAAAATGGCGTCCGATATGAAATATATTTTTTTTAATTTTATGATTTTTTTACTCGAAAACCAAGCATTTTCGTAGAAATTTTCTAAGAACAAAATCATCTCAAAATTGATCAATGAATATCCTCAAATTTTTTCAGAATGGTCCCGGAAAATTTTTGAATTTCAAAATTGTATCGGAGAATTCTGGAATAATTCTAGGATATTCTCCGATCAATTTTAAGACATTTTTGTTCTTGGAAAATTTTTTGTAAATATTATAGTTTTCGAGAAAAAAAATGTTTCACAAGGTATGTACTGCCATTTAAAGGCATTTTGCTCGAAAACTATAATATTTACAAAAAATTTTCCAAGAACGAAAATGTCTTAAAATTGATCGGAAAATATCCCAGAATTATTCCAGAATTTTCCGATACAATTTTGAAATATTCAATTTCGTGACTTTTCTAAAATTCAAAAATTTTCCGGGACCATTCTCAAAAAATTGGAGGATATTCTTTGATCAATTTTAAAATGATTTTGTTAATAGAAAATTTCTAAAAAATGCTTGGTTTTCGAGTAAAAAACCATAAAATTGAAAAAAAAAAATATTTCATATCGGACGCCATTTTTTTTACACAACAAATTTTCATGTTTGGGTAACCTTACTAATATTTACTTCAGATATCGAGGCCGCGATCTAAAGGGGTTTGGAGCATATAAGATCATGTTACGGGATTGAAAATTCGATTTGAAAAAAAAATTTAGCCGAAAAAATTCACCTTTTTTTATTTATTTTCGATTTTTTAATGGCAAAACTTCCTTGACGGGACATTTAACCTACACCATTCAAAAGAGCACCCTTGAAAACATAAACAATGGTTCCCGAAATTTTGGCTTCCAAATTCGTTACGTGGTACTAATTTGAACTCAGCTTTCGGAAAACTGTCCTGTGAGCGTTAATGAGTTAATGAAATAAAATACAACGATATGTAAAAGAAACTAAAACTTATATTAGAATCGTTGAAAATAGCGTGTGTATATAATATCAGCTCATGAACACAACTAACTAACTAATAATAATACAGATTACTTAGCAACCAAACAATCACTTAGTAACCAACAAATTGGAACGTATCGAATATACTACATTGCTCCTCCTTCATTCAAATTGTCGCCCCTACAATCTAAATAAAACAAAATACTCAGAAATCTTGACTCTTGAACCTTGAACCTTGAATCGTAAACCTTGAACCAAGATGTCAACTTTGTCAAGCGAGTTTATTCTTCCGTTAAAGAACAGAAGCCCGTGTCTTGAAAAGCTTCAATCTTAAACCTTGAATCTTCAATCTTAAACCTTGAATCTTCAATCTTAAACCTTGAGCCTGTTGTGTAATGTTGTAGTGTATAACGTGTTGGATTTTTACAAGGGTGGGGAATTATCATGCTGTGGACCTCACCTTGTATATTACCTTGACATTCGTCTTATATCTCACGGGAAAAACCACAGCTCAAAATAACCGTGAGAAAGGTAAGTGTGTTACCTATCGTGGTATGTAACTAACCTATCAATATGTACAATCTTCTTTTTGTGTTTTGGTGATTGCTGGATGCAGAAAACCACGTCGTTAATCTTTTTGACGATTCTGTAAGGTCCTACCCAAGTACTCTGAAGTTTTGGTGTTTTTCCTTTGACTTTGCGAGGGTTAAAGAACCATACTTTTTGGTTTACTGGAAAATGAACACGTCTAGCTATCTTATCATAAGTTTTCTTTGTTCTTTGAGAAACAATAGCGATGTTTTGTCGTGCCGAATTGTGTATAGTGTTAAGTGTTGATTTTAACTGTTGTACGTAATCAGTAGTTAACAATTCTTCTCGGTTGGGAGGTGATCCTCGTAATAAATCCAACGGTAGTCGTAGATCGGCACCAGTGAACATTTCAGCTGGTGTAACGCCGGTGGTAGCATGAGTCGAGGATCTGTAAGCCAAAAGATATAAGGCAACCCACCGATCCCAATCTTTTTGATTGTCTGCGATGTATTTAGATAAATAGTCTAAAATTGTTTTGTTCTGTCTTTCTACTTGTCCATTTGATTGCGGGTGTAGGGGTGTTGTTCGTGTTTTCTTAATACCTAACAGATCAGATAACTCTTTTATTAAAATAGCATCAAAATTAGTGCCTTGATCAGTATGGATTTCTAAAGGAACTCCATATCGACATACAATTTCTCGAACAAGCACTTCAGCAATAGTTTTTGTTCGCATATTAGGAAGAGGAAAAGCTTCTACCCATTTCGTAAAACAATCAGTTATAACTAACAGATACTTATTTCCTAAAGAAGAAATTGGAAAACGGCCTAAAATATCCATTTGAAGTCTTTCAAATGGTAATCCTACATTATAAATCTTCATCTGATTATGACCTTTATCAGATGGACCTTTTCTAGCAATACAAGTGGAACAAGACTTACACCAATTTTCAACATCTCTTTTATAAGAAACCCAATAAAATCTTTTACGAATCTTATCTAAGGTTTTATTTACACCAAAATGACCTCCTGACGGAGAATCGTGAGCTTCTTTCAAAACGATATTGGTAAAGTCTTTCGGTACAATCAATTGAAGAATTTTGAACTTCAAATTTGGGCTAATCTTTTCTTTATATAAGATATCATCTACTACTAACGACGAATCCCATTGAGACAAGTATAATTTTATAGATTCATCCTCCGAAGAAACATCTTGCCATAAAAGTTTGATGTTATTTTTTTTACAATTTAAAATGATCTTAATGACATTGTCCTGATGTTGACGTTTTCGCCAATCAGTTAATGAAGACTCTTCAAAACAAATACGACCTACAGTACAATTGTTATTTAAGAATTTAAATTCTAATTTCGAACAATAAGTACAAGATGAACTGTTACAGGGTCTTCTCGAGAGTCCATCTGCATTACCATGCGAAATACCTTTACGATGTAAAACTTGAAAGTCATATTGATCAAGTTTTCCTATCCATCTTGCTAATTGACCATCTAAGTCCTTAAACGAAAGTAGCCATGTTAAAGCAGAATGATCAGTTCTGATGAAGAAAGGTCGACCGCATAAATAATGATGAAAGATTTTTACAGAATCTATAACTGCTAGTAATTCGCGACGAGTTACACAATAATTTCTTTCTGCCTTAGACAAGACGCGACTATAATAACCTATAACGACTTCTCTATTATCCTGATTTTGAGAAAGGACAGAACCTAAACCATGATTAGAAGCATCAGTATCCAACAGAAAAGGTGAATTTAACCGAGGAAAAGCTAAGATAGGTGGCGAAGACAGAGTCTTTTTCAGATTTAAAAATGCAGTTTGACATTCATCCGTCCAAACAAAAATATCTTTTCGATCTGCCAAATTGTACAAGAGAAACCTTTAATGAAACGCCTATAATAAGAACACAATCCAGTAAAACTTTTAATTTGATCTTTATTTACTGGAATCGGCCATTGAGTTATCGTTTCAATTTTCTTAGGATCTGTTTTCTTGTCGAATTCGGACACTATATGACCAAGATATTCTACTTCACGTTGGAAAAAATTACATTTCTTTTTATTTAATCTCAAATTTGCTTGCCGAATATACTACAATATATAGGGTTAAACCGATCATTTTAATTGAAGGCTTTGTACCAATCCCCCACCTCTACTTCATCTTCCTCATCCTCTAAATCTAACATTTTTAGTTTGCTGATCACATCATAGTCATAATCATAATCATCATCATTATCATTATTCGACTCTGATGTTAAAGAATCGCTGTCAGGGAGGTCGCAAGTCTGACTTAATTGTCGACTATAACGATTTTTCAACCAATTTTTAAGAGCCACGACATTTTGAAGCGCGCAGTTTTCCGTCCAGCCTGGAGGATGATAATTGCAAACTATAAGTTCGCAAAATCCTGATTGATGTAAGGAAGGGCAACCCAGATCTTCGAGATCGAAGACATGATCAATAAATCTAGTGAGCAACTCCACTTTTTGACGTCCCTTTACATAAATAAGAACTTTGTCAGTGTCAACTGCTAAGCGACATAGGTCTTGTATAATAAGCGGATGGCAATCGTATGGTAAGTTTCCCGTATTCAAATCAAGCCCCGACTGTTTACAAAATTTACATATTCATAAAAGACAGCAATGTACGATCAGATCTAAATTGCACAATGTTGAAACTATTCAACAAAGAAAAATTGCATTGAATCCTTATGATGACAAGAGATATCTATTACCTAACAGTACTGACACTCTAGCACATGGACATTACAAAATCAGGTAAGCCAAAAAACATATTAATATTTTTTTTTAATATATAATCATGGAACAGATGCGTAATTAGTCTTAATCAGTGTTGTTTAATTTCAGATTGAACCAGAAAAAGAAATCGTCCAAGTTTGTACGTTTTCAAGAAAAAATTCAAATACATGAGATGATTACATGGGCATACGCACATCGAACTGCTTGTCATGGAGAATGGATGCAGATGGCTCGTGATAGAGAACGGTTTAAAATGAGAATCAATCGTTTGAGTGAAATTATTACACCTATACTTGTAAAAAAATGTATAGAAATGAAAAAATAAAAAAACAGAATATATTTTATTATTTTATTTATTTAATACCGTTTACATATCATCTTTATGAACATAACTATTATGTGAGTCGTCAAATCCTAACCATTTTACATAATATTGATCACCATGTTTTTTACAACTTTTTCTATCAAATAAATATCCGGATATTTTGTCTTGAGTAATTCTTCTTCGTAAAAGCCACCAGCGATAGGTTTGTCTTGATAATCTTTCAAACGATAAGTAAATGGAACTGCTTTCATAACTTTATAAACTGTAAAAATTTCTGTTGACCAATTCGGTGTATAGCCTTTCTCAAAAATCTGTTTACTTTTGCTTACTCGTCCTTTGTCACCAACTTTGAATTTTGCACGTTTCGTTAGAGGTAGAGTTTTTTTCGCAGACAGTAATTTCAATATTTCTCAAACTCTAGCAGTAGTTACTTCGATATGTTTCATTCCAATTGTTCGATGTTTGGAGTTATTGTATTATGAAACTAGATCAGGTAGTATATCCAACCATTTACGATTATCATTCAGCGAGAATCTTTTCCACATCTTATTTTTCAAAGTTCTATTAAATCATTCACAAATTGATGCTTTCAATTTACTATATGTAGAATACATATGAATTTTATATTTGGTCATTAAACTTTCAAAATCTTTATTATAAAATTCACGACCTCTGTCAAGACGTATCTTTTTTGGCACACGTCCTTTTTCAAGTATGGTTTTCATAGCCTTTGCAACATCTTTACCAGTTTTTTTGTTTGACTGCCTCACACCAAGCATACTTGGAAAGGCTGTCAATAGCGCACAAGATATACTTGTAATTTTTATTTTCTCGTTGATATGGTATCATTTCAACAAGATCGATTTGCCACGTCTCGTCAATATCACGAATGTCAAATGATCTTCTTAAATAATTACGACGAGCTGGCTTATGAAGCTCATCTACAACTGTTTTATACTTCCTGTTCATTTTTTTCAAACGCAAAAGTTTTTCTTCAATCCAAAGAGATCAATGCTTATGATGATAATGAACTTGAAAGCTAACTAATACTATTAATATATAATTTCAGCTTCTCTTAATTCTTCGATTATAGACTGAATTTCATTCACATGACTTTGATTGCCTGCCGATGTCTCTGCATTTAATAATCTAAGACGTTCTACAAGCTCATTGGGATCATTCCAATATATATAATCAGTAAGATTATTAGGCCGTGCAATTTTATAAGGTGACTTCAAAGAAAACCCTCTGCCACTTGGTGAATTATAAGGTGTAACTCTGATCAACTGAGATATGATATCTCATAATTTTTCACTTGATTGATAGCGTATTTCCTCGTCAGGTTTGTAATGCTTTTTATATGCACTCGTTTTATTTATCATACGACCGTAGGTACCTAAATCGTCTTGAGTTACAATGGAGCTATCAGGCTTTTTTTTGAATTACAGTTCAATCAATCCAGAGCTTTTTTTATAAGTATCTTTACCTATAATAATTTTATTATTTTCAAAATTCACTGACCTATCACCAATCTTAAGAGTACCATCTTTATTTTGACGTACTCCACAGATAGTATCTAATGTTGCTACTTGATTTTTCCGCAACATTGATAAATACTTATTAAGTGAATCACTTTCAGGAGTATGAAATACATCAACATCATTATTTTTCAGTTGTTCATTAGCATTCAATGCTTCTTCCAATCCACTATCATATAATTTTTCAAATGGTTTTTCCTCTTTTTTAGATAATTCTCGTATGTCATAGCTATCTTTTTCTTCTTTTTTAGGTTGCAATAATTTTTTACGTTTGGTTTTTTCTGCTAACTAAGCGTTGTTTCATCAACCAACTTTTCAAGTGGTTCAATCACAGGCTTGAAAGTCTCTTTGACAAATTTTTCAGTTGCTAATTTGTCAGACTTCAACAAATTATATTTATGTTTTATGGCTTCGCGAGCTTTTTCCACTTGACGAAGAATACCAATCTGTTCTCCTAACTCAGTCATGATGTCTATTTGCAATCTTGTTGTCTACCGTCTGTTTTATGTTGAGTGATTCGCGTTTATAATGAACTTATCAAAAGCTTTTCTGAATCTGCCACCATCTATTTTTCGATCCTTGTCAATTACAAGAAAGCTGTAATCTTCTTTCCAACACGAAGAACAAATTTCTTTAAAACATTGCTTTTGGCATATCAGTATTCACATGATCATTATAGATATGTTTTAAATTCATATCATCTTGGCGGAAAATTATTAAAAAAATTCACATTATCTCTCACTAAGTGTTTGGGTACTTGAGCATATGATTGACATAAGTAAAAGCAATCAACATTTCTATGTCTTCCAATACAATAAAAAGCTTTCACATTATCTTGTTTCTCACAAGCAATGTCATCAAAAATCATAATAGAATTTGAACGTGCTTCGTCTGATGATACAACGAGATCATGCTCGCTAAAAGGTAAGTAGTCAACATCTTAGATGGGTTCAAGAAGTTGCTCAAGAAATTTGTATTTTGGTTGATTAAGCGACTTAGAATATATGTAAATATTTTCAAACTTTACACCATTAGGATGGGTTAAAAGAGCTAAGAGGGCATTCGTCTTACCACAATTAGATGCACCACAGCATACTGCACGTATGCTGTCGGGCAATAGATCCCCATATCTTTTACTTTTCTTTTCACTTTTGTCTGTCAGCGCGTCAAAATTTATCACAGGAAGCTTGAGAGACTGTTCCTCTACATCCATTTCACTCTAAACTCTGAATCACAACTGATAATCGATGCTATAAAAGAGTGTATTTATAAGTTTTTACGCATTCACTACTAAACACTCGACCATGATCGCCCACGAGAGAAAAAAGAAAAAGAAGACTGGTAGAGGTTTAGTAAATAACTTGATAAATAATCTACCCTTTGAGGCTCACATACCAGGTTATCAATATTGAGGACCTGGTACAAAACTATATAAGCGATTAAATCGAGGAGACCCTGGCATTAATCCTCTGGACGCTGCATGTAAAGATCACGACATTGCTTACTCTAAAAATAAGGATATTCAAGCACGAAACATTGCAGACAAAGTATTGGCTGAAAAAGCTTGGCAACGTATACATAGTTTTGACGCTAACTTAAGTGAAAGAGCTGCAGCATATGCCGTTACAAATATCATGAAAGCAAAATCAATGTTCGGAATGGGACTTAGCAAGAAGCGTTCTAAGAAAAGGAAGACTTCGTCGAAAAAAAATTCTAAAAAAAGACTTTAACAATAAAAAAACTTATCAGCATGACAAAAAAATGTATAAATCCTAGCAATGATTCGAAAATTGTTATCAAGAGTGCTTTAAACGCAGCACGATAAACCATAAAAAATATTGGTGGAAAGAAAAATATTAATTTACCAAGAATACTTCCAATCCCTAAAGTTGGAGGTTTCCTACCAACACTCGTTCCTGTTTTCGCGGGACTTAGCGCACTTGGATCTTTGGCAGGTGGTGCAGCAGGAATAGCACAAGCTGTAAACCGAGCGAACCCTGCTAAAAAACAATTAGAAGAACAGTCGAGGCATAACAAACGTGTTGAAGCTTTAGCTCTTGGTAAAGGTTTATATTTGAGACCATATCAAAAAGGTTTTGGTTTAACCTTCAGTACAAATAGTAAAGCCAAGAAGCCTAAAAATAAAGTTATTAAGAAAAATAAAATTACAAAGACATTAAAAAAAAATCTTTGATTTAAAACTGCCATGTAGTCCTTTAACAGATTACGATATAAAAAAGTATGCTCATGAATTACAAACTCCAAACTTTCGTGGTGTTTTTATGAGAAACTCTCTACCCACGCGACCACGCGTCAGTTGTAAACACCTTGATGATAATTCTGGACCAGGTACACATTGGGTAGCATACCGAAAAAATGGTAAAAATATCTTCTACTTTAAATATATATATTTTTTATATACAGGGTGGACCATTTTAAGTGAGCCAGTACGTTTTCTCGGAAACTAGTGGGGATAGCGAAAAATGTTTCAAACAAAAGTTGTCCAACTTGGAGGGGGACATACCCTCATGACCTTGCCTGTGTCCTTGGATGTAAGGTTCAAGGTCATTTCAAGGTCAATTTTGTTTTCTTAAACGGGACCCCCTATTTTTGACCCTGGATTTGGAAAGAACGGGAAATTCTACGTTCAGATGACCTATTATACGTGGGGTCTGGAGTGACCCTCAAGGTTATTTGAAGGTCATTTTTATTTTTTTACGAGTGTAAGATTTACGAAAAATAGTTTCATACAAAAGTTGCTCAACTTGAGGACATACCCTTATGACCTTGCCTGTGACCTTGGAGGTCAGGTTCAAGATTTTTTCAAGGTCAACTTTGTTTTATTAAACAGGGCCCCTCATTTTGACCCCGGATTCGGAAAGCGTTGATTCGCCCCTTTTATCATATGCTAGCGCAAGACCGTATGCTTTTCTAGCTTAACCATCCATTTTACCCCATAAAAGTAACATTTACCGTGAAGATAGAATATCTGTCATTGTATGGTTTGGCTTATCGAATCTCTTCATTCTCCCAAAACAAAAATTATTTTTTGATACAGCAGCTTAGTTTATTCGTTTATTTCACTGAATAAAGATTTTGTGTTCATTGAAGAGAATTTTTTTGTTACAAATTTTTATTAAAAATTAAATCAAAAGCCTTTTGTTTCGGAGTATGCCGGATTATACTGCGCGTGAACGTGTTGACATGATTATTATTCTTGGTCTAGCCGGAGGGAATTATCGTAGAGCTGCAAGACTTTATCAAGAACGTTTCCTGTACCGAAGACACCCTAATCGTAACACCATTCGAAGGGTTCATGTGAAAGCTCAACAAGGACATTTATTTCGTACGCGAAGACATCATACTTACGATGAGAATGATGTTCGCGTGCTTGTGATATTGGCAATTATTCATAACAATCCTCATATTAGTACATTAAAAATTAAAAGAGAAACTGGCATACCAAAACAAACTGTCTTGAGAATTTTGAGAAGCCAAAAATTCCGACCATATCACATCACTCTCACTCAAGCCATCACACCAGATTTAATGGAAAGACGACTGGAGTTTTGTCGTTGGGCAAGAGAAATGATTCAAAACGACAGAACTTTTTTCCGTAATGTCATATTCTCTGACGAAGCTACATTCAAAAATAATGAGGAGCTCAACAGACACAACTGTCATTATTGGTCAGCTGAAAATCCTCATTGGCATCGACACATAAATCATCAGCATCGTTGGAGCGTCAACGTGTGGTGTGGCATTATCAATGGACATGTGATTGGACCTTACTTTTTTGAGGGAAATGTCAATGGGGAAAACTTTTCTCGATTTTTACAAAATGAAGTAGATGCACTACTGGAAGAAGTTGACCTCCAAACAAGACTGAGAATGTGGATGCAGTTAGATGGAGTTCCTGCGCATTTCCACAGAAATGTTAGAGCTTACCTGGACAACAGATTCAATGGTAGATGGATCGGTCGCGGTGGACCAGTTGCATGGCCACCACGATCTCCCGACTTGACATCTCCTGACTTTTACTTATGGGGATACTTGAAGAATGTCGTTTATCAAGAACAACCAACTACCCGAGAAGACATGATGGATAGGATCAGGATCGCATGTCAGAACATACCGCAGGATGTACTACTAAGGACATTAGATAATTTTCATCGGAGAATTGAATTATGCATTCAAGGAGAAGGAAATGTCTTTGAACACTTACTGTAAAATATTTCACATGTAATTAACAATTGATTAATTTGGTAAATAAATAGTAAATATAAAATACTTTAATCACTTATCTTCTTCATCACATTACGACCATGAATAAACAGGGCAACATAGACCGCACACGTGACGGCTAAACAAGACGTTGAGTAGAATTTCCGGTCTTTCCGAATCCGGGGTCAAAATGAGGGGCCCCGTTTAAAAAAACAAAGTTGACCTTGAAATAATCTTGAACCTGACCTCCAAGGTCACAGGCAAGGTCATAAGGGTATGTCCTCAAGTTGAGCAACTTTTGTATGAAACTATTTTTCGTAAATCTTACACTCATAAAAAAATAAAAATGACCTTCAAATAACCTTGAGGGTCACCCCAGACCCCACGTATAATAGGTCATCTGAACGTAGAATTTCCCGTTCTTTCCAAATCCAGGGTCAAAAGTAGGGGGTCCCGTTTAAGAAAACAAAGTTGACCTTGAAATGACCTTGAACCTTACATCCAAGGACATAGGCAAGGTCATGAGGGTATGTCCCCCTCCAAGTTGGACAACTTTTGTTTGAAACATTTTTCGCTATCCCCACTAGTTTCCGAGAAAACGTACTGGCTCACTTAAAATGGTCCACCCTGTATATATATAATAGTTTATATATATATATATATATATATATATATATGATAGTTTTGGTGATTTACGACCACCTCTAGACCTCTTGAAATATTTCAAAGTTGATCAAATCAAGTACAATTATAACAAATATCAAAATTATAATACTTACACCTGTGGCCATTTGTGTTTAAAATTTTTATGTAATTTGTTAGAACATCATAACAATTATCATTTGTATAAATAGTAAGAATTGCGAATAAAGAATTCAGTTATGTACAATCACTCGACATGGTTGAATCATTGACTCTCAGTTTGTCTGGTACATCATCTGTATTAGAAACATACTATTTTCCACCTATAGAACGGGATAAGGATAAAACTTATACTCTTAGTTTGGTAGAATTACTTACATTTAATTCGATGCCAAATATTAATGTCGGACACAATAAATTCAAAGTTGGTGATATTGAAATTGAACTATTTACAGGTAGTTATGAAATTGGTGACATAGATCGATATTTGAAAGAAAAGTTAAAGTCAACAGATATAAAAATTGAAATAAAATCTAATAACAATACTTTATGCAGTGAAATAATTTGCAATGAACTTGTCAATTTTCGACCAACTAACTCTATAGGACGTTTATTAGGTTTCACTAAACGATTGTTGCCCACCAATATAAATAATGTCTCTGACATGCCTGTAAACATTCTCAAAGTAAACGCTCTACCCGTTGAATGTAATATAACATCTGGAGCTTATATTAATCAAAATAGAGGTCATATCATTCATGAATTCTTTCCAGCTGTACCACCAGGATATAAGATCATTGAAGTTCCTAAACAGATTATATATTTACCTCTAACTGTCAGAGTTATTGATCATTTATAGCTAGGACTAATTGACGAAGACGGTAATTTAATAAACTTTCGTGGAGAAGTAATCACGATTCATTTACATATAAAAAGAGTATAATGGGAATAGTTTATAATGCTAAAGTAGGGAGTGGCTATATAACAACACCGTTATGCGCTCAAAAAGTCAGTCATCGACGGATAGTCAGAGGTCTAACACGTCGAAACATTCAGTTCCTGGAAAGTCTTGGGCTGAAGATTGTTCGAGACGTCGCAACAAAAAGAAGAAAAAGAAACGTCAACAGTTTAAAAAATTAACGTGTATATTTGTATGCTGTTGTCATTTCAAAGATGGAAGAAATACTTAGTGTGCAAGCACCTATCATCTTTGATGAATCTATAGCTCATTATGAAGTTCATGCACATCAACCTTACAATTCACAAACATTTAACAATGGCGATGAAATTCGTATATTAATACAATATCAAGATTTATGTCTCTTATCATCGAAAAGTTCTCTACACATTGTAGGAAAAATAAGAAGAAGTGATGGTAATGCTGTTACTGAGACAAAGTTCGTAAATAATGCTATATGCCATCTATTCGAAGATATCCGCTATGAAATTAATGCCATTGAGATAGACAGATGTAAAAATGTTGGATTGCCGAGTACTATGAAAGGTTTGATTTCATTGAATCAAAATCAAAGTGCATTCCTCGAAAATGTCGGATGGCTTGATATTGAAGAAACTAAGACAATAATTGACAACAATGGTTACTTTGATGTGTCGATACCACTTTCCATGATTTTAGGATTCGCTGAAGACTATCACAAAATTGTTGTGAATGTAAAACATGAACTTATTCTTACCCGATCAAGAGATAATTTAAACACAGTCATACAAAACTTGGTGAGAATTGATGATACTGAGCAGTATCATTTAGCATGAACCTTTTAAAATAGAACTCATACGAATCTAATGGTTGATGCCTTATGTAATTACGTCAGATAAGTGTAAAATACAGTTATTCAATTTCATTCAAAAAGATATTCCTATTTCTATGAGTTTTTTATCGTGGGAACTTTATGAGTATCCAGCATTACCACAAACGTCAAAACATCTTTGGACAGTAAAAACATCCAATCAATTAGACAAACCAAAATATATTATATTAGGTTTTCAAACAAAACGCAAGTCTGATCAAACTAAAAATCCCAGAAGATTTGATCATTGCAGTGTAACCAATGTTAAACTTTTTCTCAATTCTCAGCAATATCCATATGGAAATTTAAATCTTGATATAAGTAATAATAAATATTCTATGTTATATGACATGTATGCTAATTTTCAAATGAACTATTACAACAGAGACTGTATGTACAATCCACTTTTGAATAGAAAACAATTTATTACACATGCACCTCTAATAGTAATAGATTGTTCTAAGCAAAATGAATCATTGAAACAAGCTGCTGTAGATGTACGTCTAGAGTTTGAAACAAAAAATGATATACTTGCGGAAACAGCTACATATTGTTTAATTTTACACTATCGTATAGTTAAGTATAATCCAATAAGTGGTAACATTACAAAACTTGTATAAGTATTATAATATAATAAACATGTATACTTTTTTTATCAACTAAATGCGTTTTAAAAATAATCATGATAAACCTTATCCCCCACCTCACTCCATGAGATATACCGACTGGGCGCGTCATGCCTGTACGCCACCGTCAATAATATTCCCCCCACTTAGTCATATATCTTTTTTTCCATCAATCTGACACATCATCGATCGATCATCGGGAGGGGGCCATGGGGCAGGGGGCATGGGACCTGCGGATGGGGGGAGGCATCACCCACGTCGATAACTACCGACCGAGCATACACACATGCACATGCACATGCTCGGTCGGCTACAATGCAAACCGTCGATACAAAATTGGCCGATAAAACATTTCAGTGGCCGGTAATGCAGGATTAATCGAGTTACCGACTGTTAGTAAGGAAGGAATGAATACTCACATGGTACAAATGGCTTAAAACCCTTATAGCCTATACTACTGAAGTCAGAGCGTTTTAATTTATTTACTGTAAAACACCCAAAAATAATTAAATCAAAAGAATTTTATCATAGAGAGGATACAATTGTCTATCTGTTAGCGAAGTTGCGAGCGTTGGAACGCACTCTGTTAACCCTGACACCCTTGCAAAGCATGGCATCCCATGCGCGCAAAGGCGAAGTCAGCGCATTTTAATTTATTTACTGTAAAACACCCAAAAATAATTGAATCGAAATTATTTTATAATAGAGGATACAATTATCTATCTGTGTACGAAGTTGCGCGAGTCGGAATGCACCCTGTTAACCCTGACACCCTTGCAAAGCATGGCATCCCATGCGCGCAAAGGCGAACTCAACGCGTTTTAATTTATTTATTGCATAACACCTAAAAATAATTACTTTAAAAGTATTTTATGCTAAAGAGGGTTCAACTAGCTATCCGTGTGCGAAGTTGTGCGTGTCAGAACGCATACTGTTTGCCCTGAAACCCTTGCTTAAGTTCTTGCCGCTAAAGGAATTGCGAAAATTTATACAGTCATCGATAAAGTTAACCTTGTCCAATTTGGTAAGGGTTCTCTTATGCATAATGTAAATAACGAAATCTTTCTAATATAGTTCATTTATTTGTTATAATCAATTATTTATATTTCTTTACTATCACTAATGTATATGGGCGGATCTTTGTCGAAAAATTGGCTTTGTACTTTATCATGTGTACGCGCACGTATTTCATCTCTCATATGTCCCCTCTCGCCTCTTATCTACCTTTCTCTCTCCCTCTCACTTTTTCTCTTTCTAATGCATCTCTACTTAATCACTAATTATGCTATGTTGAATCAGGTGTGAACGCGTATCGTGCTTCGTCTCTCTCTCTCTCTCTCTCTCTCATCCTTTATTTTACTAAAATGTCAATTTTCTCTCTCTACCTCTCGCTCTCATTGTTTCTCTCTTATCCTCCTACTCGCGCACCTTTCTTTCATTAAATTCTGTATGCCGAAAGCCCCAATAAGCTCACGGTTTTTTTGCGCTTTTTTTCGAAACAAGTACGTTCCTTGTTTTAACCTCCGAGCGTATCTGTGACGTAACGGAATTTTTTTTGGGGATTGGTTTCCTCTATCTCATGAATAACATTTGAGCGAACAACGTATTTCTTGATATTTCCGAACGAACTAATTACACGCAAAATAAAATTTATTTTCCAGGATATCGAATGTTTGATTATCAAGTGCTTGGCTTTAAAATTCTCGTTTTTTTACTAAAATTTAGGATAATCAAATCATTCCGTTGAAACGAATGCAGAGGATGAAGTCTGTTTCATTATTTATATCAAGTTCGGTACTTTATTACTTGAAATATAGACATTGGATAAGCTGTAATATAGAATTTTATGCTGAGATGAATAAAAATATCGGTTAAAGTTCTTAAATAAAATAAAATAATTCAAAGAAAAGTAAAATTTAAAAAAATTATCGTATCTCGTTCGTTAACTTTATTTCTAAATTAATAACAATTTTTTCAAGCAGTTTTTTCATACAATATGACAATGACAACTAAGTAGTTTTTAATACTGCAATAGTTTGAATCGTTGCGAGATAATATTGTTCTTGTTTGATTTGTCTCTTTTTTTTTATCTCTCTCTCTCTCTCTCTCTCTTGCTCTCCCTCTCTCTCCCTCGCTCGCTCGCTCATTCTTTCTCACTCTTTCTCACTTATGTGTCTTACTAAAATCTGATTTTTTTTATGTTCATTAACACGTGTGTGTACGTGCGCGTGTTGTGCTGCGTGTCTCTCTCTCACTCTTTATCTCCCTCGCTCGCTCACTCACTCCCTCACTCATTCATTCACTCACTCACTCACTCCAGTTGAGGAACTGGTGCATGCACCCCCTCAACACGACAGTCAACGGTCGTTACCACAGCGTGTCCGACACCAATCGCACATTCATAAGGAGCAGCCATCAACATCTTTATCACCACCTGACCATCACCAGAAACGCTGCGCTGGTCCGATCGCGGTGCCTATCCAGAGGTACCGTTACCAGCAATTCAAATGCAAAACTATTCATACCCTGCGGTCCATCAAGAACAGGACCACACGGATGGTAACCATAAGTATGCCACTTACTGAAAAATAAAATATATATTGTAAACTGACACTGACTGAGACATCTAAAAATTTTTATTTTTCAGATATCATTCTCGAAACGAGTACGACGAGAACCGAATTAGCAAACTACGATATGTAAGTATGATATAAACATAATATAAAGTGAAAAATATTTATTTTGTTAATTTTTTTCAGAAATATTCGGCGGAAAGACGTAACGCCCGGTACTGGAAAGGACAAGCTCAGTACTGAAAGTCACAGTACTTTTCTTTGAAAAGACAAACTGACACTAGCGTAAGTAAATTTATTTTAAATTAATATGCAAATAAACATAAAATTAACTATAATAATAATTTTTTCTTTTCATTTTTTATTTCAGATAATTATCTTAATCAACCAAAAGTGATAATAAAATAATAAAATATATAAAATTTGTATTTAATGTGTATTTTTAAATAAATACAGAAAATTAATTAAATTGATTATTTATTTATTAATGTATTAGTGCCCGGCTTATAATATATACATTCATGAATTATGTGTGAGAAGAGAAATTAATTTTCTTTTTTCTCACATAATGTATAAATAAAAGGATAACATCTTATGAGCTATAACTAATCATCTATTCATATCCAACTTTTCTTAAAATCAGCTATAAGACTTATAGAAATCAGTATTAAGATGAATTTCACTTGTAATTAATTTCCTCTTTTCTCACATAATGTATATAAGGATAACATCTTATGAGCTATAACTAAACATCTGTTCGTACCCAACTCTCCTTAAAATCAGCTACAAGACAACTTTTGTTTGTACTTAGATTTTTTTCAGAAGTCATTCACATATATTTTGATCGATAGAAAATTGTGAACCAAAAGAGCAACTCTATATGGACATCTCTTGTCTTGTGACTGATTTTAAAGGAAATTGAGTACAAAGTAACGGTTGCTTATAGCTCATAAGATGTTATCTCGATTACTATATCATGTGAGAAAAGAGAAATAAATTAGAAATAAAATTATAACTGATTTTTATATGTTGCAACGGTAGTCGATTCAATTAATCGAACCGTTCGCGATTCTGATTTTCGCGCGTTAGTTCTAAGTATTGAGAAAGAGAGGGGGCGCGCGATCTTTCAAATTAGCAGTTACGTCTCAGCTGTTGTGACAAGTAGATATCGCCGAAGTTATTTGCACTGTTTTTTCTCGCCGACTAATAGTTACTGGTCCATAATAATTACGCGCGTGAGTGCAACAACAAGACCTACAGATTGCAGCGTTTTGGTAGCAGCAGATTTGCAGCTGATAGGTGGTACGAGGCAGCACAGCTGATAACCTAGGACCGGAGGCAGTTGATATTTTGCTGACATCAACAATTACGGCTGATCACCGTAATTGCACCGCAGGGTAGGTGCACCTCCCTTTATTATCGCGTGTCTAAATATATTTATTATTTTGTTCAGCCGCGTTAGCGTTGATAATTTTGTATTCGCGCCGAGCGTTAGATCGCGCCAATTTTCGTATCTTCTCTCTCTCTCTTTCTCACCGAAAGTTATTTAATTGTAAATCCTGTTCGCGTGCGTCAGTCTTTCGGCCCGATAAAGACTGTAGAGATTTTTATTAATAAAATCTATTAAAATTATTCGCCGATTTCGTCATATAATTTTTCCTAATAGATTAAACAATTGAAATAGGCTTAAGTTTCAATCTGATCATAGCTAGGGGATTAAGTGGATTAGGAGCAAAGTCGATTACACTTAAAACTCATCGTGTGTCACAGGGCACGTGACTTAAGGTGAGTTCAACTCCGCTTGATCGAAGACAACCAAGTTAAGTCAGCTGACGTTAAGGCGAATACACGTATTAACATACGTGTTAACGGAGCGGCGGTTTGCTCTGCATCGTGGGAGTTTGCTCTTAAATAAATTTCTCATTTTGCAGGTTTATCCTCCCCGTTACAAAGTCAACTTTTATTTCTACTGATATTTCTTTAAAATCAGTTGTAAGACAACTTTTGTTTTTAATTAGGTTCACTTTTAGCTTAGATTTGTTTATATAGTTTAAAAAAAGTATAACGATTAATGCATTATATTTCATGTGCGATAAGGCGTAACTAAAAATAAGGAACTTTGTTTCAAGTATGAAGAATTAGGGCCTTAAATATATTTTTTTAATATAACATATTTAATTGTAACTCTTGTGACGGTAAACGTCAAATTAGCGCTAATTGCCTAACCTAGTAGCTGCCTGCGGGGGCAGCACTTGCCGGGAGACGAAAAATGTAACGACGGAATTCGGTACGCGAGCAGACGGAACGCACGCGATTGAAAATGAACCAGTGAGGGACTCAAAAAAACAAAAATTAAATTAAATAAATAATAAGGACTAAAATTAAACCATCATCACGCTCGCCCATAATTACGACGCCAGTTACCGATACGTGAGCCACCAGATCGAACTCTACAATAGAATTGTCCGAACCAGAGCCGAATATCAGCGACCTCTGTCACGAGTTGTCTGGAGTGCTGACCTGAGCCAGCTGAAGGCCATCGTACCTGCGACATCAAAAGAGTGTGTGTGTGAGGTTTCGCCATCGAGGGCGAAACCACGTGCGCGCGAATTCGCGATCCGCGACAAAAGAACAGACAGACATTCCCGCAGTGCAAATTATTCATTTTGTCTTCGTGCGTCTGCAGAATAAAGGTAAGCTGGCCAGCTTAATCTCGCGATCGTGATTGCACGTGTAATAATTAATTTTCCGCGCTCGAAGCGTGAATGTAATAGCTCTACGGACAAAGAGCAGCGAGCGTCCCGACACTGCATGTTGTTGTCGAGCGAGCGCCGATGTAAACATAAACACGCGGGCCGACTCTAATGTAGCATTTAAAAGATAATAAAGAGTTTTCGTACATGATATTAACAAGTACTTTCGGAGCGTTCTCTTTGTATTCGTAGTTAGTTGGTTGACTGACACCCGTTTCTCCTTGCTCTCCGACTTCCCCGTTTGATATAGGTGATTACGAACGTGATACGCGATCGCCTCAATAAAATTAATTAAACGGTAAGCAACCCCGTTACACACTATGAGTATAATCAAGAAATTTTCGTGCAAAATTTCGAAAATGCAAATGAACAGAGAAAAAAAAATCATATTGATTTTATATCAGTGGATAAAATTTTGAGGGTCAGATACACGTCGTACGACAAAAGCATCGTTATCTGAAGTCTTAAAATTAAGAATATCATCCCCTTATAAAAAAAGTCATGACCGGATGTTGTGAAGCCAAGTAATCATTAACTCGTGCAGAACTCATGTTTCTATTTGAATCTAATCTCATCTAATTTAAAAATTTTTCATCTATTTACTCTAATTTATGTTTTTGTTTAAATATAAATATATAAAATAATTTTAATTTAATTCAAAATATTTGCTTGTGCATAAATTATATTTTATTTTAAAATTAATTTATCCATTAATAAGTTTTGATAAAAGTTTTGTCATATCTTTTAACAAGCCTTCCGTGCCTTCCATCCACACTTCATTCGCTATACCATCTTATCCTGTCGCCTTGTTCTTTTTCATTTTTCTTATTACCTCTTTTACTTCTTTTACTTTGATCTCTTCACCTTCCTCTCCTTCGCTATCTTCCGTTTCTTCCCTTTTGCTTTCCTCCTTTTCTTTCTCTCCCAATTTTCCCTTGAAGTGCTTTAACCACTCTTCATTTCCTATATATTCATCTATTCCAATTCCTTTCTTCCTATTACTATTCACTGTAACGGTCCTATCTATGAGCTAGTTGATTATGTTACTGAATCACTGCAACACGTAGAATGCATGTATCTGTTTACTCAAATCAGCGTTCTAAACGGCGCCACCTCACTGATTATTCGATTGTATTAGTACAAGAGTCTAATTTCATAACCAAAACGTCACAAAGTAATAGATATAGATATAATGATTTTTGTTATTTGAGAAAAATATGTTAATTAGATGTAATTTTGATATAACAAAGCATTTCTTATATAGATTTTAGTACGTAGATTTAGAATATAGTCATATGAATTGTGTTTAATTATTAAATAATAATGAATTTTAATATGCAAAGTTAATTTATTTATTACACTAAAAATATAAATTATTAGAAAAATGTAAATAGTCCATATGCAAAATGAATAAGAAAAGAACATGAGTAAGAATTGTTTTTATTAATAACAGCTTAATAATAACTGTTATTAATAAATAAACAATTAATGATTTATTTAAACAATAAGTTGTACATAGAACGAAAGTGTTAATTTTATACTTAATAATGACAGCTTTATAATTTATAAATCTTAGATAATTAATGTAATAATTGCGTTATAAGTTTATAGAAAAAACCGTTAAAAATATGAAAATTTGTTATAATTCAAATGTTATTAACTAATTTGAATATTTCTTTTTAGAAAATACTTCTAAAATTAATAAACTATAAAGTTATGTAAAAATTTAATAATTTTTTATTGTAAATATTGTAATATTACATTAATTAACTTTATTAGTTAATAACTTTTGACGACACTATTTGCGATAATTGTAAATTACACTAAATCAGCAAATAACGAATTCTGTCAAGTTCACATGTGTTGAAAGCTCGTTATTAATTAATGTTTATTTACTTGTAAATTAAGAAAATTCATTTCTCAAAATTCGCAAATGTTTCTCGAATATTCGAAAACTTCTCGAAGAAAACGCTACTGCGAAAATAGGCAGGAAAATTTGTGTATAAATACGCCCACTATTGCACAGGCTGGCATTAACTTCTAGCCTTGCAAAGTGAGCGCATGAGTCTGATAAACTTGGCTGATACCTAAGTTCTTTCTCTCATTGTAATTAACTCAGCAAGACTTTTCCTTTCCTATAATTCGAGCTCAACTTATAGAACACCTCGCGCAATAAGAAATTTGGGCCAAATTATATCCTATCCAAGGAAGACTTTAGCTCTGCTTATGAGACAATTCGCACCATAAGAAACTAGGGCATAGTCTGACTTTCCTGGAAAACTTATTCATATGCACATATATTGCATTTTTCAGTTTATTATTATCACCTTATATTTAATTTTTCAATTTATTT
Organism: Phymastichus coffea; assembly: GCF_024137745.1. Taxonomy (NCBI): domain Eukaryota; kingdom Metazoa; phylum Arthropoda; class Insecta; order Hymenoptera; family Eulophidae; genus Phymastichus; species Phymastichus coffea. The sequence continues at coordinate 5,140,142 of NW_026706826.1, read as the reverse complement.
GATAAGTAGAGTAAATTTATTAGAAACGAATTCTTACTCATTAGCGCAACTAAATGCGAGAGTACGAATTATTTATAAGTGATACGAACATCACATCACTTTATCTCAGAATTTTCTTCTCGTCTTATCTTTTTCTATTTCTTCTGCCACTCTTTTCCCCTCATCTTCTTTTGCTTTTCTTATTTCCTCTCTGTATTCTCTCTTTGCTTCTAGGTATTTGCCTCTGTCTCCTTCCCCTTTTCTTACCTTATTTAACTCTGCCATCACCCTAGCCCTTTTTATCCTACATTCTTCTCTCCACCAGCTTTTTCTCGATCCTTTTTTTTCCTTATCTTCTTTTTTACAACTGCGTTTCTCACTCTATTTTTTATCTCTTTCCATTTTTCTGTTCCCTCTATTGCGTCTATCCATCTCTGATACTCTCTTATACCTTCTTCGCTCCAGTCGTCTATCATTCATTCTTCCTCTTCTTTTCTTTCGCGTGCTATTTTGTCTCCTAATTCTACTTCTACAGGTAAGTGGTCCGACTTTACCCTCTCTTTTATTTAAACCCTTTTTATTGCCTCATCACCTTCCTCGTTACCTACTACATAGTCTATCGTTGACATTCCTCTCGCTCCTATATGTTATTTCTCCCTCTTCATCTCCTTCATTTCTCCCATTCGTTATCACTAAGCCCATTTCCCCTAGCCATTTTATCATTTCTTCTCCCTCTGCGTTTATCACTTTATCCTTGTCCTTTATTTCTTCTAGATTTTCTTCTGTCTCCCATTCTCTCCCTTCATTTGCTGTTCTTCCGTTGAAGTCTCCTCCTATAATTATTATTTTTCCTCTGTTCTCCTCTATCTCTTCGCTTAGGTATTCATAGTTTTCCTTCTTCTCATGTTGCATGTACACCGATGCTATCATGTATTTCCTCCCTCCGATCTTTATTTCTCCTACTATTATCTCACTTGTCCTTTCTTTCTTCCATTCAACCTTACTCATCCCTTTCCTCTCTCTTACCGCCATTATTCCTCCCCCTATTTCTCTCCCTCTTCTTCCTTCCCTTCTTGAGTCTCTCCACTCTATGCTGTACCCTTTCAGTTGTATCTTCACACCAGTTCCTGCCCCTTGTCTTTTCACCCAGGTTTCCGTTAGCCCTATTATATCAAATTTCTCTAACATATTCCCAGTCGTCTTTTTCCATGCTCCTAATCCCCGCCGCCTTCCAGAATAGTATCTTTACTGCCGCTCTTCCCACTCTCTCCCTTCCCTCCTCTCTCTCTCTTTATTCCCTATTGTTTTCGAAACCCTTTCGCCCTTTTTCCTACCATTTTTCCCTCTTTCTCGCTCCACCACTATTCTTCTTCTTCTGGCTTCAACCAGTTATGCCGCATCTTTACCTCTTTACCTTTACCTTTTATTTCTCTCGCTTTCCTTCTTACTTCCTCTCTTATCTTCCTCTGCTTCCACGTCCGGTCCTGATCTATAAAGATCTTTTTCTGTCATAGCTTCTTTTTCCTCTTCATGATTCCTTCTTTTTGTTCCCATGAAGCGCATCTAATTTGCCACATCTTTTTTTAGTCCGGGAAAGTAAGGTCGAAAAATCTGTTAACTATCAAAACTTTCCCATAACTGATTTTTCATTTTTAAATGAAAATATATTGACCCAGCATCACTCTCCTAGATGATCTAATAATTTCCACTAGAGGTTCGGACGCAGCTTGCAAGCACAGCTCAGACCACCTAAAATTCAAGTGATTTATGTTCGTGTCATTTCTGGATGTGTTCTTACAAAAAAATCGTAGAGATAAAAATTGAAGCAATTCTTATGCTCTTGAAGGTAACGTAAATAGTTTTTTCAAAAAAAAATTTTCCGATCTTAAATTTTCCAAAAATTGAAAAAATTTACGAAAATTATATTTTTGACTGGTAATTATAAATAAAATATTAATATCGAGGTCAAAACATAGATAAACATAGAAGGCAAACTTCTAAAAATTTACATTTTTTCAGATTTGGAAAATTCAAAATGGCGGCTGCGCAAATTGGAAACAAATTTTTCTTTTCAATTGCGTTAAAATTTATAAACATTAACGATATTGAGAAACGGTATGTTGCAATCGGCAGAGTGAAAGTTATATTTTTATAAATAACATAAACAAAATTCAAAAAAATTTTTTTACATAATTTTTTAAAACATTTACCGAAAATAAAAATTTTTCCATCTAGTTTTTTCTCATTTTGGCGTTGAAAAATTTGTTTAAAATATCTTTTTACGATATAAATTTGTTTGTCTTCGACTGATGAGTATTTTGGAAAAAAAATTTTTTAGATGCGACTTTTACAAGATCAGATAAACAAATTCAAAGTCTGTTAAATACCGTGATAATATTGATTGAAATTTTCAAATTTTGATCACTTCGCTAGGTTGTCGAATCTCAACTCAACGTAAACACAATTTTTAATTTTTTTCCCGTCAATGGGTCCATTCAAAAGAGCACAGTAATCCTATAGCTCGCCCGGCCAAACGGTGCGGCGGCTGCTGCTTGACGTTGTGTCCTTTTACTTCGACACAAGAAATTATGTGTATAAGCACTGGCTTGATCGCAGATAAGGAACAAGTGAATTGCCACATTGCAATTGAAATAGGCTCCAAATTAATGAAAGAAACATACGGCAACAATTGGAAAGATATTAAATTACAACGGAAAAATGGAGTTGTGACTTTGCAAGGCTACAACACTGACAAGAAGAAAGATGAGCTTGCGATAGATCCTGCTTTACTATTCCAAAGAATTTGTGTGTGGAAAAGAAACGACTAAGATATGCAAAAGTATTTAAAACACGAGTTAGCCCCATACCCACTGTCGATTTTTGATGAAACTGGTATGCGTAAAAACAAGAAATCAGATTTTTATGATTGTTTTACGCCAGAAATCAAACCTCCGACATTCAAAGACTCAATATTTATTATAGATGGTGGTTTTTTGTTACATTGAGTGGTTTGGAATAGGAATTCAACGTATGGTAAAGTAGGTGATCAGTACGTTAATTATACCGAGAAAAATTATGCTAAAAATGGTAACATTTGCATGATATATTTTGATGGTTATCCTGAACTTTTTAAGCAATGATACGAATAAGAACAATTTTATTTAGTTATTGAAAAGAAAACTTGCCAATGCTGGATTTTTGGTAAGCCAAGCAGAAGATGTCGATGCAGAGCTTGTTCGGTCGGCTATAAACTATTCCAATAACTATCCATTTGCTTGCATCGTTGCTGAGGATGTAGACGTTATAGTTATATTAAGTCAGCTGGCTCATGAAAAAACTAATATTTACTTTCTATAACTAGGCAAAGGTAAAGACGCGAAAAAATTTTATCGATGCGACAGCTTCAAATACCCAATGCTTCAAAATTACGTGTCACTATTACATGCCTTTAGCGACTGTGATACCACGTCTGCTTTTTATAACCAAGGTAAACTCAAATTCGTAGATCTTCTTAGGAACAACATGCAACTGCTCGATCAACTAAAAATATTTTACAACAGTACAGCTACGAAAGCTGAAGTCGAAAAAGCTGGCACAGAATTTATAAAATATGCATATGTGTCGAAACCAAATCACAATGAATCGTTAAACATGCTACGATTTACATGTTTTTTAAAATCTTCAGCTAAAAAAACTTTTAATTTGTAACACGTACGTTAATAATTTAAGCCCGAACAACGTTGCGTCACAAATTATTTAAGGGGAAAGGCTCGGAAGGCGCATTCGCTTCGTCGCGAAAATTTAACGAGGGCTATGTCGTCCGGTAATATAGATAATCGCAATTTAATCAATTACAAGAGAGACAGGTTCGAACAGAATAAACTCATCAATTCGAATATTTTACTCTTTATTGCAACAATACTATACATTCGGCGTTTGACGTGTGCGTCGGCCGAGTCCGGGCTAAGTTCGTTCCGTGCGAATTAACGCACAGGAAACAGAACGTCACCTTACAATTTGTCCCGCGAATTCCGCGAGGGCGATGCGAATTCACGCATCTAACCACTCGTCCGCGTCCGGCCTATATGATGCTCGGAGAGAAAGAAATCGAGGCGCGCACCGATAAACCAAAAAGGGTACCTGACCTTGAGAGGGAGCGCTGCTGCGGAAGTCCACGTCCTCTGAGTAAGCGATGTAGTTCTCGAAAGGCAGGATTCTCGATGCAGCCGGTCTTCCTTCTTGCTGATGGTCGCTATATGGTACTCAATCGCACAAACACTCGTTATGGTCGCGAAGCTTGACTAGCTGGCAATTAATTGCCGGTCAAAACTCTACTGCCCGCGATCTCGCACCTTCCGCGCTTTCTTACGCGCCCCTCCCTATAAGTACTCAAAACGGCCGAGCGCCGCCGGCTACGCACACATGTGCGGCTCATGCCGGCGACACTATTTATCTCTCTCTCCTCCTCTGCTCCCCGCTCACGCCTATCCCTCTAACGCCAGGCATCTCCGCCGATCAGGAATCAGACCTGCAACAAAGCCACATCGTGCGTCGATACTCGGTTTTACTCAACCAAGACCGATGTGGCAGCGGCTCAGGGGAAGGCACGCGGAAGAGAGAGAGAGGCGAACAGGGCGATCGAATCCATCGATCGATTCGCCCGTCACACCCCCTCCCAAGTCCAACGATACCCCCGATCATCGGTGGACGACCACCTCGACCTCCCCAGCACCGCCGCCATCGGCCTCGGAAACTCAGAGGGACAAAAACGGAAATATAATACAAGGGCAACACTCGCACACGCCAACAATCATACTCAAAATTCACTCCAATTAAATATAACCTTCACCACTACTCACCCATTTGCGTTAATCGGTACTTCGGGCATCAGGTGTGCTGGCTTGCAACGCAAAGCGTCGCAGCCGCACCATCCTGATGTATTCGGCCGTGGTGGGGTGGCTAGGATTAACCGCCCCAGCCAATCTACCTAGTTCCTCGGCCTGTTCGTCCGTCCATGGCTCCTCAAGCGTCGACCCTACCATCTCCGCTCGGGGCTGAAGAGGCTCCTCAGAGGGACCAGGGGCAGGATCAGCCCTCTCCGAATCGTCACTGGATCCCGGCGGAGTGCGTCGCAGGGCAACCTCGGCGTCTCGCTGAAGAGAACTCGCAGCCTGGTGTTCTAGCCGCGCGTCCTCTCGCAGCCTCAAGACTGCATCGTCCGGACCGGCCCGCTCAGCTTCGAGAGCTCGTTTCCTCTCGATCCTTTCTCTTCGGAGACGGCCACCACGCCGCTGCTTTTTCTTGCGCGGCTCGGTTGTAGTCTCTTCTCCGGCCTCCTCGTCACGGGCCCCTCCACTCTTTTCACTCGGCGGTTGAGGTCCATCCGCCTCCTTGGGCTGTTGCTCCCCAGACGCCCTGGCTACAGCGTCGACCCCCGCTCGAGTCCGCAAATACTTCGCGTAAGCGGCCGCGCATCGCACGCAATGGGTAACCGTCGCGTCCAGGCGCCCACAATTCCTGCAGCATTCTCGCGGGTTCGGCGGCTCCGAGCATCTCGAGCGGCGATGCTCCCCAGTCCGGCAATTGAAGCAGGTAAAAGGCCGCACGTCCAACTCCCGGTCGAACGGCACCGAGTTCAAGCCGGCCAGAAAGGTGCCCGTCAATCGGCCCATCACGACGCCCTCCTCCCTGGCTCCTACTGCTGGAGTCTCGACGGGAAAGGCGTCCCGCAACGGGGGCCGCGAGCCCTCACTCGACGCAATCGGCCCGTCCTCCTCGCCTCGCCGCGGCTCGGGTCGGACAGCAGCAGGCAAGCGCGGAGTCCCCGGCGGAGACGACCTCCCTTCAGGAATCTCCCACATCAGTTGGCGGTGATGGGGGAAGAAACCCAAAACCGGCTGGGCCCCGTCCGTCTCCCGGATCCACCGCCCAGCCCGGAACACCAGACGTGGCGGCTCGGCCACCGACACCCGACCGGCCGATTCGCGAGGTTTCAGGGCAGGCTTCGCGGAGACCCCTTTATCACGGTCACCACGGCCACCCGCCATCGGCGCCCCAACGGAACGCGGAGGCGAAACACGCGCCTCCCTGGAGCGACGGGGGCAGTGCAGCCCACGGGCTCGTCCTATTTCTAGCCTCCGTGGACGCCTCCCCAATGCTATCGCCTCCGCGGACGCCTCGCCATGGAAACGGTGCGAATTTACGCACTCATTTCCCGGTCCAGCGTCCTCGGTGCGGCGGTAGCCGACTCTCTTCTGTCTCTCCTGCGCTTTCTCGATATGACGTCCCACCAAGTCTCGCAAAGCATTGAGTCTTTCTAATCGGTCCTGCCAAATTTTGGGTTTGATCCTGATCACGGGAGAACGCCGCTCTATTTCCCTCCTTAAACTTTTCACCGGCTGAGGATTCCGACCGAAGTTCAGGAACGCCGGCGTAATCCTCGTAGAAGACTGAGTCGCGGTGTTAATCGCGTGCCTGAATTCGTGCAGGTAGCGGTCCCAAGTCCGGTGATCGTTGTCCACGAACATAGCTATCATCGTCTTCAGCGTCCGGTTAACTCTCTCTACTGGGTCACTCTGCTGATGGTACGGGGGACAGAACACATGCTCAACGCCGTATTCTCGGAGCGTATCCTGAAACGCCTTGCTCTGATAAGCTTTCGCGTTATCACTAACCAAATACGCGGGCGTTTCCCATCGGAACAGGATCATTTCCTCAAACGCGTGCGAGAGCGACTTTCCGTCCGTGGAGCTCAACGGTTTGAGCTCGACCCATTTAGTATAGAGGTCCTGGAATACTACCATGTACCGAAATCGATTTTTACTTCGTGGCAACTCTATCACGTCCGTCGCAACCACCACCCACGGGCGCTCAATCATCCGCCTTCCCATCAACCCCTTCGGTACTTTCTGCTCGACCTTATATTTTTGGCAAACCTGACACTGATTTACGAACGTCCGCACGTCATATCGCACCCCTGGCCAATAATATTCCCTTATGACCCGATCGCACGTCTTGTCCTGTCCAAAATGTCCGGCCGAAGGCGCACAATGGGCGTCCTGCAAAACCCTTTCCCGATACTCGAGCGGAACAACCATTCGCCAGCACTCCTCACGATTGGTAACTGGATCAAGCAGATAGTCTGTCATGTAGCGATACAACAGGCCGTCCTCTACCTTCCAATTTTTATATTTCTCCGGCCGCTCCTGGACTTCTTGGCATCTTCGCTGGTACCAAGAGTCCTTGATTGCCGTAAATTCGCCGACCTCTGCTTCGTCTTGAAACTCGCGCGAGAGTGCATCCGGGACATGATGCAAGGCACCCTTCCTATGCACTATCTCGCAATCGAGCTGTTGAAAATCCAGCACCCAACGCTCGAGTCGGCCGGTCAAATCTCGCTTGCTTAAAAGCCTCGTCAACGCGCTATGATCCGTCACTACTACGAAGTGAAATCCCTCGATCGAACCGCCAAAAATTCAATCTCGCTCACCGTATATCGTTTCTCATGCGCGTTTAGCATACGACTCGCATAGCAAATCGGATGTTCCCCATCCTCAAAAATCTGCACTAAACACGCTCCCACCGCGTATGACGAACCATCGCAATGCAGATAAAACGTCCGCTCAAAGTCCGGTCTCGCCAGCACAGGACCTCAGTGAGCGCTCTTTTCAGTCGCTCAAAGGCTTCCTGTTGCTCCTCGCCCCAAACCCACGACTGATCTTTCCTCAATAACTTCGTGAGCGGTACCTTTATATCGCTCTCGTTTTCGATAAATCGCGCGTACCAACCCACCATACCCAGGAATCTGCGAAGCTGTTCTATCGAACGAGGCGCCGGATAGTCCATAATCGGCTGAATCCGATCCGGGTCCGGGCGCAGGCCCTCGCCGTCCAACCCATAGCCAAGATAGGTCACCTGCGTACAAAAGAAGTCCGACTTTTCGAGGTTGATCTCCAACCCTACCTCAACTAAACGCCGCAGTACTCTTTCTAACCACTGCATGTGGTCCTCGAAATTTGCGCTCACCACCAATAAGTCATCCATATACCAGAAAACGTTATACGCGAACTCCGGTCCGAATAGAGCGTCCATGAAGCGAATGAACGTCGCGGGCGCGTTTACCAGGCCGAAGGGCATTCTTTCGAACTCCCACAGCCCCAACCCGGGAACCGCAAATGCCGTGAATTGTTTACTGTTTTCGTCCAAAGGGATCTGCCAAAACGCCGACCTAAGATCAACCTTCGACAAAAATACGGCGCCACGCAATCGATCCAGAATCGAGTCGAGACTGGGCATCGGGTACGCATCGATCTTTGTCACTTTATTCACCGGACGGAAGTCCAGACAAAATCGATACGTTCCGTCTGCCTTTTTCACCACGACCGGTGGGCTACTCCACTGACTATCTGACGGCCGGACTACCCCTGCATGCCACATTCTTGTCGTCTCCTCCTGGGTAAACTTTAAGATCGGCGGCGACATCCGGCGTATAGGCGTTTTGATCGGTCTCGCATCCCCCACATCTATTACGTGTTTAATCAAATTCGTCACAGCCGGAGCAATTCCGGGTTCCGGTACGATGCGGTGCACCAACGCCAACACCCGCTCACGGTGCGCGCTCACGTAACTCACGAGTCCCGCACACTCAGCGAATACGTGCGCCGTCCCGTCCTCATTATTCGCGAAAGGAATCCATTCTCGCGAGCCCCTCGGTCGCCATTCCCGTCTCTCGATGCCGATATCCTGCATCCACGCATTCCAAAAATCCGCGCCTAAGATTAGGTCGTACGCGCACTGCGCCACGGCACACGCGATCAGCGTCCCGCTCTTTCCTCCTATCTCGAGGTACAATTTCAGATCGCCCAACGGGTCCGGTTCCTCACCCGACACTCCTCTTACAAATATCGTTGACGGCCTCAACCGTAACCTAAACCTATTTGCCAATCCTGGGCCCACCACCGTAACCTGCGCACCTGAATCCAACAACGCGAGATAATTTTTCCCATTTATCTTGATAGCTAGAAAAAATCTATTCTCTACTACGGCCACCTAGGCCACGTCATCATCCTCACGCGGGCTCGCTAACCGATCATCCGAGCCGGGCTCGGCTCTTCCCTCCGCTACCACGGAAGGCGTCTCCGCCACCCTCGCACGGCTCGCCGGATCCTCGCCCACCGATCCCTGTCGCATCACTCCACTGTACCGCTCACCGGTGTCCGAGAGCCTTGGCGAGGCTCGCGGTGGTTCCATTTCTCCGCGCCCCCCTCGCGCTCCATCGGACCCCTCTCCTACCTGAGGCGCACCCGAGGGCCCCAGGGAGCGTTGTGGCGACTCGTCGGCCACGCGCTCAACCCGCGCTCGCTCGGATTGCCCACTCATCTTTAGCGCATCCGAGAGCAGCGGGGAGCGTCGTGGTGACTCCTCAGCCACGGGCTCAACCTGCGCTCGATCGGATCGCTCTCTCACTACCCCGAACTTCCCTTTCCCGACAGTGCAATCTTCCTTTCTTTCGCTTCCTATTGCTTTCCCGAACTGGACATCTTCGAGATCCGACACGTTCAACCGCTCATAACGGCGCGACAGACTATCCCAAAATTCCTCTGACCTACTCTTAGCCATTTCCGGATATGCGCCTCCAACTCCGCGCGCCGTTCCCTCAATCGCGCCATTCTTATTCTGGTCAGGCGCCTCGGCCGCGAATAACAACGCAGCCTCCCCGGGCCCGACCTTCTCACTCCCATTGATTTTCCCGTTACCGGTTCTCGTTGCGCGAGCCACCCTGTTCCGGTGCAACTCAAGCGCCAACCGCGCTCGCCCGAGCAGACTCAAGCAGGGGTCGACGAGCGGGTTTCGGCCCTCGCCTGCGAGTTTCCCTGTTGCGCCAGACCAGCCGCACACGTGGGGCAGTTCTGGAAGACCGCCCCCGCGGTCCCGCAAACCTGGCAACTAACCACGGCCCCCGGACACGCATTAGCAAAGTGTCCGGCCTGCCTACACCGATAACAGGTGAGGGCGGCCTACCTCCCTCGCGATTAACGCGATTCGGACACTGCGAGCTCATATGTCCCTTGCCTCCACACGTAAAACAATTACCTCCGAACGCGCGCGAACTCACGCCAGCGCCATCACCGCCTCGCTGCGCGCCCCTCTGCTGGGGAACTAAACTTGGCGGAACCGGGGTCTGTGTCCGCGCCGCACCTGGATCCGCCGGAACGGCCGAGGTTGCGGAATTATTCGCACTGATTCCCCGGCCGGCTCCGGAACCCGAGGTCAGCCCCCCGCCCCCACCGGGCTGCGCGGCAGCCGTGAGTACCTCGCTCTTGGACGCGTCGCCACTCTTTCCTTTTGACCGCCTCTTAGAACGTCGCGTACACGATCCGTCCTCCGGTGTCACCTCGGCGCCCTTTTCCGCCTCTAACACAGCGGTCCTTGCCACCTCTCTCGCTGGTCCCGCCGAGCTCCGATACGCCGCGTCCTGAACCAGCATGCTGTCGGCCGCCGGAGGTGGCCGCCACCTCTTCTCCCTTGCCCGCTGACGCTCAAATTCGCAGCCTACCCTCTTCAGTTCCTTGAGCGTAGCAAACGACTTCCCGTACAAATACCTCGCGAAGGTGGGATGCAAACCTTCTTTGCAAATCGCCACCTGCCTTCTCTCCGAAGGAGGCCTATCAAAACGGCGAACGATACATTGGAAGGCGGTTAGGTAGTCATCCAGCGTCTCTCCCTCTGCCTGCGTCCTTAACCGTAACTCCTGATATAAATCCTCCCGCTTATAATGCCTTCCGAATTCCTCCTTTAAATCAGTAAGAAACTCCCCGAGGGTTCGCCAAGTATTTTCATTATTACGGTACCAGAGCGCCGCCTTCCCCGTTAATATTATGCCTACCGCCCGGAGTACTTCCTCATTTCTCAACCTGTAAAAATCCTGGCATTTCCTAATATCACTTACGAAACCGTCCACATCCGCTCCCCCGTCACCCGAAAACTTCAGCGACCAAGAGCGAAAGGCCTTCACCGCGTCCACCGGCTTATAACGTCGGGGCTGACGCAGACCTGAGTGCCTGCAAGTACTCCGGCGCTTCGGTCTGCGACTGACCAACCCCGCCTCATCCGGCCTGTCCTCATCCGAACTCGGGGACTCGCTCCAACTATCTTCCCATTCGCTTGCCGATGGGCACCTCGGTCTATACTTCTCCCTAAATTCCCCTGGGTCGGCAAACCATGGCCTGGCCCGCGGCGACATTCCCTCGGTTTTCACAGCGTAATTCTCTCACGCGCCGCCCTTCAACAGTTTCCTAACTAAATCTTCCCAATTCTTCATGGCCTCTCCAACCTCGCACGGCAGTGCCGGGGTGCTCGTTCTCCGGTCGAACGACCCCAATACTCTCTCCTCGGTGGCGTCGCTCTCTACTTCGGAGAAAAATTCGTCTTCCGAAACCGGCTCTCGCGAGCTACTTTCCCTCCGCCGGCGCGACGCAGAGCGAGATCGTCGCTCCTCTCGCGCCCGTCTACGTGGCGTTCGAGTCGTCGTCATGTCCTCGGCGCGCGGCGCATCCCGCCTACCCGCCTGCATCTCCAACGCGGCCTCTTCTACGCGATATAAATTATTCGCGCTTTCCGATAATGCTGCACGTACTTCCCTCCGCATAACCAAGCCAGGCAGGCTTGCGACGATGTTCCACGCCTGTCCGAAAACGTTCGGCCCTCCCGCGGCACCCTGGAACGCCATCTCTCCGTGAGACGCCAACTCTCTCCTCGCATCGGCGAGCGCCGTCGCCCCATCATGTGATGCAACTAGGGCGTTATCCTGCCCGTCTTCGCTCCTATGCTCTGGCCCGCTTCTCTGCGCTGCTACCGGCGGCGGCCGCACGTCCGAGGATGCCAAGCTTTCTCGCCTGCGAATTAACGCAGGCTCGATCTGGCCCTCCAGACGTCCGTGGCTCACCTCGCCTCTATCAGGCTGCAGGTCCATGTTGACCTCACGCGATTCCTCCCGCTGAATAGCCTCCGGCGGGCCCGGCATAACGCCCGACTCAAAGTCACCCGGACTCAGGGGCGGATTAAGCTCCGGCCGTTCACGTGAGATCATGTAGCGCAGCATGCGCTCCTGAAGTTCCCCGAAGCTACCCGTCACGCTAAGGCCATAGCTCTTAAGGAGACCCAACAACTCCGCGGGCGGCGTTTCGTTGATTCGCCGCTTAAGAGCCCGCACCGACCTATCCTTTAATATTTCGCGCATAATCGCGCCCGCCGTCCCGCTTGGCGGCATCCTGACAAGCCCCCTGCTTTTCACACCGCCCGAACGCTCGATCTACTATCACGCTCGCGATGTGGGCACAACCGCCGACCGCGTCGCGCAACCGTCCAATTATAAAACGAAATTAAACAAACTAAAAAAAAAACACTAACGACCAACACTAACTTGCCCTAAATTATTGTCCGGCCAATTCTCATCAACGGCGGATGCGACTTCTACGCATTCGCTTTCTTTCGTTCGTCCGTTACTCAATCAATAATATAAAATAAGCTTTCAGGCAGTGCGAATTATACGCACTGCTCTGCGTCCTTAATTTCAATATAAAACTCAAAATAAAAACACAAATACTAACTACTCTCTCACTCGTCGCGGCTCGCAGGCAAGGGCGCACCTTTATAATCCGCTGATCAAAACAGATTAGTACCCAATGGCCATATCGTTTAAGTATCTAACTACGCTAACAACACCCGCTTCTTAAATGGACTCGTCTATCCGTCCTTTTACTGGCCGTATACCATGGGTATGATGAATAGTGGCCTTCGACACGTTAGGTCGATGACTCACTCGCCCGTGCCTGAGTATAGCGACGGTAACACAACTATGCTACAATTTCGGCCTCGTATCTCTCTCTCGATCGGCGCTCTCTGTGAACCCGAGATGAGGAATGTAAACAAACACCGCTCGAGCCGCGACTCAACGCAGCTCGCCCGATCGTTCGATCACCTCCCCTCTCGGCGTCAACCGACCTTTTCAAATTCTTTTGTCTACGCGAATTACTCTTCTATTTTAGAATTTCGCGTCCTGTCCCTCTTTCTCGCGATCATCTCAATCCCGATTTCCGCGATTTCCCCACAAGGGATGCCATGTAACACGTACGTTAATAATTTAAGCCCGAACAACGTTGCGTCACAAATTATTTAAGGGGAAAGGCTCGGAAGGCGCATTCGCTTCGTCGCGAAAATTTAACGAGGGCTATGTCGTCCGGTAATATAGATAATCGCAATTTAATCAATTACAAGAGAGACAGGTTCGAACAGAATAAACTCATCAATTCGAATATTTTACTCTTTATTGCAACAATACTATATATTCGGCGTTTGACGTGTGCGTCGGCCGAGTCCGGGCTAAGTTCGTTCCGTGCGAATTAACGCACAGGAAACAGAACGTCACCTTACAATTTGTCCCGCGAATTCCGCGAGGGCGATGCGAATTCACGCATCTAACCACTCGTCCGCGTCCGGCCTATATGATGCTCGGAGAGAGAGAAATCGAGGCGAGCACCGATAAACCAAAAAGGGTACCTGACCTTGAGAGGGAGCGCTGCTGCGGAAGTCCACGTCCTCTGAGTAAGCGATGTAGTTCTCGAAAGGCAGGATTCTCGATGCAGCCGGTCTTCCTTCTTGCTGATGGTCGCTATATGGTACTCAATCGCACAAACACTCGTTATGGTCGCGAAGCTTGACTAGCTGGCAATTAATTGCCGGTCAAAACTCTACTGCCCGCGATCTCGCGCCTTCCGCGCTTTCTTACGCGCCCCTCCCTATAGGTACTCAAAACGGCCGAGCGCCGCCGGCTACGCACACATGTGCGGCTCATGCCGGCGACACTATTTCTCTCTCTCCTCCTCTGCTCCCCGCTCACGCCTATCCCTCTAACGCCAGGCATCTCCGCCGATCAGGAATCAGACCTGCAACAAAGCCACATCGTGCGTCGATACTCGGTTTTACTCAACCAAGACCGATGTGGCAGCGGCTCAGGGGAAGGCACGCGGAAGAGAGAGAGAGGCGAACAGGGCGATCGAATCCATCGATCGATTCGCCCGTCACAAATTTAGCAACTTTGCTACCAACGGAAGTTGCAATGAAATTTCATTCTTTTAGAGTGTTTTTTTAACTCCGGTTGTGGGATAAGGATAAAACCATTATTGACAAAATGAAGCTTATCGAGTGGGGTTGGAAATTCATTGATAATTATGGCCTCGCACCAGAAATGACTGATGACGTACTTGTACCCGACGAATTATTGAAAATTATTTCGTGTTCTTGTACCACAGGGTGCTCTACTTCCAGGTGTGGTTGTATGAAAGTTGGCATACATTGCACGATATTACGTAAAAATTGCGAAGGCAAAAACTGTTGTAACATCGAAATTGTAAGTACGGTACTTGACAATGACAAGGATGATAATGAAACTCTGAGTGATGAGCCGAATTTTGATACGAGTCAATTACTCGACTGTGAACTTGCAATTGATAGTAGCAATAATATCGATGAGGATTTGTTTGCTAATGACAATGACGAGGAAAATTGTACAGAGCCACTTCCTCAGAGACCAAAAAGGGCGAGAATTTGTAGAAAATAGATGTAAATTTGTAAATAAATATTATTCTTACTATCTACGTTTCGAATTATGTATAATATACATAATAAATGGATTTATAGATATAAATTATAAATATCATTGTACCTTATTTATAGCAATATGTAATGGTTGATAATAACCATACTATTAGCAAATTACAAATGCAAAATTTTTACAAAGAAAACCAAAATAAAAGCTAGAGCTTCGATCAATTGCGAACGAGCGCTGACCTCCCACCACAACGCTAAGCAGCTGCCGCCGCACCGTTTGGCCGAGCGAGCTAGGATTACTATTCTCTTTGAATGGACCAATTGACGGTAGAAAAATGAAAATTTGTATTTAATTTGAGTTGGGATTCGAAAACCTAGCTAAGTGATCAAAATTTGAAAATTTCAATCGATATTATCACAGAATCTAACAGACTTTGAATTTGGTTATCTCAGCTTGTAAAAGTCCCATCTAAAAAATTTCTTTTTCAAAATACTCGTCTTTCAAAGACACACATATTTAAAATGTGAAAACATATTTTAAACAAATTTTTCAACGCCAAATGAGAAAAAACTAGATGGAAACATTTTTATTTTTGGTAAATGTTCTAAAATATTATGTAAAAAAATTTTTTAAAATTTTGTTTATGTTATTTATAAAAATATAACTATCACTCTACCGATTGCAACAAACCGTTTCTCAATATCGTTAATGTTCATAAATTTTGACGCGATTGAAAAAAAAAATTTATTTCCAATTTGAACAGCCGCCACTTTAAATTTTCCAAATCTGAAAAAATGTATATTTTTAGAAGTTTGCCCTCTATGTTTATCTATGTTTTGACCTCGATATTAATATTTTATTTATAATTATCAGCCAAAAATATAATTTTCGAAAATTATTTCAATTTTTGGAAAATTTAAGATTGGACAATTTTTTTTTGAAAAAACTATTTACGTCACCTTCAAGAGCATAAGATTTGCTTCAATTTTCATCTCTATGATTTTTTTGTAAGAACATATCCAGAAATGACACGAGCATAAATCTCTTGAATTTTTGGTGGTCTGAGCTGTGCTTGCAAGCTGCGTCGCAAGCTCCAGCGGAAATTATTAGATAATCTAGGAGAGTGATGCTGGGTCAATATATTTTCATTTAAAAATGAAAAATCAATTATGGGAAACTTTTGAATTTTATTTCCTTACTTTCCCGGACTATTTGCTCTTTCTCTCCGATCATCCCTACCCGCTGTCCCTCCTATTCTTCTCAGATTCACTATCTCCCCTTTCACTTCTAGTTTCTCTCTTAACCAGTCCTCTGCCTCACCCTTCTTTTCCCATCTTAACTCACCCTCTAAGTGATATTTTATTTATATTATATCAAATTCTTGTCATCATAGCGATTTGTTATCAATATTCGGATAGCTGAATTGGAGACAAAGATTTTGACGAAAAAAAATTTCTTTTTTTAATTTTTTTTTTAGTCAGAGGTACTTTAATAATTAATATTAAGGAATCGGTCTAGAGGTGTTCAATTGTTGAAATGTTATATTATTTCATGAATTCCAAATGTTTACAATTAACTAGCTTTAATTTCATTATAAGGTTGTTTGAAATCTATGCGAAGAGCCGAAAGCCAACGGCGGTAGTAGGGAGTCTTGTCTCGCACTTGAAAAAACAGAATCGAGGCGCTTGGAAAAATGTGACTTATTTGGATATATATTGCACTTATTTTCATCATTCTTTTCAAATTCAGGGTAGCTTCAATATTTATTTACAACGACGCTTTTTACAGCTGACCCTGAAAATTGGATCCACTGATCAACATGATTTCGTTCATTCTCCTACTATTACCTACTTAAAATACTAAAATGGTTATTAAATGATAATTATTAAGGCAAAATTATTGTAAAGAAGTTTGTTATTTTAGGTTACAAAACGAACCGATATCGTACAAAATCGATTGTGCTTTTAATGTTCTTTATTATCATTTACTATATTGCTTCTCTTCGTAAAAAGAAAGTTGACAGGGAATTGAGGCAAAATTTGAAGAACATGGGGTTCCTAAATTCACCGTTAATGAATAAGATAAATACTTATTTGCAAGCTAAAGTTGACAAGGCAGAAAAAAAGGAAATTAAAGTTAGTAACGGAGAATGCATTTCTGAAGAAATTGTTAATACAGAATTGAAGGAACACCTGCAAATATCTTTTAACCATAATCATGTAGTTCACAACTTTGATAGTGTGACTGATTTAAAGCAGAATGACGAACGTTTATTATCGGAGAAAAATGAATCCGGTGAAAAAAACAACTCGTTGAAGATTGTTCTTTCGATGATAGATTCTATTGAGTCAGATAATAACAGTGATCCTCACAATAATATAGCTAATCACTATATTGAATTAGATTCGGACTGTGGCTCTCGAGTAGTACATGACAATACCAAAATGTACTTAATAAAAAATATCATAGGTGATAGTAATTGCCTATACAGGTGTTTTTCTGAAATACTGTTTGGGACACAAGAAAAGCATGCTATTTTAAGAAGATGCATCATCGATTACACGGTCCAAAACTGGATTGAAGAATCGTCAGCCGCAATATTTTCAAATCCTGTACATGAATACACCAATGCCCAAGACTACGAACAGTTTATGGCACGGTCAACTAAATATGGAACTCTGTATGAAGTAGGTGTTTTTGTCAAATTATTTAAGAAAAATATACAAGTTTTTACTGAGGATGAAAAAGATAGCAATCTTATTATTAAAGAAGATGAAAATTAAAAAAAAAAATAATAATGCTCCCTACTGTCTATTATTGACTGGAAGCCGGATTCGTGAACATTGGGTTCTATTAAAAGAAAAAAGAAATGTAACACATATAAAATCTGCAGCATGTAATAATCAAGATAATTCTACGCCAAATGTGCTTGTGGATGAGATTAAACCAAATAATATATCTGAACAAACTGTGAAGAAAAGCATTCAAAAGCCGTGTTATTTGCAGGATATCGTCGATGATGAAAGTGAAGATATACGAGTATATTCATTTCATTATAAAAACAATAAAATCAACGTTCAAAATATTTTAACTTTTCCGGCTGAAATTATTGAAAAAAGCAAGAGAAAAAATGGTTCACATGTAGTAACCGAATACGAAGTCAGTGCGGATAATAGTTCCACATCCGATGACGAATCATCGTTGTACAATGATGATGAAGATTCAGAAAAAATGTGTAGCTACAGGAAAGAACAACCTTCTAGACCTAAATTGTTTATAGAAAATTTTGGTTCTCTTCGACTACCATCAACCTTATTCAAAGACGATTACGGTATATTTAATGATGATAAAATTAGAGCAGTCATCGAAAATTGCCTATTGTATGATCTCAGATGCACGTGTACATTAAGATTTTATGGCGGCATTCGCTATAATTAAAAGGATGTAGTGATCTATGCCAAGTGTGGACATGCTAATCACAATGCAAGATTCAAGTTCAAAATGCATCATGCCAATGAACCAACAGGATTTATGCAAGTGTCATCAACAGAGAAAATCAAAGTAGTGCATGAAAATACATCTACAAGTGCCTGCTATAAAATTTTAAAAAAAGAACAGCGACAAAAATGGGTGGAAGAAGCTGAAATAGTAGGTGTTCAAAAACAGGTAAATACAGTTATTTTGAACTCCGATCCAAGTTTAGCAGCCGATGGTCATATGCAGGAAATTCAAAGAAGCGCAACAGTATATAAAGCAGTTTCCAAAAAGAAAACTTGCAACCGTCGGCAACTGGAATCATGAGACTTATCAGATCTTTTTGCATTGTACATACAAATGTCTAAGAATAAAGATCCTTTCTTGAGGAGGGTACAACTCCCATTGACTGCTGTAATGTACACAGAACAAGAATTGCGCTTATTATTTGGCCAACAAAATATTATTATTCATGTTGATGCAACGGGATCTATAGTACGTACACCACGAGACCTCGATTCCAAAAAAATATTTTATTATAGCCTTGTAATGAGGCATGATACAGAAATTGTTAAGTTAACACAAATGATTACTTCAGAACACTGTGCGTATCCATTAGTGAATGGTTTAAAGAATATAAATTCTTTATGATGAAAGTTTTGAGAGAAATACCTTTCAAATGTTTAGTTACCGATTGGTCGTGGGTTTTTATGCACTCTGCATCACATGAATGGAATGGAATAACTTTAAACAGTTATATTAATATAATGTACGACTTTTGTAAAAAAGGTATCCAATTACCCGAAAAATTAATTCATATTAAAATATGTTGTGCATATTTCATTCATCTTGTATCAAGATCGATAAAACAAAATTTTTCACTATTTATGCATAACAAAATAGATAATATCAAAGTACAAAACGACATCAAGAATGTTTTGCTAGATTGCATAAGTTTGCTCATTTTGTGCAGTAGCCTTCAACGCACAGATAAATTGTTTGAAAATATTTGCGAGCTTCTGTTAAGTACAGATGCAGTAGACGCCGCGAATGCAATGAAAATCATAGTCTTGCAAAAACAAAGTATCTGCACCTCTGAACATAACTGATAAAGTGAATAATGATAATTCAAACATTGATGAATTAGAAATGTTAAGTTATAGCTACAAAATAGCTATGTACAAAAAATCGCAGTTTTATCATCATTTCAACAAAATATACGTTATAGCTTATGCAAAGAAACATAATTCTGATGTTGAAATTGATGAAGAGGTACAAAATAATTATTATGCTCCAGGATTTATTACTGAAACTATGAATGCCTTATATAATCTTATGGAGTTCATTAGATTTGGATTTAATAGATAGCAATATATCTAGATTAAGTAATGCATATATTGAAAGTGCCACAAAAGTATTGAAAGAAAAAATATTGAAAGGTAATACGAAGTCTAGTATCTAGGTAGTACGTAGTCTACATCTTGGCGATGTAGTCCGATTATTAGATAATAATAGAAAAAATATAGCTGGTTTAATAGGAATCGATATTTACACAAAAGGAATAAAATCATCCGGTCCAAAAGTCAAATACCCCAAACTGATACCCAATCCAAATTTGAAGGAGTCGTGGGATAAGAAAGTTTTAGTTTTAGCCGACCTAAAACTAAAAAGAAAACAAAAGAAAATTCATTTTAATGCATCTACAATTTTCAGTGAAATAAAGAAATTAAATGAGACATCACTAAATGGAAAAAGATGTTAAGAATTGCCCACAACAACAAAAAATAGTAAGACACTACAACAAAAAACAACAAAAGAACGTTCGAAAAAAATAACAGCTGCTAAAAGAAAACAAGAAAATGAAGCTAAAGTAGTTAACAATTCTAATGAAGAAATCATATTATTAAAGAATCAAAATAACACAACCGATAAAATAAAGGACATTATCATTAACGAGTCCAGTACAGAAATAGAACAATTGTTATCCGAGCCGACTTCACCTTTGCTCGTGTGTAAATAGAACATGTTATCCAATCAATGGAAATTAAAGAAAAACAATACTTTGTAAAACAAAATATTTACCAGGAGTGTATTGAGAAGTACCCTAATGGAGTTATAAAAGATATTAACTATTACTTTAATTCACAATCTTACAACATTGCTATCGTTAAATATAAAAGTGTTAAAATGGCTATAAGCAATGAATATGAGTTACGAGCAAAAGAATTCCATACATTAAGGAGCAAATTATGGATTGATGGGCAAATTGTCGATGCATATGTAGCAACCGGTATAGATGAATGGGAAAATGTTACATATATACCAACAGATAGTACTGGAATCATTATAGGAGATTTCAGTGAAATGCGAATATGCAGGGAAAGACAGCTTTGCAGAACTGAAATCCCTCTCCACGATACGCTATTGATGCCATATTCATATCAAGGCCACTGGCACTTACTTGTGATAAATATTAAAGAGGAAGAGTTTTGCGTGTTAGATCCGTACGGAGACACTACAGATGAAGATCGAGCCAGAAAAGCCTTCCAATACTTCACGGAAAATTCAACTAGCTCATTAGCTAAGATAAAAGTTAAAAATTGGAAGAGATGGACGATAGACAATCGTCCGTATCAACCATAAAATGATGGATATAGCTGTGGAGTATTTGTTATGTAGTACTTGCACTGTTTAGGATACAAAAAAGATTTTGAAATGACATTTGATCCTGAAGTATACAGACAGAAAGTAGCAAACGATCTACTATTAATGCCTGAAAATATGAAAAACGTTTGTATGTATTGCTTTTCAGAAATTAAAACAAAATCAATACAATGTAAATGTTGCAACCGAAAATGTGAAATACGTTGCTTACATTACACGGACGTTGATACAGATTATGAAGAAAAAATGTTGAATGCGACTGGAAAAATTAAAAAATGTAGAAAGAGAAAATTACAAGAATACGAAGATGTTTCTAAAGATTTCGTATGCAGGCTATGTAAACGATACAAAATTGATGATAGCCAAAAAAAAATTAAAGTAGTAGTATATTAAAAATATATATAAATATTTGATAATATATATTAGATATAATCCGAGTTTAATAGAAATGATTCAAATACATTGAACCTTAAAGAATAATACATACGCAGTAGCGTAAAAGCGAGTCAGAAGACTAATTGCAAGTATACATCTAAGCTTAAATAATAATACATACGCAGTAGCGTAAAAGTCAGTCAGAAGACTAATTGTAAGTAAATATCTAAGCTTAAATAATAATACATATGCAGTAGTGTAAAAGCGAGTCAGAAAACTGAGTATCCTATATTTATTTCTTATATAAAAAAATGATGACCTGAAAAGTGAAGGCAGTTTATTCGTGATTTGTTTGGCTGAAAAGTTGTCACGTGAGTTGCCATCACGTGGCAGTAAGTATATGCATACGTATATAATACATTATTAGCACAGCAGCTGATATATTCAGCAAATTGAAGCTAATAAATATATCGAGATATTTTTAATTAATTTTACATTGATTAATTGAGTAAATCAAAAATACGTAAAACTTCCTACGCAATAAAAAAAAATAACGTCCATATTTACTCGATAATCTAACCTTAAAACAATATATGATAAAATAACTGTAAAACTCTTAAATTATATTTATTCTTAGGACATATGAATGCAATCTCTGTTACAAAGTTTATCTTTGAAGAAGCATTGTTAAAGATTTAAAGAAACATAAATTGATAGATTTTTTCATAGAATAAAATACTGTGAATAAACTGATCGGCTCATCTGGTTCAGTAATTTATTCTAAAAAATTGTTAAAATTAAACATAACATAGAAAAATAACAAAAATTTTTATGAATAAATCGGTCGAAAATGACAGTTATATTGCCGAAATTAAAATTGTGAAATATAGTTTGCCAAAAGTACAGCTTCAAACAAGCCAAAATTCGTTTAAATGCGTTCCAGTTTTTTTTTAAACAAAATCATTAGTTTTATTTAGACGCGGAAGATGAAACGAACTTAATGCGCTGCCCGTTATCTATATAATTTAACAAACACCTAATAAAGATCTGCTACGATAGTCGGATTAAAATAATAACAAAATCTGCGAATGTCAACGTAATTAAATTTTTATTGTCGAATTAATGTTGACCGTTATTAAGTTTGAGCTTAGGCATGAAATCCAATATTAATACAAACGAGAAATGAGCACTCGATGACGACACTAGTACTGTTAGAAAACAGAAACAAGTTTTAGTGCAGCCACGCTTCATAATATTCAAAATGAAACGTGCAGGTCTCAAGCCCTGATAAATGCAGAGAGAACTTGAGGACAATTGGATAGTTCCACATCAATGTGTGGGAATTGTCAGGGATTACTAATCAACAACGGAAACTGGACACATGAGGTCCTTAATACCCTTTAATAAATAAACCACTGTTAAGCTCTTGATTTCTGAATATTTACAAAGGAACGATGTTAAATTCGCTCTTTTCCGATGCTCGCGTTAATGAAATTTTACATCACAGGATGGTGAGGGTAGTAATAGAGCTTCCCAATGCGCAAAACTGCATAGATACGTAGTCCTCAATACCCTTAAGTAATAAACAACTTTTGAGTTTTTAATTTTCAAATGTTTAATAATAAACAAATTCATATGATCGAAATTCGCCTTTGCGCGTATGCGCGTAATAATACCAAGCTCTGCAAGGGTGTCAGGGTTAACAGGGTTCGTTCCGACGCGCGCAACTTCGCTCACAGATAGATAATTGTAACCTCTCCATGATAAAATACTTTTGATTAAATTATTTTTGGGTGTTTTGAAAAAAATATATTAAAACGAGCTGATTTCGCCTTTGCGCGTATGGGATACCATGCTTTGCAAGGGTGTCAAGGTGAACGGGGTGCGTTCCTACCCCGGAAACTTTTTACATATGTAAGGAGTATTATTCTCTCCTTCATAAAATTCTTTTGAGCGCTGAATTTTTTGGTGTTTTTTAATACACAAATTTATAGGAGCCGACTTCACCTTTGCTCGTGTGTAAACTGTCTTAAAGGTGGTTTTAGCCGTTAGGAATCGAATAAGCTACTGACTATAGTATTTTATATTGTTAGTTTGATATTCAAAGCAATATATGTAGTCAAATTCTTATATTTAAATTTTCGATTTTTTCGTTCACGATGAACGTTGCAAACTTCATAATCATAGTAATTATCCCTTTAGTTACCAACAAATTGATCTATATTTTTGTAACTAATGTTTCCAGCATTGGATATTAACATGATAAATTGCACTTTTCTTCTAATTCATTTCTTATTATTCTACATAGAAGAAAATTATCAATCTATAATATAACTCAGAGGCCATTCGTGTATTCAAATTGTACAATATTAGATTTCTATTTATTATTGATTTATTGATAAATCTTCCGGTGGTTGGATTCCACCTCAAACTATATGTCAGTCATGATGCATATAAAAATATCTCCTTTTGCACTATTTGAAAAACAAGTGAGGTAGTTAGATCTACATACTTATGACTATAGGGAACCAAGATTACTGTGTATAGGCATCTAATGTACCTCTCCAGCATTCGATATAGACATAGTTCTCAGTCAAAATAATAATAAAAATATTGCATACATGTGATTTAGCTTTCCATTTTTTCTGACACTTTTCGACCTGAATATAAAGCTGATCAAATACATTATATGAACTTTAGTGACACAAAAAATCTTCAGAATAAAATTAAATTTCATATAATAAAATATAATTACTGAGACTGAAATGGATTTTATGGGTGTATTTAAATTTAAAATGAAAAAGCAATAGGTTATAGTTATTAATATTTTTTGAGCAGTCAAATAATTGGTAGTAATTTAAAGTTAAGTTATTTATTGAAAGTTGAATTATTTATTTGAATTATTAGTCATCAAATTTGTAAGAATTCTATTTGATTATATACATTATACAATAAATATTCTTTTATTATTTATAAATATTACTAGTAAATAAATTTAAAATAACCAAAACTATTGTGCTCTCGCTTACATATCTGTTGTTCACAATAATTATATATCATCATCCACTATTGCTTTATGAACGTACAGTTCAAAACAAATTGTTCATCAAGCAATTTCCTCCAAATTGTTTAATGAATGTGTGTATCACTATACTTTTAATTCTTTAATAAATATTACCGAAGATTCAAACTCAATCTGAATTAAGATTAAGAAATAGAATAATGTTTAGCTTACAAGTTTTTCAAAGTTTAAAGAAAAATATTTCTATCCTTACAATTTGCAATGAATTTTTTCTCGCTATATAATATGAGCGATACATTATTTTATAGTATTTATAGTATTTATAAATAAGGTAAGCAATTTTTATAAATGTATTGTACAATAAAATATTATTCATTAGATTTTGAAGTTATATATATATATATATATATATATATATAAACACTTTTCAAAATAATAATTTCAATATATATATAATTTATTCATTCATTCATTGAAGTTTAAAACATACCTAAATATGGTATAACCTGATTAACTTTAGAATGCAATCGTTCATCTGTAACTAAAATGTCACTTATTGAAAAGTAAACGGATATTTCTAAAAACATTTTATATTTACAATTCCAACACTTTAATAAACAAATGTAGTATTTATGACGCTATCATATAAAACATGAGATAATAAAATATAGTTTTATTAGTTTATTAGTTTATTAGTTTCGTGAACTCAAATTGTTAAAGGCCAAGCGGGGTTACCCTAGCCTGCAAAGTGTAATGGACAGTAAAAATAAAAAATACCATTCGAAACATCTCTAATTGAACCCTCCAAAAATGCTCATTATTTTAATTGAACCCCTTCAGTTGTCCCAAAAAAAATTAAAAACTATGATGATTTTTTCGTTTTTTGCAACTGCGATATCTTTAGTAATACTTAATATTTTTGCAAAAGAAACAAGGCAAAAAATTGAACCTTTGCTCGTTTTAATTGCACCCCTCTCACTTTTTCAAAATTATTAATATATATGTCAAAAACAACAATCTAACTTTATTGTATGTTCTTTCCAAATAACCCAATAACCCAATAATCTATTTGAAAAGAACATACAATAAAGTTAGATTGTTGTTTTTGACATATATATTAATAATTTTGAAAAAGTGAGAGGGGTGCAATTAAAACGAGCAAAGATTCAATTTTTTGCCTTGTTTCTTTTGCAAAAATATTAAGTATTACTAAAGATATCGCAGTTACAAAAAACGAAAAAATTATCATAGTTTTTAATTTTTTTTGGGACAACTGAAGGGGTTCAATTAAAATAATGAGCATTTTTGGAGGGTTCAATTAGAGATGTTTCGAATGGTATTTTTTATTTTTACTGTCCATTACACTTTGCAGGCTAGGGTAATCGAGCTTAAAGGCCAGCATAAAATTTTTTATTTATGTATTTTGCATGGAGACTGTATACAGGAGGCGAGGCAGAGACCTTTTATCTAGGCAACTTTCTCCTTTTCTCGGAGGGAATTAGCCGATTTTAGCGCCACGCGCGGTAGTTAGTGAACCACTAGAAGACTTACAATATGAGTGCAGCTTATCGACCATGGAGATGTATACAGTCTCCATGTTATCGACCATGGTACTGTAGGTGACGAAGATAACCCGCCCTTGTATATCTTTTTGTAAAAAGGAATCCATTAATTTTATAGAAAATTAATACTATTTTACGATGAAAAAGTCTTGCAATATATCGTTTTTGTTATTTTTTTGAAATGGTAGAATACGGTTTTCGATCACTCGATTTTAATAATTTTATAGTTTTTTTTGTTTTTATATTTCCTTATTGAACAATATAATGTCTAATAATAAATAACATTCGATATACTTAACTTTAATGATAGTTACGATGATTAATGTGGTCATTGTCAACTATCCACGAAATTTTTACCGTGTAAAATAATTATCTTTTTAATAGAAAAATATTGTTACGAAAGCCATAATTCAATTGTATAAAAAACATAGATTTTTAACATAAAAATTTACAATAATTATAATTATTTTTTGTTTATATTAAATATAGTCTTAATTGTCTTAATTGTTTATATTAAATATATGCGGGAACATAATACCTCATCTAAACGTAGAATTTCTCGTTATTTCCAAATCCGGAATCAAAAATAGGGGTTCCTATTCAAAAAATCACTGTGACCTTCAAATGACCTTGAAAATCATTCTAAGTGTGTGTGCGTGTGTGTAACAATTTCACTTAAACAAACTTCTAAAACTTTTTCGAAAAATTTAGTTATTATATATATATATATTTTTTTTTTTTCAATATAGGAAATTCAACATTATTTACTTAACTTTGAAAATGTACATTTACGAACAAAATAGCAAGACTTTTTTATCGTAAAACAGTATTCATTTTCTATAAAATTCATTTATCCTTTTTTATAAAAAAAGATATTCGCGTGCGGGTCACCTACAGTACCATGGTCGATAACATGGAGACTGTATAAGCTGCGCTCATATTGAAAGTCTTCTAGTAGTTCACTAACTACCGCATGCAGCGCGAAATCGGCTAATTACTTTGGGACTGTGACTTGGGTTTGCTGAACGCTTTAACATGGGCGGTATAGGCCTGTCTCGCCTCCTGTATACAGTCTCCATGGTATTTTGCTTTATATTAATGCTTTAATAAATTAAAATTATCGAAGACCGAATATTTGTTTAGCTCTTAAAAGTTATTACCGTTAATATTTCTTTTTTCATACAATAAAAAACGAATTACGACTTTAGATTGTTCATCAATTATATAATAAAATTGGTGGTGATACGTGTTCATCTAGAATCAAGCTGCTAAATAATAAAAAAATCGCGTTGAGCACTGGCACTGACCGAATAGTAGGACTATGAAGTACCCCCTTGATTGTAAGGGAAATTGTTCAAATAATTTTGTCAACAGTATTAATTGCCCTAATTGTCCTAGATATCGGTGATAATTTTCCATGTTTAATTCGTCAACGGAAAATACGTGAAAATCACGATTTTCCTTGGTACATGAACAGACTCGTTTACTCTAATAATTATTGATGAATTTTTGTGTTTGGTAGCTCAAAATTAAGATTTTAATTTCCCTCAACAGACTCTCAAATTGCATTTCCTATTCCTTGCACAATTTTCAAATTAAAATTATTAATAATTTTCGTGTCAGGAGTGACGGGAAAATGATGTCAGTTCATATTTCAGCTTTTCATTTCCAGCGAGGGCCGTATCCCATATTAGAGAATGATCGGATTCTCAGCACTGTATACATAGATCAAAATTATTTCAACAATTTCCCTTACAATCGAGGGGGCTAAATTCACAGTTCTCCGAATAGTGCCTATACTTTTGTTACGTCAATACGTGTCATATAAGCAGATATATATAGGAAGTTTCTTATCTAATAAGCTACCCTCTGCTCATTTCAATTTTGGGAAAAAAATTTTTTGAACACGCGAAAAAATTTGTCAAGTGTAGTTTTTTATGCCGTTAGGTCTTTTTGAAAAAAAAAATATTAAAAAAACCACAAAAAAACTGTCTAAAGTCAGGCATCTCGCAGAAAAGTGCCATTTTTCAATAAAAAATAATTGAAAAAAATGTAATTCTTGAATAATTTTGACCAAATTACTTATTAATAGCATTTTGGGGGTCGTTAAACAAGAATCTGATGTCAAATTTAAAATTTAAAATAACGGATCCAAGATAACGGACAGTATTTTTCTTATTGTTGACCCTTTTCCACTAAATTTTGTATGTTGGGGTTTTTAGAATTAATGATTACGATTCCGAATTCGAATTTCAAATTCGCAGTCTACTTCCTTCTGTCTTAGAAGTAAGACGTGTTTACCGCTTCGTGCCTTGACAGTTATATTTATGGTCTGTATATACATTGGAGCTTCTACCTGTTGTTGAGTTGAAAATTTACTTTTTGTGAATCGTTTTGAGTGACTATTATTGTTTAGCTATTTTATTAAACTATTTATTGGTTTTATATGGATTTTGGAATGTCCGAGCGGAAGTGTTTCTCATGCCCAACTAAGGGCTCTATTAATATTAGTGATGCTATTCAGTGCCCTCGCAGCAAGTCTCTTTATCATAAGAGTTGTGCGAATAAGACTTCTCATCTGTCGGATGGAGCATTTAAAAAGTGTTGTGATAGTTTTGACAGTCGGGCCAAGTCGGTTTCGCCATTAATGTCATTGTCTCCGCAGCCTGCGGGTGCTGTTATGTGTGAAGGATTAGCGACTAATCCCTCTAATCCTATATCGGCGTCTAATCCGATAAGTGATTTGGGTGATATTGGTGGCATTCACTCGGAGCAGATTGTCTCTCTTTTGGCGTTCTGGGAGAACATGAAAAGCTATTTTGATGGCAAGATTGATGGTCTGGATGCAAAGTGTGATAAACTCACCGAAATTTCAGATGATCTTGTCTCTCGCTCTGACAACATTGAGTCCAAGATTGCCACACTTCAACAGGAGCTCCTTACAGCAACCGATTCTCTTTTAGCGAAAATAAGTGCGGTTGATTCTGCTTTGGCTGCTCAGACTACTCCCATTGATGATTTCGAGGGAATAGTGCATTCTATTGGGGATACCGTTAATAATCTGCCCTCGCAGGACGAGACTCTTGCTGAGCTGAATGTTCAGCGGAGGAGTGAGCCGAATGTTATTATCTATAACTTTCCGGAGTGCGCTTCTTCTGCGTTAGATACAACAGAATTTGTGTCTCGTCTCGTAGGGGCTGATTTCGATGTCTCGAAGGCTACCTCTTTGCCCCTTGGGAAAAAAACTCTTGGCAAGATTAGACCATTAAAGATTATTTTTCGATCGCCGGATGATGCTTTTTGGGTGTTCCAAAATGCTTCTAGCCTGTTTAAGTCGCTCCCGGAAATAAAATGTGGCCGTGATAAGACGCATTTAAGGCAGCGTCAACAGCTTAAGGAAGTTTTGTCTGAACTGAATTCTCGAGTCTCATCAGGGGAATCTTCATTTCACATAAAATATTTTAATGGTATTCCTAAAATTGTTTCTTCAAAAAACATGTGAGTGCAGTCAATAATTTGTCTAATCTCTCAGTTTATTACCAGAATATAGACAGCTTTAAATCTAAATAGGACACTTTTATCCAGAATGTTCTAACTAATGCCCACAGATATAATATTATAGTTTTAACGGAATCCTGGTTTGATGGCACTATTAATGTTGCGATTCTTCGGATTCCTGATTATACCTGCATGAGGAGTGATCGCTATAGTATTCGTAGTGGGAAGTCAAGAGGTGGAGATATCTTGATTTGGATAGAGGACACCTGCTCACATCAAATTATAAAAACGTGTTAATTTAACTTAGAACACGTGATCCTTAGATTTGACTACGGTTTCACCTTCATTCTCTCTGTTGCCTATCTGCCACCAATTTCATCACTGACGCCGTCCATCTTTTCAACTTCACTTGATGGCTTTTGTGTATCAATGGAGGAGGTTTCACTGTTGTACCCATCTTCGACGTTGCTAGTGGTTGGTGACTTTAACCTCCCTCGCTGCTCTTGGTCGAATAATGATGGACGGCTCTGTGCTGATGGTGCTTATGCTGATCGTGTGATTCGCTCGTCTGCCTGTCATCTTGAGAGTTGCATGAGTAACCTTCAATGCAACCAGTTAGTTGTATCCTCTAATAGCGTTGGTAACATGCTTGATCTTGCGTTCGGTAGCGACTGTACGCAGGTGAACTCTCCGCTGGATCCTTTCGCACCCTCTGACAGATATCATAAACCTGTCTCTGTGGATATTCTGCGTTCGTCGTTGCAGCGGTCTTCTGTGCCGCGGAGATTTACAGCTTACTTCAATTTTAGTAAGGCCGACTATTCTTCGATAAATTCTACACTCTTTGCAATAGATTGGGATGCTTTTTTTGCAAATAGTCAGCACAATACGGACAACCTTCTGGATCTATTCTACATGAAATTATTTGAGATTACGGGGGTCGTTTGAAAAGTCCGTGCAAAGTCAGAGAGATGGCGCTACTAGTGCGTATCAAGGTTATTTTTAGTTAGTGGCATATCTTGGAAGAGCACACAGCAAGTTTCAGCCATGGTGATGGCTGACAGAAGAGTGAAGGTGCGTGAGATTGCTAGTACTGTAGGCATCTCGAGCGAACAGGTATATAATATTTCGCACCAACATTTGGACATGAAAAAGCTATCCGCTAGATGGTTACCGCGATTGCTCACGATTGACCAAAAACGAGATCGTGTGAAGTGTTGCAAGAATGGTTTGCAGCTGTTCCAGCAAAATCCGTAAGACTTTAAGCGTCGTTTCATCCTTATAGATGAAACATGGATACATCACTACACTCCTGAGACCAAAGAATAGTCTAAACAATGGGTTACCAAAAGGAAATCTTCTCCGAAAAAGGCGAAGACAATTTCTTCGGCCGGGAAGGTTATGGCGACTGTCTTTTGGGATTCGTAAGGAATAATCTTCATCGATTATCTAGAAAAGGGTAAAACCATTACAGGCGAATATTATTCATCGTTATTGGATCGATTGAAAACCGAGTTGCTAGAGAAACGTCCACGATTGGCCCACAAAAAAGTCCTCTTCCATCACGACAATGCGCCAGCTCACGCCTCAGAAGTTGTCGCCGTAAAACTGATGGAGATAGGGTTCCAACTCGTTTCACATCCCCCCTATTCTCCAGACTTGGCTTCGTCGGACTACTATTTATTCCCTAATATGAAAAAATCGCTGGCGGGGAAAAGATTTTATTCAAACGAAAAGGTGATTGCAGAAACGAATGCCTATTTTACAGACTTGGACAAATCCTATTATTTGGAAGGGATTAACAAACTAGAGCAGCGTTGGATGAAGTGTATAAGCGTAAAAGGAGACTATGTTGAAAAATAAAAAAGATTTATTAAAAAAAATCAAACAGTTTTTATTTTTGATATACTCAATACTCCGTTAACTGGATCTATCGTCTCAAATTTTCCTAAATGGATGTCGGAGGAATTAAGAGATGCTATCTTTCGAAAAAAGAGGTCACATTAGCATTATAAGTCATCCAGCAGTGAGCGAGTTTTACAGGAATTTCGCTTGCTAAGAGCCTTGAGTAAACGTTTGATTTTGCGAGACTATAGATTGTACATCAAGAGGACCGAGGACTCGTTGACATCAGATCCTAGTTTATTTTGGAAATTTGCAAACAGCAAAGGAAAGTATAATGGTTACCCGACTAGCATGTCATTGGATGACTGCACTGCTACATGCGGATTGGATATTGCAAATTTATTTGCGAAGCGATTCTCTTCGGAGTTTGTGGCGTCAGCTGTAGATGGTGTTCATCCGGAACCTGCGTTCGACTCGGAATTTTTCTCGGGTATTGCCCTTTCGCATGTTCGTCATTAATTGTTTAGAAAATCTGGCTCAACCGCTGCTGATAATATTTAATTCTTCCCTCCGTACAGGTACTTTTCCCTCCTCCTGGAAGCATTCCTTCACTATTCCGATATTTAAAAACGTTTCCAATAGGAAGTTCGTTTCCAACTACCACCTGATAGCTAAATTGAATTTGTTTTCAAAATTGTTTGATTACCTGGTATCCCTTAAACAATCACCTTTTCTCTCCCGCTCCATTAATGTCTCCCAACATGGTTTCGTCACATCTCGCTCGACCATCACTAACCTTGCTGAGTTTGTCGAATTTTTGACGGACGCCTTTGATGTTAATGTGCAGGTGGATACGATCTATACAGACCTAAGTAATGCTTTAGACTGTGTCAATCATGCATTATTATTGTCTAAGCTGTCTTTCTATGGGGTTTACGGTGCGTTGCTTGTATGATGCTCTTCCTACTTGACTGATCGCACTTATTCTGTGAAGCTGCAGCAATTTGTATCATCTGCGTATACGGCTGTCTCTGGGGTATTACAAGGCTCTCACCTTGGCCCGTTATTCTTCATCATTTTTATTAATGACGTTTTTTCAGTCATCAAATCTTCTATGATTTCGTTCTACGCGGATGACGCAAAGCTGTTTAAGCCAATCCGTTCCATGATTGATGCAGATGAGTTTCAGTCTGATCATGAGTTCTTTCGGGTGTGGTGTGAGACTAATGGTCTGACCCTGAACATTAAAAAATGTGTAACACTCACCTTTTATCGATGCAAACCTCCAATGTTGTTTAATTATCATTTCGATTCTGTTGCCATAGTTAAAGTAACGGAGTTTGAAGACCTGGGAGTTCTATTCGATCCTAAACTTAGTTTCGAGGCTCATATTAACCAAACCTGTCTTTCTGCGTCTCGTGGGTTGTCTCTGATTTTTAGACAGTGCCGTGCCTTTAAACAGCCCGGCTCGCTTGTTGCACTATATAATGCACTTGTTCGATCCAGGCTAACATTTGCATTAATAATATGGTCTCCGCGTTACGATATATATATACTAAATCTTTGGAGATAATTTAACATCGTTTTTAGCGTTTTGTGTCTAATAAATTTGATCATCGCATGGATCCGTATTCCCATGATATACGGAAGCGGCGAGATCTTTTAATATTTGCTCAATCTCTTCATTTCTCAAATATCAATCTGCTTTGTTTTTATATAAATTATGTCACAACTTCGTTGACTCTACTTTCCTTTCTAACCGGATTTTTTTATACTGTTCCATCGCGAATTCTTTGGGCATGCCCCTATTTATTCTATATCTGTCCTCGTAAGACCACTCTCAATCATACCTCGATCAACGATCGTTTCTATAGCATTATTAACCTTCTCTCTACTCCCCTTGACATTCATTTCCTTTCCATAGGTACATTCAAGAAAGCTGTTCGGTTGGAGCTTTTTGAGTATTGCTAGCGTTTGTTTTCTTCTCTCTAATTTCTATATCCTCTCCCATTTTGCCTCCCAATTTATTGGTTGCCTCTTCGTTCTCTGTTATTTTTACTCTTAAGTTTATTGTTACTTGTTTTTTTTTTAATTTTTAAGTTTTTCTTTCATTTACTATTTCTTCTATTTTTTAAGTTCCTTTTATATAGTTTTGTTTAGTCATATTTTTCATATGGTTTACTATATTATTGTGTATTTTTTAATTAATTTTATGTATATGTTTGATATATGTACGAGGGGAGGTCAATAAGTCCTTACAAAACCCAAGAGATGGCGCTCGTCACGCTTAAGTTATGATGTTTTTGGCAAGCAATACTACTAACTAGATATCGTACAAAGTTTCAGCTCGATTCATTAAGTCGTTTTTTTGTGAGCGTTGGTTGAACAAAAAGTTATTGGTTTATTTGAAAAATAGAAATAATAGAGTTTCGAGCGATGATAAAGCATTTTCATTTAAAAGACTTTACACCAAAAGAAATCATAATTGAGTTGAACGCCGTTCAGGGCAAGTCTGCCCCTGTATTTAAGACTGTTTACAACTGGGTAAATGAATGTAAACGCGGCCGTACAACAACAAAAGATGAACCTCGTTCAGGACGCCCCGTAGAAGTGAGTACGCCCGAAATGGTCAACAAAATTCACGATATAGTGTTGTGTGATAGAAGATTAAAATTGCGAGAATTAGCTAAGGCTACAGGGGTATCAAAGGGTACAATCATTTCAATTTTTCGTGAAAAATTGGGGATGAAAAAAATATCAGCAAGATGAGTGCTGCGTTTGCTCACTGTTGAAAACAAACAAACCCGCGTGATCACCTCTGAGGCTCTTTTGGCACGCATACGTCGTAATCCGGAAGACTTTTGGCATCGAATCGTAACTGTAGATGAAACATGGGTACACCACTACACTCCTGAAACCAAAGAACAGTCCAAACAATGGATTACCGCAGGAGAACCAGCCCCAAAGAAGGCGAAGACAGTAAAGTCAGCTGGCAAGATTATGGCCACTGTTTTCAGGGATGCGTATGGAAGCATCTACGTCGACTACTTGGAAAAGGGCCATACGATCACTGGACAATATTATGCGTCATTATTAGGTAAGTTGAAAGAAAAAATCAGAGAAAAACGTCCTCATTTAAATAAAAAGAAATGCCTCCTTCTTCAAGACAATGCTCGAGTTCACACGTGTGCAGTTTCGATGGCAAAAATTAACGATTTAAAGTTCGAATTAATTGATCATCCACCATATTCGCCTGATATGGCACCCAATGACTTTTTCTTATTTCCTAACCTCAAAAAATGGCTTGCCGGATAACCATTCACGTCGAATGAAAAAGTCGTCGCCGAAACAAATGCCTATTTTGAGGGTTTTCAGAAATCATATTTTTCTGATAGCTTAAAAAAACTGGAAGGCCGTTTAATAAAATGTATCGACCTTCAAGGAGATTATGTTGAAAAATACAAAAAAATTACATACGCAAAACTTTTTTTTTCTTTTTTTGTAAAGACTTATTGACCCCCCTGGTGTTACGTATATTTTTGATAAAGAGAGTTTATCCCGTATAATAAAAAAAAATATCAAGATATCTGATCCAAGATGGAGGACATTAGTTTCAAATATGCAGAATGCAGATCCAAAATACCGGACTGATGTTTTCTTATTATTAGCTGATTTCTACAAAATTTTGTAAACAAAAGTTTTTGAAGTCTCTGATAACGAATTTGAGTTCATATATCAAATGCAAGATGGAGAATCCAAGATGGCGGACATTACTTATTTATCATCAAATAATAATAATAAGAAAATCGAATCCAAAATTCGATATTAAAAAATA
Source organism: Phymastichus coffea (assembly GCF_024137745.1). NCBI lineage: Eukaryota > Metazoa > Arthropoda > Insecta > Hymenoptera > Eulophidae > Phymastichus > Phymastichus coffea. Next base: position 5,105,280 of record NW_026706826.1, on the reverse strand, counting down.
TTTATGGTCAAAAAATAGTTATGTTCACTTAATACAAAACTAAGGTTAGGTTAATAAAATTTTAAATAATTTATCACCTGTTTGATTATTGTGGTGACCAGTAATTTGCATTTGTTTTCATATCATTAGAAAATTTTTTAATCAAAAAATTTTTTTGTTTAAACTGTAAAACCGTGATTTTTCCAAATCTCAGGAACTTTCTGACAATTAAGATATCTTGGATTTTTCGCCTCACCTTATTATGGAATACTTTATCAAATTAGAAACTAGATATGTTATCAAAATGGTTTTTTTCCTAATTGAATAGGGCTTGGGGAGTTAATCTTGCTCCGCAGTTGTTGTGTAGTTCCATTCCACTTTAGTATTAAAACCTTTTTTATGATTAACAAAGTTGTTTATTTGAAATTTATTTTTAAAATTTTGCCTAGCGCCATCAATAAAATAATACATTTTCTGAACTCTTAACTTATTTTTTAATTTTTGGTATCAGTAGCATTTGAATAGTATATACAGCAGCAGTATCATATTACAGGTTATCAGACAAAAAAATCATACTCTGATAGATAATTTCATTATTTTCTTTGTAATAGAAAATCACAGATGCCACTGTATATTGGTTATTATTGAAATGAAAAGCCTGGAAAGCATCCTGACACCCGTAAGCATAATTTTATAAGAAATCAAACATTACAAGTACTCCATGAGGGCTAAGTTTTTTTTTTTTTTCATTTATAAGTTGAGTCTGCTCTTAGCAAGGTAAGAATGATCTTTCAGTGTATTTTGCTGATTGCGTAGATCTAATAAATAATTAATAATCAATAATCGTCAACACTCGATGTCTGTTCGGTTAATGTTGCTCTATCAGTGTCAGTCCAGTATGAATATTTTATATCAAAAATACAGGAATCTTCTAATTGTTTACTTATTACAGGTATAATTTTCTTAATTCCTGGATATTTGTTACACTTGTCGATGTAATAATCGGAAGTTAGATTAGAACAAACCATTATTTTCTATACAATCTTTCTAATTAGAAAGAGGTATACTTTTATTCTCAATCAATTGCTTCAGGTTTCTTGCATCTAACGTAAGTTTCATGCTTTTATGGATAGTATATACGCATACCAAATGCGTTCTAAGTACTCTTGGAAGGAGTATAATATTTTAGTCTTAAAAATGCATATTTACTAAAAGAAATTTCGACTTTAGGATGAGTCTCTTTAAAACAAAAATAGAATTCTTTCATATTCAATAATAACAAATGTTTACGTTTTTCTTCCCTTACGCTATCTTTATTTTTTACGAAAAAAACATTTTTCTTTGATGACATGATTCGACTGTACATATCGTATTGTAAAATTTTTCAATATTTTTCAGTTTCCTGGGACAAACTACGACTCGCTTTCGCAACAATTTACTTTAAAACCTCATTCATCAACTTCAACCTTTTAAATTTTTGAATCAAGTATCTTGAAGCATTAAACTCCGTTGCAATTTTTCTCGCGCTCCATGAACTTGAAGCAATTGTAAGAATCCTGACTCTTAGAGAATTGTTCTCGTCCAAAGATGAATTTATAGTATTCAGCCCATCTAGCATTTCCTCTAGATCAATTTCTCTTTAGAATAAAGCTTTTGGCTCCGGTAATGCTCTAGATTCAAGGTTTCTTTCATCCTTGGATATAAGAGAATCAACATTATACAATACATCAGAATGATTTGTTGAAGCCTTTTTTCGACAAGATGCACAAATTTTAGAGTTGGGATATAACCTAGGGAATTGTTTTATGAAAGCACCAGAAAGCCTTCGAAGATCTCTTTCATAATGACTCTTCTCTTTTCACAGGATTTCCTGAACAAATCCATGGATCTGTCTGTTTTCAATTTATCACACATCTTGATCAATACATTCAAAATATCCGAAGAAATAGCGTCCAATATCTCCAAAACAAAAAAAAACAGCTATCTTGAAAAGGACTGTTGTTACTGATTTGAGGGTAAAGGTCCATAAAAATTTGTGGTAAATTCATCAATTATCGTAAAAGGAATTGTCGAATATAAGCAACAAATTTTGTTATTGAACGTGAAAAGAAATGTCAATAACTATTGTAAAAAGGACTACTATTGAGAGTACGCCGATGTTGAAGAGCACCCAATAATATCTCAAAAAACCGACTATCCTGAAAAAGACTGTCGTTATTGATTTGAGAATAAAAGGCCATAAATCGGAATTGAATCAATTTTATAATTCTAATACATTGGAAGGAAATATAAATTTGTAAATGCATAGGAAAGAACTTTCAAAATTTTATGAATTTAAAATCAATTAGAAATAAGGACCATATAGGACTATATTTATTTTAAATGGTGTTGTTAATTTAATCTCAGATCTATAAAAAAGTGATTTCCGCCATCTTGGATCCGCCATCTTGAATTTGAAATCTGAGCTTAAATTCGTTATCAGAGACCTCGAAAACTTCCGTTTATAAAATTTTGTAGAAATCAGCCAACAATAACAAAACATCTGTCCGCCATTTTGGATCTGTATTCAGCATATTTGAAAGTAATGCCCACCATCTTGGATCCGTGATTTTCAATTTGAGATTCGATATCGGATTCCTGTTTATCGACCTCTAAAATATTTTTATAAGTAATGTGGTCAAAATCATTGAAGAATTATATTTTTTCGATTATTTTTGACTCAAACAATGGCACTTTTTTATGAGATATCTTACTTAAGACAGTTTTTTTGAGGTTAAATTTTTTTTTCAAAAACACTTACCTGCATATAAGAATATACATCTTGACAAATTTTTTGATGTTCAAAAAATTTTTTCTCTTAAAATTGAAATAGGCAGGCACCAATTTTTTACCACGAATTAACTGTAACACCGACGGTTGTAACGTTACTCAATCAATGTAATATATTGATCGTCATCTGTCGTCGATTCTGTATCCATTTGTTATATTCGCTACCGATATCGTAAAACACTGTAGTGTCACCTGCTACCGTATTATTCTTGTGTATACTGACTTTGTAACCGGCTCTTATTTGTAAACTAATCACGATTTGGTCCAATGATATTTAATGAATCAGTGTCCGAATTTAAATTAAGTTAGCTAGGAAAGGGTTAAGTGCCGCGGGTACAAAAAGAGTGTATAAAAATAAAAAACGCTCTCTCGCTCTTCCACTCTTGTCTCCTTGTCATTTGTCTTTGCGCTTCGATGATTCTGAACTCTGATCAGTTTAGGTATTAAAGACCTTTCTATCACTCTGTTCAAAATATGAAACAGTTTAGTATAAGTTGTACTTTACATTTCTTACTTTGATTAGAGAGTTTAACTGAAATATCTGCTACATTTTATTTAACTTTTATCTTTTAAAGTAATCTGCGTTTCGTGCGAATTATATTATTAAGCGGAGACCACAGTAACTAATTACCATCAAATAATAATTAAGGTAAGATTACACTTAAGTTATTGATGAATCTATTCATGCAAATTGCTATCCTTTCATTTTCGTTTTATTTATCACATGTCATTCTTTATTTACGGCCTCTGTGCTTAGTCCTAATACACTACTTACTTGCTTTGAACCTCACGCCTATACATTATCCGGCGTAGACATAATACTTGATTCCATCAACGAATATAGAAGCTTATAAGATGTTAAATTAGACTAGACCCGTGTATAAGTATAGGGATTTCTAAAAACTCTATTAAATGACGAACAGATGTATCAGAAAAACTTTTGGTTAGCGAAGGGAGCAAAAAGTGAAAGTGTTCGGGAAAGAAATAGGGAGGCGAGAAAATGAACACTTAGTCAACTCAGCTTAGTTTTTGAGTTTTATCATTTTTCGCATCGGCTAGACTGGAATGAAATTAGTAACAGTGGTCAAATCTTCACAATTAAAAAAAGAAAATCATTATTTTTAGTTTAGAATCATTGCATAATATTTATTGAATTCAAAACTGCTACTTAAAAAAATTAGTTTTTACGTGATACCTATATAACCTTTTTAAAAAGCAGGTAATGTAACTTCAACTACAGATTGATTCCAACGAGGGCACAGAAAGCTGCTTGACTATCCAAGTAGCTAATCTTTTTTATGACTCGGTGACCCTTTTGTAATGCAAAAATTAACTATCCTTGATGATTTTTTTTCAGGGATATCATGAGAGTTATTGAACAAACATTTTTTTGTTATGTCAAACTGCTGATAAATATAATTAAGTAACTTTCAAATTTATACTCTGTTTAAGTGAGCGCTTTGGCGTTATAGCTCGCGTAGTAGGCCAATCAATAATAAAATATTTGTGGGGAGAGAGGTGAGTTTCGACTCGTGGAAGGGAGTAGACGTGTCTTGACTGTAGGTACGAGCATTTGTGAGAAAGTTTGAGAGGAAAAGTGTTTAAGGAGAGAGATAGAGGTGAAAAGAGCGTGGAGGCGGAAGAGAAGTGGAGTAGAGAGAGAGAGCAGATTGGAGAAGAACAGAAAAAGCAGAGAGAGAAGAATAAAGAAAAAAATAAAAGTTGAGGTTAAGAGAAGATTAGGAAGCGGGAAAGGCAAGCAGAGAGGAGGGGCGGTAAGAAGTAAAGGTGGAGATAGAAACGGTAAGACAGGGTATAAAGGTGAGATCGCGAGTAGAAGTAGAAAGACAAATTAAAGCGTACGGGATAGCGATGGAAAGATTTGTAACAACAGAAAAATTAAGAGATAAAGGTGGAAGGATGGATAAGAAAGGCCCAGAGGAGGAAAAGAGTAAAGGTGATGAGTGGGAGAGAGAACAGAGAGGGGCTGAGGAAGAATATTAGAGGAGAAATGAGAGAGGCAAAAAGATGCAAGAGTGAAAGTGAAGGGAGCGAGATGGAAGGGGAGGGGGGAGAAGGATTGGACAACACGATAAGACAAGTGGGAAAAAGTAGTTGAGCAGAAGATATAATGAAAAAGATACGGGCAGATATAAGGGATTTAAGAGAGGTATGGGAGGAAGAAAGGAGAGAATGGACAGAAATGTTTAAACAAATCATGGAAAAAATGGAAAGAATGGAGACAGAAAGGAAAAGAAGAGAAGAAAAATAGGAGAAATAAATAGGAAAAGTTAGGAGAGAACAAGAGACAGAATTTAGAGAAAAGAAACTACAGGAAAAATGGGGAGGGAGGATGAACCAGTTGGAAGAAGCGTGCGTGAAATTAAAAGAAAGTATAGAAGGAGGAAACGAGAAGCTAAAAGGATTAAAAGTAGGCAATAAGGAAGAAATAGAGTATATGAGAGAAAAAATGGATAGAGAAAGTAGGTTAAACAATATAATAGTGACAGACTTAGAGGGTGGGTTAAGATGAGAAAAGAAGAGAGAGGCAAAGGACTGGTTAAGAGAGGAACTAGAAATGAAAAAGGAGATAGCGAATCTGAGAAGAATAGGAGAGACAGCGGGGAGGGATGATCGGAAAGAAAGAGGAATAGATGTGACAAATTAGATGCGCTTCATGGGAACAAAAAGAAGGAATTATGAAGGGGAAAAAGAAGCTGGGACAGAAAAAGAAGCTGGGACAGAAAAAGATTTTTTTAGATCAGGACTGGACGCGGAAGCAGAGGAAGATAAGAGAGAAAGTAAGAAGGAAAGCGAGAGAAATAAAAGGTAAAGGTAAAGAGGTAAAGATGTGGCATAATGGGTTGAAGTCAGAGGAAGAAGAATGGTGGTGGAGCGAGAAAAAGGGAAAAATGGTAGAAAAAAGGGCGGAAGGGTTTCGAAAACAATAGGGAAAAGAGAGAGAGAGAGGAGCGAAGGGGGAGAGAGTGAAGAGAGGCAGTAAAGATACTTTTCTGGAACGTGGCGGGGATTAGAAGCATGGAGGAAGACGACTGGGAATATGTTAGGGAATTTGATATAATAGGGCTAACCGAAATGAAGAAGCAAAGGGTAAAAACTAGGGTGGAGAAGCAACTGAAAGGATATAACATAGAGTGGAGAGACTCAAGAAGGGAAGGAAGAAGGGGGAGAGAAATAGAGGGAGGAATAATGGCGGTAAGAGTGAGGAAAGGGATGGATAAGGTTGAATGGAAGAATGAAAGGACAAATAGGTAATATCGGGAGAAATAAAGATCGGAGGGAGGAAATCCATGATAGCAACGGTGTATATGCAACATACGAAAAAGGAAAACTATGAATACCTAAGCGAAGAGATAGAGGAGAACAGAGGAAAAACAATAATTATAGGAGGTGATTTCAACGCAAGAACAGGAAATGAAAGGAGAGAATGGGAGACATATGAAAATCTAGAAGAAATAAAGGCCAAGGATAAGAAAGTGTTAAATGCAGTGGGAGAAGAAATGATAAAATGGCTGGGAGAAATGGGCTTAGTGATAACGAATGGGAGAAAAGAAGGAGATGAAGAGGGAGAAATAACATATATAGGAGCGAGAGAAATGTCAACGATAGACTATGTAGTGGGTAACGAGGAATGAGATGAGGCAATAAAAAGGGTTTAAATAAAAGAGAGGGTAAAGTCGGACCACTTACCTGTAGAAGTGGAATTGAGAGACAAAATAGCAGAATAAAGAAAAGAAGAGGAAGAAAGAATGATAGACGACTGGATCGAAGAAGGTATAAGAGAGTACCAGAGATGGATAGACGTAATAGAAGGAACAGAAAAATGGAAAGAGATAGAAAATAGAATGAGGAACGCAGTAAAAAAGAAGATAAGGGAAAAAAAGGATCGAAAAAAAGCTGGTGGCGAGAAAAATGTAGGATAAAAAGGGTTAGGGTGATGGCAGAGTTAAATAAAGTAAGAAAAGGGGAAGGAGACAGAGGCAAATACCTAGAAGCAGAAAGAGAATATAGAGAGGAAATAAGAAAAGCGAAAGAAGCTGAGGAGAAAAGAGTGGCAGAAGAAATAAGAAAAGATAAAACGAGAAGAAAATTCTGGGATAAAGTGAATAGCAATAGAAAGGAAAGAATTGGATTAGATAAAAAAATAGGAAAAGAAGAATGGTTAAAGCACTTCCAGGGACAACTGGGAGAGAAAGAAAAGGAAGAAAGCAAAGGGGAAGAAACCGAAGACAGCGAAGGAGAGGGAGGTGAAGAGATTAAAGTAAGAGAAGTAAAAGAGATAATAAGAAAAATGAAAAAGAAAAAGGCGACAGGAAAAGATGGTATAGGAAATGAAGCGTGGATGGAAGGCACGGAAGGCTTGTTAAAAGATATGATAAAATTCTTAAACGGAATATGGAAAGGAGAAGGATATCCGGAAGAATGGAGGAAGGTATAGTACCAATATATAAGAAAGGGTGAACAGAAGAAGTAAGAAACTACAGAGGAATAACGCTGATGGACACGGGATATAAAATATACGCCGAAATACTGAGGAAAAAGCTGGAAAGAGAACTAGATGCAAAAGAAACGCTAAGCGATACGCAGATGGGATTCAGGAAGAAAAGAGGAACAATGGTCGCAATATATATATATATATATATATATATATATATATATATATATATATTAGAAACAATAATACGGAAGGAAATAAGGGAAAAAGGAGGAAAACTATATGTATTCTTTGCCGACATAAAGGCCGCTTTTGACAAGATAAAGAGGAAGAAAATATGGGAAATCATGAAAGAGAAAGGGATAAATGGGAAAATCAGGAAAAGAATAGAAGAAATGTATAAGAAAACAGGGAGTAAGGTAAAAGTTGGAGGAGAAATAATCGGGGAGTTCGAGACTTACAAAGGCGTAAGGCAAGGGTGCCCTTTGAGCACCACGCTATTTAATCTTGCCTTCGCCAAGCTGGAAGTGAAGATCAAACAGGTGCAAGAAGGAGAGGTAGTGATAAGAAAGAAGAAAATATGGACATTAGGATATGCAGATGATATAGTGATGATAGCAAAGAGTGCAAGTGGTATGAAAGCAATACTGAAAAAATTTAAAAAGTACCTGGAAGAAAGAGGATTAGAGCTAAATGTAAGAAAATCAAAGATGATTAAATGCAGGAAAGGAGGAGGAAGGGGAAAGGAAGAAGAATTCGAATGGGAAGGTGAGAAGATAGAGACGGTTAAAGAGTACAATTACTTGGGATATGTGATAAGTAGAAATAACGGAAATAAAAAACAGATAAAGAAGGTAGAAGGGAAAATAAATATGGGACTCGGAAGACTATGGGGACTAAGAGAAAGGCTATTTAGAGAAAATTGGGAGCTAAGGATGAACCTGTTTGACGCACTGGCGAAAAGCGTGATTATGTATGGAGCAGAAATCTGGGGATGGAAGAGATATGAAGAAATAGAGAGATTACAACTAAAATACATAAAGTGGGTATTGGGATTAGATAGAAACACGCAAAGTTCCTTAATACTATAGGAAACAGGTAGACAAGAAATGAAAGAAACAGCATTAGAAACAGCAATGAGGTATGAAAACAAAATAAGAGATGAAAGAGATGGCTCAATGTAAAAAGAAGCATGGAGAGAACTGAAAAAAAGGGAAAGAAATAAAAAAGATAAAAAGGGTAAGAAGAAGGAGAGAGAGGAAAGGCTAGAAGAAAGTAAAATATATAGAGAGAAGGAAGAGGGAGACGAAATGAGAGAAGAGTTTTTGGAAGAAATAAGAGAAGAGCTAAAGAAAAAAAAGAAGAAAAAGAACTAGAAATAAAGCTAGAAAAGTCAAGATATATAAAGGCGTGGAGAAAACTATAAGAAGAAATGAAAAAGTATAGATTAAAGGAAATTCAAGGAGAGGGAAGAATAAAAGGCCTACAAATAAGGGAAAGGTTTAGGTTAGGTAATAAAACGAGAGGATGCAGGTATTGGGAAAATGAAGAAAATAAGAAATGCAGAATGTGTATGAAAAAGGAAAAAAATTGGAAGCACATAGAAGACAAATGTGAAAAAAGCAAAAAGGATGGGGAAGAATGGGAAATAATAATAATAGGAAGCAAAGAAAAGATAGCGTGGATGATGGAGCTAAATTGGAAAAGAAGAAGAAATGAAGAGGAGAAAGAAAAAGAAAAACAAGAAGACGAAATTTTAAGACTCTAAGGACAGAAGGAAACAGAAGACAGAGACGCAAGACTCGCAGACACATTTACATACGCAAATATACACACAAAACACACACACACGCGCAAACCTACACATACATACACATACACACACACAAAACACAAGTACTAGCAACTACACAAGCGAGAGGAAGCTGGTATTGGATGCAGGAGCAAAAATGGAAAAGAAGAATCGAAGAATAGAAAGAAAAAGGAAAACAAGAAGACAAATTATAAGATACTAAAGAAAATAAGTGAGGTTGAAGTAAGGAAAGACAGAGGGAACAATAGGAAATGAGAAAAAGGTGCCAAAGCCCTAATAAAGAGAAAGACAGATGAAATGATTAACAAAAAAGAGAGCAAAAGCAAAGTAAAGGCAAAGGTGAAAAGGCAAAAGAAAGTAACAAAGAAAGAAGACGAAAAGAAAATAAGCAAGAAAGAGAAAAATAAGAGCGGAATCTAGGAGAGAGAGAGAGGAAGAGAAGATTAATCAATAGAAAAATGGGAAGAAAAGCTGAACAGACAGAAGCAGAAGACAGGGGCGCAAGAGTTGCAGACACACCTACATACGTACACATATGCACAAAACACACACACACAAAACACATACATTATCAATTACACAAACTAGACACGAGACACAATTGAATGTAAGAAATGAAAACCAAATGTAACATATAAGTTGTAAATAAATAAACTAACTAACTAATAAAATGTTTGTGCAAAAATTACAAAATAGATGAAAACTGTACGAACATCTTCAGGATAATGTAAATAAATAGATGCTCTACAGGGTAGTCCATTTTAATCAAGGGGGCCGAATAGCGGAAAAATGTTTACTAGTAATCAGATACAGATTTTCGATGTATTTTTTATATAGGATAATATAGTGTAGTACCATTGTTATAACAACAATAAAACCTACCCAAAAAGTGCTGGTACTATAAAGTATTACTTATTTAATTTTAAATAGTAAAATTTTAGTTATAATAAAATAAGATCGTTTATGGTGAAATTCCTTGACATGCGAGGTTAAAGAAGAAAAGTGATATTACAAAGTCTACTTCTGTAAAATAAAGCAATACAATAAAAAAAGCAATTCATAAAAACAATTAACTAAAATGAATTGTTCAATGTAAAGTATATTATTTACTACACAATATGGGCAACTATACTCCTGCTGAAATTGTTGATATGTTGATGGTCTTAGGAGAATGTCATGGATATTATGAAGCTGATGAACGACGTTATGCACAAATTTAATGACATTAACCTCATCCAAATACTGATACTATTAGAACTTTGAAAAGTGACGCATAAAATGGTTATCTGCGTTACCAACGACTACACTGTTAGTATCATCAGAATGACGTTCGTGTTCTGGTTAATCTAGCATTTATTTACAAGAATCCCATCTATTCACATGGATTCACATAAATTCACTTTAGATAGTTAGAGAAACTCATATTCCCAAAACAACTTTTTTAGGTTTTTGCGTGTCATGAAATATTATAACTATCATATTATTCTGACACATACTTTAACCCCAAATGATATGTTAAAACGTACAAGTTTCTGTCACTAGGCTTTACAAATGATAGACCTGAATGTTTTTTGAATTGTACTTTTTTCTGATGAAACAACTTTTAAGAATGATAGGAACTTAAATTGGCATAACAGCCAATACTGATTAATTAAAAATCTACATTAGTACCATTCAGTTGATCATCAACATTGTTGAAATCTTAATGTACTCGTATGGTGTGGAATTGTTAATGGCTATTTAGTTGGGCCTTACTTCTTTGATCAGAACATGACTGGTCAAAATTTTTTGGAATTTTTCAGTGATCATTTGCCTGTGCTATTAAAAGATGTTGATCTAGATATAAGGTAAAGGTTATGGGTACAACTGGATGAAGCATCTCCACATTTTGCACGTATTTTTTTATGAAGAATATTCTCACAGATGGATCGGTCATAGAGAACGAATTGCCTGGTCACCCCATTCGCCCGACATGACGCCTCCTGATTTCTATTTGCGGGGATAGTAGTTTATCAACAGCAGCTTTCAACAAGAAAGAACATAATGGAGCGAAATCGCGAAGCATGTGCCGAAATACCTAGAATAGTTTTATTGAACACAGTGACACAATTTGAAAGAAGACTTAATTTATGTACAGTAACTAATAACTTTGAACATTTGATAAATAGTTAAAAGGCATAATTTGATTATAGTATCAATTAAGATATGCAATTTATTAAATTGAGTTGCTTCACACGTTTTTAGTTATCGTAGGCGTTATTACAATTTAGAAAGCACACTGCAGAACTAAAAAATAAATTGATAAATAAAAGCCAATTTTCAATTTATTTTTCTTTTATCCAGACTCATTCATGATCACGAAGAGGGGGCAGAAGGCGGTGAGGGATAAACTAGAATTTAAGTATGTAATCACGATAATTGAGAATTTCTGTCTTTTTTCTAAATCCGGGATATTGTTGGGTAAATTATGTAGAAAAGAAAATTGACCTTCACATGACCTTAGAGGGTCACGCAAATACCTCCATGTAAATATATTTGGATGTAGAATTTACCGCTCATTCTGAATCCGGTGTCAAAAAATTAAAGTTAACCTGTAAATGACCTTGAAAATCAAATCTAAGGCCAACTAAAAGGTCACTTAGTTGAGCTCCTTCGACTCCTACAACACTTATAAAGGTCATTTTTTGATGCCATGCACTTTTCGTCCACTAATCGAGCCTCTTAATTAAAATAAACGCAATATAAAACCTAGAACAGGTAGTGATATGCTATTTTAAAATTAAGTACGATGTAACGCCATAACTTCAACCGCAATAACATCATGACAGGTAGGGCTATCCTATTCTAAATTCATGTATTCTGTAAAGAGGAAGTGTATAACACCAAATTCTTGATGGAGAATCTCAGCTTTTCCAAAACTAAGTACACTGTAATCCAACAACCTGATGACATCAAACCTACGACAGATTGGGAAATGCTATTTGATAACCAAGTATGATGGTACCCGATATTTTGAACCGCTATAACATTAAACACACAGCGAGTAGGTCTACGCTGTTCTAAACACAAGTACACTCTAACGCAAACCGCAAGAACGTAAAATCTTTGCTAGTAAACCACTACATTTCTAAACTCAATTAGGCTGTACCCTTCCAACCTAAAACGCAATGGCATCAAACCTAGGATCGAAAAGGCTCTGCTCATCTAAATACAAGTTCACTGTAATCTCATGAACTTAAACGCAATAACATCAGAAAAGGAGAGGAAGGGCTCTACTGCTCTAACCATAAGTACGCTGTAACGCGAAACGGAATAACATCAAATCCTTGCTGGTAGAGCTCTACTTTTACAAAAACAAATACATTGAAACCCTACAACCGGAAACGCTATGACATGTAACTAGCGAGATGAAGGGTTCTGTCGTTTTAAACACACGTACGCAGGAACAAGGATGCACGATAACATCAACTTCTTGCTAGTAAATTTCTCCTTTCAAAAAAACCAAGTATGCTGGAACTAGATAGCTTTAAACGCAATAACACTAAACACATTGCAGGCTTGCTCTACTTTTATAAAAACAAGTATGCTTTAACTTCACAACCTCAAACATCTAATCTACGACAGGTAGAGCTCTACTTTTCTTAACACAAGTATACTAAAACCCCACAACCTCAAATGCAATGACATCTAACCTACGACCAGGAGCTTTCTGCTATTTTAAATTCAAGTACGCTATATCGTAAAACGCAATAACGTCATACCTACGACAGATAAGCTCTGCTGTTTGAAAACTAAATATGATGTAACCCCACAACCTGAAAAGTAATGACTATAACCCTGCGACATGTAGTGATATGCTATTTCGAAACCAAGTGCTCTGTAACCCCACAAACTCAAACGCAATAACGTTAAAACCACGAAAGGTAGGACTCTGATGCTTGAATAGCAAGTGTGCTGGAATCCGATATCTTCAAACACAATAACAACAGTAACACAATAAACACAAAACAAATGGCAAATAGCTCTCCGCTGTTCTAAACACAAGTACGCTGAAACGTAGAACGTAACAACATCAAATCCTTGCTGGTAAAGCTCTACTTTTACAAAAAAAGTACGTTGTAACACTACAACGTCAAATACAATTACATATATTCAGCGAGATGAAGGGTTCTGCTGTTCTAAACACACGTACCCAAAAAAAGGAAAGCGCAAGAACATCAACTTCTTACTAGTAAATCTTTCCTTTCAAAAAACCAAGTATGCTGAAACCCAATAGCTTCAAACGCAATAAAACTACACACATTGCGAGTAGGTCTTCGCTGTTCTAAACTCAAGTACACCGAAACGTAGAACGCAATAACATTAAATATTCGTTGATAAATACTTTTCCAAAATCAAGTAAGCTGTAACCCCGCAATCTCAAACACAATAATATCTGATCTACGACCGGTAGGGTAATGCTATTTTAAATTCAAGTACGCTATAACGTAAAACGCAATAGCATCATACCCACGAATTGTAGAGATTTGCTGTTTCAACTTCAGGTTCGCGTTAACCCTTTCAGGGGCACATTTTTCTGCTGCACTTATCCTAGATATGATAGTATATATAAGGGGTTTCGGGGTCACTGATTATGAATCTGAAGTCTGATTTTCAAAATTTAAAATGGCGGATCCAATATGGCGTACATAATTTTCAGACATTAACTTATATAAATTAAAATTTGTATACCTAGGTTTTTGGGGTCGTTAATTACGAATCTGAACTTCTATTTTCAAAATGGAAAATGGCGGATGCAATATGGCTGGTAAAACATTTGAAATTAGAAAATAATTTTTTTTGAGAGCCTGAGGAGTCGCTAATTCTGATTTCAGCATTCTAGATAATTTTCTACTAGTTACATATGTTTGTAATTGTTTTTTAGTTTTACAATGTAGAGTAACTGACCACGGGTGTAGTCCCGAATTTTCAAAATGAAGATTATGAATATAAAGTAGTGAATAAATATTTGAAAAATTCTATGTACAGAATCTAATTGTAGCTTTACTCAATATGAATTTGATATTCAGTACCATGCTGCAATAATTTTTTATTTATGATATTCAGCAAAGCAATTTTTGTTCGCATTGATGCATACGAGGTTTGTCCGGAAAGTATCGGGCCTACGTTTATATCTTCGCGCCATAGTGCCCAAACGACCTCTACCGGACAGAAACGTCAACATTGAAGCCTCACGAATTTATTGGTTACTTACTGACACCTGCCGGACGTATAGTTCATGCGCAACGTGTCTTTGATTACAGTGCCTTTTTCGCGTTCGTCTGATTTTGATATTATCAAAAATGATTGAAAAACAAGATCAACGAATTTGCATAAAATTTTGCTTTCAACTCAGAAAAACGAATTCGGAAACTATTGAAATGATGCAAAAGGCCTTCGGAAGCGAAAAACACGAATAAAAGAGTGGTATAAACGGCTCAAGGATGGTCGCACTTCTGTCGATAGTGATTCTCGTTACGGCCGACCTTCGACGACAAAAACCGCAGATAATATTGAGCGGGTGCGACTTGCAATCCAACAAGATCGTCGTATGACTGTGCGAGAACTAGAAGAAGACCTTGGGATACCAAAAACTATCATTTCAGAAATTTTAACCGAAAATTTAGGAATGAAATGCGTGTGAGCGAAATTCATTTCAAAATTGCTCACAGCAGAGCAGAAGAACATTTGCTTAGAAATCGCTCTGAACAATCTGGAAATGGTCAATAATGATGATAATGTGCTTAGAAAAGTTATTACAGGTGATGAATCATGGGTTGATGGTTATGATCCAGAAACAAAACAACAATCTTCACAGTGGAAGCATTCTGAATCGTCAAGACCAAAAGAAGCACGTCAAAGTCGGAGCAATGTTAAGTCAATGTTGATTATTTTTTTCGATTGTGAAGGTGTTGTACATCACGAATATGCACCAACAGGTCAGACAATCAATAAAGAATAGTACGTTCAAACTTTGGCCGCACTTTTAGGAAAGTGGTGACTGGCTTCTCCATCACGATAATGCGCCAGCGCATTCATCCAATCTTGTGCAGCAGTTTTTAAGCAAACACAATATCGCATTGCTTCTACAACCTCCATACAGTCTCGACATAGCCCCTTGTGACTTTCGACTGTTTCCAGAACTAAAAAAACCACTCAAAGGACATCGATTCGATGACAAAACAACGGTTAAAAACAATCCGACGAGTGTACTTAAGGCTATCCCTAAAAGTGAGTTACAGGACTGTTTTAAAAAGTGGAAACACCCATGGAACCATGTTATTCAATCAAGTGGGGATTGCTTTGAAGGATGCCACCCACCAGATGATAAAGAATAACGTTAGCACGAAAATATAAAGGTAGGCCCGTTACTTTCCGGATAGACCTCGTAAAGTCACATTGCATGTTGTGCAGTAGAATTAGGATCAAACTCGATTGTTTTTAGTACTACAAAACTCAAATTTTTGTTAAATCCTTCATAAACACCTGGCAAATTTTTCTGTACTGACGTCCTAATACTTTCAGGTGTTTTCATTTTTTTTTGAAACAGAAGTTTATGGATTATTTGAACATGGTCATCCTCGCTTCTTTTGGCAATTTAGTCCTATCAACTCATCTACAACTAATACAGAAAACTCTCTATCTCATCTGCAGTCACAGGAACATTATTCTTAATTTTATTCTGTTGATAATATAGATTTGTTTGTTGAACGATGTTTTCGATATTTTCTACCGATAAGAGTATCAAGAAAATATCCCCAGGTGTTCTGACAGTATCAGGAATATTCTTTGGCCCAACGTTCTGTGTGAAAGGTAAGTTATAGAAAGATAAAGATTGGTTTGACCAAGTTTTATCTGATGAAATTTTACTGTTTTCGAACCTACGAGAATCATTCTCATAATGTTTTCCAGAGTCTACATTCAAGTCACAACCTTCTTCATCGCTTATTTCATTTCCATCGACAGATTCATCGTCTGATGGGATTTGATCTCCTTCATATTCTTCTTCAGAATCACTCATTTTTTATTCAAAATTATTTGTTTTTTTTTATTCAGCTAATCAATAAACAAATTCAATACAAAGTTAAAACTAGGATCACACTATTTTGACCGTTAGACTGTTACTCAAACGTGATCTCTAAACGACCAAAATTTCACATACATGAAAGCTTGTTTTTTCTTTCTCAGATATTCTTTTTCTAGTATACTAAAAATCGTCATAAAAACAATTTTATCCATCCTATTGGGATAATTCGGATGCAATCAAATATCTAGCCGAAAAGAAATACATAATAATAAGTACATTTTATGAAAACGTTACCACCATATTTGAACCACCGTTTTGAGTTTTCTACACCCAAGACTCATTTCATCATCAGCGACCTCAAAACCAAGTGATAACAGCTAAGATAACAGAATTTTGTGAATTTTCCTTATAATAAGGCTGTATTCAACACCTTCAAAAACCCCTATATAGATACCAGCTCAAATAATTAAATTTTTTTAGATTTTCCTTACAATCAGGCTGCCATATGGGATCTACCATTTTAAATTTTCAAAATCTGATACTGGATTCGTAATCAGCTACCTCGAAAACCCATGTTCAGGCAATACCAGCTAAAATAATTAAATGTTGTGAACTTTTCTTGCGACGAAGCCGCCATATTGGATCCACCATTTTAAATTTCCAAAATCTGATACTGGATTCTTAATCAGCGACCTTGAAAACCCCCGTATACCAAATATCAGCGAATTTAGTCGTAAAATGAGCTCAAAACCGAATTTCATTAAAAATCTTTCCTTTTTTTGTTTGTTAATTGTTTATAAAGAATTATACAGGGTGTCCCATTTTAATTTACCACCCCCTAAAACAGGTTAATAATTTGCTCTAAGAAAAAAATGTTTCAAATAAAATTTGTTGGGTTCGAAGGGGGGCATCTTTTGGCTATTTCAGCTGCGTCCTTGAACATGACCTTCAAGGTCATTTGAAAGTCAAGACCAAATTTTCATATGAAATGTGCATATTTTATGGCGGATTCGGATTCTACTAAAAAAGAGAAACACTTTTTGTCTGAATCATTTTTTGATCATCAATAGGTAGGTAGCTCTCCCTTTAACTGAAAAGAGAATTTGTTCTAGAAATAAGATGTTTTAGATGAATGTTACTAGCTTCAAACAAAGACAGAGGTATCCTTTGGATCACTTAAGGCAAGACCTTCACGTCCAACCACTTAAGGCAAGACCCCTTCGTTCAGCTAGTCACGGAAATTCCTCGGATAAAATGTAATGGTTACCTGTAAATAAACATTTGACATTCAAAAAATCTTGATGACCTTCAAATGACATTGATGGCTCTTAAGCAAGTTCGTGGTGAAGGTCACTTCAGTATGTCCCTCATTGAATCTAGTAACATTCATCAAAATCATTCTTAACTGTGGGAAAAATTCTAACCTCAGTTTAAGGTAGAGATATCGAGTGATTTTTTCTCCTTTTTTAAAGCCGTTTACAACAAAAATTTGGGATTTTTTCAAAAAATGATTCATTCAAAAAGTGTTTTTCTTTTTTAGTAGAATCCGAATCCGCCATAAAATATGCACATTTCATATGAAAATTTGGTCTTGACTTTCAAATGACCTTGAAGGTCATGTTCAAGGTCGTAGCTGAAATAGCCAAAAGATGCCCCCCTTCGAACCCAACAAATTTTATTTGAAACATTTTTTTCTCAGAGCAAATTATTAACCTGTTTTAGGGGGTGGTAAATTAAAATGGGACACCCTGTATATAATGCTATTCTCAATTTTGACCTAAGAAACCTATTCCCCAAGAATCCAGTGTTCAAACAAAAAAGATTAAAGCGATCTAGATCTGAGATTATTCAAGCTATAAAGAAAAAATTGAGGAAAAATAGGCTGCTAGAATACTGGCACCCGCCCCTGAAAGGGTTAACTCCATAACTTAAAACGCAATAACATCAAATCAACAACAAATATAGCTTAGCGGTTGAATCCCAAGTATGCTGGAACTCCATAACTTCAAAACCAAAAACATTAAGCCATTTTTAGCCGTATGGCTCTTCTATTATATACACTAGTTTTTTTTCATCGATAATTTCAGTTGCATTTTTTTGGTATCACTGTAGCTTTGTACCAAATAATTTGTTCAGCTTGGCGAACTTTTTTTTAATCATTTTCTTGTTTTAGAATTTCAGAACAGAACGAAATAGTTTATTACAACTTTTATAGTTTCATGGCTGTCTGGGTATCCGAACATAATCTAATATTCAAACAAACTCATGTATTTTAACATTGAATTATTAAACTTCAACAAGTGTTAAAGTTTGTCTCATGTTTATTTCATATAATGAGCACAATAAAATTATATTTTAAGGTTTCACGTTTTACAGTGGAGCTGTAAAATATGTATTAATCTTTTATAGCTCAATCATTGCTTTTAAGCATAAATTAGTTATCGAAAGTTTTTTTTTTCAAGTGTAAATTCTTATCATATACATTTAAATGGAAAAAGAAATTTTGAGTTGCACGCTTCAATGTGCTATGCAAATATTTTTTATAAAATAGATAAATGCTGCTAACTATTATATTTAGCTATTTTATTTTAGTTTGTTTTTATATAAAGTAATGTAAATCATTTTAGCAATATATTTTGTTGATTCGTTGATTAAAAATGCAAAAAGGAAAAACCCATATCAGCAATTTCGCTTAATTGGTGATCTTCAACATAACACTTAGGATAGAATAAAACATATGAGGCAATAATGCACTAAAATAAGTACATTTTTTACTTAAAAATGTTTTTTGTAAGAACAATTGCAACGATTGCCGAAAATCGTTTGGACTCGCGTGAACTACTAAGCGTGGCTGAGCGTAACAGCCGTGATCGGTTTGAGTTAGAGAGAGAGGGCGCGTTAGGGGCAATGACCGGGAGGGGAGAGCTAGCGAGCCAGTATGACTGTGTCCTTCAGTCAGGCGACCTCGCAGATTTCTGGCATAGGAAGCAACAACGCGTTCTTTTCCTTCTGAGTGAGTTCTAGGGAGTTTGCATGGATAATTAGTGAGTGGCAAGGCCAGTGTGCACACTGCGGAACGTGTGCACCAACAGTGGTACAGATAATTGTGAGTGGACTGTCGAGTGCGCGCACTGCTCAACGTTTGCGGCCTCGGCAGCAGAAAGCTCAACCTCGGCAGCTTCAACAGCAACGTGACAGCCTCAACGGAGAAGCAGCAGCAGAGGCACTTCTTCTTCTTTGAAAGTAGTCGGATACGGTTGGCCACCGTATCCTCGCCGATTTAGCGGTAGGTGCACAGCACTTTCTAATTACGTTTAGCGTGCGATCCCGCGCAGCGTGCGCGGTGAGTTTATATGCAGCATGCGTGCGAATAGTCCGCGACGATCGCGAGATCTACTCTCTCTCTCCCCATTCGATGTATTGTGTCGAAATAGCGTGCGTAAGTCTCTCGGCAAATCCCTCCCTTATACTGGTTTAGTGTTGATCAAATAAAGTGGTTAGAGATCAACGAGAAACGGTCTTATTATTTAGTCTTCCCTTTGTCCGGTATCAGTATTATTGTTTACATTCGATTCGAATGCGCCGGTAATCTAGCACGGATCGCGCGAGTATAGTAGGAGCTGTTCGTCGACCGAGGTGTTTGCGGTGTCCGACGGAGCGCTAGTAAACTAGCGCACCAGCGCCACTTTGCGGAGAGATCGCGCACCCAAGTTAGATCGCTGAGTAGACACGGCGCATGCGTACACCGGATCGAGGTGAGTAAGTGTGCTAGAAGCATACAGCTAACAGTGCACCGTCTGGCCGTATTGAGGACTACAATTACCCGGGATTTGCGGCTAGGTGGCAGCCTGTTACACAATATATAAGAAGAAAAAAATTTAAGGAATTTTCATTTTTTAATTTAAATTATTTTTTCTTATATATAGATCCTAGGAAAAACTTATTGAAATGAAAAACGTTTCTATTTCAGTACAGTATCTAACAAGGAAACATTCCCACCCATGCCTTCGATTTTGCTGCAATTTGAATATGTTATAGCTTATTGAAAAATAAAAGATAGGTGTTTTCTTTATGGATGGAAAAAGCTGTCTAAGAAGTAAAAGCCACTCTCAGAGATCACCTCTCAGTGCAGTTTTCTATCAATATTAATTGAAATCAAAAATATTGATAGCAAACTGCTGTGATGTCGAGTCTAATTTAATTTAATTTATAATTTTTTTTGTATTAGAATATACTCATTGTCAGAATGAGAACGTTCGCCTGTTTTAAAGAGAAATTAGGTTGAATGTCACGACTAAGATTTTCTTCAAAAAAAATATCTTGAAGAGGCCTGATATCGCCCTATGTTCCTTTATTGTGCCCACACTCAGTATTCTCTCTCTTATGTTAAGAGAGACTTGCAACCCTCGCATATGTAGCTGTAGAACACCTGACGGACGATGGAGGAAGAGGGTCATAAAATTGCAATCTCTTTCTTATTTGGGACATTTCTCACCGAAATTTCTAAAAGTCAGGTCTTTGAGTTGAAATGATGAGCTCACACGTTTAATAAAGTAGGTACTTATGAAGCGAAAATTATATGAATTGGTCAATATTTTCTTGATAATTTTAAAGTAGTAGTAAACGTCGATTACATTATTTATGATCGGGACATACGTCGATGGACATTATAACCTTAGAAGGACATATACTCAAAAGATGTGAAATTTAAGGCTTTCAAAAACTGGATTTCGAAATTCAAGAAAGGTTACAGAACAATACTAAGAAACGTATCTAAGAAAGTAAATTTTTACTTTATTTAATAAGTAATAATAATTTTTTAATTTCTCTAATAAGTTTTATAACAAAGAAAACACTAGAATGTAATTCAGAACTAATGACCAATGCAGATACGTTTATTGCTGACGTTAAAGCAGGTATTGGTGTAATTGAAATGCATAATGGAAATGCACTCTAGAAGAACCCTAGTAGTCGAAGGAGAAAAAAAAGTACAATGTTTATAACAATCAGTTTCATAGACAATGTATAGTTATACTATACAGACACTTTCATCAGCTGCAGGAGAATTATTGTCGCCACTCTTTTTTTTTTATAAATTAAGCTAGCGGTTGGTTTGTACCCATTGTTGAATCCAGTTTATTTAAACCAAAAAATGTTTATATAAAGGTATCTAAATCTGGAAAGTTGACCACAGGTATATATATTTTTATTTAGATACAATTAAGGTCACTATACATAAATTTACAAAAGAGATTTTTTATTTTAGACTATAACGGGGTTGTTACTTGCCAGCGTTATTTCGCGAGAGAACGAAGAATATTATGTGCAGCTCGTTGCGGACATACAATAACCGCACGAGGCTAAGCTCGGATGCCTAGTTATGCCTTAAGGCCCGCGGGAGCGTCGTGGATCAAGCAGCTAATCTTATCGACGGGGGAACGAGGAAGGCAGTAGAGTTAGGTGTAAATAAGAGGAAGGTACATATAAGATAAAACAGTGTTTATATAATATAAGGGTTTACAAGGAGTGCAGTGCAGCGATAAAGAGAGAGAATAACAAACTAGCGAGAGAGAGAGAGACAGAGGATACGAGAAGGTACTTACATAGGACGACTGGACCACGGATGAGCCCTACTTGACACTCAAATACAGCGAACCTGGCGACAACCTAGCACTCGCTTAATCCCATGCACTCTCTTACACAGCACTCTCAATGCACAAATTACAATCGGTTGTCTCTCCTTTGAGCTGACACAAGGCCAAGTTGAGAATCGAAAACGGTTGTCAATCTACAATGCGAAAGCCGGCCGGCGAGAACACGTGCGTTTACGGACACGATCAACAAGCTAGTGCCGCGGAAGAGCTCCCCACTCTCTCTCCTTCTCTGCCGAACATATATCGGTTCTTATCGTGCGACAGTCTCTCCTCTCGCACATGAGCATACCTTCAGTTTAAGCCTACGCGAGTCTATCCTCCCTCTTGCTAGTTCGCGTTGCATTGTATGTATTCTCTCTCTCTCTTACCTTGTACTCTATTGTCCGCTGCTGCTGCTACTTTTAGACCTTGTACATAAGTTAATATTATACCAAATAAAGAATATAGATATATATAAGTATATAGGTACATAAATAAATATGGTCGTCTGAGAAAGAGAGACATAACGAGTGATTTGTCACACGTTATAAGATCTATTTAAAATATGGCTAAATAAAGTATATTTTCCCAACTTAGACTACAATACGGTACCGTTACTTGTCTCGTGGACCGATGATTGTCATAGAGTTATAGAAGAGGTGATACCGAGTAATAAAATTATAAATGTCAAAAAAATACCTACTGAGACAACGGGAAAAAGTCAGATACATGATATTTATGGATTTGACTTTGGAAGTCCAACAATTTTCAGATACTGTAGCATCGATAATTTATACTCGTAATATGACTATATATAAAATAAATGAGATTATTAAACTTCAGTCATTAGTCCATACTTAGCTATCTTCAACAAGATATATTAATCTTATTATATCTAGTATATTCCTGGTTCAAGAGTGGTTACATTTCTGGAAAACCAGAAAAATTTGATATTCTGTTACTTACAGTGTTGGAGATTCGAGCAATACGCATAAGGCTCCAGAAATATCACTATTATATGTTGCAGTTGATGCAAAAAATTATTATGTTTCAAGCACTTTTACAAAGATCATTATTATAAGAAGTATATACAATAAATGAATACTAATATTCTATTTTTTTTAATTCGAATTACAATGTATTGTAACGTTGTATACCAAAAGTAAAAAATTACCATTTTAATGCATTAAAAAATGTATATTTAATATTTTATAAATTTTTTCATTTTATTTTATGAAATGTGCATTTATGAAGTATGCACTCCCCTCCTGCTCTCTGATTAATGAATTTGAATATTTTGATATCATTCCGGTACGATTGCGCGTCGAACGAATTATCGGACTAAAACCGGAGTAATCACCCCGGTACATGGCGCCCAACGTAAAAGAACCTACAGCGTTTATGATTGTTTAAAACGCCGGTTCTACTAAACATTGACCTTGCGCTCAGTCAACCAGCGACTCAGGTGGCAATCAAAGTGTTGTTGTGCACACTTTGAGCGAATGCTACATAATATATAAAGCAAACTCTAGTCTAACGCGCGATGGCCCGCCGCGACCATAGTTTGTAAGCATTCGTTGCAAGCGCGTGCGAGTGCGACCGAACGACTCTTACAAGGAAACCCCCCCAACCCGACCTCACCGATTTCAATAATCTTTTGATATGTTATAGTTCATCAAAAAATAAGACATACGTATTTTTTTTATCGGCGGAAAAACACTTTGAGGGGGTGAAAACAACCCTCAAAGTTCACCCCCAAAAATAGATTTTCCTATGTATCTCAGCATCTAATTGATATTTTACGACCAAACAAATTTTATATCACTTCTCATGTGAAAAGCAAACTAGCACATGCAATTCCGACCACAAGGGATGCAACCCTTATTTTTTTTATTTAAAATACTATTTATTTCATGGCTATTTTTATGAAAAAAATTAAAATAACCCGAAAAAAATTGGAACAAATATTACCCTACATAAAATACAAAAATAAAGTTAATCTAGTCAAGCTTTTTTTCAAACTACCCCCTTAAAGTTGAAAAACAACCCCTAAAAAATTGTTTTCAATACATTACAGGTGGTGTTGATAATTTAGTGTAAAATACGTTAAGCATCATTTATACTGTACAAACACAACTATCTCGTGCAGTTTCGACCACAAGGGTTGCAACCCCTAATTTATGTCATCGAAATTTTTACCTTCTCCATTCCTATTTTTGAAAAAAAGTTCATAATGAGCTTAAAAAAATTGGAAAAAATATTACCGTGGATAGAATAAGAATAAAAAATTTACCTGTCCAAACTTATTTTCAAAACCACCCTCAATGTTGAAAAACCATCCTAAAAAAAGTTTCTGACATATCGTTGCAATCTCTTCTAAATCAAATAAGCTATGATTCCATAGCTATTTTGTTGCTCTCTTTTAAATTTTTTACGTTCTATCGTTTATTAATTCTATCAAAAAATAAATAACTTTTATTATATAAAAAAACCAGTCAAGAATAATATAATATTATAAGTATACCTAGAAGATAAGTATAGTTTCTCGGATGCGCAAAAATTTTGGTATATAAATGATAGTATTATCAGAATTTTATTTACGTCCTACTATCAGCGTCTCTGACGATTGTCTGTTATTTTCATGATTGATAAATATGAGTAAGTAATTCTTCATCAGTAGCCAACACAACTTTCTTGTTGTTGGACGTATTGTATCGACTATTGAACTAACAGCATAATAAATAGTAATAAGAATATAAGATTATAAGTACAAATAATAATAAGATACTATTTCGTTAATTCGTATTTCGTAGTACCTGCTACGTAAGTATAACTATAAAATTATTTTTTATATGCAAATAATTTTACGGCTTTTTAATATTTGTTATTAAAAAAATTGAAATTACACTGATTATGAGGATTTATTAATTAATGATGTTTATAATTATTGTTTACTTATTGATTTGTTTATTATTATTGTTTATTAATTAATATGTTTACTTTTTAATTTATTAATTAATTTTTTTCATGAATGTTTTCTATAAGTTTGTTTATCATTATTGTTTACTTATCAATTTGTTTATTTATTTGTTTTTATCCTAATTTGTTTATTTGTTATTCAGTTTATTTCTTATTCCCCAGCGATATCAGGAGAGACCTATACAGAGGAAAAATAAGGAAAAAAAGGGGACGGATGGATGGACGGACGCACGGAGAATTTCGCGCCTTCTGTTTAATATAATAGAAGATATATAAGATATATATATATATTTTTTTTTTTATTTCAGATTAAAAAATGAAAATTAACGCTCTGAACGTTTTAAATTTATTATTAGCTTACTTTCAAACTCTACAAATACCTGAAAGTGAGACAAATTATAAAGAGATTCAATTGTCGGAAAGAATTAAAAGCATTTTAATAGATTCCGTGAATGATTTCAATGAAGTAGATATGATCGTTGAAGATACATTAGATTTTCAAGAAGATTACAAAGATCATGCTGCAAAAATAGTAGAAGATGAAGTTCAACACCATTTTCCTGACGATTTCGAAGCACCCACCGACCATTGTACCAAAGACAATGAAGATGTCAGTTTTGAATATAAGCAAAGAGCCGTAGAATACTGGAGAAGTGGCAAAAAAAAATTTAAGTGTTGAAAGTGTACGTCAAAAATTTAAGAAAGTTTCATCTGTGAGTCACTTGAAACGTTGGGCTCATACAGTCAACAAAGGTGGTACTTATAGAGAAAAAATTGCAAGAATTTGTCAGTACACTTTTGATAATTTTAAAGCAGCAGTAGACGCTGGTTACATCATTCATGATCGTGACATACGTCGATGGGCATTGCAAGCTCAAAAGATTATAGGATCAGAAGATGTAAGATTCAAAGCTTCGGATAACTGGCTTTGTAAATTCAAGAAAGCTCATAGAATAGTATCCCGGAAAATAAATAAGTTTATAACCAAGAAAACACTAGAAAGTAATTCAGAACTAACGATTAAAGCAAATACTTTTATTGCTGATGTTAAAGCAGGCATAAGAATAATTGGAATTCATAATGTGTTTAATTCTGATCAGAGCGGATTCCAACTGGAAATGCACTCCGGAAGAACGCTAGCGGTTGAAGGAGAAAAGCAGGTACAGTGTTTAGTATAGTCAGTTTCTTCAACAACCCACAGTTATACTATACAGCCACTCATATCAGCCGCAGGAGAATTACTGTCACCACTCTTTTTAGTTTTGAAGGAATCTAGCGGTGAGTTTGGACCCATTGTTGAAACCACTTTATTTAGACCCGAAAATGTTTACGTAGAAGCATCTAAATCTGGAAAGTTGACTACAGGTATACATAATCCCATCTAGTTACAATTAATGTCATTATAAATGATTTTACAAATAAGATTTTTGATTTTAGATCACTTTAAAATATGGCTGCAAAAAGTATATTTCCCTAATGTAGGTTCCAATACGATGCTGTTGCTTGACTCCTGGAGCGGTCATTGTGACAGTGCCATAGAAACTGTAACTCCACGTGATAAAATTATAAATTT
Source organism: Phymastichus coffea (assembly GCF_024137745.1). Taxonomy (NCBI): domain Eukaryota; kingdom Metazoa; phylum Arthropoda; class Insecta; order Hymenoptera; family Eulophidae; genus Phymastichus; species Phymastichus coffea. The sequence goes on along the minus strand of NW_026706826.1, from coordinate 5,078,952 downwards.
TAAAAAAATACCGACTGGCACAACGGGAAAAATTCAGCCACTTGATGTTTTTGGATTTCGCATATGGAAGAACTTTGTCCGCAAATTTTCAGATACCGTAATTTTGATGAATTATGATTTGGATTTACATAAAAGAAACAACATCATTAAACTTCAGTCGTTAGTCCACAATCAATTATCTTCACCAAGATATACTAATCTTTTTAAATATTCCTGGTTCAAGAGTGGTTACCTCACTAAAAAACCAGAAAATTTTGACAATCCTGTTGCTTACAGTTTTGGAGATTCCTGCAATACACATTGTGACATAGAAGGATGCAAAAATGTGGCTATTATACGTTGCGGTTGGTGCAAAAAATCATTATGTTTCGAGCACTTCTATGAAGAATATCATTATTGTAAGAAGTATGAACAATAAATCCGTCCTAATTTTTTTGATTGTTTTTAATTGGTAACTGAATGAATTATAGTAACGCATATAAAAATCAATTAAATATATATTACTTGGCAGTTTACAATTTTAGTCACAAGAAAGGAGAAAAACTCAACCAACAAAAACAATGGCAATGCTATCAACCCTCCTAATCACCGAATGGCGATGGTAATAAACCTCCCCCTAATAACCCTCCTAATATCCCCCAATGGCATTGCTTACAACCCCCCATTAACCTCCTAATAACTCCCCCCCCAATAAGACCCTCCCCCTAATAACCCCCTAATAACCCCAGTAGTTAGCAGGATTGGTAACGTTGCCATTATGTTATTCGGTGGGTTGCAAGCATTGCCATAAGGTTGCAAGGGGGCTCAGCTATGTCTTCGGGCTATTAGTGGGGGGCTAACGGCATTTTCATTGGAGGTTTTTAGGGGGTTATTAGGGGGGGTTGTAAGCATTCTGATAGTGCGGGAAATTGCCATTGGGATATAAGGGGAGTTTTAGAAATTGCTACTGGGTGATGGATCATTTTTCCGGACAGATTCGGAATCGGCGCAACAAAATACTTTGGAAAAACGTTGTCCCAGTTCTGGGTCTTGTTGGGTGATATAATCTTGAATTGGTACATATTTTTCGTATTCTATCCACGATAATAATTTTTCCAATTTTTTAAGCTCATTATGAACTTTTTTTCAAAAATAGGAATGGAGAAGGTAAAAATTTCGATGACATAAATTAGGGGTTGCAACCCTCGTGGTCGAAACTGCACGAGATAAATGTGTTTGTGCATTATAAGTGATGAGCAACGTATTTTACAGTAAATTATCAACAGGACCTGTAATATATTGGAAACAATTTTTTGGGGGTGGTTTTTCGAAATTAGGGGTGGTTTTAAAAATGAGAAGTAAATTTTTTTTTCTTATTCTATCCATGGTAATATTTTTTCTAATTTTTTGAAGCTCATTATGAACTTTTCTTCAAAAATAGGTACAAAGAAGGTAAAAATTTCGATGACAGAAATTAGGGGTTGCAACCCTTGTGGTCGAAACTGCACGAGATAGTTGTGTTTGTACAGTATAAATGATGCTTAATGTATTTTACACTAAATTATCAACACCACCTGTAATGTATTGAAAACAATTTTTTAGGGGTGGTTTTTCAACTTTAAGGGAGTAGTTTGAAAAAAAGCTTGAATAGATTAACTTTATTTTTGTATTTTATGTAGGGTAATATTTTTTCCAATTTTTTTCGGGTTATTTTAATTTTTTTCATAAAAATAGCCATGAAATAGATAGTATTTTAAATAAAAAAAATAAGGGTTGCATCCCTTGTGGTCGGAATTGCATGTGCTAGTTTGCTTTTCACATGAGAAGTGATATGAAATTTGTTTGGTCGTAAAATATCAATTAGATGCTGAGATACATTGGAAAATCTATTTTTGGGGGTGAACTTTGAGGGTTGTTTTCACCCCCTCAAAGTGTTTTTCCGCCGATAAAAAAAACACGTATGTCTTATTTTTTGATGAACTATAACATATCAAAAGATTATTGAAATCGGTGAGGTCGGGTTGGGGGGGGTTTCCTTGTTAGTGAATCACCTCGTAAACACCAATAAATTTTGAAAGTTGTCGAAGATCAACAATATTGTACCCGTTGGCCCGAGAAAAATACTAACACCGGCAACATTCAAAACAAAATAAACTCAACTCAAAAGTTTTCTTTCGCTGCGCTTTTGTCTTAACGTAAATATATTTTTCGAGTATTGCTAACTGTGATTATTGGTGATTACGAAGAGAAATGCTCGCTATATTAATTTAGATACTAACCAACACAGTCGCGCTAACAAACAGTTAGTGCGCTTGATAGGCAGGATTATTATATTGTGCAATAGCGAGCAAAGAGTTTTTCGGCTGGCGCAATACTAAATAACCTTTGTTGAGCCTTTCGTCGGCTAGTAGAATCTAAATTTTTTGTTTATGAAACATCGAATATAGCACTCGCACTCGCATTGTCCTTCAAGAAAGCGTGTAATTAATAAAGAAAACTAATTGCGACATAATAGATAAATAACAATGAACTGCACTCAGAAAGAAATTGAAGACTGGATATTGACGCTCCAAGACGAAGAAATAAACGAATATCTCGAGCAATTGGAACTCAAGAAAAACGGAAATAAGCTCTCGCGAGCGGGGCGATTACAAAATTGGTTGCTAGGCGACTACTCTGCAGCAGATTTCGTCAAAGTTAACAACAAACACAGTAACCCAGCAAAAAGAGCAGCCCTACGCTCAGAGCTGATCACATCCATCTGCGCGGAACATACAGCATCCGAAGAGGAAGGAGAGAACCCGTTAGCCCATTTGATGCAAAGTGCAGAAGTTATATCGCGGATACAAGAAACAGCGATAAATATTACAGATGTACTGGACAACGGCATAAATAGTTACAGTAATAAAAATATTATCATAACGGCTAATGATGGTAGCCAGTTTCAACTCCCGCGTGCATTCGCTGTAACGATACAAAACCTCATTTTCCGGTCCAGAGAGAATGAGAAGAAGCTCGAGCTGCTAGACTCGTTAAGAGTAAACGTATCAAGTCTAACAAAGATGTTAGACAAAATATACAATAATTGCAGCAATGTCAAGAGCCAACGGGATGACTTATCCGCCAGAATGAGCGTATTGGAAAATGCCGAAAACAGGAATGTACAGCTAGATGACGCTAACCATTCTAGTGAAATACGGCAGCAAGAAAACATGCGCAGGAGCGTCGCATTTCAAGATACTTTCACCTACCATTACGACACACGGTTACCACAAAGTACTCCAGCTGGACCCGGGCCGGTCGCTCCCTTTCGGAGAGGGTGGACAGCATCAACTTAATGGAGTTAATGCTGAAGTGGATAACCACCCGCCGAGCACGTGGTCATCTCAACAAACAACAAACCCTTGGTCGACTACAAGGGATGTTGGTCGCATTGTCCGGGGATGGAAACTGAAGTTTTCAGGAGAGGGCAATGCGAGTATAGACACCTTCCTGTCTAAGCTGGACAATTTGAGGAACGACGCAGGACTCACGAAGGACGAAATACTCTTAACAGTATCAGAGCTACTCGTCGGTCCCGCCCTTACTTGGTACGAGGCGATGACGGAAGAATGGCTCTCCTACGCTGAATTTGAAATGGACGCACGGAAATGATTTGGGACCAGCGTGCAACAACAGCGTCTGATGAGGGAAGTCCAAAGCCGATATCAGGGCCCAGATGAACCCGTCAACGTATACATCGCCAACATGATGGGCCTGATGAAGCGACTGAACCCACCGATGACACCTGAATGCCAACTAGACCTGTTACACGCTAACCTCCTCCCGGATATTCAGAGCCGAGTGCGTAGGTCCGAAGTGAGCTCCATACGAGTTCTGAAAGCGCTAGCCACAGCGGCACAAAATAACTTGCACCAAAGAAAGGTAGAACGGGTGGTACCTGTTCCACAGTCAACTCTATACCCGGAGTTAGCATACCACCCTTGCGCCGATGGAAGCAAGGCAAAGTGGCAGCGATGTCCAGTGATAAACCAGAGAACAGCGATAGGTTAGATCGTATGTGGAGAAGGTGTTGGAAAAGGTAAGGCACCAGGTCATCTATATACCGACGCCATCGGGGGCGACGCCTGGTCCAAACATCGAGGCAGTTGATAGCAAGAAGAAAGCTCCGCCCGCTGATATATTGAACCAAGTGCTACTGTTCCTGTAAGGAAATTTCAGAAAGGATGAAGCACAATTTCGTTGGGAAAAACTTGACCTCGGAGAACCGCGCTAAGAAGCCAGAAGCTTCTCGAAAGCGGGAGAGAGACTTCTCCAAACCACTCAAGTGTATTGAATGTGGATTGCTGGGATATAGTAAAAAGTACTGTCCCCAATGTAACAAGGAAAACGAGAAAAGGAGTTGTTAGGAGGGGTTGAACCCACTCCTTCGTCCCTTAAGACAAATCCCGTAAACGAAATCTCACGGCCCTCGCCAGCACAGTCAGCACCAATAGTAGCGAGTGTGCTGAGCGACGAGAGCGAGAATTTTCGTAGTTGTGCCAATGATGAAAGCGTCGGTAAAGTGAATGCGGAAAACAGTTTTGGTATATACCCCGGAATAGGTAACGTGCTAGTGGCTACCGGTTAAAATAGGAGACTTCCAAATAAGGGCCCTCTATGATCCGGGAGCTTCCACCACGGCAATGGGAAGTAATGCTCTGCAGATAGCGTCTGTGCTAGGCATCAGGTTGGATACTACCCACGCGGGTACGGCAGGACTGCCAGATGAACGAAAGTTGACAATCGTCGGTCACACAATGTTGCCGTTTACTGTAGGGGATATGACGATGCCGACGAGGGTAGCTATACTCCCAACCCTTGTCGACGAATGTATCCTAGGAGTAAATTTTATTAGATTATTTAGAGCGGTACTTGACCCTGACGATGATACGTTGTTGCTCAAGAAATCACAAACTAAGATGAAAATAGAGGTAGCTAGCTTAGAGGCTGGTCCGAGATTAGCTACTACCGGACTAGCCGAGGTAACAGCCTCTCCATAGGCGATATTTCAGAGGACCATCGGCGAGGCCTTATCGCAGGTACCCGTGGGACTGGGATGTGCGGCAGGAATTGAGCACGAGATTTGAGTCAGTGATACGAAACCGATCAAGCTACGCTACTATCCAGTGTCACATAAGGTCGAGCAAGAAATGTATAGATTGGTAAGGGAAATGTTAGACCAAGGGGTGATTGAGCCGGCAGATAGCGGCTGGTCGAGCCCGGTAGTTATGATACGCAAGAAGGATGGCTCGTATCGATTTTGTATAGACTTCCAAAAGGTCAACAAGGTCACCGAGCCAAACGCGTAACCCCTATGCAAGATATATTGAGACGTTTACGAAACGCACGCTATATCTCCACGCTCGATCTCAGAAGCGCATATCACCAAATACCACTCAAACCCGAATCTCGACCTATCACTGCCACGCCGGCGCCACCTTTCACCGGTTAATAGATAGCGTGATCGGACCTGAGCTTGGCGATTTCGCCTTCGCCTATTTGGACGATATCATCGTAGTATCGTCCAAATAGGTCCAAAGAACACCTACAGCATCTTAAAACCGTGTTGGATAGGTTATGTTGAGCCGGACTATCAATTAATCGAGAGAAGAGTGTCTTCTGTAAGCCGGAGGCCAAATATCTGGGTTTGCTGATTAACCGCGAGAGTATCAGGCCCGATCCTGAAAAGGTGCGCTCTATCGTGGAGTACCCCCGATCAGGGAACGTGCGACAGCTGCGTACTTTCCAGGAGGTTGCTTCATGGTACCGCCGCTTCTTGAGTGACTTCGCCACACACGCTCAACCGTTAAAGAAACTAACGGGGAAAAAATGCGAATATGTGTGGGGACTAGATCAAGAACAAGCTTCGCCAAACTTAAGGTACTCATGATATCCGCACCGTGCCTCACATTACCGGAACCCGACGGACAGTATGTGTTGGAAACAGACGCTAGCGCTACGGGAATCGGCGCCGTCCTGATTCAAAGAGTAAGAGATGAAGACCGAATCATCGAGTACGCTAGCAGAGTCCTTAACCCGACGGAGCAAAATTACTCTGCCACGGAGCGCGAATGCTTGGCGGTCGTATGGGCTATACAGAAGTTCCGCCCATATATAGAAGCATATCGATTCAAGGTTGTAACGGATCATAACAGTCTGAAATGGCTGTACAATTTAAAGAATCTAATAGGACGTCTAGCCCGATGGGCCTTGCAACTCCAAGGCCATACTTTCGAGATAGAGTATCGAAAGGGGGCTGACAACATATTGCCCGATGCGTTATCACGCGCGTTCGAGCCCGCGAAGGCTGAGGTTAGTGCGATGGACCAGCCGAAGAGAAAGAACGACGCCTGGTATTCGGAACAATCCCGACGCGTCGAAGACAATCCAGAAGACTACCCAGACTGGAAAGTAGTTGGCAAAGTAATGTATCACCAAAATCCAAGTGGTGATTACCTAGATGAATACGGGTACGAGGATACCTGGAAGCTTGTTGTGCCACCGGAAGATCGAAAGGCTGTTCTGTTGAGGCACGACATTGAGACCGCTGGACATTTGGGACGTGTGAAGACCTTTGCCCGCATCGCCCAGTTGCCCAATGCTATTGGCAAGGTATGTACGCGGGCATCAAAGGGTACGCCCAAAAGTGTCAGATTTGTCAACAATGTAAGGTCGAACAGCGACTACCGCGCGGACTCATGAGGGATCGGATGTTGTCCACACCCTGGCAAGTGGTGGCGGACGACATTGCCGAACCCTCTCCGAGGAGCCCTTGAGGGCACGAATACGTATTGGTGTTCATCGACTTATTCACGCGATGGGTCGAATGTATACCTATACGAAGTGCCAATGGTAAGACGATCATAAAGGAACTCGTGGAACGAGTGATCCTGCGCTTCGGCGCACCTAAGGTCTTCCTGTCCGATAATGGCACTGAATTCCGTAACCACCTTGTAGATGGATACCTGAGAAACCAGGGGATAAACCGGACCTTTATACCGACCTATACCCCATAAGCCAACCCTACCGAAAGAGTTAATAGAACGCTGAAAACAATGATAACCTCGTACCTGCACGGGAACCATAAAGAGTGGGACCTAGGCTTACCTGAACTCACATTCGCACTGAACACTGCCATCCACAGTTCCGCGGGAACCAGCCCTGCTATGCCCAATTACGGTAGGCAACCAGAAGCCCCGAACACCCATCGTAGACAAATGGACGAGTTTGTGGCTCAAGAGGAAGATTTGCTTCGAATAAAACATTCGAATGAGCACATGAAGAATAACCGATTTGTTATTCAAGAAGCCCAAGAGATCGCTTCGAACGAGTTTCTTAGGCAGGCGAAATATTATAACGTCAAGCACAGGGCCTCATGATTCAAAAAAGGGACTGGGTATGGAAGAGAAATCGCGTACTATCCAGTGCGACGCAGGGTATTTCCGCAAAGCTAGCGCCAAAATTCGTAGGTCCTTACATAATCACTAAGATACTCGGTTGGCTTATGGGGTATAGGTCCGCGTAAAGGTCCGGTTTATCCCCGGGTCTCTCAGGTATCCATCTACAAGCTGGTTACGGAATTCAGTGCCATTATCGGACAGGAAGACCTTAGGTGCGCCGAAGCGCAGGATCACTCGTTCCCCGAGTTCCTTTATGATCGTCTTACCATTGGCACTCCGTATAGGTATACATTCGACCCATTGCGTGAATAAGTCAATGAACACCAATACGTATTCGTGCCCTCAAGGGCTCCTCGGAGAGGGTCCGGCAATGTCGCCCGCCACCACTTGAGTTCCTTTATGATAACTCGTACCGCCTTGCCAACCAACAGGAAGAGGTCAAGGAATTGGTTCACGCCAAAGACCTCAAACCCTATTATGGATAGGAGGATATCTTGCCAGAAGACGAAACCAGACAGCGAGATGACGACGATATCCCTACCACCCAGGGAGCCGAGGCGACGAATATCCCGCCTATGGCGAGCGATGCGACACTACGCGAAAATGAACACAGCGTTACCACGGATAACACACCCCGGAACGATAAAGCGACAAGTTTGAGCTACCTTCGTCATATCCCTTCCGACCACCTTGATAAGACCGCTATAATAGCCCCGTCGAGTAATGCGGTAAAGCGCCCGTGAGGACGACCTCGCACGAACGAACTAACTATTCGAACCCCATCGTGTCAACAGAATCCACGTATCTCCCCTCCCGTCGTCGTGAAGAGGAAGAGAGGTAGACCACCGAAAACACCGACCGTTGATGCATGAGGCCTTGCGAACGAAGGACCTGGAAGACCGACGCAAAGGGACCCACCTTCAATCCCAGTGACGAAGGTCCTGGACAGCCGAACAGGCGCCCATCTTCGATATCCGAGGAAAAGATTACCGATATTGACATATAGAACTGTTACAGGATGAAGATTTTGCACGAGCGAATCAAGCAGGCGGCGGCCGCCCTCATTGAACTAGACCTGGGCCCCGCAGTCAATGGGGTCATGCACACCGCTCTGCACCTCCTCAGCGAGAAGAGAGAGGAGGAGGAGGAACGAGCACGGGTGCGAGCTCACGAGAGCTCACACCCGTGCTGATAGAAGAGATCAGTGACGAGGAGAACCAACGCCCATCGTCGGTCCCGGGTATCGTGCGCGAGGAGACCGCGCCGTTACCCGGAACCCCAGCTGGAGCCATCCCAATGAAGGCTTCACAATCGACGACAAGCACGCAAACTGAGGGCGCCCCCATCGATACAACCTGGCGTCCCAGATTTCTCAGCCAGTCATCCTCATCAGGTAAACCACGAACCTGAGAGGAAATCGTGGAGGGCTTGAGGGAAGTCGAGCAAGGCTGGACCACCCTCAATGCTCTCCAACGAGCCGTATACTCAGAATTTGACGCGTTTACGACTGCGGGACACTGCCCCAGTGACCTGGAGCACTGGAGCAAGGTGGTGTCCCGCCGGAGCCAATTCGCGCACGACCTGAAAGAGGTGCAGCGCCGTCACCGCCAGGCCTTCGAGGGCCCGGTTGGGGCACATCTGCTACCACCGTCCAGCCTCCAGCTACCGAGGTTAGATCAACGGCTCCGGAGATCGGATCAACAGCTGCTGTACACCAGGACCAGCGAACGTGCGGGGTAAATCTGATGCTGAACGTCAACAGCAGCAGCGGGGGTCAAGCAACCGGACCTATCCACATTAACCTTGTAGTGTGGTCCACGGGTGAGGGACCCACGGTTGAAAAACCGTTGTGGTCTGCCCCAAACAGATGTGATGGGTTGCCACTGACCCCCAGGGAACGAAGAATCCCTCGAGGTACCTTGTCCCTTGCCCAGTGGAAGGGCTGTAATGTTTGCCATTACCCAGGGGTGACCCGCACGGACCGTTGCCTTTGTGTCCGGCAGCATCCTGATCTGGTCAATGAGAGGCTGCACTGGGAAGCGCGCGGACGCCCGGAATTGGATGCGGACGGCCGAGAAGAGACACCCAGACACGAGTAATCATCCTGGTGAAAAGTCCATGCACCCGTAGGTAGGGCCGATCCCAGATTATACGAGAGAATAAAGAATGATACCTCACCGAACATGATCTTTTTATTGAGCTTTATTTACCTGACCTCGACGGGAATAGTGCTATCAATTCTATCGTCAAGGACCCCATAGGTCCAGACTGGAAGGGGGCTGTGACGGTAAACGTCATGTTAGCGCTACCGTCTCAATCACGCGGCTACCTGCGAGGGCAGCACCTACCGGTCGGAGAAAATAGAAAAAGGGAACTCGGTATGAGACGGGCCGGAACGCGCGCGAATATGAAAGAACCAGTCGAGTATTAGTAATCTAAGCATACAGCTGCTTACTACAGTCATCTGAGTTTTTCTGAGTTTTCCGTGAGTGCAGAAGCGAGCCAGCTGAGTTACCAAGACATATACTTTTGTTGTTACTGTTACGAGTGTGTGGGTGTGAAGTTTCGCCATCGAGGGCAAAACCGAGGGTGCGAATCGCCTCCTGCAAAAAGGACTGATATTCCGGAAGCGGATAAACGAACTTATTTCTTTCCCCCTCTAATAGTGCAACCGGTACTAAGGTAAGCTGGCCAGCTTAATATCGCGACTTTTCACTTATGACTGCGCTTAACTAATTGCTAATCCTTCGTACTTTGTAAGAATCGGTAGCGTGCATGTAAGCTAACTTTGCGAACAAAGAGCTGCGGACGATCCGGCGATGCATGTTATTGTCGCGCGCGCGCTTAGTAAAAATAAACACGCGGGCCAAGTATTTTGTAGAGTATAGAAAAATAAACTAACTCGCATGTGATTCAAATGATAATTTTACTGTTGTTATTTCTAGCCAGTAGTAAGTTGGTTGACTGACTCCCGTCCCCTCCTGCTCTCCGATTAATGAATTTGAATATTTTGATATCACCGCGCGCTTTCCGGTCCGATTGCGCGTCGAACGAATTATCGGAATATAAACGGAGTAATCACTCCATTACAGAAGCATTAAATTAACTCTACTAAGAATTAAATCTATTTTAATGCACATACATATTTCCCAGAATCAGCGTCCTTTGACAGTTTTTGTGATATTTTACTATCTAAATTGGTTTTCCGAGGATGACTTTTAAAATATGAGATTGGATAGAAGAATAATTTCGAAAAGGTTAACTTTATCGACTCAATCGATGAAAATATTTTTTCTAAATATTTTTGGCATAATTTGAATTATTTGAAAATAGGCACAAAGAGATAGAAATTTCATTGGAAAAAAATATGGATTACAACACAACCACTCATTGTCAATACTACATGTGTTAATTTTACTTATACAGGGTGTTGCAAAAGTATGGAAACCCTTGGATAACTCTTTAAGAATAAATTTTTTTGAAAAATGACTACTATGAAAGATTTAGGATTTTTCCCTGGCTATGCAATAGTGACATTAAATTTGACTTTGACCTTTTTGTTTCTTACCTTCCAACATAGCTTTTCTAACAGAACAAGAGAGAATTTATCTATTAATGATGAGACGTTGGGGTAATCTTTGTAGTTCATACAACGCAATAGTACAATTATTCAATGAAACCTTTCGACTAGGCTTAACAGGTATTAGTACTCGTAACTCCATTGTTTCTAAAACTATTAGAAGCTTTGAAGAAACTGATATCAACAAGAATCGTTAAAAATCAGGAAGACCAAAAACTGAGACCACAGAAGATTAGCAAATGGCTGTGGCTCAATCTCTTGTTGCAGAGTCACGTTTGAGTAGTAAAAAGGCGTCTCAACAGTTTGGAATTAAAGAAACGTCCATTTTTAGAAATTGAAAAGTAATCAAATCTCATCCCTACAAAATACATTTTCATCAAGAAATAAATGAAGATGATCCAGATTGGCGAGATGAATTTTATGAATACATAATGTAAGGATTGTTTACAATCCTGATTTTCAGTCATTGATTGTTTTTTCATATAAAACAAGATTTTAAATCAACGGCGAAGTCAATTGCCACAATTGCAGGTATTAGAGAAATTGAAATCCTCATTGGCTACTTGAATATCACACACAGTACCTACAACAATTAAATGTTTGAGTAGATATTTTTAGGGATAGAATAATCGGATCTTTTTTTATTGACGGGAATTTAGATGTACCAAAATACCTCGAATTACTTCAAGAGCAAATAACCCCAGTAATTCAGAAGATAGCTGGTGATGAATTTGACAAGGTTTGGTTCCAGCAAGATGGTGTACCTGCTCATTTTCGAATAATTGTGAGAAACTACCTAAATGAAGTATTCAATAATATTCTTTGGATAGGTCGGAGGGGCACTATTGAGTGGCCATCCAGGCCCTCTGATCAGGCTCCACTTGACTTTTTTCTTTGGGGCTATATAAAAAATAAGGTATACATTATTAAACCACGAGATTTAGATGATCTTAGACAGAGAATAATCCATCTATGCACTGATATTACCCCTGATGTGATAAGAATTGCAATTGATAATTTTTATGTCCGTCTAGAAAAAATAGAGGTTATCATTTAAAAAAGTAATTTTGACTTCGATTTGACCTTGAAGGGCAAGGTCAAGATCAAATTCAAAATCACTATCGGATAGTCACGGTAAAATCCTAAATCTTTTATAATAATCATTTTTTGAAAAAATTTATTCCTCAGGGTTATCCAAAGGTTTTCATACTTTTACAACAACCTGTACATTAAAAATAATATACAATGTATATTATAGTAAATTCTCATTTTTAATCTCTAGAATATTGAAAAATGTTTTTTAGGGGTGGTGATTTTATTATAAGGGTATTTCGAAAAGGAATCTCAATCAGATCAACTTTATTATTGTAATCAGCTCACAATAATATGTTTGCTAGTTCATCTTGGCTTATATAATATATTTTTTTATAAAAATAGGCACAAAAATATAGTTAACAAAAAAAAATGAAGATTGCATCCATTATGGTTGGAACTGTATGCACTAGTTCCGCATTTATACGAGAAGTGAAATGAAATTTATTTCTTTATAAAATATTAATTAGAACTTGAAATAAATCGCAAAATATATTTTTGAAGGTCGACTTTGAGGGTGTATGTCATCCCCTAAAGTGTTTTTTTCGCTAATAAATAAACGTGTTACTTATTTTTCTATGATCTATAACGTATCAGAAAAATATTGAAAAATATTGATATCGGTACACACATACACACACACACATTATAATTATAACGGATATGTTACTACACATGATCACTGATTTTCTTTTGCAAATTGTGATTATCATTAATGAATAGCGTTCAAGAAATGGTGCAATAACCATCAAAAATACTAGCAAGATTATGATGAGATATCAACTTGAGTACCATTATACGTATATACGAGGTGTGTTCAAAAAATAACGAGAATTTTCGTTTTATGAAAAAAATATTTATTTATTCATCTACATTAATGTTGTCGCCTTCAAAGTAGTCCCCTTCGGATACAATACACTTATGCCAACGCTTTTTCCAATCCTCGAAACACTTTTGAAACTCGATCTTTATAATAGCTTTTAGCTCTTTCAGCGATTCGCTTTTAATGTCATCTATGCTTGTAAAACGACGGCCTTTTAATGTTCTCTTTATTTTTGGAAATAGAAAAAAGTCACATGGAGCCATATCTGGCGAATATGGAGGCTGAGGCATCGTTACAGTTTCGTTTTTGGCCAAAAATTCACGAACAAGCTATGAAGTGTGAGCAGACGCATTATCGTGGTGCAAAAGCCATGAATTGTTTTGCCACAAATCCGGGCGTTTTTTTCGGATTGCTTCACGCAAACGACGTTGAACTTGTAGGTAGTACTGCTTATTGATTGTTTGACCTTGTGGCAAGAATTCATAATGCACTATGCCATTAAAATCGAAGAACACAGTGAGCATAACCTTCACATTCGACCGCACTTGTCGAGCCTTTTTCGGTCTTGGCGATCCAGAATGCCTCCACTGGGACGATTGAGCCTTAGTTTCGACATCATATCCGTAAACCCATGTTTCGTCACCTGTTATAACACGTTTTAGTAGTTCTGCATCGTTATTGACTTCATTTAGCGACTCCTGAGCAACTTCCATTCGCCGCTGTTTTTGTTCGAAATTCAACAATTTTGGAACGAATTTTGCTGCCACACGTTTCATACCCAAAACATTCGAAAAAATTTGATGGCATGAGCCAACTGATATGCCAACATCATCAGCGACTTCTCTGATTGTGATTCGGCGATCGCTCATAACCATTTCTTTCACTTTTTTCACTTTTTCATCGGTTGTTGATGTGCTTGGGCGTCCGGGTCGTTCGTCATCTTCAACGTTTTCGTGGCCATCTTGGAAACGCTTATACCACTCATAAATCCTTGCTTTACTCATAGCAGACTCACTATATGCCTTTGTTAACATTTGACAAACTTTACTACACTTTATTTCATTTTTTACGCAAAATTTAATACAAATTCTTTGATCCATTTTTTTTCACAAACGAAAATCGCCGAGCTCGAAAAACACGTCTAACATTAGCGGCTGCCACTTAAAAAGTAAGCAATGAATATTGCTGAAAATTTTATCGTACTTCAGGGGCATGTATACCAACATAATAAAAAAAAGTTTTATACAAGCGGACTCTCCAAACCCGCGAAATTTAAAAATTCTCGTTACTTTTTGAACACACCTCGTATATACATGGTCACTTACGAAGAACATTAATTGTCAGATTCATCGATAATACAGTATACAGCGGGACTTGTGCAGTCAGTCCGCTTATCTTTCATGAATCTCGTATTGCTCGAGACAGTTACACGATATTCTTTTGATTCAAAGGTGACACTTTACTTGATAGTTTAAAAGTACACTTACGAAAGATCACAAAGTTGGTAATAAATATGTATACGCATAGAAATGAGAATAAAATTTTTTTGCTAAGTCTGATAGGACGGGAAATCATAAATCATCAAATCTCAAACTTGATTCAATTGGCCAAAATATTTCCGAAGACCATTGTAAAAACAATGTGAGTCTTGGAGCTTTTATTAAGAATAAAATAATAATTTCACTTCAGTGAATAATTGTAATTTGTAAGTAGTTATTTTGTTAAAAGAGTGGTTCAGCTTTATTTTATTGGAACAGTGGCTTGTTAACGGTATCGCGACTGCAAGTGTTATCGTCAGAGCATGCTGAAATATTCGCGCAGAATGAAAACGGTTACACATTTGATGGTTTATTTTTGAGTTAGGTCGATGCAACAACGACGGTGACGATGATTACATCAGCTTTGCGGAGGATCAAGAAGTTTCGCATAAAACTTCCGAGGCCAAAAATGATGAGGAACAAACGAGCTTGTATACAATATCCAAGATTGAAAGTGACAAAACGCTACCACCGTACGTAAATACTAAATAATGAGCACATTACAGAGAAAGAAGGTTCTATGTTTATCGATGTATTTGTTGCCGACTGGATTCCCTAAAATTTGACCCTACTATTATCGAAGGTACCAAACGTGAGTATGATCAATAATGTGGGGAGATATTGAATTGCATTCTACATCGACAAAAATACGTTTTTTATTTTTTTTACTGGTACAGTTTTCTTGTTTTGTTACTGTTACACATTGTTAGGTGGAAGGAAAATGTACGCATTTCCAATAAAACAGATTAAGATTACAAAATGTGTAGTCTTCCAAGTTTGCATTGTATTACGTATTTAACTTTTGCAGTGGCCTTATATTACATGCATTCGACAAGCTTTTTATGTCAAATATCCACAACAACGATCTTCACAACAAAGACATCGATAAAAAATTGAAAAACAAGAAATAACACACAATCAATATTTTTCAATGGGATAATTCGTATAACTTGAAGATCCATATTTAGTCGTACACATCGAAAATCATACACTAATTTTATGTATATAATTTTATTTTATGTAAATATTTCAAGTAATTCAATCCTTTGAATTTTTCTATTCATAAGAAAATTAAGTTAAGAAAATTATGCATAGTAAGATTGATTAAAAATATAAGTCCCAGTGAAGGTTTACATAATGGAATAAGATTACAGGTACTTAATTTTTCAAATCATTTATTAAACTGCAAAATATTTTTTTTACAGATAACAAACGTAATAGCATAATTTCTCAATAGAATAATATTTACTTTTAAAAGATGATAATGTTCAATTAGATTAATTTTCGCTACAATTATCATATCTCAAGAATAAACTTTTGAAGAAAATAGGTATCGATCGTCTAAGAAATGTTTTTAATGTGATGGTCAAATTTACGTATCTATGACCAGAGTGAGATTATGAGAATGATTAAAAATTTATCATGGGAATTAAAGGATGGAATTTTTTACAAATTATGAGTACAAAGAACTGTACCAATGAAAATAATTTTTTAGTTAATATATGAATATTTTTGAACATAGATAATGTATTTAACGTAACTTCTCCCATATTTAATTTAATATAATTTCGACTCGCGAAATGCGCTAATAAGTCTTTGTATTATAACATCATATGGTAAAAATGTTACCAGATAAGGAAAAAATTTAAAAGAAATTCCAAATTATATGTAGCTGAGTGACCTACTTATTTTACTGTTCTCATACTATTGTACGGTAGATTTTATTATAAAAACAATAGTCAGTACTAGAAAAGTTCATTATAAAATATAGAATCAGAAAAATCGAATATTCGAAAATAATCTCATTTATTTACTAGATTGTTAGACGATTTTGGATCTATAACTAAAGGGTAATAGCTACAGTCGACTGAGTAACTCTAACTAAAATATATCTTCATTTTAAATATTTTTTAAAAAGTATACCGGGTGTCCACAACCACCCGTCCACCCCTTTTATTTCTTTAGCAACACGTTTTTAGGAAATATGATATATACGAAAGTTTTAGCAAATCAATCAAGGATTTTAGCGGTGTCCTTTAGTTTGACCTTGAAGTTGATTTTCAAGGTCATTTCAAGGTCAAATTTCGTTTTTTAAATAGGAACCCCTATTTTTTATACTGGATTCTGAAAGAACACGAAATTTTGAGTAAAAAGTGTTTTTAGTATTTTTTTTATTAGACGCATATTTAGCGAGAAAAAAATTCAGTGATACCGGTGTCCATACCATCCGTCTAATTCTTCTAAAATCTAGGTAGAATACCTATTCAGCGAATAGTAAAATTCGAAGTCTTGTGCTAGTAAGTGCATTGTGCCTATTGATTGGTGATGCTTTTAACATTCACTTCCGGCCGAAAGTAGCCTACTGGGACAGGAAGTCAGTTTTTTTTAAATGGTGTAGTACTTTTTTATCGTGGATTTTGATTTTACATCGATTCCACATAAAAAAATATCTAGGTATGAAACTTTTGTTTAAAAATCTTTATTGTAAAAATGTACCACCTAGTAGTAATTATAAATCAAAGAAAATGAAAATTTTCTTTTTAAATTCGAGTAGTCAAAATGCAATGTTCGGTACGAATACTATGCAAAATTAAGTTTACTTTGTCAGAGGTGATTTCGTAATTAAACCCGACGTTGGAAATTATCTATCATTAAAGAAATAAATTATAAATTCATCATTTTCAGAGGTAAGTTTTAACTCGGAAAGAATTTGAACCATTTTATTGCGTTTCTCTTACTAAATGACAAATTAGATTTATTTTCTTTTCAAATAGGTACCTATGGTGTATTCCAAAGAAGAAGCGCACGACATGTTGCAAGTTTTATTTGAAGCTGGGTCATTCCTTGCTGCTGAAAGGTTGTGGCAAGAGCGTTACCCCAACAGATTTCCTCATTCTCGTAAAGTATTTTC
This sequence comes from Phymastichus coffea, assembly GCF_024137745.1. NCBI lineage: Eukaryota > Metazoa > Arthropoda > Insecta > Hymenoptera > Eulophidae > Phymastichus > Phymastichus coffea. Next base: position 5,061,587 of record NW_026706826.1, on the reverse strand, counting down.
GCGTCTATCTAGAAGAATCAAGAATGAAGGACTTGTCCAACCTCATCACAATAAGGGAAGGAAAATTCGCCGACGAATTAGAGATGAACGGTCTGTGGATATCGTCGCATCAGCAATCATTGAGCCAAATGATTCTGTAAGGCGCCGGGAACGTGATTCTGGTATAAGCAAATCCACTATCAGTGTTATTCTTCGGAGCAATAAATTTCATCCCTACAAAATGGAATTACATCAAGATCTGAATAATGTTGATATTGAACAACGTCTTGCATTCTGCAACTGGGCGAGTGGCCAAAGAGAAAATTTTCATCGAATCGTACTCTTTTCGGATGAATGTACTTTCAAAAGTGATGGTGAAGTTAATACGCAGAATTTTCGTTATTGGGCAGCGCAAAATCCGCACTGGCTGAGAATGGAAGACCACCAACGGGTTTGGAAAGTTAATGTATGGTGCGGCATTATCGATAACCAAATCATAGGCCCAATTTTTTTCGAAGGAAACCTTAATAGCTTTAGATATCTCCATCTTGTAGAAAGAGAATTAGCCCCTTTATTAGAAAATGTTAATCTTGAGATACGTCGTGACATGTGGTTCCAGCAAGATGCATGTCCTTCGCACACTGCGCTTATCATTCGAAGAGCTTTGAATCGTTTATTTCCGAATAAATGGATTGGAAAGTACGGTCCTGTCAATTATCCACCTCGATCCCCGGACCTTTCAGTATTAGATTATTATTTATGGGGAAGAGTAAAAGATTTAGTTTACCGTGAGCGTCCAACTACGCGGGCTAACATGATTCGCAGAATCACAGAAGCAATCCGCTCGCTTGAAGTAGCAGAAATTAGAAGAGCTGTTGATAATTTTGAAGCTAGAGTGCAGGCATGCATTTTGCAAGGTGGAGCGCATTTCGAACACTAAAATAAATAACCCAATAAAAAAAAAGTTTATTTAGGGAAACAAGAATGGACATTATTTATGTTTTCATAAAAAAAGCTAGTTTATTATGTTTATTCAGATTACAGTTTATTTATTTGATTTGTTATAAAAATAAAAATTTTTTATAAAATAAATTATAAAAATAAAATAAAAATAAAAATAAACCAATGGCAAGATTCTTTCTGAATTTTTTTCTCGCTAAATATGCGTCTAAAAAAAAAAATACTGGAAACACTTTTTACTCAAAATTTCGTGTTCTTTCAGAATCCAGTATAAAAAATAGGGGTTCCTATTTAAAAAACGAAATTTGACCTTGAAATGACCTTGAAAATCAACTTCAAGGTCAAACTAAAGGACACCGCTAAAATCCTTGATTGATTTGCTAAAACTTTCGTATATATCATATTTCCTAAAAACGTGTTGCTAAAGAAATAAAAGGGGTGGACGGGTGGTTGTGGACACCCGGTATGTTGTCATTGAATGGCGAAACTACGGCCATTATCAAAATATATAATTCCTTATTTATATGTATATATTATATATCTAGTTAAGTTTTGTTATGGACTAGATAAAAACGTATAACTTTTATAAATCGGCTAAGTAATGTGGTAAATGAAATATTTAGACTTTTCATTATATGCCGAATCTTTTACATTATGTGATGACTTAAATAGCTGATATTATGATAGTTCAAAGTAGAGTTTTGTAGATTAACCTATATTTATTACATAGTGACATATTTCATGCATTTAAAAGGATTCAACTAATTTCCTATAAATCCAGTTTTATCAACGTTAATTTCACACATGTTTACTTATAGTGAAACAGTAAATAAACTAAAATCTGATTTATCATTATAAATAAATATGCATATTTAAAAATTTTTTCATCAATTATTTTGTTTTGTAAAGTAATATTTACATAGAAAAATAGTGATGTATAATTGAAATATGAAAAATGTAAAGCACAAAAGTGAAAATTACGGTAAACCAAAGTTTTTGAAGTCGAATGAGTGCAAAACATGTATGTTTTTCTCAGAGTATTAGAAATCTTTACTAATAAGTTTGGGATATGCATATAATGAAGTCAATAAATTTTATCAATACCTTTGCATTCATTCATCCATAAAGTATAAAATAAATTTTAGTTTATAATTATTTAATATTTATTCACATTTTTACTGTAAGAAATGATAATGCACTTTTCTTCATCTAACTTAAAAAAGATAAATCTAGTTTCCACCCGTCCAGTAGCTAGTATTGTAGCCTGATTTTGCTTGTGCTTTATTTTGAGAATTTGAATTTGTCCTCTGTCCTGTACTAGATGTATTATCTTGATGTATAGGTTGATGAAGTTGATGCGGAACTGTAGGAATAAATAAATGAGCAGTCCCATATCCTCCAATTACATTTGCACTTTGACTGTTTGTGAGTCCAAATGGTGGCGGTGTTGCCGAATGAAACGTCTGTTTTTCGTAAGACTGTAAAAAATATTGAATTTATATGAATGCATAATTTGAATAGCATTTATTGTTAGTGGCAAATATATTTCCTGAGAAACCGCATTCAAAAAGGATAAATTAAGTGTCATACCGAAAATAATTTCATAAAATAATATTTTCTTAAAAAGTATAAAGAAATATATTTTGTTATCAGTATCTCTAACAATAGAGTTTACTTTTTAAATTTTATAATTATCAATACAATATATTATATTTCCACATGCCAATTCATATAACACGACTATTTTAGATTATCTTATGAATTTACAAAAATTACAACAGCAGAAATGACTATATTTTATCTTGTGAAATTATAAAACAAAGAGGTACAACAGTGACACCCATACTCTAAACGAAAGCTGTCAACATCTAAACTCAATTTATTTTTGATAACGTTTAGCTGGTTTATTTTACAGCGTCATCAAGTCTTTTATTCAAAAAATAAATCAATTGGTTGTACAAATATGATGACAATTTCACAATAAAAATGAAATCAAATCAAATATCAAGAACACATATCAACGCAATTAAAGAATTTTTCAAGATTACATTATCAATTGCTATAAGTCAACAAAAAATTTATTGTAAATATTGTTAAATTGTAACAAAGTTGTCGCGTCACCTCTGCGCTTTGCCACCAATTCTTTAAAAGGGGGATGAGAGAGGCACTTTCTCTCTCAGCGATCGAAAGAGAGAAAAGGGACAGATCATTAAATTATTATGTACCATCATTTCAAATTACCACTCTACATTTCACAATCTTAATTTAATGAACTATAACTATAAAAAGAAGAATAGAACATAAATCCAACTTTAATTTAAGGAACACACTATTATTTTAAAATTATTACCAAAACGTAAATTTTTCCGGCGATGGTATCGCTTTGGCAAGCATTACTTTAGTTACACGAACTGCTGCTCGAACCACAAGTCGAGTAGCCGGTGGATGAACGTCTTGCTACTCAACTACCTAAGTCAGATCTAACACGACCTTCTTGTTGCCATGCAGAGATTTAGCAAGGAGAGAGAGTACTTGTCCACACGAGAGAGAGAGAGAGAGAGAGAGATAGACAGTCAGAGAGATAGTCAGGAAAACCCACAGAGCATGAAATATTGAAAAAAGAATATTACAAGAAATATTTCTAATATATTTCTGAAATATTTCAAAATATTTCTATTATTAAATATTTCAAAGAAAAATTTCTAAAAGATACTTGAAATATTTCGTAAAACGATTTCTATGGGATATTATAAAAATATTTCACATAATGTTTCTAAAATATTCTAAAATCTTTCAGGAAATATTTCGAGAAATATTTCAAAAATATTTTCAGATATATTTGACTGAAATATAATTTTTTGCTTTCGCCATATATTTCAGGAAACCTTTCTAACAACTATAACGGGGTTAATGCCGTTTATTTAATTTAAGCGCGCGATCGCATAGAAAAGCGCGCGTGATTACCTAGACGTTCAAACACGAAAACCGGAGAGCAGGAGGGAACGGGTGTCAGTCAACCAACTGTCTACTAGCATGAAATAAATACGTCGGAAATATTGTTAGTATCACAAGCGAGAACGTTTATTGCCTCTTAATGTTACACTGTATTCGGCCCGCATGTTTATGTTTACATACCACGCGCGCGACAACAACATGCAGTGTCGGATCGCTCGCCGCTTATCGTTCGAAAAGTTATTACATGCGCCTTTCTTGTCGAGTGCGAGAGATTAGTTAAAGACAATTCTATCGCGATCGCGAAATTAAGCTGGCCAGCTTACCTTATTAACTCTCGTACGGGTAACAAGTAAGATGAAAGAGGCTCGTACGGCACACGCTATGTCTTTCGGTAATGTTTATATGCCGGCGATGATGTCTCTCGCTTACAGTTTCGCCCTCGATGGCGGAACTCTCCGCTCACGCACACTTGCACGCACTCCACTCCGTCAGGCTATGGCACAGCTTCTCTCTTTCGTCTCTGCCTTCGGAAAAACTCGGGAAAACGTCAAAGGTATTTGCTGCACGGCTCTGCGATCGGATTCTAATCCTCGACTGGTTCGTTTTCATTCGCGCGCGTTCCGTCGCGTCTCGTACCGAATTCCCTAAATACATTTCGACCCAACCGGTAGGTGCTGCCCTCGCCGGCAGCCGCATGGTTGGGCTGTTAGCGCTAATACGACGTTTACCGTCATACAACTTAAATGAAATCTTTTTAAAATATTTTCAGATATATTTAACTGAAACGCCGGTGCATTGTTTGAACCATATATTTTATAGCTACGATTATTCCATATATTTCTTCTAACAATTCATTATAAATGTAAATCATATACGAAAAATTGAATTTAGATATCGTTTCTTAACGCTGACAGCCCCTGCTAAAAATTATCCATTGATTATTATTACAATTGATTAAAGTTTAATTCATTTTAATCACTTTTAATAGAATGGTTCATTTTCAATCGATAAGTTGATGAAAATTAAATCACTTAATCATCTTTAATCAAAATTACAGCCAATATGAAAGTGTACTATTGATTTCAATGCTATGTAATTAGTTTTAACCTTTAGAGAGCCGGAGAATAAATATATAGACGCTACCCCCGATTGACACTTTCCCTATGATCACTCAATGATACACTAGTGGAAAAAATTAAAGGATCAAAGAAAATTCCAAATTTTTTGATGCTTTTTAACTGGCTGTATTTCCCTTGAAAATGGTCGTACTGGAATTAAAAAAAAAAAGCGTTTTAAAGTTTGAAGTTTCTAGTTTTAAGATCTCATAATCAAAATATTTTTCAAGCAACAGGTTCTGCTCAATCCTCTGTAACGGGGAAGGTTATCTAAAAAAATGGGAAATTTATTTGAGAACAAACTCCTACGATACAGAGCTAACCGCCGCTCCGATAAACACGTATGATTGTACGTGTATTCGCCTTTACGTCATATGATTTCGCTTAATTGTCTTCTATCGAACTGCGTTGAACTCACCTTAAGTCACGTGCCTTGTGACACTCCATGAATCTTAGGTGTGGGCGACTTTACGCCTAATCCGCTTAATCCCCTAGATGTAATCGGATTAAAACCTAAGCCTTTTACAAATTACTTAAGTTACAGGGAAAATTAAATGACGGAATCGGCCAATAGATTTGATTAACTTTAATTAATAAAAATAACTGCAGTCTTTGTTGGGCCGAAAGACTAACGCAAGCGAATAGGATTTTACAATGAATATTATTCGGTGAAAGAGAGAGAGAGAGAGAGAGAGAGAGAGAAGATTCGAATTTTACCGCGAACTAACGCTCGGCGCGAATACAAAAAAAAAATCGCTATTACGATTGACAAAATACCGAATGTATTTTGTCACGCAATAATGAAGGGAGGTGCACCTATCCTGCGGTGCAATTACGGTGATCAGCCGTAATTGTTGATGATGAAGAATCAACTGTCGCTGCCCTCCAGATTATCAGCTGCGCTGCCTCGCTCTCCTATCAGCTTTAACTTTGCTGCTGCCAATCTGCTGTTGCTTGCTGCAATAACTTAGTTGCACCTACGCACGTAAAGTTTGTCCCAGAAAAACTTATCAATCGGCGAACACAATGCAAAATAAAAATCGGCGGTATCGACACGCAAACAGCTGAGGCGTAACTGCTTATTCAAAAGATAGTGCGCCCCCCCTCTCTCTTAATTGTTTGTACTAACGCGAGAGAAGCAGAATCGCGAACGGATAGATTAATTGAATCGACTATCGTTGCACCTCATGAATACCAAAAAAAATTTTTTGTTTTTTTTTTAGTCTACGAACTTGGAAAAAATGTTTTTAACTCAGCCACTATATGGATCGGATAACTTATTTATTCAGCTTTAATTTGCATTTTTTAAAAGTTCAATACCCCCACCTCTCGCTGAGATATCGAACTTTGAATGGAAAAGGATCTTTTTGTCTTTAACCATCAATATCTCAGCAACCGGTGATTGCACAAAAAAATGAAGGTAGGTTTTGAAATTTTGAATAAATTTCCCAAAAAACTGTACTACTGTTTTTGAAAAATAATTTTTTTTTATTCTTTACATTAATTTGAAAAATCGAGAAAAAAAGGGTATTTGGTGGCTTCTGGGATAATCAAGCGCTAAGTTGGACTATCGAGAAAACCAGAAATGTTAAGCGTGTCTTTTACAGTTCAATATGCCAACAAAAATACAAAGTTTCAATTCAATCGATCAAGCCGTTTTTCTGTTTTATTCAATCGAATTTTTGAAAAAAATTAAAGAATCACAATTTTGACTTTAAATGATCATAATCTTGAAAAAAAGGCAAAAAAAATTTTCTTTTAATTTTAAAACATTATTTTTAATGACTCCAACAAATTTTCAACAAAAACTACCGCCGGCATCAGCATTACCCAAAGCGTACCACATGGAGGTTGCCCGGTCGGATTTACGCTTCATGTGTATGTTTTTTTTAGGAGAAATGAGACCCGGAGGCTCGTTAGTTCCTCCGTAGTTAATGACTCCAAACTCATTCTCCTAAGAATGTGTGTGTGGGAGTGTGTATTTAAATAACAGTGTAATTTGAATTTTGTTATCTATTGTAAGAGCTTATGGAACTCGAGCATGATAATAAGTATTATTTCAAATGCTGGCATTGATTACGCTAAAACTCAGAAAGTTGTTGAGGTTTTGATAAATCACTTGCGCAATAATTTATCCATCTTCTTTGAGGAGTCAACAATTTCTAATTGATAAAAAATGCACTTGTTGATTTTGAACTTTAATCCTGCATCTCCAAATTTCTAAGTCTTTTTTTTTTTTTTTTTATTTAACGTCGCTCCATTTATGCTTCATCAGTGCTAATCAGCGACGGAGGCTTGCAATGTGTTTGAGAACAAAGCACATGAAACTTTTTTCAGTGGTGCTTGTATCAATCAGCAGGAACTGGGAATCGAACCCGGGCCTACCGGGTGCGAGTCCGTCGCCCTACCGACCGAGCCATTGCAGGCCTCTTCTAAGTCATAAATTTTTATCTTTAGTTATTTTTTCAACTATATTTGAAACTATAATAATACTATCTTGTAACGGGGATTTAGTCCGCTACAATATTTAATAACCGAGAGATGCGTAATAGATGACGAAGCGGGCTCGCGCAACGGATTTGCACGACCGACCCAGTAGCATAGACTGCCGATGGATTCGCCGGGTGGCAACGGCCCGCGGAGAGCGTCGTAGGTCGCGTAGCTGAAATCGCGAAGGTGTAGGAAACGAAAGGAATGATAGAAGGCGCAGAGTGAAAGAGGCGATAGGTGTAATAGAAATATATATTCTACGTGTATTTGTACAGGACGGTGCAGAGAGAGAAGCAAAGCGGATAATGCGAGAGAGACGCAAAGAACGAGTGGTACTTACATCAGTTGCCGCTGTCGGTGAGATTAGCCACGAGGCTCGACAATAAAAGTTCGGTCTATCGAACGCCGATACACGCCGCAACCGGTAGCACTCAATTTAGCCCTCGATCTATCACTCAAATTAGCCACGAGGCGACGCAAAATCACAAAACGAATCTAGTCGTCAATGGCACAGCCAAGCTATGAATTTCTAACGCAGTCGCACGCGTGTCACCAATTCGAGAAGCGTCAGCTAATTGTCTGCTTTGTCAAGCAGCACCTCTCTTTCGCGGCATCCCGGCTCGCCAGTCCTACCAACCTACGCGGTCTCTCTCTCTGCTAGCGTTCTCTCTCTTACCTTAGTTCAGCTGCTGTCGTCCACTGCGGCTGCTAGTAGTATAATATAAAAGTAGATACATGAATATGTACATATATTATTGTTATATAATTAATGTGGAGAGAGAGACATAACGAGTTGTTGACAAACTCGTTATAATCTGTATTATAAAAGTTCATTAAATAAAATAAATTAATTAACACCGTTAGTATTTGTGTTGTTTTGGTACATGATGTACTATTATCAACTTGGAAACTTTACTGCGTAACAAGGTACTCACCGGCTAACAAACAAAATTGTACGTGGGTATCGTCGTGAGTGTACGGATTAATTTGAAACATGCTGCGAACCTGTAATAACTCACGGGCGTTCGTTTACCACCTCAGGATTGGTAAGTTGCAGCGATGCATGTCGTACGAGTCGCCTTTGCCGAGCAGTGCACTCGGTACACGTCTATTATCTCATGTAAAGCTCGGCTGATGTTTGTTGTGCATAACGATTTACGTGTGAGATAATGTGTTGAATTTTATAGGTTTTATTTAAGGTTTGAGGTTGAAAATTGTTTTTTCTCAGAATAAATTCTCAAACTCACTGATAAATTTATAAAATTAATACGGAAATTTGTATATTCTCGGACACGCGGCTATTGAGAAGTATTATCCTAAAAGCAGCACCCTCAACTTGCCGGAAATTACTATTGTTCACGGAAGAATATTTTAATCATTTGCCTCGAAGTTCAGTATTAAAATTTCAGTTTCAATTTCATAACTTAAATTTCGTTTTGCTTTTAAATTTAAAAATTCTTACTCAATTTCGGAAAGTAACATTGCAATTATATCAGAGTTTGAATCTTTATATTATAATATATTATAAATTTATATTGTAATATGTAATATATATTGTAATTATATTGTACGTTACTATTTCGAGTGTAGTCAATTTATTGCCTCCTTTACCTTTTCTTTGTGCACATGCGTGCGATTACCAACAAAATTTCTACGGTTTAAATATATTTGGACATTTCAAGCCCCGTCATAAATAATTCTATAACGTGAAGCCTGATGATCTTTGAACTCGTAATGATTTCAAAATTTAGCTTTTTCTGTTACAACTTTTAAAGTTTCAATTCCCAAAAGCTGCAAGGACATGTTAAGTCTATATACAGTTGAGTCTACAAAATGAGAAATCCAGTAGGTTTATTCACTACCTTGAATCTCCATTATTTTTTGGGAAATGAAAAAATGAAAAAACCGCCGGTAAAGGCAGTCAGCACAGACAAACGCTAACAACGATTGCATTAAAAAAAGGAGTTAACCGTCTTTTTTCATTTATTAAGTAGTTTATATCTCAGTCTATATATATATATATATATATGTTACATTAGTATACAACAATTTTATATAGTAACAGTATGTAATAATTCAATTAGACTATCATCATTACAAAAGTTTTACACATTAAATGAACAATCTTCCGCATGTCATGTCTTATACAACCTTCATTTTTTTCGCGAAGGAATTCATTTTACTTGACGTATCTATTGCATCACCTACACAAAGATAATATAAGTGCTCTGCTTAGTTTCAGTCCTACGAATCATGACATACTAGTTGTGCCGTAGAATGATAAGAAATGTTTATGTTCTCTACATTTTGCTTGATTTTGAATCACTTTAATCGTTTCTATGATGCTAATTTTTTGAAAAAGATCTTCAAGTTAGTGTAAGGTAATTGTTGAGAATCAGAATGGAATTTAGTCACTTTTTTAGCGTATTTATTCATTAGTTCATTATTCTGTATACCGACATATGCTGGTATCCAGTATGTGATGATCTTACAATTATTTATGTTATTATTGAGAAATGTGTCATTGTTGTTTCGTATTTTAAGCAGGTGGTGACGTCCACTTTGTATGTTATATTCGATAGTGATTAAACAAAGCTGAGTAAATTAGTAAAAATATTAATATTACGATTGCAATGCCGTATAAAAAGGTCCATAGCCTCAATCATTATCAAACACTCCGCCGTGAATATAGATACATTATTATCAATGCTCCTTGTTCTGATTACATTAAGCTCTGGGCAAATACAAGCACTACTCACAGAAGATATAGCACCATTATTTTTCCTACCATCAGTATATCTTTTTATAGCATTATCACTTCCAAATATTTCCTGAAATAGGTTGTAAGGATTATCGCTTTTTTGTAATTTCTTCCCTATTTTGTAATTTCTCGCACCTTATGTTTTCACAATCGAATATTCATAATTGTAAATGCTGGGGAACTCATCAACATATATTAAATTTTCTATCCTAATTACCCTTTTAATACATTCTTTGAGTATATTCGTTTTCTTTCTTAAATCGATAAACATATTCGGTATATACATCCTAATACGAGGATGGGTCACTTGCTTTCTTGTACTTTCTCGTCTATTCGGAATTTCGGTTTCTTGATGAAAAGACGTTGGTCATAAGAGAATCGTATCAACACTTGCATTTCATTATCTTTCGTCACGTCATTAGGCTTCATATCTATTGTGCGCTGTTTTCGATTATTGTAAAATTCTATTAAATTGGGAAAAAAGTCAATCCACTTATGATTTCCTCTTAAACTGAATTTATTCTACATAATACGAGGGTGGGTCAATAATTCCTTAGAAAATCCAAAAGATGGCGCTCAAAGCATTTCAACTTATGTTGCACCAGCAAGCGTCACTATTAAATAGCGAGCTGCCGAAGTTTTAGCCAGATTCATCGAGTAGTTCTGTTTTTATCGTCGATCAATGTGAACAACTTTTCTTTCTTGTTAACAATGGAAAAAAATGAGTGTCGAGCGGTGATAAAACATTTTCATTTAAAAGGTCTTATACCGAAAGAAATCAAAGCTGAGTTCGATACAGTTGATGGTATATTTGCCTCTATGTTTGCAACTGTTTACAATTGGGTAAATAAATTTAAACGTAGCCGTACATCGATTGCAGATGAACATCGTTCAGGCGATCCTGGAAACGTTAGCACTTTGGAAATGATTAATAAAATCCACGACATGGTGTTGAGTGACCGAAGAATAAAATTGCGCGAAATAGTTGAAGCCACAGGGGTTTCAAAAGATACAGTCATTTCAATTTTTCATGAAAAATTGAACATGAGAAAAATTTCGGCAAAATGGGTGCCGCGTTTGCTCTCAGTCGAGAACAGACGTAGTCGAGTGGTAGCTCTGAGGCCCTCTTGGCGCGCATCCATCGTAATCCGGATGACTTTCTGCGTCAATTCATAACTGTAGACGAAACGTGGATACACCACTATACTCCTGAGGTGGAGGAACAGTCAAAACAATAGATTGTGAAAGGTCAACCAGCTCCAAAGAAGGCAAAGACAGTGAAATCGGCCAGTAAGGTTATGGCCATTGTTTTTTGGGATGCACATTGAATTATCTTTGTTTACTACTTGAAAAAGGGCCAGACGATCACTGGACAAAAAAAATTCTGTTTCATCAAGACAATGCACGAGAGCACACTAGCTTAGTTTCAATGGCTATAATTAAGGAATTGAAGTTCGAATTAGTAGACCATTCACCGTATTCATCAGAGTTGGTCCTTAGTGACTTTTCTTTTATTCCCAATCCTAAAAATGTGGCTTGCCGGACAACGATTCATCTTGAACGAGGAGGTCATAACACAAAGAAATGGCTATTTTGATCTAAAATTGTTTTTTTCTGATGACTTAAAAAAACTTGAAGGACGCCTGGAAAAGTATATCGAGCTAAAAGGAGATTATATAGAAAAATAAAAAAAATCTACCAAAAAAAATTATTTTTCTATCTTTTTCTAAGGACTTATTGACCCATTAACTTCAATCACATCCTTTATCAATTCGTCAAATAATTATTCACTATTGAAATAACAGTAGAAACAATTTGTTTTAAATATCATTTTTTTAGTCTTCTGAAATTATTAGAAAACCTTTAAAAGTATAAACAATTTTATACTGAATGCGATATTTCAGCAATGACTAGTGCAAGACAAACTATAATAGACTTTACAACTTTTTAAACTTCTTTTACATTGCCTCAAACTGAATAACATTCAGAAAATAATAGTAATGCGAAAAATTCCGCAAGCGATTTTCGGAATACCCCTTTGTGACAATGGATTCGTAATCAGGAAATTAACAAACATTGGTTTACAACAGTTAGCAAATAAAATCATTATAGATTTCATTTTAGAAATAGATTATGATATTTACGGTGACCACAGCAACTTAGCAATTTCGGACGTTTTTGTCAATACAATTTCTTTATTTTATACCCGATCTTAGCGCAACACAGGATAAACTATGACGACGTAATAGGAGACTGATCTCATTATGTAAATATTCGTGTATATTAAAAAAAATATTTTTCTTTATTTTTTTAATTATTTTTCATTTTCCTCTTTCATTTTTGATGTTTATTTGTACGTGAAGTATTTAAATGTGATACATATAATTACGTGCATGAATGAAGTATAGATATATGTTTCTAAGAATATATTATTAGTGTTAATAACATTATTGGAAATGTATATAAGAGCAAATGTAGGTGTGGTATGCGTGTGTTATACATAAACGAAAATATTCACATGTATTAAAATGTATTGCAACGGTAGTCGATTTGATTAATCGATCCGTTCGCGATTCGGTACACTCGTGATATTAGTTCGAACGACTAAGAGAGAGAGAGAGAGAGAGGGTGCACGAGAGTTTGAAAATAGTCAGTTAAGCCTCAGCTGTTACGTGTGGAGTACCGCCAATTATTTTACACAGTGTTTCGCCTTGTTTTTATAAAGTTTTCTAGGATTTTCGATACGTGTGAGTGTAGCGAGAAAACACTACAGCAGCAGCATCTAAAGCAACTGCAGATTTGTGAGCGAAGCAGCGCAGCTGACTTACTCGAGCAGTACCAACAATTGATTTTGCTGATTAAATAAATACGGCTGATCACCGTAATTGCACCGCAGGATAGGTGCACCTCCCTTTTATTGTGCGACAAAATACTATCGAAGGTATTTTGTCTATCGCAAGCCTTATTTTTTCTATTCACGCCGAGCGTTCGTTTTCACGGCAAAAGTTCGAATTCCTTCTTTCTCTCCCCCCGTATTATAATCAATAATTGTAAATCCTATTCGCGTACATTAGTCTTTCGGCCTGTAAAAGTTTGTAATTTTTTTAAATTAAACATTATTAATGTTATTCACCGTGTTACGTCATTTTGTTTCCTAATAGTTTAATAGATCTATAAAGGATTAAGTTTTAATCCGATTTCATCTAGGGGATTAGTCGGATTAAGCATTAGGTCACTCACACCTAAGATAGATCGAGTGTCACAAGTCAAGTGACTTAAGGTGAGTTCAACTCGGTTGGAAAGATGACACTGAAACGAAAGTATCAAACGTAGAGGCGAATACATGTATAACTATCGGCGGTTAGCAATGCTTTGTGGGAGTTAGTGCGTTAATAAATTCCCTATTTTACTAGATAACTACCCCGTTACAGTATACACTTATAAGTGCATAGAAAATCTACTGTGCGCTATGCTCTTCTAATCAGTTTACACTTGAATCATGTCAGTATTATTCAACTTCAGCTTTGCTATCATTTTGCTCTTCAGGGATCATTATTGATGCATTGCAAATATCATGATAAGGTATTTGAACACCGTTATATTGTGAATATCCAAGAAATCATATAATCGTCATAATATGACTACAACATCCGACAGTCCTAGCCCCGCTCTCGCATGTATAATAATATTCTATAATCAAGTCATTACCATATTTCAACTTGTCCATTAATATGAAACTATAATGATGTTTCCCGCTACGATATCGAGATTTTATGTAAGCATCAATTAAAAGTAGATCTACAATATCAATTCCATAATCTGTATAATTTATACTTGTAGTTCGATTACGGGGACTACTCGTGAACGAAAAATATTCCGTTATTTTTATGTTTTGCATAGTATGATTTAGCGATAGTTATCTGGTATGGTCCAAAACTGAGATAATACGAGGTCTGTCCGGAAAGTATCGGGCCTATGTTTATATCTTCGCGCCATAGTGTTCGAGCGACCTCTACCGGACAGAAACGTCAACAGTAATTTTTTATATAAAATATAAAAGCCTCACGAATCTATCGGTTACTTACTGACACCTGCCGGACGTATAGTTCATGCGCAGCGTGTCTTTGTTTACAGTGCATTTATCGCGTTCGTCGGATTTTGATATTGTCAAAAATGACTGAAAAACAAGATCAACGAATTTGCATAAAATTTTGCTTTCAAATGGAAAAACGAATTCGGAAACTATTGAAATGATGCAAAAGGCCTTCGGAAGCGAAAAACACGAATAAAAGAGTGGTATAAACGGCTCAAGGATGGTCGCAATTCTGTCGATAGTGATTCTCGTTCCGGCCGACCTTCGACGACAAAAACCGCAGATAATATTGAGCGGGTGCGACTTGCAATCGAACAAGATCGTCGTATGACTGTGCGAGAACTAGAAGAAGACCTTGGGATACCAAAAACTATCATTTCAGAAATTTTAACCGAAAATTTAGGAATGAAACGCGTGTGTACGAAATTCATCCCAAAATTGCTCACAGCAGAGCAGAAGAACATTCTCTTAGAAATCGCTCTGGACAATCCGGAAATAGTCAATAATGATGATAATGTGCTTAGAAAAGTAATTACAGGTGATGAATCATGGGTTCATGGTTATAATCCTGAAACAAAACAACAATCTTCACAGTGGAAGCATTCTAAATCGCCATGACCAAAAAGAGTACGTCAAAGTCGGAGCAACGTTAAGTCAATGTTGATTGTTTTATTCGATTGTGAAGGTGTTGTACATAACGAATATGCACCAACAGGTCAGACAATCAATAATGAATACTACGTTCAAATTTTAAATCGTTTGCGTGATGCAGTAAGAAGAAAATGGCCGCACTTTTGGGAAAATGGTGACTGGCTTCTCCCTCACGATAATGCGCCAGCGCATTCATCCAATCTTGTGCAGCAGTTTTTGAGCAAACACAATATAGCATTGCTTCGATAACCTTCATACAGACCCGACATAGCCCCTTGTGACTTTTGGCTGTTTCCAAAACTAAATAAACAACTCAAAGGACACAGATTCGATGACAAAACAACGGTTGAAAACAATGCGACGAGTGTACTTAAGGCTATCCCTAAAAGTGAGTTCCAGGACTGTTTTGAAAAGTGTAAACATCGATGGAACCGTATTATTCAATAAAGTGGGGATTACTTTGAAGGATGCCACTCACCAGACGATAAAGAATAACGCTGGCACGAAAATATAAAGGTAGGCCCGATACTTTCCGGACAGACCTCATATAAGTTATTTATCGTAATTTGAGGAAAAAATGAAAATAAATAAAATAAATGAAGTAACTGATTATTTTTTTTATTATCTATAGTCGTACAGTTAACTTTATAACGAGCGGCCAGACCCTCGTTATGTCTCTCTCTCCCCACACATAATTATAATTATTTTTATATATATATGAGCAATTCCACAGAAATGGGACTATTTGATTTTTTTTTTTTTGATTTTCATTTTTGAAAGCACATCTCCAAAAATTTGTTCTAGGATATGTTTTGACATGTAGAATAAGAATATATTCGCGTTACTCACTTTTTGTTGAGGCACAGGTGTTTTTTTTGCGTAAAAAAAAAATTTCATTAAAAAAAAAAATTTGTAACATATTTTGACTGCAAGTTTATTGATAAATGTTTTAAACATATGAGTAACAATTACAAAGTCATATTGCTAATATTTTAGCAGAGTCTCATATGTAAATATAAATTTTTTAACAATATAAATTATTATGATGCTTACTTGTGTTGTGTGGATGAATTAGTAATTTTATTTGCTAATCGACGCTCCTGTAATTTTTTCCTTTTATTTTCTCGGAGAATTTTTTTATTCAGTCTTTTTTCTCTCATTTGATCTCTTTTTTGTTATAGCCTAAGGCTGGTAGAGTTTGATGTGGGCTTACTCATGATTATTCAAAAAAGTTTACTTTAATACAAAAGAAAAACAAAAATTACTTCAAAGAAAAGAAACACATTTTGGCGACGTAACGTGTTTGATTGACACGTCTAGACTGATAACATTAGTTACGCTCTGTGTTATACATGGAACTTACGCTCATATAATAAACAGAAGCTTAGAGACACATTACTTTTATATCACAACATTACTTTCATTACACTAGAGTATAGACAAACGCAAATAGTGTGTAAATCACAAATTCTATAAAATTTCATTTTGCCTCAACTATTTTGTTTATCAATTAATACGCTTTTATTATATCAATTGTTTATGTGCCAATGTTTTTTTGATGTCTTGATGTTCCTAGAGGCGATAACGCTATGTTCTATAAATAAATTTTCAATATTTGAAGTGTGCCATTGTAAAAACCACTTTTTTTTTTCGAGTTACGCGACTTCTTCGCCTACTCTAACGATCCTCACGTCTGCTAGTGTATGAGCACACATCTCCAATATAGCTTCTTCTCTTCGTTTTTCACTGTAGAATACGATGCACACATCAGTGAACCATAAAATTGATGGAACAGACCTCAAAAAGTCGAAAAACCAAAAAAAGAAAATTTCTGAAAAAGTTGGCGACACAACTTCAAGTGCCTCCCACGCCTTCGATATTCGTGGCACATATTCGGGATACTGATATTCGTATTCAGCGTTGTAAAATGAAATAGAAACGACTATTTCCATACATTATTTTATAGGGAACGATGTCTAAATACAATCGAAAAGAAAAAAAAAATTGGCGGCGACATCGTAATTTTTCGATAATTTTGTAACTTTTTTGTGCATTTCCGTTGCATAGGGTATGAAAAATAAAATTAATGGGTTCAGAATTTTTTGTACAGCTTCTATGTAGTATGTTACTTCAAAAGATAGGTGCAAGAATTTTTATACTATGTACAATTTAAAGAAAATGATTGGCGACAAGGGGAGGCCCATTTCTGTGGAATTGCTCATATATTTGTCATATAATTATTTCACATGTATGGCAGCCAAAGGTAAGTCAGAGAGAGAGCGCTAATAGAGGGCGAGCTAGAGAGAGAGAATTCGGGAGGCCGGCGCGACGCGCGCGAGTAGGAGGGTGGGGCAGGAAAAAGCCCCGCGATAAGAACTCTCTCTTGTACCGGCGACTTCGAAGCACGTGGACGTGTGACGAGCGGATATACGTGCTTGCGACCTTTTGTGATCTGCGACTATTTCCGCGGTGTTTCTGGCGAGTACGCGAGTGCCCACTCGGTGTGAGGTTTGGTGCCGAGATTGCTTAGTGTTTTGGCGAGCTAATTCCAGCGACTACGCGTGCGAGCCTTCAAAGCCGCCCGCCTTTTGACCGCATTCGAGTTGCGTACTGCGCGTCCTCGCAGACCATGTGCGAGGCCGAGAACACCGTCTCCAGGGCTGACTCCGAGACGTCATTGTATGTACCACCTCGAATACCTGTCTCTCTCGCTAGCTTTTCGCCGCTCTCTCTCCCGCTTACGCTGCGTATTAACTTTGTACTATTCTCTGTAGTAAACTCAATGCTGCTCGTATATCTGTTTTCTTCCTTTGCGCTTCCTTTTTACCTATCGTAAACAATCCCGTTCCGTCCGGTTTTCGCACCTGAATTTCGTGATCGCTCCAAAGCGCCCATAGGACTACACGACGCTCTCCGCGGGCCAAAGTAACGGACGCTGCACCACGACGTTCCTGTTGCTGCTGGGTTAGGCTTTGCGCAGCCTATTACGAGGCCCACACCGAGCTGTTTCTAATTCCCTCGGAAATTATATAACGAGTGACCCGCGCTGGGTCAAAACCCCGTTATAACTTCAATGTATGGAACTTTAACCATAGAGAGGTTATATTCTTCAATAAAGGTATCGAAAGCAAAAAAGACAGAACAAGGTTTTTGAGGTTAGGTGCGACGAGGAGCTGTAGAAGCACTATAGAGGTTAAAAACGCACATGTCATGAACCAAAAAACATCGAAAAAAACAAGAGTTACAAGAAACAGCGTAATAAACAACAGAATACTTGGCAATTTCGTAATGCCGCTGAAAGTAGAAACAGAAAAAAGATTACTACAAGTAATTGAAGAACTGGGTATGATAATGGATACGAAATTGGAGAAAGTAGAAAGCAACGTGGAGAAAAAGTTTGTATAATAGATGAAAGAGTTAAAAGAAGAAAAGGAAGTAAAATGAAAAACCAAAGAAGAAGAGTAGGGCAAAGGAAAAGAAAACTAGCAAGAAGAAAAAGAAAGTTTGAGTACAAGGAAAAGAAAATAGAATGGGAAAAAGAGAGAAACGAAAGAGGAAAGAGAAAGCTCAACATCGAGCTCAACATAAAAGACGAGAAATTTGGAGATGACAACCTAGAAGAAGAAATCGAAGAATATATACAAACAAATAAGAAGACAAAGGTAAAAGTATAAAATGCGTACCAGGTAAGAAATCAAAACATTACATTAAAAGGAAAGATAGTAGTAGCAAAATTCAAAGAGGAATAAGAAAAATAGCAAAAAGTAGCAATACAAAGATAGGTTATATGAATGTGAAAGTCAATGAGAAATGGTATAGATGAGATGAACGAAGCGATAAACTAAAAGAGATGAAAACAAGGGAAGATAAATAGAAAATAATTACAGTAAAAGGGAAGCACAGGAAAAGACTGTAAATATGTATTGGAATATTACGGGAATAATGAATAAAGATAGTGAAATACGGGAATATTTAAATAACTTTGATATAATTTATTTAACAGAAACTTGGACCGAAGAAAAAACATGGAGCATACTAAAAAATAAAGTGTCAAACAAATACAAATAGAAGTGTATCTACACCTCCAGAAAAAATAAAAAAATAAAAAAGGACGAGCAATAGGAGGAATCATTACAGGAATAAAAAAGGAGATTACAGAAATAGATTACAATGAATGGAGTGATAATGCGGTAGAGAGGTGCGTAAAATACAATAATAATGTTTGGAAAATAGTTACTGTCGACAGTCAATATGTAAATGACACAATAGCAAAAATCACGGATAATATAGAAGAGAGGAAACAAAAAATATTAATAATTGAAGGAGCCTGGAACGCAAGAACTGGGAATGAAGGTGGAATAATAGAAAAAGACAGCAATAGACAGATTGAAAGGAAAAACAAAGATGAGGTAATAACACAGAAGGAAGGTAACTGATAAGCGCAGTCGAAAAAAGAGGATTGAGTATAGTAAACGGTAACTTTGGAGAGAATGAAGAATATACATACAATGGAAAGAACGAATCTTCGACGATAGATTATATAATAGAACTCCATAACTCCACATAATAGAACTCCATATAATAAAACTCCAAAATAGAATTTCCATTAGAACTTGAGATAGGCGAAATAAAAGCAACAGAAAGTACAACGGACAAACAGGAATATATTTATGGAAGAGAATAGACAGAAGAAACAAGAAATACTTATCAAGAAAATTGCGAAGAATGGGAATGTAATGAAGAAATTGTGCAAGAAATGTGGAATAAAAAAGGAAAATGACAGGAGCAATACCTATTGTAAAGAAACAAAAGAAAAAATGGCAGTTCGGAGAAAGAGTATGGCATGATAATGAATGGAAAACAAAAAAGAGAGAACTAAGATATATTATAAGAAGCGAGAAAAAGGAAAAAGTGAAAAAGAAGAATACCTACGAAAGAAAAAAGATTATGGAGAGTGGTGCAAAGGAAAAGTTGTAGAACACGAGAAAGAAGAGGAAGAGAAAATAAAAAGCATCAAAACAGAAAATAAAGCATGGACATACATAAACAGATATAGGAAAAGAAAGGAAAGACCAGATGCGAATATTAATAAAGAAAAATGAAAAGATTACTTTATGAAAAAAACTAAATGGAGCAGAAGAAAAAACATTATTGGACTATGAAAAGAATGATGAAGAAAACGAAATCAACGATATAAGCAAAAAAAGAAGTAATAACACAAATTAAAAAACTGAAAAGAGAAAAAGCACCATGAAAGGATAAGCTGAAAAACGAAATGTGGAAACTATATATACCAAACTCGATTGGACATTATGGAAAACATTATGAAAATGTTAAGAAAAATATGGAAAGAAGGGTAAATGCCAGAGGAGTGGAGAAAAGGAGTAATCAGCCTAATATACAAGAAAGGAGAAATAAGTGATGTAAAAAACTACAGAGAAGTAACTTTATCATGTACGGCATATAAAATATACGCAGGAATTCTATACGAGAGAATAATTAGAGAAATAGAAGAGAAACTAGATGAAGGGCAATTTGGGTTCAGGAGAGGAAAAGGAGTAATGGATGCGGTGTACGTTTTGAACCATATAATAGACCAGAAGCTCAGCACACAAAAAGGCAAAGTGTTTGCCTTTGTGATACATACTACAGAAAAACGGAGGAGCCGAAAAACACATGAATCAAAGAAGAAAGGCGGTAATAACGGTGAAAAATACATGGAGTATTGGAGAAAGAATTTTCAAGGACAATTTTAATCAAAAAATAACAATATTCACAACACTGGTAGAGAGTATAGCATAATTTGGAAAAGAGGTACGGGGGTGGAAAAAAAATGAAAGATTTGATGGCATAACAAGAAAATATATTGAATGGATACTAGGATTAGACAGAACGACACCAATTTATATAGTGGCGGAAGAAAGTAAAATAGAAAATATGTCGATAAAAGCTTTAAGAAGGGTAATGTATTACGAAGAAAGGGTGAGAAACTCAAACAAAGAATTAGTACAAGAATACATAAAAGAGAGAGAAAGAGAAGGAGGAGTAGGTCAACAAGGAAAATAGACGAAAATAAGAATAAGATTGTTAAAAGAAGAAGGAATGATAAAACAGAGACTAGATGAAATGAGAGAAAAGGAAGAAGATGTGACTGAGCAGATAACAGAGAGAATAGAAAGAAAAGAAGTAGAAACAGATTTTAAAAAATTGCAGAATCAAGGACAATCAATGAAGACTTAATTATTATTAGTTACATAAGTAGTCAAAGTGAATAGTAAAGAAAACATAAAAAACAAAGACATTAGAGATTAAAATAGGTCAATGTAGAGTCATAGTTAAGAAATATTTATGATATGTTTATAAAGCGGGAAATAACTCTTGAAATGGTAATTTATATAATTGAAATAATATTTAAAATGATTATAAATGTAGTCATAATGGATATTATAGATATTATATTATAGAATAAGCAAAATTAATGTAAAGAAATGTATAATCGGAAGCCGTTCGAAACTGAAAGCTAAGAATTAATAAATATAATACTATACGAAGGTTATCGAAGATTCCAATACTGTGTTTACTCAGAAACTGCTGTACAAGATTCGATGAATGTGCTGACGCATTATCATGATGAAAAAGCTAGTCACCGCTTGATCAAAAGTGCGGGCGTTTTCTTGTCACTGCTTCACGTAAACGTTTTAAAATTTGAATGTAATATTCTTTATTGATTATCTGATCTGTTGTGGTGCACAACACCTTCACAATTGAAAAAAAAATCAACATTGACTTAAAATTACTCCGACTTTAACCTGCTTTTTTAGGTCTTGACGTTCTAGAGTGCTTCCACTGTGATGACTATTGCTTTGTTTCAAGATCATAAATATAACCATGATTCATCACCAGTATTAACTTTGTTAAGCACAGTATCATCGGTATTGAGCATTACTGATTTATTTTGAGCGATTTAAAAGTGAAACTAATAGGAA
This sequence comes from Phymastichus coffea, assembly GCF_024137745.1. Taxonomy (NCBI): domain Eukaryota; kingdom Metazoa; phylum Arthropoda; class Insecta; order Hymenoptera; family Eulophidae; genus Phymastichus; species Phymastichus coffea. The sequence continues at coordinate 5,039,597 of NW_026706826.1, read as the reverse complement.
ACGGAATGACGTAATGTGAATAAATTAATATTGTTTATAACTAGAAAATTACAGTCTTTGATGGGCCGAAAGACTAATGCATGCGAATAGGATTTACAATTATTAACAAGAATACAGGGAGAGAAAGAGAGAGAATTTGAAACTCTGCTGCGAAATCTAACGCTCGGCGCGAATACAAAAATAACAGTTGCGATAGACAAAATACCCTCGCTAGTATTTTGTCGCGCATAAAAAGGGAGGTGCACCTACCCTGCGGTGCAATTACGGTGATCAGCCGTAATTGTTGAAGAAATGTTATTGATAATGCTCGAATTCGTCCTCATGTATTAATAGAAAAAATTACTTCACTGGAATGATTCCATAGTTTTTTGATCCGTTTCTTGTAAATCATGTTTAGAATAAGTTAATCTTTATCAAGAACAAAATCCTGAATACCCTCGAAAAAAAATGAAACCTTAGACTCCTCTGATGATAACGTATGGAAATTTATTGCTTTATAAATAAATATGGGTGATGTTGTAAAAGGAGAAATGAAAAACTATTGGAGTCAAGATCCACTACTGTATACTTCAATATTTAGCTGAGTTCTAACTAGAAACAAATATAGTGAAATTCTACGATTCCTTCATTTGTCTAATAATGAAGAGATTTGCAATCATCCATTGAAAAAAATTAAACCGGTGATTGATTATTTGAAAACTAAGTTTTCTAATACTACTTTTGCTAAAAAAAAACTTTGCATCGATGAAAGTTTAGTCTTATGGAAAGGGAAACTGAAATTCAAAAAATTCTTATCTTTGAAGAGAAATCGATTAGGTATAAAGCTCTTTAGATTAGTGGATCGTGAGACAGGATTTTTGCTAGATTTTATAGTATATACTGGCTCATACACCGATTACGAAAAATTTGATTTAGTCGTTTCTGGTGATATTACTGCACATTTTATACAACCTTACTGTAACGTAGGTCGTAACTTATTTACTGATAAATGGTATACGTTGCTACGACTTGCAGAATATCTATATAACAAAGATACTGGTCTTTGTGGACTTATAAAAAAATCAAAAAAGAATGCCTACTCTTGATTCAAAGCTTAAGCGTGGTGAAGTACAAGTCGGACATAACGATGTCTGGATGGTAATGAAATGGATGGATAAGAAGGAAGTTTATATACTGATAAGTATTCATGAACTCGAATATTGTTCAACTGGTAAGAAAAACTACAAAACTAGGAAGTTATTATAAAACCAAGTTCTATAGATGATTATAATAAGTATATGGGAAAAATCAATTATATTGATAGAAAATTATCTATCACAGAGACGATTAGAAAATTATTTTTTCATCTAGTTGACTTGATGTTGACAAATGCCTAAAACTTATTCAAAATGCTTACTACGGCTACGATTTTGTTTCCTGATATTTGAATGAGCGTAGTAAGAGAAATTTTTAAATTAAATTCTCAAGAGATATCTCTTACACCAGATATTCAACTAAGTGGCTGTCACCTTCTTAGTACAATCCAATCTGATTAAAACAATGACAATCCGTTAAAACCACAATGTAATTTATGCCATATTCTTGAAAAAAGGAAGCGATGTAGATGTGAGTGTGAAATATGCAGTACAACTCTATGTATTGAACCCAGCTTCGAAATTTATCACATCAAAAAATAATTACTATAATTTATAAAATTTATATAAATAATAAAAAAAACAACAAAAACTTAGATTCAGCAATGGAAAATACATCAAAAACGTAAATTTCTATAATGAAAAAATGTTATGTACTATTTAAAACATATTTTTTCGAATTTAAAATTTTTAACACGGTCATGGACAGTTCAATCCATGATATACGATACCTTTTACACCAGTTTTCTGAGGGTGATATGCCTCTTGAAATCCCATCCGTCTAAAGGTTAATGATGATCGCTATTGGCAAAAAAAATCATTATTAACGTGTAATAACATCTTACACAGCACGCACATGCGCGCGCGCAATAATTATATATTTTTATTAATATATCAATAATATACAGTACCGCTCACGCACTTTTACCCCCCCACGGGCAAAATCAGTCTAACTTCAAAGTTTTATATCTCTGGTAGAAATTAACGTACAGAGACGCGCGTCGGTGCGTTTGAAAGGTCTTTCGGAGAGCTTTCAAATGATATGACTCACGGTTGCCATCGAATGTTTTTTTAAATTTTGCAACAATTATGCAAAATTGAAAATTCTGAAATTTTTTTATTATTTTTGACAATTAGCCAATTTTGGAAAAAAAATCGTACGAAAATTTGAAGTACACCATTTTTTAGCTATTACCAAGCCCTATCTGAATCACTTATCAAAAATTTATTTTCGTCAAATATGACGCGCGCACGGGCATTTTTTCCTGGAAGTGACAGTTTTTTTCAACATTTTTTATCTCCATCAAATTGTAACAATCGAAAAAAATTTATAGGAGAAAAAATGTTTGTTTTTTCACGTAGAATACTGCAATAATTTTTTTTTTGGTTTTTCGAAAAATTTTTTTTTTCGGTTTTTTTCAATTTTTTTTTCTCACAGTCGGTACGCTAAAAAGATGAGAAACCACAAAAAAAAATTTTTTTCCACCCATTCAATAATACTACATAACAAGTATCGTAAATTACATAAAAAAAAAAATCTTTTTTTTCGACCTTGAAAAATAATTTAAACCGAAAAAAAAAATTTTTCGAAAAACCAAAAAAAAAAATTATTGCAGTATTCTACGTGAAACAACAAACATTTTTTCTCCTATAAATTTTTTTCGATTGTTACAATTTGACGGAGATAAAAAATGTTGAAAAAAACTATCACTTCCAGGAAAAAATGCCCGTGCGCGCGTCATATTTGACGAAAATAAATTTTTGATGAGTGATTCAGATAGGGCTTGGTAATAGCTAAAAAATGGTGTACTTCAAATTTTCGTACAATTTTTTTTCCAAAATTGGCTAATTGTCAAAAATAATAAAAAAATTTCAGAATTTTCAATTTTGCATAATTGTTGCAAAATTTAAAAAAACAATCGATGGCAACCGTGAGTCATATCATTTGAAAGCTCTCCGAAAGACCTTTCAAACGCACCCACGCGCGTCTCTGTACGTCAATTTCTACCAGAGATATAAAACTTTGAAGTTAGACTGATTTTGCCCGTGGGGGGGTAAAAGTGGCTGACCGGCACTGTATATTAATAAGTTTATTTATTTACAACTTATATGTTACATTTGGTTTTCATTTCTTATATGGGCAAATCCCAGAAACTTTTGATTTTTGTGTTACTCGCTTCTACAGCTGCGTAGACATGAGTTTGGTCAAGTTGTAATGGCTTAAATTAAAAGGTCTGCTACGTGTGTATCAGGAAAAAAAATATTATTTGTTCAATAATAACCTTTGCATGCAATTCTGAAGGTCAAAAATCCAAAAAGTCGGAATATTGATGAATTTTGCATGTTACTTTGCAAAAAAAGAAATTTCGAATTGCTGTAAAACGTGGAGCATTGTTTGAATTCTATTGAAACTTTTAGAAGTTGTTCTATGTACTATGCTCTTGAAGAAATATCTTCATTTTTTCATGTGCCCTTAATAAAAAATAAATGGGAGTAGCTACAAGTTTTGTTACTGGTTTTTTGCCGAATTTGATAATTGTCGATTTTCGCTTATAGCGATTGGAGCATTGAATGAATCATAATATAACAAATTTTTATGTTTAATTGATGCTTAAGTAAAGCTATTTATGTGCCAAAAAAGTGTGTGCTCGTTAAAACTAGCTTTTTAATCGATGTCAAAGATCGAAATATCTCGCGAAACTTTTTTCCACTATCGTCATATTTTAGTAGCACAAAAATAGTAACATGTTAAAACCGTCGACGATCACTGTGCTCTATATAATATCACCAGTGGAAGCTTATAACAAAATGCTAACTTGATCACTCTTTTTATTAAAAGAAAAGGGCTATTATAAATTTTAATGTCAAAAATCATGGGTATCAACTTTTTTATATTAGTGATTAGAACATTGTAGATTAACTTTACATGTTTTAAATATCTATATTTTGTGTTCTATAATGAAAAATAAGTATAAATAATTAAATTAATAAATTGATAATAATGAACATAATAAATTATTATTAATAATTAAAATAATTAATTATACATGAATAAATGAAAAGTTCATATCTGTATTGTTGAAAATATTATGTCGATGACAAGACTATTCTATTTAAAAGTTTAGTAGATTCGAATTTGTAAATATAGTCTGTTTATCAACACGAATACAAATCTGATTTCGGGAGCCAAATATTCGTCTATTAGTCGGGAGTGAGAAATCAAAGTTGAATGAATGAATGATAAATATATTGTTGATGGCTCATGTTTTATCGTGTATTTTCATTTAAGAATCATTTCCAACATAATTGTTAATGAGTGGTTGTGTGTGCGTGTGTGTGTGTGCGTGTGTGTGTGTGCGCGTGTGTATATGTGTAAGTGTAAGCATGTGTTTGTGTACAAATAGGTATGTATTATATGTCGAGAAATACAGAGATATATGTAATATTTTGAGTACTATTATATTGTTAATGGAGAAAGGGTTGCAGCTGGTGGAGCATTGTATAAAAAATTAAGCACAACTATTCTATCAATTCTTACACTAGTTCCTGTGATCCTGACCAAATTTCACAGGTGTGCTCCAAAAATTGGCCAATTCTACTTTTTTTGACCAAAAATCAAAAGTTTTTGGGATTTGCCCATATTACAATTGTGTCTCGTATCCAGTTTGTGTAATTGATAATGTCTGTATTTTGTATGTGCGTGTGTGTGTTTTGTGTATATGTGTACGTATGTAGGTGTGTCTGCAACTCTTGCATTCCCGTCTTCTGCTTCTGTCTGTTCAGCTCTTCTTCCTATTTTTCTGTTGATTAATCTTCTCTTTCTCTCTCTCTCTCTCTCCAAGATCTGCCTTTTCCGCTCTTCTGTTTTTCTCTTTCTTGCATATTTTCTTTTCAACTTTTTACTTTGTTACTTTCTTTTGCCTTTTCACCTTTGCTTTTCCTTTGCTTTTGCTCTCATTCTTGCTAATCATTTCATCTATCTTTCTCCTTATTAGGGCTTTGACACCTTTTTCTTAATTCCTATTGCTCCCTCTGCCTTTCCTTTCCTCAACCTCACTTATTTTCTAATTTATAATTGTATCTTATAATTTGTCTTCTAATTTACCTTTTTCTTTCTCTCCTTCGATTCTTCTTCTTTTCCATTTTGCTCCATCCTCCCATACCTGCTTCCTCTCGCTTGTGTAGTTGCTAGTACTTGTGTTTTGTGCGTGAGTGTGCATGTGTATGTTTATGTTTCCGCGTGTGTGCGTGTTGTGTGTGTGTGTGTGTATGTGTGTGTGTGTGTATGTGTGTGTATGTAGGTGTGTCTGCAACTTTTTTGTCCCTGTCTTCTGTTTCCTTCTGTCCTTAGGGTCTTGAAATTTCGTCTTCTTGTTTTTCTTTTTCTTTCTCCTCTTCGTTTCTTTTTCTTTTCCATTTTAGCTCCATCATCCACGCTATCTTCTCTTTGCTTCCTATTATTATTTTTTCCCATTCTTCCACATCCTTTTTGCTTTTTTCACATTTTTCTACTATGTGCTTCCAGTTTTCTTCCTCTTTCATACACATTCTGCATCTCCTATTTTCTTCTTTTTCCCAATACCTGCTTCCTCCCGTTTCATTACCAAACCTAAACCTATCTCTTATTTGTAGGCCTTTTATTCTTCCCTCTCCTTGAATTTCCTTTAAGCTGTACTTTTACATTTCTTCTTTCAGTTCTTTCCACTCGTTTATATATCTTGACTTTTCTAGCTTTTCTTCTAATTCTTTTTCTTTAGCTCTTCTCTTATTTCTTCCCAAAACTCTTCTCTCATTTCGTCTCCCTCCTCTCTCTCTATATATATTTTACTTTTTTCTAGCCTTTCCTCTCTCTCCTCCTTCTTACCCTTTTTATCCTTTTCATTTCTTTCCCTTTTCTTCAATTCTCTCAATGCTTCTTTTTTTATTGAGCCATCTCTTTCTTCTCTTATTTTGTTTTCATTACTCTTCCTAATGCTGTTTCTTTCATTTTTTGTCTTCCTGTTTCCTATCTTATTAAGTAACTTGGCTTTCTTCTTTCATCTCTTTCTTTCTTTCTTCTCTCTTTCTCTCTTGTTCTCTCCTAACTTTGCCTATTTCTTTCTCCCATCTTTCTACTCTTCTTTTCCCCTCTGCCTCCATTCTTTCAATTTTTCCCATTATTTCTTTAAACATTTCTGTCCATTCTTTCCTTTCATCCTCCCATACCTCTCTTAAATCCCTTATATCTGCCCGTATCTTTTCCATTATATCTTCTGCACCACTACTTTTTCCCACTTTTCTTATCGCGTTGTCCAATCCTTCTCCCCCCTCTCCTTCCGTCTCGCTCCCCTCGCTTTTTCTCTTGCATCTCTTTGCCTCTCTCATTCCTCCTCTATTATTCTCCCTCAGCCCCTCTCCGCTCTCTCTCCCCCTTGTCACTTTTACTCTTTTCTTTTTTTCCTCCTCTGGGCCTTTCTTATCCATCCTTCCACCTTTATCTTTTAATTTTTCTGTTGTCACAAATCTTTCCATCACTATCCCGTACGCCTTAATTCGATTCTAATTCTACTCGTGATCCCACCTTCATTCCCTGTCTTGCCTTTTCTGTCTCCGCCTTTACTTCTTACCGCCCCTCCTCTCTACCTGCCTTTCCCGCTTCCTGATTTTCTCTCTTAACCTCAACTTTTCTTTTTTTCTTTATTCCTCTCTCTCTCTCTCTGCTTTTTCCTGCTTCTCCTAGCCTCTCTCTCTCTCTCTCTACTCTACTCCTCTTCCGCCTCCACGCTCTTTTCACCTCTATTTCTCTCCTCAAACACTTTTCCTCTTTATCTTTCTCACCAAAACTCGGACTCACAGTCAAGACACGTCCACACTCTTCCACAGACCTTTCTAACCTCCAAATATATATTAATAATATATATACAATCATAAGGAAGATTTTACAAGATCAAATATCAACTTGAATAACATTACGCATATATGTGTATGTTATGCTTTTAAAATTCTTATTCGTTTGCTCGATGACCTTAAGAAAAAAAATTTTTTGAAAATCATATTCTTATCGCTTATTTTAAGGGCTACAAGATGACGTCCTTCTGTAAAAAAAAAATCGTTATCCTTAAAATTAAATAGAATCATTTTTTTTTCAAAAACTTATAACTTTGACTTTCATATTCAAGAACATTACAACCTTCAAATTCAAGGACAAATTTTCATTTTTTGAAAAATTGGATAGTTTTTCTGAAATCAGCTTATTCCAGCTTCAAAATGTCACCCGGCCCATTTCCCTATCTTCAATCTAGTCCGAAGTATTTAATTTTATCCATCGTCGATATACGATATAGTTCGTCGTAGAGGTGATAGGAATAATAGAGTGTGCGTTGCTCCAGTAACAGCATATCAAGCCACATCAATAATGGTTTGGGGTGGAATTTTCATTCATCATCGTACGGATCTAGTAGTTTTGCTACCACCGAATATGACAGCAGTACGCTACATAAACGATGTTCTTAAACCGGAAGTCATACCGCTATGTCATCGGATGAGTAAAAATTTCTGGTATACATAACATTGATTTCGGTTATGTAATTTCTAACGCTTTTATTTTCATCTTATTTACGCGCTTTTACTTTGTAAGTCAAATCATCTACACATTTATCATCGATGCATTGTTTACACAATTTTCGAAGTATTGTTTATTACATTAATCAAAATGTTTCGTTTAATTTATAAATATTCAGCGCAAATAAATCAATATTCCGAATACACGACGAACTTCCCCGGCGCGACGTAGAAATTTCGTAGAAATTCATCTAGGTCTTCGTCTGTTTTGTCATAGAATTGGAGATTCTATGCATCGAATATATGTGATAAATCTCTTTGTATTATTTACAAATAAAGATGATGGCGCGGTTTTTGGAAAATAATCGTATTATTACTATTATTGTTTGTTTTAACAGCGCTATGAGTGGTTTGCGGTATGATGACTAAAAAAGGTAGAACTTGCATATATTAATTTTGTAATTATGGCATAAAATAATTTGTTTTCGCGTTTAATGTGTGTATATGAAAGATTACAAATATTTTGAGTATTGAACACGTTTGTTTTAAAGGTTAGGGCCACTTGAAAGTGACATTGTTAAACGTATTCGATTTAAATTTTGTTTGATTTTGATTGTTTAAATGTATTGCCTCGACTAGAAAAAAGTATTTATTTAAGTCTACTACTAGAATTATTTATTTTTACTTTTATTTAACGTTTTTTTCCTTTTCAAACAATTTGTTCACTACGTGAAAGGGAATTGTTCTAATTTCACGGTTACCTAAACTGATTATGGCAGATCTTTTGAAGTAATCTTTGCAATTATATAGGAAAATTTTCGATTCATTACATGATTGAAATGAAGTGAGTTTAAAAACCGTATTTAGCTCATTATTTTACGTTTCTGGTCATTAATAAGAAAAGATCGCTCGGATAATAAAATCTTTGTTGTTACGTAGTCGTGCTTATACATGAGCGGTTGATGCTATATGTGTACTTTATAACAGGGCCCTGGCTGGAATGGCCGGACCTGTCTGGCTCGCTTTCTCTCTCTATCTCTTTTTATCTCTTTCTCTCTCTCTCTCGCGCAGCTCGCTCCTTCGTTGTTGCCCTGGCGAGCGTGGTGGAAATCAAGAACCGACACCGATAGTCGCACCGTTTTATTTCAAGGCCAATACCTGTGCCGGGCATCGTCATTGGGAGCCAATTAGGAGCGATAACGGCTACGACAAGAAGAAGAGAGAGAGACTGATGTGTCGCGCATAGCGAGTAAGCGAGGGATCATCCGCGAGCACAGCGGAAACGGCGAGAACGGCGAGACCCTTCTTCGAGTTCCTCTCAATTCATTGTACCGTATCTCCGTGCGTTTTTCCGTACGAGCGAAGGCAGGTGGCCGCAGAGGACGACGCTTAAATCCGCGTCGCCTCTCTTTATAATTGTGAAACGTGTTGAGTAAGAAATATGGTTAAAGGTTATTGAGAGTGATCATTGCGTGCGCCCGTTATTCCCTTCCTATCGATTTAGCACCCTACGCGCAAAATTCGTGACGAAACCCATTGTCACCACTACAGTGGAGCGAAAGAGCCTCCCGTACCTTCTCCTTTAAAATGATTAGTGACACGGCGCTCGAGCATGGGCCCATTGCGTGGCTCGTGGGAGTTATCAAAATGATAATTCTCCAAACGCTTTCATTAATCATCAGTGTCACAACATATAAAGACTGGTGGATTAGAACGATTCGAAAGTTGTGGAAAAATTAAAACTAAGAAAACCGACTGCAATGTTAGCGTTGTCACCTTTTTTCGCGCGCAGCGTCTTTCCGATGATGTGTGGCATTAGGGTGATCACTTTGAAGCCATAGTATATCGTTTTTATGTTTTAATGTCTCATCATCGTCGGTTATCATTGATATCAATCTGTAGTCGAAAATTCATTTATTCAAACATAAATACATTTGACCTTCAAATGACCTTGACTAAGTTGGGTCTAACAGATCTCGAGTTCGAATACGGTGACCCAAAAACATAAAGATCAGTAGTTTATTTTATTCTAATGATATTTTTTTCAAATTTTACAGTCAAATGCCCTTAATCTAGATATAATGGGGTCAAACGGATCGCGGATTCGTGATCATTCAGAAAAATTACGTGGGAGTATATGTGTCGCGTTGAAATATCAGAGAGATAGTTTTTTGTATGTCGGTGTTATTATAATAATAATAAAGAAAAAGAAAAAGGATTTTTTTAAATAAAGACTTTTCTATTAAAAATGGTCGAAATTTAGAATTTATGTTATAGAGATAGAGGTAAGGAAGCAGAGAAGGCGTCAGGGTAAGGGCTAATATGTCGCCAAGTCCGGCACCATCGTCAATGGGACATCTTTGAATCCGGCATCGCCAGAGGCAGTGCACCGCCAGGTCTAGCACCGTCAGCGGCAGGGCGTCTTTATCGCCAGCGGCTGTGTTTTACTGGGTCCAACATCAACAGTGGCAGTATTTCGCCCGGTTTATCGCTGCCATCAACTGCACATCCTCTTAAGATCGTTGAGTTTATGCCCCATTAAAAAGATCAAAACTTCTTTCAAACTCTCTCACTAGTACTCTCTCTCTATCCTACGGGATTATACCTCATGGCTAAATAAAAATTGTTTAATCTAATCTCTGGAGATGTGACTATACATGTAGGTATAGCTGGATAACAAGACGCTATCGTGCCGGCTATCTTGAGATTTAAAGTAGTCTTACGTTAATTATAATTAGTATTAAGGCGGTGAATTATCCAGTCATTCACTTGCCGTCACAAAGAGATGATATCATGTTTATTTATGGAAAGGTTACGAATCTCGTTTTGATTGTAATAGAGCATATAGAATATGTTCGTGATTAGGCTAAATTATTTTGTTGTTGGATATGAATAAGAGTAGAGATTAGTTTAAGCTATAGCGCGAATTTGATTCTGTTACTAATAAGATTGCAAGTTCATTAAGACATAGATATTGAGTTAGTTATTCAATGACCTTTCCCTCTTTCCTTCCCGATTGTCATGAGCAAGAGTACCTCACTTGCCTACACATAATAAAGAATTGGTGATGTAATGCGATTTTGTCACAAATTCCATAGTAAGTTCGCTTATTTACAAATTTATCAAGGCAAATTCGTATAGTTCTGAAATAATATAATTTCATATTACGAGAACTAAAAAGTTTCAGTTTTGAGCTGTAGAACGTCGTAGCTTAATGAATGAAGACGTAGTAAATAGAACTGAATAAATAGTTATTAAGTGGAATGTAATGGTTTGAAAATGGGGCAATGCCAATTTTGGATAGATTAGCCAATTGTCGAACTAGCGTTGTATGGAGCTCACGAATAGAACTGGCGTTTCTAACGCCCACAACGAGTTTTATAACGCACGGAATACATACAATGTGTAATTAGGGGACCAGACTATACTGCAACTGTGATTATTGCTGAGGAAATGCTTTATAAAATTTGCGAAATAAAATAGAACAATACAACATTTTACGACATTACATCTCGAGGATCAAATTTACTTCAATGATTTGTAATAAATAAGAAAAATAAAGGAAAGAAACTATTTCCATCGTTCAATTATGCGTTTCGTAATAGATACATGACTATGTTACAAAACTTACATTCTACTTAGATATAATTCGCACAACAAAAGAAAAATTTGAAGAAATATTTCGCTTTTCTCTCGGCTTGAAATCAATGGTACCTTTTAAAACATATAAAGAGCGAATAGGAGAAGAAAAGAATTAAAGATTGAAAAGCAATTCATTCTTATCTTCATTTAAAGAAAAAATATTATGTTCCTTTGAAGCTGAAGTTATATGGTTGAATTTTAGAATAATAGAGTATCTTATAAGGATAGGAGTGGCATGAGGACCGAAATTGTAGGGATCACAGACATTCTAAGGATTATTTCGGTACTTGTTACCTGTAATTGTTTCCTCTAAGGCATTTATGGGCATTATTTAAAGTTCTCTCAACTCTGTAACATCTTATCTAGGATTTATTTCAACTTTATTGTTTGACCTGTCTAATGTGATGAGTTAATGCGCGATTAAGCTGAAAATGGCTTCAAAATGCAAAAAGTACCCATAGTTGCATGTAACTATAACCTGCAATTTTTGCATCGATTACTAACTTTACTATATTTGTGATAATTAGCATCATGATCAAAACTGAAGATATAGATCTACGTGTTATCAGTTTCTTGATAATTATATTCAAAGAGTTTCCAACTGAGCATTTTAATGATTTTTCCGAGAAAACGTCTCCCGATACTTACTCTCCTGATATTTCCTTTGCGATAATATTCAATACCTACTAGGTATGAAATAGTTCTAAAATATTTCTGAAATATTTCGTATAAGATTGAAAGTCTTTCTAAAATATAACTTGTAATATTTTTGAAATATAGAAATGTTCGCAAATGAAACCGTGCTGAAAGAATTCAAGAAAATTTTTAGAAATATTTCAAGAAAGATTTTCTGAAATATTCCACAAGTCTTCAAAAATATTTTTAAGATATTTCGTGAAATATTTCGCAAAAGAAAAAAGTTATAGTATAATGAAATATTACAGAAATTTTTCTGACATATTTCACTGAAATGTTTCTGATAATGTTTGAGAAATATTTCACGAAAGCTTTCAGCCAGGTTCCTAATAATATACTCGTATCTGAAACATTTTTAAATAATATTTCATGGAACATGTTCTTGAACTTTCAAAAATATTCCACAAAATATTTTCAGAATCATTAGTGGTAAAATTTTCACAAAGAATCTTAAATATAATTCAGAAATATTTCTTTAAAATTTTTGTAGAAATATTTTGAAATATATCTGGAATATTTTAGTAACCTTTGAAAAATAATTCTTGAAAGATTCATCTTGAAATATTTCATGTTGTGTGGGTAATGATACTTTTTCCTTTCGAAACCTTATTTGTTGTTGTAATTAATCTAATTCATCTTGACAATATACTCCACTCGATGCTAGGCTATCAATGGATTTAAAAGTCCTACCTATACTCATATTAAGTTTTAAAACGTGAGGTGGAACTGTTTTTGTTGGTGTAGGCATCAGTTTTATCCATTTTTCTGTAATTTTATAGTATGTAGGCATGATAGAGTTACAACTGACTTGAACTCATTTCTTGTTTAATCCATTAAAACCCAGGCAAAACCTGGCAGAGATATCGAGAAACTAACTGCGCCATCCTTTGCATAACCAACAACACAGTCCGACAAGATTTTTGCACAAGCAAACCATACATAGTTCCCCGAAGAATTTTTGGCACTGAAACCGAATCCGGCCTCAGAAATTCTCCAACGCGTCAGGATTTTGAGATATCCTAACCTAAAAGTGCGAAAATAGCGATTTTTGCCTATATTTGAAGTTATGTAGCACTACGACATTCTCTATACACAAAAAACTATAAACGACATCTTAAAGTAGCAGCCTAGTCCTTTCAAATGCCGTTGAGTTTGCTCAAATAGCTTATTTTTTCTTTGAGATATTGTATTTTAAAGTTTTTCGATTTCATAAATATTGTACCTCTCAGAACATTACAGCTTTGAAAGTTTCGACGTCGAATTTTATGTCAAACGACTTCAATCAACTACTGTTCTGCAAGAAAATTAAGATATATACCATAGACAGGCTAACCTACCTTTAACCTAAATTATATCATTCCCACAAATCCTTACAACCCTTAAAAACCACACCTGCCAACCCTCAAACAGGCTAACCTACCTACGATAAATCTGGGTAGAGCGAGTTTAATCGACTGCTTTTCTATGTGGAACCTAAAATCTCAACCACAGATAGACTTATCTGTTTTCTTCTTGACGTACTCTATCTCCAGATACCCTTATAATCCTCATAAACCGCCCTACCAAGCCCCAAGCAGGCTAACCTACCTAACGCTGGTTAGAACGAGTTTAATCAATTGCTTTTCTATGAGGAACGTAAAATCTCAACCAGATAGGCTTACCTGTTGTCTGCTTGATGTACTCTATCCTCAGAAAACCCTACAACCCTCAGAAACCCCCTCTACCAAACCCCAAGTAAACTAACCCACCTAAACCTTGGTAGAGCGAGTTTAATCAACTGCTTTTCTGTAAAAAAATGAATATCTCAATGACATTGTCTCTGATATACTCCTCCTCAGGTAGGGGTGGTTTATAAGGGCTGTAAGGGTTCGTGGGGATGACGTAATTTAGGTTGAAGTTGGGTTAGCCTGTCCATGGTATATATCTTAATTTTGTTGTAGAACAGTAATTGATTGAAGATGCTTGACACAAAATTCGACGTCGAAACGTTCAAAGCTATATGTTCTGAAAGGTACAATATTCATGAAATGAAAAACTTTGAAATTTAATATCTCAAAGAAAAAATAAGCAAACTGAACAAACTCAACGGCATTTAAAAGGACTAGACTGCTTCTTTAATATGTCGTTTGTAGTTTTTTACGTGTAGATAATGTCGTGGTGCTACATAACCTCAAATATAGGTAAAAATCGCTATTTTTACACTTTTAGATTAAGATATCTCAAAATCCTGACGTGCTGGAGCAATTCTGAGGCCGGATTTGGTTTCAGAGCCAAAAATTTTTTGGGAAAACATATATGGTTTGCTTGTGCAAAAAATTAAGGTATTTTTGTAGGACTGTGCAATCAATTCCACGTGCAAAAAAACGACAAAAACCTATTTAACGTTTTTTTATCAGAGTTTAATTTGTTAATGTAAAATAAGGATGAACAATCGTGCGCAAAGTAGCAAATGTTTCAATAAATTTTCGAGTTATCAACCCAATTATGGTTCATTGCCGTGATCTTCTTTATGTTTTCTGCAAACAGATTTGCAACATTTCGTACAGAACCATTCAGTTCTTGTTGAACACGTACTTATCGCGCATTTTTTCCTACTTTCTTGTTTCGTGATGTGTTCTGAAGAATTTTTATGCTTCCTCTTTTTCTTGGGGGTACGTACTGATGATAGCTTCGTAATGTAATATTCACAAACTTCTTGAACGATATCTTTGAAACCTTCTTTTCCATCCGGATGGAGTTTATTGTAAATCACCGTAGCAGTTGCTAAAGATGTTTGGATAAGTTGTATGAAAAGACACTATGTCCATTTTTTACTTCGAATCGTAGGCATTAGAGCATTACATTGTGGATCGTGGAGATCGACACTACCCATGTATTGATTGTACATGAAAAAAAATGAGGGAAAAGAATGAAATTTTTCGACGATTCCTGCCATCTTTGTATTGTCAATTTTGGTTCATCTCCAAGTGTAGTTGAGAGAATCGATACAGGTTAGGAATCCATTATCGTAATGAAATTTAACCGTAAATTTGCTTCATGCTTAGAAATAGTGGTTCCTCTTGCAGCTTTTTTGGCATTTGGACCTTCTCTTTCACGCGATTCTGCCAGACAGTGCTTGTTGATGATAAACCATTCTTCTTCAAATATATCATTAGATCTAGATCAGAGAAAAAGTTGTCAAAGTACACACGTGGTACTTACTTAATTCTTCTTTTTTGATTTCTTCTAACAAAGTAGAAAGTAATTGTAGCACTACTCTTGAACACAATCCAACAGAAGCTGAAACATTTTGTTTATTATTCCCTGATTTACTTGCGTAAATATCGAGATCATAAATGTAGCCATCAGAAGAATAAAGTGCCCACAACTTTATTTGATTAACTATTGTACCACTTCTCTTGCGATCTTTGCGATGTGCACGAAATTTTTCATAATATTGCAAGCAACTTTGTCGGGGAAAAAGATTGGGATAGATAAGGAATTCTGGATGACTTTTCTTTTAACTTCATATTTTGCTATTATTAAATTCAAATGTAAATTATATAATTGCCTCCATAAAAGCTTTTCAACATATACAAACTTTGAATTAATATAAGTAATATAAATCTGAATTTATGTTACTTTTGTTACTAACTTAGTAGCTACATGTTACTTCATTAAAGTTTAGTGTGTAAATAATTTCATGGTTCTTATACTAAATACTTAGTAGCTATTTTCTTGAATGAAATATCAAATTAGCTTAGAAAGCAGTCTTCCAGCGGTAAAATATCCGAAAATGTATAACTCCCTTCCATATAATGCAGAATTTATCAAAAAATTTATATACAGTTCCCGAACCTAGCCTTAACTTATCGTTATTCAATCTTAGCATTATTGTTGACTAAAATATTATGAATCGAGTTTTGAACAAGTACCTTATTCTATGATCCAAAACCATCAGCATAAGATACACCAGAATACAATCTGTTTTCTGCACTCCTCGTAAAATGAATACCCCTTGTTGTTATTTTAATTACTTTGAAATTAGTTATTGTATGAGTATTACCGGTCTTATGGATAAACTTACATTGTTGATGATTTATTTCATAAAAATATTCCTATTCTTCCGTAGGCACCAAAATTAAATAACTGAAAACTCCGTAGCTGAAGATCATGCAATGTATTTCAATCTTGCATTGGATTACCATGATCTCTCAGAACTCAGCAACCTGTACCAGTTGTATGTCAATATTTGCTGAATTCACCGGCGCGTTCTGGAAATTACACTTCCCTGAGTCCAATAAAGGAAACGTAATTATATTAGGTATTTTTGTGCCACAATCGTATTCTACGACTATTTCATTTAATTTAAAAAACTGTACTTGATAGCAATATTTCGAAAATTATGTTTGAGGACTCCTAGAACAGAACAAAATATTTCGATATTTCATCTATAAATAATCACTCTATTAGCATCAACCGTAATTGGTTTTCCAATTTTTTTTTCAATGACATTGCTATTTTCGGTTTTATCTAGAACTTCACATGGTCTTAAATTTTGATTTTTTTCTAATGATGGCAAACTAGGTAAATAAGCAAAAACTAGTTCATTTGGAGGGAATTTGTGAGAATAATGTATACGTGTATTATAATGAAATTGTGCTAAATCTAATAGCTTATTCCATACAATTTTTTTAGTATAAAAATCTTTAAATGTTTATAAAGTGGATGATTGCTTAATAAATCGTTTAATTGAGGTGAAAAAGCTGTTATTTCTATTTTTGAAAATTTAAATCTATGCTTTTAGCAACTTACTCATTAAATTTGCTCCTCTATCAGTAAGAAACATTTTTGATGAACTAAAAATGCACATAAAACTTTTTTATAAAAGCATCTGCAATTGATTCTGTGATTTGATTTTGCAAGGGTACAGCGATTAAAAATATTTACAATAGGTCTTATATTGAAAGAATATACTTAATTTCATTTTTGATTATATTTAATGGATTTACTATATCCATAGCAATTTTGTTAAAAGTTTTGATAGGTGTTTCTGTTATAACTATGGATTTTGTTTTTATTTTTTTTAGTTTATGTCCTTGACATTCTTCGCAATTTTCAATTTGTTTCTTAATATCCAACTTTAATTTTTCCTAAAAATACTTATACTTTATGCGATTAATCGTTCTATTTACTCCGGAGTGTCCCCTAATAAAATTGAATAATTTAAATTGAATATTTTGTGTCGATGTTTCGTTTTAACATATCATATATAGTTCAAACAAATTATTACGTTAATATTAGAACTTTCAAAAATTTTATTTACAATTTCCTTTATTTTACACCATTTAAGATTGTTTATTCATAAATCTTTAGAAATGTTAAATCTATTTAATTTTTTACGAATCATGAATTCCTTAAAAATTTTAAGAATTAGAGGCATCTTTTCCTTTATAAGGACTATACACTGACTTGGATAAATACATAATATAAATTTCTTTTTTAGTTGGCTTTCTAAAATTTGTAGATTTTTTATGTAAATACGGGGTGCTATTTATATTTTGAGCCTTGGCATACCAAGTGTTTAAAGACGCCATCTGATGTTTCTAATTAAAAGTTTAACTTTTTTAACATAACCTTCTTCAGGACATTTTGTCATTTAAGTATAACTTGTGTTGTCTCCAGCGACTCGAAAATTTTGTTTCAGTGAGAAAATGGAATTAACTAATGAACATTTTTGTGCGATGATTTTTTACGACTTTCGACGTGGCTTATCAAGACATGAGTGAATCGATCAACTTACTTTGACTTTCGGCGATAAAGCCCCATTCTTGGCCACTGTGAAATGCTGGTATAACGAATTTAATCGTGGCCGCAGTTCGTTCAGAGACGAAAGTCGTGAAGGTCGTCCAAAATCAGTTGTGCTAGAAAACATTGATGCTGTACGCGAACTGATATTGCAAGATCGTTATGCGACTTATCGTGAGATTAGGGTATCCTTGGATATTAGTATGACGAGCATCAATAAGATATTGCATGAACATTTAGCTCTTAAAAAGATTTGTTCGCGTTGGATCCCGCATAATTTGACCAAAACTCAAAAAGATGATCGTGTCAATTAGTGCAAAGCAATGCTCAAGAAATATAATCGCGGTGCATCAAAAGTTTTGTATAACATCTACACAGGTAAGGAATCTTGGATCTATGCGTATGAGCCCGAAACAAAACAGCAATCTACTGCATGGGTCTTCCAAGACGAGCCCAATCCGAAAAAGTGGTTAGAGTAACGTAGAACGGTCAATTCTGAATAGTACACAGCTATTTATTTGCCAGAAATGCTTGATGAAATGCGAAAGAACAACCGACAACGAACAATCATTCTTCATCATGACAATACAAGCTCTCATACGTCAGCTGAAACAACCGCCTATTTGACTGGCCAAAACGTCGAATTAATGGATCATCCGCCGTACAGCCCTGATTTGGCACCTAATGACTTCTTTTTATTCCCGCACATCAAAAATAAATTGCGTGGCCAACGTTTTTCGGTGCCTGAAGAAGGTGTTTATGCATTTAAAAACTATGTTTTGGAGGTACCTACATCGGAGTGGAAAAAGTGTTACGAAAATTGGTTCAAGCGCATGCAAAAGTGTATTGATTATCATGGAGAATATTTCGAAAAATAGTAAAGCCATTTCCAATAATAAATTACTGTCTATTCATTATTAGGCTTAAAATATAAATAGCAACCCTCGTACGATATTCTTTATTCTTTTCTTATTATCATCCACCAATTGTATTTCATTTTCTCTTTTGAGTGTATTCTTTATTTTCCATTTGTTATATTGTTTCTTCCTAATTTTCTCTTTTACTTTAATTCGTTTTTTATTCAACTTTTGAATTTTTAAATTTATATCTTATATTTCTATAGATTTCACGTTTTCCGCCTTTTTTGCTTTTTAAGCTCTGGTTATAACATTTATGCTACTGTTCTTCGTTGGATTCTGTGACAGTGTCTCTGTATTAGTATAAACTTTTCCAGACTTATAAATAATATCATAATTCAATCATTTAAGTCTTAATTTTTGTACTCTGAAATAGTTATCTATTGATTTGAATGACAATAATGGTTTATAATCAGTCATAATTAGAAATTTATGCCTATAATTTCTAAAGGTTTCCAGCAAATACAATTCGTAGAGCTTATTATTGATTGAGACATGTTATTACTGATATGTTATTACTTTATAAAAAAAGCTATCAAAGGGGTAAAACCCACCCTCAAAAGTCACCCCTAAAAACAGTTAAATAGCAGTAACTTTGGTTGTAATGAATATTTTTTGATGAAACAAAATGGGACAAATTTCTTACTTATAAAACAACAAAACAGCATCATCCTGGACTCGGGGGGTTGCAACCCCTACGATGTACAGGGGAAAAACTACATTTTTGAGTGGATTTTTCGTGTACAGAATCACAAAATTATCATAAAAAAATTGAAAAAAAAATTTTCAATACTCCCTCATTAACTTCACTCGCTTACCCCCAGGTTACCCCTGATCAACTCCGCTCGCGTAGCCATTGGTGAACCCTACGGGGAATCTCCGATCGTCTCGATGAAAAAAAATGTATTCCTAATCTGTGAAGTGGATTTTGAAGGGTATGAGTAGTACTTTATGGTCCGTTTGTGGAAATAAAATTGATTCACAATGTCACATAACTTTGAATATAGGTAAAAATCTAGCCTAAAGGCTTTAGCACGTTTACGTTAAGATATCTCGAAAACGTGATGTGATGGCTCACTTCTGAGGATGGATTCAAATTTTACGCATAAACTTGCTTCAGAAACTTTTTCCAGTATTACTAGAATATCCACAATCCCGTTTTTTACTGTTCATGTAGATCTAACTGCAAAACTTGTTTTGTTCACTCAAGTTACGTATGTTATCGTATTCTGTTGGCCTATTTTACTGAATAGGAAGAAACTTTTATGACAGAATTTCAATCTTGGCTTGCCTCGTTAACTGCAATCAAATCGAATTTTAATCTTGGTTTGCGGCCTTAACCGTAATCAAATCGAATTTTAATGTTTGTTCACCACGTTAACCGCAATGATATGCGACATGTATACTCGTATATATATATATATATATATATATATATATATATATATATATATACGGCAACTCAAAATTAATCAATTGCTTTTTATGTGGTCCAAACTTATAACGGGGTTTTAGATCGAGCTCCTTTCGGGCTAAATCAGCTATATAAATAAATAATTCTCGCGGATTAATATTTTAATAAAGCGAAGTGTGCTATCCAAGGCGACCCTGTACGCCAGCGCGAACAGTGCTTGGGTCCAGCTGCATCAGCTTGCCTCCTTCCTTACGTAGAAATTCGGCCAGCGAAGAGTGTCGTGAGCTACAGGTCACTTGGCGAGAGACAACCTAAAGATTCTCGCTGCGAAGTAGTTATGCAATAAGACAGGTGTATCGGAATAAGATACTGCGGATTTTAGTAGAAATGGATCGTGTATTTAGGCACTCGCGAGTACATGCAAGCGGGCGTGTTGACGAAATGTGAGCGGCAGCGAACCAGGCGACAACAAAACGCAACGCGCCGATCTTGTCTGCAACGGAGCAAGATCGGACGACGAATTCGCTTAAAGCGGCTCGAGGCAAGACGCAATGCCGAGCAAAATGACAGGGTGCGTAGGTTGGGCGAAAGGCTAGAGCAACGAATGCGGTTAGCAAGCCATAGGAGAGAGAGAGAGCCAAAGAGAGAGAGAAGAATCGAATAGGTATTTACAGTAGCTGTCGTCGGTTATCAGAACGGCAGAAACGCACGTACAATAGATCGCGACCACGCTTACTCCTAGCCTACGCTCGCGCGAGCGTCCTCGGTTCCAAGCTTTATAGCTGACGGAATTCCTGTCAGCATTCACTATGAGTCTTCGCTCTTCGGGCTTGTATAGTCGCCTCTGCGTACTCGCTTACTCCTCCGTAATCTCTCGTAACGCAAAACAAAGATGTTGCTGTCAGACTATGCTAACGTCTGTACCGGTCTCTGCTCGCATGCCAACTGACTCATTACGCGCTCTCTTTCGCTCCCCCTTCGCGATCACGGTTTCTCCAAATTATTATAATACATGGTATGGTATAAATATGATTAATAAATAAACTGGCTGCAGGGAGAGAGAGACATAACGAGAATGCGGCTCGTTATATACCCCTCCCCTAGACGCTGGTTGCCAGGGGGGGTACCAGGTCGAAACCTGGTCTCTCTCTTTAGGCGTTTCCATTTCCCAGGGAAAACTCATGCATCCTCAAAAGAAAAGTAGGGCAATCTGTCGTTATAGTAAGAAAGCATAATGGAAAGATATGTGGAACGACAAAGAACTCTCTTTCTCCCTTACAATTTTAATCCTTATACAGTAACATAACAAAAAAATACAATATTTTTCTTTTCTTTGATTTGAGGCGTTGCCTCTATACTAGGGATTACGCACGCTTGCGTAACGATCTTGGTAACGGTAACTGGATAGGTAAGTGGGAACAGGAGGAGCGAAATCGCACAAATGCGTTGTCGCTTAAGCGTGTTCGCTTATCGCGATCCTCTACGGGCGCGGAGCTCGGCGTCCGTGTAGGCATAAGCCTCAAGCTGTCCCGATAACCACCTCGGATGGATCTGAAAATTGGGGCAATCTGTGGACCTTGAGACGTCAGTGAGGTGGCACAGGTTACAGAAACGCGTGCCCACCAGGTCTCATCGTGGTCCGTCCCACTTTCCATACGGCTCCGTGCGGTTGGTGTGCTGCAGAGCAAGATATCCAGGTGGCCGTCTTGGACCCTCAGCGAAATCGCTTGGCCTAGACCTTGGTCTGGACGGGTGTGGAACGATCACAATCGGAGAAGGCGAGCGCGGTCGGGGCGGTGACGCGGAAGCTGTGGACTCCTCATCCCACTGGTGACCGGTTCCTTGGAGTCGGGGTACCCAGTGGTAGGGGTCTTCGGCTGAGCGTTCCAGCATCCTCATCTGAGCCCTCAGATTTTCTACCTCCCGCAGTCTAGCGTCGACCGCCGCCGCCAGCACGCGTTTCACCTCCTCAACGAAGCGTCTGAGCCAATCGGTTCGTTGGCAAGCGAGGTACGCCTTTAGGTCCAGCTCACGCTGATTTTTATCGGCGTAGTCTCCTGCCAGGCGTTTTCCTTCGGCGCCTGCAGCCTGGATGAATTTCATAGCCTCGCCGAAGGTTGCTGTCTCCTCGGCGTTTGCCACCATTCGGGCCGTGCGAGCGCTCTTGACACGCTGCAGCAGCTCTTTCCAGACGTCTTCCAGTGCTAATGGCCCATAAACCTCGCCTGAGGGTGTCTCGTCTTGGTCTCTGGAGTGGCCGGGTGACGTCGCTGAAGCGCCGTCACTGATGGTCGGCTCCATCCCTTCTTGAGGGGTAGCGGAGGGCTCCTCCGCTTCCTGCTTGGATTCCTCGGTGTCGGGAGTCTTCACGTCCAACGGGACTGCCGCTTGAAGCGATTCTTCTGCGCTGGCCGCTTCCGGTTCCTCGGTGTCGGGAGCCTCCACGTCTAGCGGGACTGTCGCTTGAAGCGGTTCTTCTGCGTTGGCCGCTTCCGGTTCTTCGGGCTGACTACCTGCTGGGACCGCCTCGTCTTCCGTCGAAGCGATGGTAAACGCTTGGAACTCCTGGAACTCCTCTTGGCTCTTCACCGCTGTAGCGTCCGACGTATCGTCCATCTGTAAGAGTCAATACAAGTAAGAAGATGGTTTTTCTTTATTAGCTGGGATCCGGTCCGGAAACAATATGTAAGCGTAGAAAGGTTAGCAGCAGATTAGTTAGGAAGCAGCTGAAAGCGTAGAAGCAGAAAGTGGGGTAGCAACGCAAAGGTTAGTATTGTCTTGAGCGAAGCTACCTTGGCGACGGTGGGACCGTCGGCGGGGAAGGTTTCTTTTTCCCCTTTGGTCGGCCGCGCCTTCTTTTTGTTAAGGGTTCTGAGCCGCAGGTTAGTTCGCTATCGGCCAACTCCTTTTCGTTTTGCTCGTTGCACTCGTCGCTTTTAGGGATTGGTGCGAACAAATTACCAAAGTCCAAGTCTTCCACGTTAGACTCGCATTCCTCCGTCTCGTCAATTTTTGGATATTAGTTTTAGTCGTGACAAGGGCGTAAATCGCAAACGGCTACCTTGCCTATGTCAGTATCTTCTTCGGTGCTAAGCTAGAAAGAGTTCATTTCCACGCGAGCGGTAACGACAAAAGGTCCTGCGAATTTCGGGCTTAGTTTTGCAGCGATTTTCATTGCGGCCGAGGAAAGTAGGCGGTTTTTAGCCCATACCTTATCTCCAACGCGATATTCTACGTCCCTTCGCTTGACGTTGTAATATTTCTCTTGGCGGTCTTGCGCCATTCGCGTATTTTCAAGTGCTACTACGCGGAAATCTTCTAGTTTTTCCATCCTTGCGTGCCAATTCTCTATGGCGGCGGCTTCGAGGTTTCGGATCATATCTCTGTCTTCCGCTCTCTTCTTAGAGTGAGGAAGGTCGGGATACCGTCCGTAATTGAGAAAAGCTGGGCTAGCACGCGTCGCTTCGTGAATAGCCGTGTTATACGCAAAGGCGAATTCCGTGATGTGAGCATCCCAGGTAGCATGATTTTCTTGGATGAACGCGCTGATCATGGTTTTTATCGTGCGGTTCACTCTCTCGGTTGGGTTGCTCTTTGGCGAGTACGGCGCACACGTGCCGTGGATAACGCCAAATGAGTCCAAGAACTCGTCTACCAATTTGTTTTTGAATGGAGTCCCATTGTCCGATAAAAATTTATCAGGCACTCCAAATCGCAGGAATACACGCTCCTTCAACTCGCGTGTGATCGCTCTCCCGTTGGCTTTGCGTAGCGGAATACACTCAATCCAGCGAGTGAAGAGGTCGATGAAGATTAATAGATGCTCATAGCCTTGTGCTGACTTAGGAAAAGGGCCCATAGTGTCCCGCCACGATTTCCCATGGCCGTGTGACTAGGTGCCATCCCATCAGTCCTGCTGGAGCAACTTGCTCCACTTTAGTCTGTTGGCAAACGAGGCAATTACGAACGTAGTGAGCTAAATCTCTGTGTATGCCAGGCCAATAGTATTTAAGCGCATCTCGCTTTTGCGTCTTATAGCGCCCTAGATGTCCTGCGGTAAGACTATCATGACACTCTGATAAGACTTGAGCTCTCTGTTCTCGTGGAAGTACTAGCTTCCAAGCATCTTCATCTGTACCCATCAAATCGTCCACGATAATGTCTGGTTTGTAAATATATAACTTGTCTTCTATATACTTCCAATATGGGTGTTTAGTGGGATCCTCTTGAACTTTTTGCACCCATTTCAAGTACCACGGGTCCTTGACTTGCGGATACGCTTTAAGCGAAGCTAGGCAAGCGATAGTAGTTTCTTCATCCTCTTCGTACATTCGCGACAAAGCGTCTGGAACTACGTTGTGTTTTCCTCTTCTATGTATGATGTCGAAGCTGTAGGACTGTAGACTCAGCGACCATCGTCCTAGCTTGCCGTTCGAATGTTTTAGGTTCCACACCATTTAAGACTGTAATGATCGGTTATCACGGTAAAGTGATAGCCTTCTATATACGGTCTGAACTTTTCGACTGCACATATTACAGCGAGGCACTTCCTTTCTGTGACCGAAAGCCTCCGCTCGGTGGCACTGAGTGCTCGACTGGCGTAGCAAAGTACTCTGTCTTCGTCTCCGACGTGCTACAAGAGTACACTGCCTAATCCTGTATCGCTGGCGTCACATTCTACAATAAATGGGGCCGTAAAGTCTGGCCTAGCCAAGACGGGGGCAGTAGCGATGAGGCCTTTTATACGCTCGAAAGCGTCTTGCTGTGTCTCTGTCCATTCGTATTTAGTGTCTTTCTTAGTTAAAGTGATAAGCGGGTCCGCTATGCTCGCAAAGTCGGGCAGGAACTTCCGATACCATGACGCCATTCCTAAAAACCTACGCAATTGCTTGAGATTCTTCGGCGGCGGATAGTCAATAATGGGCCGAACCCTTTCAGGATCAGGACGAGTCCCGTCCCTGTTGACTAGGACACCTAAATATCGGACTTCAGTCATACAGATGCGTGATTTCTTTCTGTTGATGGTTAGCCCTGCTTCTTTAATCCTCTCAAGGATATGCGTCAGCCATTTCAAATGATCTGCATAGGTTTCTGTCGCTATAATCAGGTCATCGATATAGGCGAAGGCATAAGGCTCCATCTCGGGCGTAATTAGCATATCCGCTAACATTTGAAAGGTTGCTGGTCCTCCTGCAACTCCATAGGGCATTCTTACGAATTCGTATAACCCTAGACCAGGGACTGTAAAAGCGGTAATCAGCATCGATCGCTCCGTAAGAGGGATCTGATGGAAAGCTCCCGAGCAGTCCAGTGCGCTAATGTACTTAGCGTGCTGCAACTTTCTCAAGATCACGTCCATATAGAAAAGCGGGTAAGCGCTCACCTTTGATACCGCATTGACCTTTCTCCTGATAATCAACGCAAAAGCGATACGATCCGTCGGGTTTTCGAACCATGACGACTGGACTCGACCATTCGCTTTTCGAGCGTCGAATTATATTTGCCTCTAGCATCTTGTATACTTGCTCATGCATTTCCATCTCGATAATATGAGAAACTGGGTAATATTTTTGTTTGATAGGCTGGGCTTCTCCGACGTCTATGTCGTGTTTGATCCATGACGTACATCCAATGTGGCTATGAAGAGTTTAAGGTAAAACTTCTACAATTCGGTCGATTTCTGCGCGTTGCTCCTGGTCAATCTCTTCGATGCCTAAAGAGGACAGGGCAAGCGACTGATCTACCCTCAGAGACGAGAGAATGAGTGGTACCCGTCGGTCACACCCTTTTACCCGTAAGGTATTAGTCTCTGGGTCAAGGCAAGCGGAAAACGCTCGAATGAAATCTCCTCCTAGAGTACATTCCGTTTCGGCTTCGCTAAGAATTAGGGCGTCTATCATATGAGAAACCCCTCCAACCGAGAATGGTAGCTGTACGCTGCCAATGATGGGTACGTAATGTCCATCTATAGCGCGAGCTCCCGGTCCGTCGTACATTGCTATATGACAGTTAAGGGCCGCGGCTATTTGAAGGCCAATTGGGCTTAATACGGTTCTTGAAGCACTAGTATCATATAATGCTTTGAAAGCGAAGTGACCTACCTGTAAGATTAGCCACCATTGAGGGTATTCTTCGACTAAAGCGCACGTCGCAGTACTTTGGTCTGGCTTCAGCGTAATCGCTTCAACATTCTGCGCCGGCGTGTGGATAGCTGTTGCGGGGCACTGAGCCTGACGGTCTCCTGAGTCGACGTTAGCTGATGAGGCCCTCGAAATAAATGAAGCGATAGGGACCTCGTCTACTCGCTCCTGTCGGCGTTTTTTGGTTGTTCTGTTTTAGAGCAATCCGGGCAGGTAGCTTTTGTGTAGCCGGGCCAACTACACTCCCAACAGAGCAGTTTATCTGCGTCTGGGCCAGGTGGTTTGTCTTTGTTGCGATCCGAACGCGGTGTTATTACCTTTGCTTGGCTTTCAGATCGTTG
The DNA here is from genome assembly GCF_024137745.1 of Phymastichus coffea. Taxonomy (NCBI): domain Eukaryota; kingdom Metazoa; phylum Arthropoda; class Insecta; order Hymenoptera; family Eulophidae; genus Phymastichus; species Phymastichus coffea. The sequence continues at coordinate 5,012,987 of NW_026706826.1, read as the reverse complement.
CTCGCCTCCTCGTCCGCCTCTAGGGCTCCATCGTCCTCTACCTCGGCCTCCTCGACCTCGGTAGTTCTGGCCTCTTCCTGAGTGATTGGTTGACGTAGCGCTCTTCGTAGAAGTAGGGGTAGCGTCAATACTCGCGTCGGGTAGACTTTGGGGCGTAGTAGTAGCAAACTCTAAGCTTTTCTTATTAAAGAAGTTTTGAAAGGATTTTTCTAAGTCAATCTCCGAGATGACGCTGTTCTCGTTAATGGAAGCGATGTTCACTTTTGATCGCGTAGTCGCTTTCGTTTTAGGCTTGTATACCGCTTCTGGTAACAAGCTCTGGTCTGGAGACGGCGGATGCTTCCAATGTTCGTCTGACTCGCCCATTTCCACTTCTTGGGCTCGGTTAAGAAGCTGTGACAATGACGTAATACTCTGCTGGTCCTTCTTCATTTCTTTCTTCAACTTGGGGATCATGTTATCAATAGCCAAATTGATCTGATCTGGAATACTCCACGGTCGCTCAAAGCGGCTAAATATGGTGTTCATCGCAGATAAATAATCCCTAACTATTTCATCGGGTCCTTGAGTTCTCAAGTGGGCCTCCACTGACATGTTACGATGATAGCGATGCACCTTACTGTAAGCTGTCAATGCTGCCTCTCGAAACCCCTTGTACGTATTCCACGTTGGTCTCAAGAATCGGTACCTGTTAGGGATTGTTGAACAGGAGTAATTTATTTATTTATTATTCGCTAAGACACAACACAAACACCAAATTTTTTTTTTTTTTTTATTCACAGTTCATAATCACAATCACAATTGAAAAGTTATAGTTCACAATGTTTTATAGTCTTAAGTGTAACGATTTAAAAAAGAGTGGAGTGCGGAGGCGCGTTGCGCTCCCTTTTAAATACACTCGTAACCATGGAAATAACATCCGTTGTTATGTATAAAACAACTTGACGCGCATTTACGCTATCAATTTTTTTTTTTCAAACAAATGCTCGATAAATGTGTACGATACCAATCCGCCTTCAATATTTAATAAAATGTCACCTCCATGGCCACGAATGTTATCGCACATATCTTCTGCCGTTCCCTTCGCCCTTCGAACCTCTCATCACCCCTCCGCGACCAATTCCTCCCTTAAACTTCCACCCCGCTCGTGGATCGCCGGACGATCTCGGGATAGCCCTTGTGCCATCGCCGAACCGTAATCGTTGCTGGTCATCCGTTTTTATTTCAGCCTCAAGAAATGCACGGCATTTGCGTTTCTTGAGCTGAGGCGTACGGCCTTGGCTCTGTTTAGACAGCAGCCATGCGCGTCATCCGAACGAGGCCTTGGAAGAAGGGTGCCGTTTGGTCGCGGAAGGTGCGAGCTCTCAAAACGAAACACTGATATAAAGGTGCCGCGCGCTTGCGTCCTCAACAGTACCATTGTAGCGCTTGACCTCTGAAAAGTGTAGACAGTGAATCAAGAATCTCGTCTTCCGTGATGTGGTCCAAACAGCAGTTTTCTTCTACTCGTGCAAGAAATTCCTCGATACTCGTGGTTGTGTCGCCCGAGAAATGTACCTTCCAGTCTCGTACCGTTTTTCCTAAGTTCCTCGTCTGAACTCTAGTACTGTCCAAATGGTTTCCACTAGTGCTCCAACTTGGAAGTCCATGGATCAAAGTGGCTTGCTGTTGAGTCGCATTTGTCGATTGCGCTCCTAACGAATGCGAAAGCGAATACGCTTCTTGTCTGTGATCCCCTCTCCCCCAGCTTGAACTTGCGGGGGTAGAAATCACGCCACCGGGCTGAAAGCCTGGTGTGCCGAGTGTTGTTATCTGTGTTGTACCTGCACTCGCGATCGGCGATGGATTTCTTAAAATACTAGTTGTTATAGCTGGTGTTTGAGTCCTTGCCGTTGATGACAAGAGTGCTGTTCTTGCATTCAGCTGTGGTTGGTCTTCGATTGTCGTTAAACCAAAATCTGGGTCGATGAGACTATGCGTGTCTCTAAAGATAACATTTTTATCTTGTCTAGTAACTTTCAAATTACTATTGATATTTGTTATCATTTTTATTTGATTATTTAGACTGTAGACTGTGTTTTGCAGTTCAGCGTTTTCGCTTTTGAGTCTTGACAAATTTTCCTCTAGCTCGTCGACCTTCTCTTTTAACGTTTTTGTTCCAATTAAAGCTCCTTTCAGCTCTTTTGCCGTTGATTCTGGTACGTATTGTGCCTTCCCTGAGGGTAGCTTACACCAAATCATTTTCTCTGGCGTTTGCAACATATGTGGCATAGCATTCGTCTTATTTTCTGTTGTCGACATCATGGACTGCGTATTAATGAAACTAGTCGTTGTCATAGTTTGAGCCATATTTGTTGTCGTTGGAATTGTTGCATTCGTCGCAGATTCTCTTATTATTATTCCTGACGTATTCGAAGCTGGTGTTAACGACATGTCTTGTTGTTGTGTATCCTGTTCGTTGTTTGTTTCTTCTGTTTTGTTCAATTCTTCGTTGATTTCTTGCTGTATTATTTCTATAAAATCGTCGCGTATCGGTTTTGGGATAACATTTGATTGTATCAATGTCGTACATAAATTATCGCGTCTTTCTTTCGCTTGAAGCGACAAATTATCGATTGTCTCAACAAAATCTTGCGCGGTATAATCGCCTTGTAACCGTCTGTATAATTTATTAGCACGTTCGTACATTGAGCCATCTTTGTTAAGCTCAAGGTCGTTTAAGACTGAATTTACTGTATCACTAGGTAGTGTTTTAATCCATTCTTTTAATCTATTATTTACTTCTGTTTTAAAAATAGTTAAATTAGTTATGTTCGACACATTGTTTTTATTTATTATTATTTATTCAGTTTTATATTCTTCTATTTGTTCTTGATAATTTTCTTTTATTTGCTTTCTTCTTTTTAAGATTATTATTTTATTTATCTTAATATACTATTATTATATTTTAGTTTGGCGTTGTACGACGGTATCGGTATAAATAATAATATATAATAAAAGAAAATGTTATTAAATAATAGGGCGCTTCGTAAAATGTATAAATATATAGATAGGTTATATTACAATCGAAATCAATTTATCGGGAATTGATATGCATACACAAATAGTCGTTTTGTGATTTTCGCTTATACGTGAGATGTATTTGCGTAAACGCTTGTATTCACCAGTGCCCAGACTGTTTCTTATATCACAGTAAATACACGTGAGTTAGCGTCGTTCGCTTAGCTCACGCTATTCCGATAGAGTATGTCTGTACGACATAAACACTCTATGTTTTTCGGCAAGAGTGTTCGTATCACAAGCAAAGGTGTCTTGCTTGTTTCTTTACATATGTTTACATTCGCTGGCTTGGTGAGTCTCTTTATTATTCTTTGTTTCCGCGAAGGTTATCTTTGCATCAAGTTTCCTGAGAATTCGATATGCACGTTGGGCGCCAAAATATAACGGGGTTTTAGCTCGAGATCCTTTCGGGCTAAATCAGCTATATAAATAAATAATTCTCGCGGATTAATATTTTAATAAAGCGAAGTGCGCTATCCAAGGCGACCCTGTACGCCAGCGCGAACAGTGCTTGGGTCCAGCTGCATTAGCTTGCCTCCTTCCTTACGTAGAAATTCGGCCCGCGGAGAGTGTCGCGAGCTACAGGTCACTTGGCGAGGGACAACCTAAAGAGTCTCGCTGCGAAGTAGTTATGCAATAAGGCAGGTGTATCGGAATAAGACACTGCGGATTTTAGTAGAAATGGATCGTGTATTTAGGCACTCGCGAGTACATGCAAGCGCGCGTGTTGACGAAATGTGAGCGGCAGCGAACAAGGCGACAACAAAACGCAACGCGCCGATCTTGTCTGCAACCGAGCAAGACCAGACGACGAATTCGCTTAAAGCGGCTCGAGGCAAGACGCAATGCCGAGCAAAATGACAGGGTGCGTAGGTCGGGCGAAAGGCTAGAGCAACGAATGCGGTTAGCAAACCATAGGAGAGAGAGCCAAAGAGAGAGAAAAGAATCGAATAGGTACTTACAGTAGTTGTCGTCGGTTATCAGAACGGCAGAAACGCACGTACAATAGATCACGACCACGCTTACTCCCAGCCTACGCTCGCGCGGGCGTCCTCGGTTCCAAGCTTTATAGCTGACGGAATTCCTGTCAGCATTCACTATGAGTCTTCGCTCTTCACTGGCGATCTTCGGCCTTGTATAGTCGCCTCTGCGTACTCGCTTACTCCTCCGTAATCTCTCGTAACGCAAAACAAAGATGTTGCTGTCAGACTCTGCTAGCGTCTGTACCGGTCTCTGCTCGCATGCCAACTGACTCATTACGCGCTCTCTTTCTCTCTCCCCTTCGCGATCGCGGTTTCTCCGCGACATCCGCGCTAAGGACTATCGATAGTATAGATCACAGGGCTCGACTCTTACCTTGTTCGCTGACATTTCAACTGCGCTACAAATTACAAATTCTTATAATACATGGTATGGTATAAATATGATTAATAAATAAACTGGCTGCAGGGAGAGAGAGACATAACGAGAATGCGGCTCGTTATAAACTTTAAAACATATATGTATGTATATATCGTATTATGTCAACATATTTAAGCCGGATAGTAATACAATTCTGTTGACATGGTATAATTTTTTTTAATATCAATATTGCGTGATAATGGCAATCTCAATTTACAATGTCATACAAAGTTTATTAAAAACATTCCATGTAACTGAAATAGTGGAAAATACAAAATTGAACGACACAGAGAAATATCTACATGATTATATTGATTGTATTGAAAAAAGTATTGAAGGTAATTATTCAGGCGTTAAGTATGAAACAAGTGACAATTTGTTTCCTAGATGATGATTTTGATATGAATCCAGAAGTGACTGACGATGGATCTGAGGAAATGCATGCTGAAGATTATGCTGAGGTGCCTAATTGTATTATAACTAATAGAACAGTCGATAATGGATACAAAAAAAAAGCTGTTGAATACTAGGAAAGTGGATAAAAAAGAAGTTGTCTTCAAGTTCCGTTCAAAGTAAGTATAAATTAGTCACGTTAGAACGTTAGTTAAGAATATGGAAACAGCAAATTTCCACAGGCGGAACTAGAAGAGATAATTTGTTTAAAATTTCAGAGTATACTCTACAAAAAATTAAAGATGCTTTAAACCGGAATTAACAGTTCATCATTTAGATCTTAACAGATGGGCTTTAGAATAGAAGCATGAATTGAATATGCTTTGATTTAAAGCATTACCAAAGTGGATATTGTTATTTAAAAGAAAACATAAAATTGTATCACGTAAAATAATGAAACATGTAACAAAGATATCTATTGATAATGAGCCTAATCTACAGCTGAACTGTCAAAATTTTGTTAATGAAGTGAAATCTGAACTATCTAAAAAAAAGCAAGTAATGTATATAATTCTGATCAAAGTGAGTTCAATTTAGAAATGCATAGTCGCAGGACATTAAGTGAAAAAGGGATAAAGATAGTTGAAAGGGTTGTACAATTAATATCATCTACTATATATAGTTATACGATACAACCGTCAATATCTGCAGTAGGTATGTTGCTCTCGCCTCTTTTTATGGTTTTAAAAGAACCAAAGGACGAATTCGGGCCTACTGTTGTAAACAAATTATTTCAAGCACCTAATATATATTTGCAAGCAAGTGTACCAGGAAAACTGTTGAGTGAATTACTTCAAACATAGTTAGGAGATATCTTTTTTCCTAATTGTGAAAAAACTGCAGTTTTTTTACTAGACTCATGGAGTGACCAATGTGAACCCACTGTACGAGAAATTATACCTCAAGATAAAAATTTTCAATTGATGACAATCCTTAAGGGTACCACAGGCAAAATTCAACCATTATATGTGTTTGGTTTTAGAATTTGGAAAAACTTTATGCGCAAAATATATGATGCTGTCATTTTATTTGGATCTGACATAAATTTATATAAAAGAAATAATATTATAAAATTACAATCTATTACACATAATCAATTATCTTCACCTAAATTCCAAAACGTATTCAAATATGCTTGGTACAAGAGTGGATATTTGGATGAAAAATCTCCTAAATTCAATAATCCTCCAGAATTTTTGCAATTGAAGAAGATCCTATCTGCAAGATTTGTGAAAATATAGCAATTATGAAATGTGCATGGCGCAAGATACTACTATGCCTGCGGCATTTGTATATAGAGTATCATTATTGCTCACCATATCAACAGTGACAAGAAGGCGGATCTTATATACGATCCGTCCAATAACCATTCATTGGGTTCTGGAGGTGAAACTGTCTTGGGAATGAGCTGGGGGCTTACAATTATGAGGGTTAACTTGACGTGTGGAGTTATTCAGGGGGTATGGGAGTACGGTTGATAAGGGGGTGAGGTTGATCAGAAGGTAGTTATAAATACCGAAGATGTTGTTGTTACAAGGTTTTGGGGGTGACTTTTGAGGGTGGTTTCCAGACCCCAAATTCCTTTTCTAGTCCAACAGTATAATTCTCTCATCAATTTTTAAGCGTCATAGCAAATGAAAAATCAGCAAAATTGGTGATCGGCAACTATTCATATAGTATTAATAGAGTTTAGGGGTAGTTCACTCTCGAAATACATAAAAATGAAAAAACACCGAAACACGTCAATTTTATTTTATCATTCTCTAGATAAAAATTTCTTTTTCAATTTTTTTATAATTTTGTGATTCTGTACATGAAAAATCCACTCAAAAATGTTGTTTTTTCTCTGTACATTGTAGGGGTTGTAACCCGCCGAGTGCAACATTATGCGGTTTTGTTGTTTTTTAAGTAAGAAATATTTTTCATTTTGTTTCATCGAAAAAGATTCATTACAACCAAAGTTACTGCTGTCTAATTGTTTTTAGAGGTGACTGTTGAGGGTGGTTTTCTCCCCCTCGACAGTTTTTTCCACCGATAAAAAGAATATGTCTCTCTTATTTTTTTATAAAGTATAACATATCTTAATTGCAATGAAATTGAAGGGAATGTTCCTTTGTAAATGATACTCTAAAGTACGAATATATGCATCGCCTATATTACCAGGGCACTGCTGTAATATTTCATTCAACGAAAATTGACACTCATAATCGTTAATTGCAATATAATCAATTAAAAAAGTCATAACTTTCGATAGATCTTTAGTTATTGGCTCCCTATATTTTTACATGTATGACGAAAATAATTTCTATAACAATTTTTGTGATAAAATAGTTTGATACTATTATAAAATTCATTTCTGTATATTCTAATCTACACATTAATATATTCTTGTTGTAAATCTTCGCGTATACAATTTATAGTCACATATGTCACAAGATATACAGTGCTTCTATTTCCCTTTCGTCCTAAATTACTATTATATATTTCTTCAGAGATAAAGCATTTAGATTTATAGTCAAATGATCATGTTAATTTAACACTTTCACGCATTGCTAAACGATACTGCTTAACTTTTTTAACTGCCTCTGTCATGCTACTTGGATGTATATATTGCATATAACAGCTATTATACAATTTGAAATTTATACATTGATTCATCAATTGAAATTAAAAATTTTGACGTTACTTATAAGGATTACTGATAGTTATCTTGGCTTTGCTATCTATTTATTATGAGTTGACTGGAGTTCTGTTTTTGAAGCAAACTAGATATGTTGCGGCGTCGATGCTGTTAGATGACTTTGAAATACGAGGTGTGATCAAAAAGTAAGGTGAATTTTTATTTTTCTCAAAAAATATTTATTTATTCATCAATTTTTATTTTATCTCCTTCAAAGTAATCCCCCTCGGATATAATGCACTTGTGCCAACGCTTTTTCCAATCCTTAAAGCATTTCAAAAAATCATTTTTTGTGATCTTGTTTAGTTCATCCTTCGATGCCGTCTTTATCTCCTCAATCGTGGCAAAACACCGTCCTTTCATGGGCCTCTTCAGTTTTGGGAACAAGAAGAAGTCACAGGGGGCCAGATCTGGGGAATACGGTACCTGTGGCATCGTTACTGTGTTGGTTTTAGCCAAAAATTCGCGCACAAGCAACGATGCGTGAGCAGGGGCGTTATCATAGTGCAAAAGCCAATTTTTATTTTTCCACAAATTCGGACGTTTCTGGCGGATTGCTTCGCGCAAATTGCGCATAACTTGCAGGTAATATTCCTTATTTACTGTTCTACCCTATGGCAAGAACTCATGATGCACCACGCCCCTGCAGTCAAAGAAAACTGTAAGCAAAACCTTTACATTTGATCGAACTTGGCGTGCTTTTTTTGGTCTTGGTGATCCAGAGTGCCTCCACTGGGACGATTGAGTCTTAGTCTCGACGTCATAACCGTATACCCATGTTTCGTCACCTGTTATAACCCTGTTGAGTAAATCTGGATCATCGTTGACGTCATTCAGTAGCTCTTGGGCGATGCTCATGCGACGTTTCTTTTGGTCGAAATTGAGCAATTTCGGAACAAATTTCGCTGACATACGTCTCATGTCTAAAACACTCGTCAAAATTGATTGGCACGAACCAAATGAGATGCCAATATCATCAGCAATTTCTCTAATGGTAATTCGACGATTTCCCAACACTATTTTCTTCACTTCTTCAACATTCTCATCAGTTGTTGATATGCTGGGGCGTCCAGAACGAGGTTCGTCGTCGGTGTCTTCTCGGCCTTCGTGGAAGAGTTTATACCACTTGTAAACATTTTTTTGGCTTAAAGTAGACTCACCGTATGCCACTTTCAGCATTTCAAGTGTTTTGGAACATTTGATTCCATTTTTCACACAAAATTTAATGCAAACTCTTTGATCCATGTTTTTAGACAGCAGCAAATCGTGGAGCACGCAAAACACTTCTAACCTTGATGCCTCTCACAAACAAACCAAACATACTACAAAGTTGAAATTTGGAACGTATGTTCTAGACGAGTGTACCGACATAACCAAATAAAAAAGTCGAAGATCGAACGGACGTAGCCCGCTAAATTTCAAAATTCACCTTACTTTTTGATCACACCTCGTACAGTACCGGCCATTAATTTTGGAACGCGAATCCATCGTTGGCTACGACTTCTGACTCGCATATCTTCTTAAATATATGTCGGAAAACTTTTACTTTTAAATCATTCAAAAGTATCTGTCAAAATATTTCTTTTTGAGTAACTAAATATTTTTTAAGTCGTTTTTAAATCTATTAGGCTCTTAACAAATTTTCCATTTTTTCAGACTTATTCAATCGTTTGCAAATTTTTAATAACGAAATTAGAAATAGACGAAAAGTAGATATGTAAATATTTCTAAAAGAATTTTTACGAGGGGAGGTCAATAAGTCTTTACAAAATCCAAGAGATGGCGCTCCTCACGCTTAAATTACGATGTTTTTGGCAAGCAATACTACTAACTAGATATCGTACAAACTTTCAGCTCGATTCATTAAGTCGTTTTTTGTGAGCGTTGGTTGAACAAAAAGCTATTGGTTTATTTAAAAAATGAAAAAAACAGAGTTTCGAACGGTGGTAAAACATTTTCATTTGAAAGGCATTACACCAAAAGAAATCACAGTTGAGTTGAACGCCGTTCATGGCAAGTCTGCCCCTGTGTTTAAGACTGTTGATAACTGGGTAAATGAATTTAAACGCGGCCGTACAACAACAAAAGATGAACCTCGTTCAGGACGCCCTGTAGAAGTGAGTATACACGAAATGTCAACAAAATCCACGATATGGTGTTGAGTGACAGAAGATTTAAATTGCGAGAATTAGTTCAGGCCACAGGGGTATCAAAGGGTACAATCATTTCAATTTTGCATGAAAAATTGGGGATGAAAAAAATATCAGCAAGATGGGTGCCGCGTTTGCTCACTGTTGAAAACAAACGAATCCGCGTGGTCACCTCTGAGGCTCTTTTGGCACGCATTCGTCGTAATCCGGAAGACTTTTGGCGTCGACTCGTAACTGTAGACGAAACACGGGTACACCACTACACTCCTGAAACCAAAGAACAGTCAAAACAATGGATTACCGCAGGAGAATCAGCCCCAAAGAAGGCAAAGACAGTAAAGTCAGCTGGCAAGATTATGGCCACGGTTTTCTGGGATGCGTATGGAATCATCTACATCGACTACTTGGAAAAGGGCCAGACGATCACTGGACAATATTATGCGTCATTATTAGGTCAGCTGAAAGAAAAAGTCGGAGAAAAACGTCCTCACTTGAACAAAAAGAAATGCTTCTTTCTTCAAGACAATGCTCGAGTTCACACGTGTGCAGTTTCGATGGCAAAAATTAACGATTTAAAGTTCGAATTAATTGACCATTCACCATATTCGCCTGATTTAGCTCCCAATGACTTTTTCTTAATTCCCAACCTCATAAAATGGCTTGCCGGACAACGATTCACGTCGAATGAAGAAGTTATCGCCGAAACAAATGCCTATTTTGAGGGTTTTCAGAAATCATATTTTTCTGGTGGCTTAAAAAAACTGGAAGGCCATTTAATAAAATGTATCGATCTTCGAGGAGATTATGTTGAAAAATAAAAAAAAATTATATACGCAAAACTTTTTTTTCCTTCTTTTTGTAAAGTCTTATTGACCCCCTCCCCCCTCGTTGTTGTTAAATTTTCACTGAGATAAATCAAATACTTAATTTTTTTATTATGGAGTATAAAATAACATAAAACATTTTTTTTGCAAGCATATTTTTAATTAGATTAGAATTATGATATTATAATAATTGGATTAACGGCAGAATATTATATAATAAGTGTATAATTTAATCATAAATAGATTTTGTACAACAAAATATGACCGGATCCATTTCAGATCGGGCAGGCCTACGGCAATGATATCTCCGATTGACTCGGCTGTGGAGTATGTTATTCTACTTCAAAAATAAGCCGACACGTATTTTTTTTTTTTTCGATTAGACCTCTACATCATTTTTTACGAGCATTATAAAAAAGTGGTTAAAAAATAAATTTTCTAAAAATCAAATATTAAAATTTAAAAAAATGCTCTATATTTTCTAATTTTTTTACTTAGTATGTTATTTATAGCTTATTTTACTGTATTTCTTATACTCTTTCGAATGCGCCATGCAGAATAAAAAAATATTGAAAATTGGCGGGAAAAACTCAATTTTTCGAAAAAATTTCAAACTCAATTTTCTCAAAAAAGCCATCGTTTTTTTTTTTTTCAAATTTTTATGATAGATTAAGCATTACAAGATTTTTAAATTAGTATGGGAGTGATCGCGTACTTTTACGTTTTAGTCATAAAATATCGATTTTTCGTTTTTTTTTTGCCCAAAACATTGATAATTATAGTTTTAACATGTGAAACGTGTTTATATATATATATATATATATATATATAGATATTTATATATACAGCCATATATACATATACAAGAATTGTACGTTTGATAGTAGTCTTGCGATTTTGATAGAATTACATTCCTTCTTCTATAAATAGCTTATAAATATACACGTGCTCGCATTGCTGATAGCACATAGTTCAGTTTCTATCAGTCGTAAATTGTGTACACACAGAGAAGCATGCATGCTTTCTAGGTGTATATTATATATTAAAGCAAGTGTACGTTATAACAAAAATCACTTTAGATCATAACTGAGTGTTTTATTTCTGTGTTTATAATTATGACTCCACATAGTACATATTCAGATAAGAGAGTTAAGTGTTGTGACTTTTTAAAAAGGCATAAATCATGTGTATATAAAACTAAAAACAAGCGATTTAAAAGCCTTGGTGACTTAGCTAATAAATTGAAATTGAAGTTTGGCAGAAAAAAATTTGAACCGTTTGATAATGTGTGTATAACTTGTTACAATCTTTTATGTTCAAAATATGAAAGTAGCAAAACAGGTGATCCTTTTTCAAGCGATGAGCAAGATGATACTGGTAAGGTACCCACACAATTAATAATTTATCTTTGTAAAGTAATACATTTTCGTTTTAAAAATATTATATTATGAATAGAGTTTTCAAAAACATATATTTCTTAAAATCATATTTTGCTCATAGATACGGAGACACAAACTGAAACAGAAGGTGAAGATCTAGGAGCAACAAATGAATTCGAATGAATTGTTTTTTTTTTAATTTTGTTATGATTTTTTTGAACATTCACAATGTATTTCATATCTATATAATACACATAAAACATATATGTAAATAAGTTTTACATGTCAAAACTATAATTATCAATGTTTTGAGCAAAAAATAAACGAAAAATCGATATTTTATCACTAAAACGTAAAAGTACGCGATCACTCCTATACCAATTTAAAGGTCTTGTAATGCTTAATCTATCATAAAAATTTGAAAAAAAAAACGATGGCTTTTTTGAGAAAATTGAGTTTGAAATTTTTTCGAAAAATTGAGTTTTTCCCGCCAATTTTCAATATTTTTTTATTCTGCATGGCGCATTCGAAAGAGTATAAGAAATACAGTAAAATAAGCTATAAATAACATACTAAGTAAAAAAATTAGAAAATATAGAGTATTTTTTTAAATTTTAATATTTGATTTTTAGAAAATTTATTTTTTAACCACTTTTTTATAATGCTCGTAAAAAATGATGTAGAGGTCTAATCGAAAAAAAAAAATACGTGTCGGCTTATTTTTGAAGTAGAATAACATACTCCACAGCCGAGTCAATCGGAGATATCATTGCCGTAGGCCTGCCCGATCTGAAATGGATCCGGTCATATACAATACAAAAACAACTCTTTGAAGTTTTTCAAAATTCTACAAAAGTATGAAATTAAATTCGATTAATAGAATAATAAATTATATACGTATTCATGAAAAATTATTATATTCATTAAAAAAGTCTCCTTTGACTTCAATCACAGCGTTATAGATTCTTGGCATTCTTAATTATTCAAGCACAAATAGGTTAATAAAGTTTCAGCTATTTTCAAGCACATTACATAATTTGGAAAGACTTTGTTCGGCTTCTCTCGTATTTATATTTATAGCTCACAATATCACAATATCACGGGCCAACATATTTTAAGCTTAGAGCCGAGATCTTACGTCCCTCAAAGATTTTAATGCGCTGAATTTGAATCTGTGCTCTGATTTTTCCCTATAAGTCAGGCTTCCGAGACATCTTAACCTAAAAATGATAAAAACACGATTTTTGATTATATTCGAGGTTAAATTAGAAATCGAATAAATGTTTTTTATCAAAAATCAATAACCGCCTGAAAGGTATACTCTTACCCCTCAAAACCCTTCTTTCTAATTACAAAAACCTTTTTTTTCTCTGAGCTGTAGATGTTTAATGTTTAGCATTTTAGCTTTCCTCCTATAGATTTAGAATAACACTGAATTTTTTTAGAAAGTTACCATACAATATTTCCAAGTTTTTTTGGGTCATTTAACACGAATTCAACAACAAAATTGAGCTCTATTCTCAAATATGTAAAGTTTTCTAACCTAAAATTGCAAAAAATATTATTATAGGTTTTGATCAAGATTTTTTATACCGGGAAATCATTGAACGCATAAATATATAAAATTTAATTTTTATACAGGTTAAAACAGTATAACTAGTGTGTTTCAAACTTACGACAGGCTTACCTCCAAACTCAAACCATCCAGGCACTATAACCCACGAGTTTCAAATATACGAACATTTAACTTCCAGCTTAAAACCTCAAAATACTATAAACCACGAATCTCAAACATACGACCAATTAATCTCAAGCTTAAACCGTCAAGATACTACAACCAACGAGTTTTAAATCTGTGACAGGTTAACCAGAAGCTTAAAACCCCAAACATAATGATCTACACGTTTCAAACCTTCAACAGATTAACCAGAAGCTCCAAACCCTAAACACTATAACCCATGCATTTCAAACGTACAATAGATTCAACTCCAATTAATAATCCCGAAACACTATATCACACGCGTTTTAAACCTGCGACAAGTTAACCTCCGAGCTTAACCTCCAAGACATTTTAACAAAGGAAATTCAAATTTAATACAATACTACCAAAATACTATAACTCATGAGTTTCAAACTCACGATAGGATTTTAGTTTACCTTTGGGTTTAGACTTAACAAGTAATGCTAGATACATAAGAACCTACAATAACCTTCGTATTCTAAACCAGAGCTTAACGCTGATACAAATCTTTCCGCGTTGGAAATTACGTTTGAATGGCGGACTAAGAGTTGAACGTATCGATGATAAAATATTCTTGATATTACAAATCACGGTAATTCTTAAGTAAGGAAAAGTAGGCCCAAAATGAATTCAAAATATCGTTCAAAAAATCGTTATTCAAAAAATCGTTCATAGACAAGAAAATTGTCAAATTGAAAATCTTAGCTGATAGGTTTTACAAGTTATAGACACTACTTTTGCATGTATAATTGTATATGTAACTTGGATATAAATTTTCCTATCATAGATTTTCATGCGCGATCTAGCGGCATGAAAAGACGCTTTAGAATATGTAATATAATATATGCATGATCTACAGCTTCTTTTTATGCCGATAAGTGGTACATGAAAATCTGTGACAAAAACTTTTTTATCTTATTTACATATACATGTATATATACAAAAGTATATATTTCATAATCTAGAGCTTTATTTTATGTCACTAGGTGATGCATGAAAATCTGTGATAGGAAAGATCCTTACTTTATCCAAGCCATGATACCTATTAAAAAAGAAGCTTGGATAATTTTCAAAGAAGTTGTCGAGAAATTTCTAGGGGAAAGATATGATTTAAAGTATAAGACTATTACGTCCACAATGTTTAAGAATTTTGGAAAAAAGAAATGCTTGATGAGCTTAAACCTACATTTTCTGAATTCGCATTTAGACTAATTCCTAGAAATTGTGGAAGTATAGAGTGAAGAAAGAGATAAACGTTTTCATCAACAATTCCATCAAAAAGAATAACATTACTAAAGACGATGAAATAAAAAATGATGGCAAACTACTGTTGGTCATTGAAAAGAGATGATAATAACCCAATTAGTTATAAATAAAAATCTCTTCAACGATCCTTTGAGACTAAACGTCAACGGTTTCATAACAAATGATAGTATCTTGTTTAGTCAATACTCCAAGTCGATATTCCGAAGTTTTGAATAAGAATGCTGAGACGAATCTACGTGAATCTGCATTGAGTTATATACAGAGCGACGCAGAGATGTTATCGTCGTTAATATACGAGTATAGTTTTATAGTTGTAGAAGCTAAAGTTTTCTTGTGTTAACAAAATCGATGTATCGATAGTATCTGCAGATGATTGTGTATTTAAATTAATCTGGCGAGGTGGTAGCGCCTGTATGTTATTATGCACCTAACATTACCTATTAAGTTTAAAACCAAAATGTAGAATGAAACCCTGTTGTAGGATTGAAACGGTCTCGGTCGCGCACTCGAAATACTTTCGCCACAAGGCCTGATTGAACCGTTTACCCGACTAGTAATAAGGGCACCAGACCGCCGTCTCTAGGTTACGGCGATCGTCGAGGATCGGGTCGGAAATCGGAGCATAGGTTTATCTGCCCACTGTGCGACTGCGCAGAGCGGGCAAGTTGGTGACCTTACGTCGATATCTTTTCTTCAGGCTGCTCCAATAGATAATCTTCTCCGTCCTTTCGCACCCTGGGAGTACTGGAAGCTCAGAAAGCAACTCTTCGTTTCGGGTCAAGGGAGTTAGCGCGTAGGTCACCTAACGTTCGGAACTAGTAAATACAAATTTTCGCTACAAACCGTCCACGGCAGAAAACAAAATCAGCATGTAGGGAGGGAAAAGTCAACGAGGCATAAATGACAGAGATCGGTTACACTTTACTTTTCTTAATTCGTTAGATAGGGTACAGAGTCGGTTAGAATGGTGTCAGAGCGGTCAGCGCGGCTCGATGCGATTTAATACGTTGCGGCAAAGGATCCACACGTCACGGAGAATCAAACACGCGACGAACTATATGCACGATCCCCAGCTCGTGACGATGATTAGTGCTTCACCTAGCTATTTAAATTCCACACGTCCTACGCTCAAGCTAGTCAGAGAAATAGAAGTTGGTCAGCGCCACTCGGTTGGAGTACTCTATTCCTGGTGTCGACGCATCCTCGCGTCACGACGGAATTATAGACACGACGAATCATGCACAGCACTACTATTACTACTGAGCGGCACTTTGCCTACTTACAGATTTCAACTGTAAACTCACTCGATTACTTCCCAAATTCCTTGATGGTCTCAGCTAGTAGCAGATCTGCGGGTAACGAAGCTCACGATCAACGGCAAAATGGACGAGAAACGGCTATTCACGGTCAAAGATCCTTTATTTATACTCTTTCCGAGAACAAATCATTTTATTGGCCGACATGCTATTTCGGACATTGGTAGCGCCTTCCGAATATTCCGTCATTGGTCAATATGCAAATTAGAAAAGTAACAGCGTCCTCATTTTATCTCCTACTTCGTCGCTATTTACCCTCTCTCACTCCCCACTAAGTCAGTGATTGATGAGAAAGATCTATCCCTACTCCTATTTCTTCAGTAGTTTCTTCAGAGGTTTAAATTTCAGCAGTCAATTATATTGATTTAATTTAACGGACTAATTGTCGCTTATGATAACGCCTAGAGAATTGTAGCGGTCTCGTACAAGTATTTCCAATTTCTCATTTGTACGTTACATATTTTAAATTGCATCGCTAGGTGTTTTGCAATATAATACAATGGTTGTAGGTCGGTTTCATTTTCGTAGCGCCCTCATCATCGAGTTTACGTCCGAATTAGTATTGCATTTATTCTAGTGAGCGCACTTTCATAGGGTCTGTCTCGCTTGCTCTTGTTTAGTCTGTCTCGCTCGCTCCCACTTAGTCTATCTCGCTCACTCCTGCTTAGTCTATCCCGGTGCTTCAAAATGGCTGCCCTCGCTCCCGCGGGTAGACCTCATGTTCTGCTGTCGATCTCCGAAGCGCCTCCTGGAGTGCTCCCCCTCGGCTGTGTGTTGTATATGTGTATCCGGGTATTGGATGTGTGTCTCCAGGTGTTCGCCAGTGGTCAGCAGCAGTGTGTGTGGTGCTCAGAGTGTCGTCGATGATGCGCAGCAGCCTGACACAATTGATTGCCGGCTGCCGCTTCATCAGCGATTTCCTGGTCGCCCAGGTGTGACAGTTTCCCCAGAGTATCTGTGCTAGTGCCTGGTTGTGTAACGTGTCCGCGGGTTTCGCTCACATGCATTTTTGTTGCATTTTCCAGTCAGATTTTCCGGTGTATTTTTTTTCTGCCGGCAACACGTGGTCGGGAGTATGTGTGTGTGCGTGCGCTCTCTTTTTCTCGTCGTGCGCTCCATTTTTCGCTCATCCGTCGGATCGTATTCTTTGACTTGTTGCGTTGTTTTCCCGGGCGTGGGTGGGCGAAAATGAAAATAAAGCAATGTGTCCATTAAAGCGTGAGTTGGGCATAATTATTCGGTTGGTTACGGAGCGGTAAGAGACGGGGATGGTTCCTTTGAGGTGTTGCAAATATTGGAACACTCTCAGGCAAAGCTTTGTAATGCACGGCATTACAACCTATGATAAGTTTAAAAAGTCTGGGTTATAGTGTTTTAGGGTTTCAAGCTTGAGATTAATTGGTCATATATTTGAAACTAGTGGGTTTGAACTTGGAGGTTAGCCTGTCGTAGGTTTCAAATATGCTGGTAATGCTGATTTAACCTATCGAAAATCAAATTTCATATCTTTATGCGTTCATTGACGTCTCGGTATAAAAAAATCTTTATTGAAGCCTATAATACTATTTTTTGCAATTTCAGGTTAGAAAACCTCATGTGTTTGAGGTTAGAGCTGAATTCTGATGTTGGATTTGCGTTATACGATTCAAAAAATAAAAAAATATTGTATGGTTGGTTTATAAAAAAAATTAGTTCTATTTTAAGTCAATTTTAAGTCTAGGGGGAAAACTAAAATGTTAAACATCAAACATCTGCAGCTCAGAGAAGCAAAAAGATTATTGCAATTAGAACAAAGTTTTGACGGGTAAGCGTATTCCTTTCAAGTGGTATTATTGGATTTAAAAAAAAATTAAAATCTTGAATATAACCAAAACCGTGTTTTTTCCATTTTTCAATCCGGATAACTCGGGAACTTGATGTATAGGAAAATATTTCAGCATAGATTTCAATTTAGCGCATCAAAATCCTTTGAAGACGTAAAGTCTCGACTCTAGGTTGGAACTTATATCAAATTTTTTAGGTTTGTGTAATTCAATTAGATTTAAGTCTAGCGTCTGAAGAAGCCATGTAAATTTTCTTTATTACACCATTCTCTTTTTTACTCAAATAGTTTCTGCACAGCTTTTTTAAGAATTATTGTCTACTTAAAAATAGAATCCATCACCAATTAAATGCATTCCAGATGGAATAGCGTACACCTGTAAGATGCTGTAATAAATTTTTTTATCCGTAATACCTTCTATTTTTTTTAAATTTTTCACTTGGTTATAAGCAAAACAACGCCACACTTATTACACTCCCTCCTCTTTGTCTGACTCGCTTATTCTTCGATATTTTAATATATGCTGTTGTTTCAAAAGCAGTTATTCTTCTATCGCGTTTACTAGC
Source organism: Phymastichus coffea (assembly GCF_024137745.1). Taxonomy (NCBI): domain Eukaryota; kingdom Metazoa; phylum Arthropoda; class Insecta; order Hymenoptera; family Eulophidae; genus Phymastichus; species Phymastichus coffea. Next base: position 4,994,329 of record NW_026706826.1, on the reverse strand, counting down.
TACACCGATGAACTTGTCTTCGTTATTTGATGTTTTTCAAGGGTTTCTTTGCATGAGCAATCAGCATTATTTTGGAAATCTTGATATCTTTGACATTCTCGACATTCTGAACCATATGTGACAGGGCTGATAGCGATGTTCGCTAGCCCTGTGCGCGGCACTCTCCTCGCACGGATGTAGCGACCGAGCGTAGCTATGATTGACATAGCATTCACGCGCTCGTGTCGTTGCAGGGCCTGCAGAGGGGTGAGTGCGGCCGGCGGAGAAGACGGCGCAAGGGAAAGCGAGAGCGAAAAGAGCGTGAGAGGGGAAGAAGAATAAGCGAGAACGCAGAAAATGCGGCTCGCGCCGCGAGAAGAAGGCAGAGCGGTACGAACAAGTATTAACGAGCAGTTGAGGAGTGACGACTGACTAATCAGATCACGGCCTAGAAGTTAGTTTGACAGTGGACCGGCCGAGAGTGAGCAAGCCAAGGATCAGTGAGGGGAGTTTCCTGTGTGGCAAATCTCCGGCTGCTTTGAGCAGCCTTAGCAGCGATCATTATTCGACAATCCAGAAGCCGATCCCCGCCCCCAGCTGCCAACAAGCGGCCACCAGTGATCCAGCGAGCTCCACTGCCTGCAGGACTACGATTCCGCAGACGCCGACTCTCCACTAGCGAGTCGCGGAAGAGGCTATATACCCGGTGGGTCCGATTTTGGTATTTGTTTCGCAGACTCTCTCTCACCCTCTAGCTCTCGCCCGGCGCAACGCCGCGAATTGATTTGTCGCGAACATTAGTTGAGCGAATCCGCTCCTAAATAGTATCGACTCTTCACGTACATTAGTTGAGCGAATACGCTCCTACCCGCCGCCTACTGTCGCGTTCACATGGTTTGAGCGTGCGCACTCACTATCTTAATTTGTAAGAAACCGCGTATGTATCATTTCGATGGCGTAAATAAAGGGATCGCCTTTTGTAATTAATTTGATTTCTTCTCTTCACCTTCTCCGTCATCGCGGTAGATTCGTGCCTGTGGAAATCAGCGCCGGTTTCCTTCACCGAAATAGAACCCCTTAATAACTCGCAGGGGACACAGCAGTGGCGTATTCAGCTGTGTTTGTAAGAATATTTCCTCCCCCTTTGCACATGTAATATTCCAAGTTTTTCTGAAATTTCAGAATATGATAAACCTTCATTTCATAAAGCTACAGCTTGTACATGTTTTTATTTTTTTCGACAAAATACTAATTTTAAATTTGTCTTATTTAATTTCACATTTTTTTTGGACTACGTACACTTTTGAACAACACTTTGCACACTCAATAGTAAGGGACACGTAATTTTTTGCGATTGCATGGAAAGAAATACCTAACTTTATGTAAAGTATGGATACTCATTTTTCACTGAAGCATGAGGTAAATAAATCGAACATTTTCATCTTTCGTATGTAGAAATTGAATACCAGAGTCGAAAATATAAACAAACATTACTTAAATTTCATTGTTGACGTGTCGAAGTCATTCGCTGTCTCCCGCGCTGATTTCTAATCAAACCGTGGCGATATTTTCATATCTTGGCTCCCGCTTATCGCGACCTACGTCGTTGTTTTTGTTCTGTCTCTCTCCCTCTTTCTCCTCCGTAATAACCTACCACATTTTGCTACCTCTCCTCTCATGCCGTTGCTTGCTGAAAGTTATATGGTGTGACATATTTCAGATATAATTAATAATTAATACTATACGAGGTCTGTCCGGAAAGTATCGGGCCTACCTTTATATTTTCGTGCTAGCGTTATTCTTTATCATCTGGTGGGTGGAATCCTTCAAAGTAATCCCCACTTAATTGAATAACATGGTTCCATCAATGTTTCCACTTTTCAAAACAGCCCTGGAACTCATTTTTAGGGATAGCCTTAAGTACACTCGTCGCATTGTTTTCAACCATTATTTTGTCATCGAATCGATGTCCTTTGAGTGGTTTTTTTAGTTTTGGAAACAGCCAAAAGTCACAAGAAGCTATGTCGGGACTGTATGGAGGATGTCGAAACAATGCGATATTGTGTTTGCTCAAAAACTGCTGCACAAGATTGGATGAATGCGCTGGCGCATTATCGTGATGGAGAAGCCAGTTACTTCTTTCCCAAAAGTGCGGCCGTTTTCTTCTTACTGCATCACGCAAACGTTTTAAAATTTGAACGTAGTATTCTTTATTGATTGTCTGACCTGTTGGTGCATATTCGTGATGTACAACACCTTCACAATCGAAAAAAAACAATCAACATTGACTTAACTTTGCTCCGACTTTGACGTGCTTTTTCTGGTCTTGGCGATTTAGAATGCTTCCACTGCGAAGATTGTTGTTTCGTTTCAGGATCATAACCATAAACCCATGATTCATCACCTGTAATAACTTTTCTAAGCACATAATCATCATTATTGATCATTTCCAGATTGTCCAGAGCGATTTCTAAGCGAATGTTCTTCTGCTCTGCTGTGAGCAATTTTGAAATGAATTTCGCACACACGCGTTTCATTCCTAAATTTTCGGTTAAAATTTCTGAAATGATAGTTTTTGGTATCCCAAGATCTTCTTCTAGTTCTCGCACAGTCATACGACGATCTTGTTCGATTGCAAGTCGCACCCGCTCAATATTATCTGCGGTTTTTGTCGTCGAAGGTCGGCCAGAACAAGAATCACTATCGACAGAAGTGCGACCATCCTTGAACCGTTTATACCACTCTTTTCTTCGTGTTTTGCTCATATACTCGCTTCCGAAGGCCTTTTGCATCATTTCAATAGTTTTCGAACTCGTTTTTCCGAGTTGAAAGCAAAATTTGATGCAAATTCGTTGATCTTGTTTTTCAGTCATTTTTGACAATTTCAAAATCCGACGAACGCGAAAAAGGCACTGTAAACAAAGACACGCTGCGCATGAACTATACATTCGGCAGGTGTCAGTAAGTAACCAATAGATTCGTGAGGCTTTACTGTTGACGTTTCTGTCCGGTAGAGGTCGCTCGAACACTATGGCGCGAAGATATAAACGTAGGCCCGATACTTTCTGGACAGACCTCGTACATAGAAGTGCTGAAAGAGACAGACATGGATTCTCCATAATATTACCACCTTTGTTCCTAAAATTTTCAGCGCTAAGATCTTTCATTCTGTTACTGTTATAACTCAATCACGATTATTAGTAATATCACATAATTGTGATTAATTTTACATTATATTTATATATTCATTACTTTCGGCCTTGAAAACTTATTTGCAAGACTTGTAACACTAAGTGCAATAGTGAATTTATATATTATAACATTATTTGTGAAAAAAATAAATATATTTCGAACTATTTCTCACTGTTGTGAAGAATTTTCGATAGCACTGAAAAAATACGTCAGTTCTCTTGACAGATTCTAGCACTACCGGTTACATCGTGCCTATGTTAGAACTAGAAATTTTCAGATTTAGTTAAGGTTTAAGATGTATTCAATAGATCCATGGTCTCTATCTTGAAACATCACCACTTTACTTTCTCTGTTAGCTATAGGCCTGATCTTTGTCGAAACCGATCACTATTATTTCTCATGTACCTTTGGATTTCAAGGGAGATATACTTATATACCTTATGATGATTATATTTGTATACCTGGGTTTCATAATTAGTTAGACCATTAACAAAGAAGTTATAGAAAATTTCACCGTAATGTTAATTAAAACTCGTTAAATTGACATAGTTAATATCAAACTACAGTAAATAAATACAATAATAATAAAAACAACATCTTTAATAAATTTTGAAGTTATTCCTAATTTTAAAAAAATTATTGGAATTGATGCATCAGTCAGTGAGATAAGCTTCATTTTTCCGAGAGTATCATTTTTAATGAGATCAGTGTTTACGAACACACATATCCGAGAGAGAGAGAGAAAGAGAGAGAGAGAGAGAGAGAGAGAGAGAGAGAGAGAGAGAGAGAGAGAGAGAGAGAGAGAGAGAGACCCCACCATTGGCTCGGGCCTACGGCTTTTCTCATACTTAAATTTAAATCTTATTATCTTTGTATACGAGTTAAAATATGTAGAGCCTTATAAAGTATTAAAAAAATATAACGTATTAACAATCGAATGCCGTTGGTCTGAGTTCTTCACTTTTATTGTACAAGAATTGCAAATTTTTAGAAAATAAATCTAACTCGGTTCCTATTGATCGAAAGTAAAAATATAAAAGGTTAAAAATTAATTTTCATCGAACCGTGATAACTTATAAAAATTGACGTTTTATCAATGTGATTGAAAAAAAACGTATGAGAGTATAAGTAATCAAATGATTCTCGTGGCCCACTAAATTTGAAACTACAAAGTTTTATCTCGATACCTGCGATGGGCACTGTGAAGTCTTGTAATTACAAAGCGAGCGAGCATTTGTGCCGGTCCGCCCCTTTAAATTTCTTGTTTTGTTTTTCTTTGTTGTTGCACCGTCAATCAAAATTTGTTTTTATTAAATTGCAGGCATGATTTTATTCCGATGACATTCTCTCTTTCCCATCCTAAATTCTCTTACGCGTGAACGTCGCAACTGTGTGCCCGACAGATTCCTAAGTAGTCGGAGCAATCTTCGAATCCAATTTGTAGATACAGTCATGGGCTAATAATAATTCAAATTTATTAAATAAATCGATGAGAAGCTGTGGTGCAGTAACGTAATCTTACAGAGCGGTTTCAACTGTTTAATTAGACTTTTAGGGATGGTAGAATTGAAATTTCTATTTAAACTATTAGGAACATCGTTTCATAGTTTGAAGAAATCAGCACGATCAATAATAATAGACCTAAACTAGGGAGACCTAGGTCGGAAACAAATAACGATAATTCTCTGAATGTTTTATTATTAGTGACTGACGATACTAATTGTGAGTATCCTCATAGTTTCGTCCGTGAAGTTGCACAAGTACAAGAGCATGAAATGGGTTAGTTATCTGTACATAACATACTAAAATATACAAATTTTCATATATTTAAAGTTACACTGAATACAAACTTAATGAATTTGACTTCGATCCTCGTGAATTTTATGATGATTTTGTGAAATAATCTGATGACACCCATAGAACGAGATCTTAACTTCCCATTAAATATTGTTTTTTCAGATGAGGCAACATTTAAACTTGATCGAGTTTGTAATAGGTATCAATTGTTAATATTAGACGGAAATAAACCCCTTTTAGACACAAGAATATAAATCATGATACCAGAAAAATTAAACGTATGTGCAAGCATATTTACTAACACAATTATACGTCCATTTTTCATTGATAGTAATTAAAATGTTACAAACTATGAAGAAATACAATGAAATAAAATTGTGTCTTCCATAAGAAAAATAGCTGGAGACAACTTTATGAACGCATGGTTCCAGCATTATAGCACATCAGCTCACTATGCACTTCATAATTTTTTAGATGCAGTGATTTTTAATTGGTGTATAGATCAGAAAGATACGGTTGAATGGTCAATCAGATCACGAGATTTGAGACCACTGGATCACTTTTACTGGGGCTATCTAAAAATTGGGTGAACTAAACTAAATCTTAAAATTTAGCTAAATTACGACAGAAGATTGAATAGGAACCTGTAATATTACTTTTGAAATGATTGAAAATACTGTTACTGCTTCATACCATTAATTAACTTATTGTCAAGAAGTAAATGTTTAAAATTAAAGTACTTAAAGTAAAGACATAGTGCTGAAAAATATTATTTTTTGCTTTTTTTTGAGGGAACACAATCAACTACATCTACGTTGTTGTTCCTGGGTAACGATTAATGTAAAAAGATAAATCAATTTCAAGTGTGATCGACCTTCAGTTAAACTTCCATGTCATCCTTTACCTACGATCGAAATACATTTTTGAACGTAAACTTTTCTGTTCTGTAATTGTCGAGATTCAAAAATAGTCTTCTTATTAAAAAAAATGATGGTGACCTTGAAATAACCTTGAAGATCATCAACAAAGTCAAAATCAAGGTAACCATTAAATTACGCGCGAAAAGTTATTATGAAAATGACATTTACTTAAGTAAAAAATATTTTATTTAAAAATTTACGCACGTGTTTCAATACTTTCTGGACACGCTGTATGCAACATCGGTTACGATTCCGCAAATCGGCACTAGTCGCATTCTATGCTGTGTATCACATCGCTGTGCTTTGCACGTATTTAACATAAATTTATCTCCATTTTCAACTGAAACAAACTATACCGAAGGAAACCTCAGCTTAGACAAATTTGATCAAACACGTGACTGATGTCTAACATTCAAGACCGGTTAAAATCCATTATACAATTGTAACGGTCCACTCTGATTTGCCTTTTCTCCCATTGTGAAATAGCAACCCGTCGTACGCAAAAAAACTGAAGAAAAGCGGTACTTGAGCGAAGGCACTCTTCTCATATACGCGTAAATGCGTTAGAGCAATTCGGCGAAAACAAAACCATATAAGGAGCATGACGTCACGAGCGTAGAAAAATTATTGTTTACAATGCAAAATCGACAAATGCAAAGTTTTTTCTAATGAATAAAAGCATTTTTCAGTCAATTTTCATACGCTGATCTCGAATCTCAAATTATTATAGTCATTAAATATGTATTTGTTAGTTTATTTTAATTTATAAGTAAATATCGCTAGTAATTTTGCAACAAATAAACATATTACAAATTCGAATATACAACAGCGATCCTAGCGTATTAAGACCGAGAGGCAAGAATTTGACACTTTGATAACTGATTTGTGACTGAGTTATCAATAAATAAAAAATTTATAATTTATTTAAACAATTAAAATTGCGCTGCGAGATAGCGATTCGACTGTATATATCCATAAAATTAACGATAACGATTACCCATTTGTTGATTTTATAATGGCTAAAAGAGGAATTTACGAAATCGTTATTTAATTATTATTCAAAAATGGATTGTTAAGTTAGTGGTTTTTACTTTGAATAATGTTCCACTTATCACGAGTGATTTTTTTATGTAAAAATTTTCCGTAAATTTATTGTAAATTCTGTGTTATTTAAATATCTAACTTATATCATTTTTCCTTGAGAAACGATTTATATTAAAAAATTCGTTATTCTCTATCTGATTTTTTCAATCACTAATTTTTAATTTCGATCGAGCCATTTTGTGACAAAAACTATACAAAGTTTATGCTAATATCAACAATAGGCGTTTTCGCAAGTATAAATTCGCTCGTCGCTGCGGCAAGAGGATACTCAATCCTACCTTGCTTAGCAGCGCGAGCATTAAACGAAATAAAAACTCAGCTATTTCCTGAGACTGATTTCATTATTCAATGGTTAGCCTGCTATTCCTTTTCCTCACGATAATCTTAGTGCTCAACTCATAAGACTCTCTCTCTCTCTTATGAGAAAAAAGTAGTCTTAGATTATCTCCTCTGTAAAATCAATATTGCCTAGAAATTAAATTGAATATTCGTTGTGGCGCTGTCGGGCTTCCCCTCGATAGATAACAATACTCAATAGTATTTCAAACGGCTCATCGAAGCGGCGAATACTGTGTTTGCTATTCATTGGTTCTAGAAATATCAAAATTTATATAGCTTTCACGTATCAACTTCTTGCTTACTCTCGGAAACGCGATTATAAATAAATCTTAGAGTCCGAACTATTTATTTTAATAATGTAAGATAGAATTAAACGTTACACAATGCTACTCGCCACAGATAACCGAATATATCCGAAAGCAAATCGCATATTTGATTGGATAGTCTCTTCAACGGATGACGGATGGTTTATGCTGGTTTGGAAATAAGCATCGGTAAGAGCGAATTTGAGTTTTCAAAAGTTATGTTTTTAGGTTACCTTTTCTCCAGATTTAGCCCCGTGCGACTTCTTTTTGTTTCCAAACTTGAAAAAGTCACTCGTCGGCCAGAAATTTGAGTCGAATGAGGAGGTAATCGCTGCCACGGAAGCCTACTTTTCAGACCTCGAGGAAACGTATTTTTCAGACGGGTTAAAGAAGTTGGAGCATCGCTGGGCCAAGTGTATCGAACTAAAAGGAGACTATGTTGAAAAATAAAACGCCACTTTTCCAAAATGTTCGTTTTTCTTTGGTAGGCTAAGTACTTATCGGACCACCCTCGTATATGGCAGGACCCCGAGCTTGGAACTACGAGGGTCGTTTGAAAAGTCCGTGAAAAGCCAGAGAGATGGCACTACTAGTGCGTATCAAGGTTATTTTTAGTTAGTGGCATATCTTGGAAGAGCACACACCAAGTGTCAGCCAGATCGGCCAATTACTTTGCGTTTTACATTCATTTCAATTAAAGAAATCGAGTGGTTGTAAAAAAATGGATGAAAAAGAATTTCGTGTATTGATTAAACATTACTTTTCCAAAGGCAAAACGCCTCAGCAGGTTAAATAGAAGCTTGATAAACATAATGGTGATTGTGCTCCTTCGATTAGAATGGTTTATAAGTGGTTTCAAAATTTTTGGAGTGGCCATATGAGCACGAAAGACGCTGAACATTATGGACACCCTGTTGAGGTTACCACTTCAGAAATCATTGATAAAATCCATGATATGGTAATGGCTGACAGAAGAGTGAAGGTGCGTGAAATTGCTAGTACTGTAGGCATCTCGAGCGAACGGGTACATAATATTTTGTACCAACATTTGGACATGAAGAAGCTATCCGCTAGATGGGTGCCGCGATTGCTCACGATTGACCAAAAACGAGATCGTGTGAAGTGTTTCAAGAATAGTTTGCAGCTGTTCCAGCAAAATCCGCAAGACTTTAAGCGTCGTTTCATCCCTGTAGATGAAACATGGATACATCACTACACTCCTGAGACCAAAGAATAGTCTAAACAATGGGTTACCAAGGGGGAATCTGCTCCGAAAAAGGCGAAGACAATTCCTTCGGCCGGGAAGGTTATGGCGACTGTCTTTTGAGATTCGCAAGGAATAATCTTCATCGACTATCTGGAAAAGGGTAAAACCATTACAGGCGAATATTATTCATCGTTATTGGATCGTTTGAAAACCGAGTTGCTAGAGAAACGTCCACGATTGGCCCACAAAAAAGTCCTCTTCCACCACGACAATGCGCCAGCTCACGCCTCAGCAGTAGTGGCCGCAAAACTGATGGAGATAGGGTTCCAACTCGTTTCACATACCCCCTATTCTCCAGACTTGGCTCCGTTGAACTACTATTTGTTCCCTAATATGAAAAAATGGCTGGAAAAGATTTTATTCAAACGAAGAGGTGATTGCAGAAACGAATGCCTATTTTACAGACTTGGACAAATCCTATTATTTAGAAGGGATTAACAAACTAGAGCAGCGTTGGATGAAGTGTATAAGCCTAAAAAGAGACCATGTTTAACAATAAAAAGATTTATTAAAAAAATCAAGCAGTTTTTATTTTTGCACGGACTTTTCAAACGACCCTCGTAGAATAATGGAGTTGTGTGTGTGTGTGTTTGTATGTGTATGTGTGTGTGTCTGTATTTTGCTTGTACGTACGTAAATGTTATGAACTACAGCGAATCAGATATAGTAAATGAATATATGTATTATATGTAGCACTCTCCATTTATTAAGTAAAATTAATTCCTTCTGTGTATATTGGTCAAACTAAGAGAAGTTTAAAAAAACGCATAGATGAACATAGTAAAACACCTATAGAAAAATCTCTTCCTATTCCGATGCATTTGAAAAATTATCCTTCGCATGCGTTTGATTGGGATAACACAATAATTTTAGATAGAGAGTCGAATTATTATAAAAGACTGATTTCGGAAATGATATACATTAATTTATCTGACAACACTATAAACAGACAAGAAGATAGTAAGTTGCTAAGTAAGCAATATAAGAGTTTGTTTGATATTTTATCTGATTGACTTGATTGAATGTTTTTGAATGTTGTTTTGATGTGCAGTGATGCTGACTGTACCGGTTCTTCTCGACATATGAGAGGGGATATATTTAAGTGTGTATATATTTGTGATTTGTTTTGATATAAAAGGTAACAGACACCGGTCGGTTTGCATTATTTCATAGTTGTTGTCGGAGTTGAAATTTGAATATTTGTGTGAGAGAAAGTTAGAAGATGATTTTGATACTTTAATTTTTGTTAATTGGATTGTGATTGATAAATTGAGGTAAATGTTTGTTAGTTTGATTTTAAAAAAATTTTTTTATATATATTTGTTTTTGTAACCATTTTTTCATTTATTGTTAATAAAGATCTGATGAGGTTGGATATCTGCCAACGAAACATACGTGTGTAACCTAATAGGAGTGTTTGATTTATTTTTACAACGGGTTGGCTCTCAAAATTGGAATTAATTTTACTATATAGTAACTGAATTTTGAAGTTGATTTACAAATTTCAGGTATTGGTTACAGATTGTCCAGAAACAACAATACTAATTAGAAAACATTGTAATGGAATTTAGCGCTCACACATCTCAACTTGGACTATTAATGAATGTAAGGTTGTAATGAGTTTTGAAACATCAAAAGTCGATCTTCAAACGGGATAACTTGTATTAATGAATAACTTGTATTAATGTGCTGTTGCGTAGTTGTAGCTCGTTTCCATATGATTATCTTATTTAGACGTGACGTTAATGAATTTTGATAAAAAGCGGATGATCAGTCTAGGATACCTTTAGCTTGTAGAGATACAGGAAGAATTGTGCTTGTCTGATGAGTAAAATTCAATATTAGTCTAGGTTGTGCAATTTTAGTCTTTTTATATTTATTTTCTAGCTAGTACTAAATAATAAGCTGCGTATGACGCAATAAGACTTCTTTGTTTATGGCATCATTTCTTTAAAATACTAATACAGCATATTATATCAGGTATACGCTCTCTCTCTACCTCTCCATCTCTTTCTTTCTCTCTCTCTCTTTTCTTTCTCTCTCTCTCTCTCTCTCTCTCTCTTTCCAGCTTCCTCAATCTCAAGCGTTCAAGCGTTCGACTCCGCTCATTCGTTAGTGGCGCTGATACAAAAGGCCATGAGTTAGGCGCATTCCTAAATGTGCTCAACGCTGGCTACCATGCCTTGCCGAAAGAGGGGAAAAACAGGAGATACAAATGGAGAGCAAGCGTACTGCTTGCTCTCGTCACAAAGTTACAGAAAAAAATTTTTCATTCCGCTTAATTTTGTTTAATCAAAAAATATTCATGTTCGGAAAACCTTACTTATTTTTAGTTCAGATATCGAGGTCGTAATCTAGAGAAGTTTCGGATATATCAAAAAATGCAACCGAAAATCCAGTTTCTTTTTTATTTTTAACTTTTTGATGGTCAATCTTTTTTGCGAGACTGTTAACCAACACCACTACAAAGAGCACCTTTTTTCTGTTCGAAAACATTGCATGGTAACTTCCAAACATAACTCTCGAAAAATCGTCCAGTCGGCGTTAATGCGTTAAATAGTTTCGTCATAATATAACATTCTTGACATAAAAATTAGTCTAAATATGGTTTATTATCTATTTTCTTACTTTCAGATACTCAATTCAAATTAATTTTAGAATAGTATTGCAATTAATTAATAACCTTGACAACTAGAGATGAAATACATTACATTAAATCAAAATTATTCTGAATTAATAAAAAAAGAACATCGTCAACATTTTCTAAATTTCTTATTATTTACAACTTTAAAGAAAAAACAAATCAGAAAACAGGTATGTGTCGAGTAAAACTAAATTATGTTGATTTCGATAAATCAATTTTTTATCATCAAAAAGAAATAAGTAAAAAACTTACATTTACTTTGTTTAATGTCACATGACCTTTTGAATACATCGTCGTACTTATTTCCGAGGAATTAGCCGTATTTGTGGAATTATTGGTAGAGCTATTTTTATTTTGACTATTACTATATCCACTCGTTGAATTTTTATAATCTCCGGATGAACCCGAGCTTGATAACGTGTCATAATTCGTAGCACCTCCGTAAGTGGAATTGTAATTTCCAGGTTTTGTACTGTAACTACCACTAGAGTTTCCTGCACTACCAGCAGTAGCAATTTGCTGAAAAGTAAGCATCAATATTAGATAGATTATAATTATTTAATTTCCTCTTTTTATCATATAAAACCTAATAAAGCGAGAGTCTTGTAAGAGCTGTATTTATTTACAATTTATTAGTATATTTTTAAAGTAGATCATTCCATTCTCAACACGCAAAGGACTCTGTAAACACAAATAACTTTCGATATATTGTGTCTACGATAATTCAATAATTTCTAATATAAATGTAAATGAAATTCATTTACTAAAAATAAGGAAAAATTTTTTTGGAATTAGATTTATAATGAAATACTTTTAAGTAAAAAATTAATAACATTGTAAGAGTGGGTCAGCCACCGTGCGCCTTGGGCTGGTCTCTGCTAATTTTTCTGGGTTCTTTCTCGATAAAGAAAGCCGGCGCTGACTTTCACAGGCCGAAGTTCGCTCTGGTTGGGGAGGTTGATACAAATAATCGGACACTTTAATTCACTTATACTACATATGACGATCTCATTTATTAACGCCTTTTCACTAATATCGCTACAAGATTTACTTCACTGCGGTGAGCGCACTCACTCAACCTTTCCGCGACCAGAGTTCGCGGGATCACGCGAGCAAGATCGCTCGGCGTGCGCGATAAATTTTCAAAATACGCTAATGTCTGTAATCGAGCGAGAGCTGGCGCGAGAGAGATTAACTGGCTTTGGACCCACCGGATGCCGACGGTCCGTCGACCGAGAGGCGACGCCGGCGAAAACGTAGTTCCGCAGGAAACGGTGCCCTGGCGACGATGGAAGCTACTGCAGGAAGGGCCGCAGCACGGCCTTTGCCTCGTAGACGGCGAATGGTCGCTGCGTGTACTGGCTCTGCTTCGGACAACTGGCTTCCTGGCAAACGTGGCAGTCGCACCGATGGCAGTCGTTTCTTTCTGGCCAAAATCTCGTTTCGTCCAGTCTTCTCCTAGGTGGCCCTAATTACTCGAGAGCTCGCGCCTAACTGCCCTTCCTCTCTCTTAATTTCTCTCAGCCTCACGCCGCCGCGCTCCCATTTCTCTCGCCGTCAAAAATCAGTCAAAATCGCTCTGTCTCTCTCGCTCTTCTCGCTCTCACTCGCACTCACGGTGACACCTCGCCGATCGTCGCGCGCTCCTCTCTCCATATCCTGCAACGACACAAGTATGTAGTCGCTATATAGCATACACTTGGTCGCTGCGTTCACGCGAGGAGAGTGCCGCACACAGGGTTGGCGAACATCGCTATAACCCTGTCACAACATCAAGATAAATATTTATATCGATATAATACCGTAAATATTGAAGTTCATATAATATCAGTCACGCTGAGCTAGAAGCCTTAGTTATACCTACTGATAAAATGAGACAATTATAAAATGTGACACAGAACGCGCGCGCGCACACACAGAGACATACGCAAACACATAGAAGCCATGTCGTGATGATAATCTGTTTAGAGATTTGTGAGGGACACGCCTATTCCAAGTCCAAACATCTTGCAACTAGAATATCCTGATTTTCAGGAAATAAGAACATCGCGTTAATGTTCTTAGCAGATACGCTATAACGTTTACGGCTGAGATTTTGTTTAGAGTGTCATCTGTTATGGATAACATCACCTGTTAAAGATTACGAAGGGTTTTCATCTTCAATTGAAGATTCAAGATGGAATGTCAGAGAAAAATAACACTATTCTAGGTGGGCACGGTAATATCGTCTTCAATTCAAGATGGAATAAGGGGAAAAATAACACCATTCTAAATAGGTACAGTAGTGTCATTTAATTCTGTCCAATATTTCCATCAGGCGGAAACTTAGATAGCGAGCGCTGCTGAACTTACAAAGTTGGAACGCTCAAAACAGAGAAAAATCTAAATGAAGTGCTCGTTACTGCCAAAAAAATGAAATTGTAAAGCCTTCCAGCCGGGTTAAGAGGGACATAAATAATAATAATACTTATACCAAAAATCATAATGATTGAAACAAAGTTAAAATTAGGAAAAGTAAGAGTTCGCTGGATTAATCTAAGCGTGCGCAAGAAGGTATTGAAGCCAAAAATTTTTAAATATCTCACAAATGATCAAAATAACGTAGATTACCCTAATAAACTAAATTAGAAATTATAATTTCATCATAAGACCAGAATACATGGCCATAAGATACGCAAAACGCAATACAAACATTTTATGCCAGAAGCAAAAACATATCGAAAAATAACATAGCATACTACATACAAATCCAATCGGTTCAGGAAGCACGAGATCTTGTTGTATAAAACTAAAAGAAATGAAGATCATACACTATTTTCATCTCAGATCAAAACGGAGATCTTCACGTCGTAATTTCTTTCTGAGATATAAGAAGAAAAATAGCATTATATATAAAAATAGCATATAACATTCTCGCAGGATTTTGATGCGCTTAATCCAAATCTGGCCTCAGTATTGCTCTATCACATCAGATTTTTGAGATATCCTAACCCTAAAAGTGTAAAAAAACACTTTTTTGACATATTTGAGGTTATGTAGCATCGTAAATAAATTTTATCATAGAAAACTATTTAAAGCATCTTAAATTACAAATCTTTCCCTTCAAAATGTTTGCCTAAATATCTTTTTTTTGACCTAGATATTACAATTTGAAATTTTTATATTTATGAATTTCTCAAATTTCGAAAATCGATTAACCCATTAAGTCCTAAGTGGACGATATTCTTTTACTCTTTTCAATTAATCTTTTATAAGGATGGCATCCCTTGTGAAAACAGCAATCGAAGGATAAAAGATGGGTAGGTTAACTAAGTTTCGTGGATAATTTGTATGGAGAGAGTACTTTTGTGTACTAAGGGCAACGATTTAACACGTTTGTAACGAACGTTCGCGAAGGAAATTTTCGAGTTCGTGGAATTTTGAATTTCTTTTATTATTATCTAATCTGAGTAATAGGGTGACCGCGTATGCTCCATCGAGTCGCTTCGACACCACGCATGGACACAACACCATTTTTGTTTTCCTTAAATTTAAACTTAAGAGGAGCCTCAAGTGAAATTCCAGCCTGGTGATAAATTATCGATGTGGGAGTGATTAATATGGTTTTATATGTAAAATTTCACGAGGAATTCAATAATGCAGTTAATATTTTTTCCATGTTTTTTCAAAAAAAAATTTTTGATCTATACCAGCTACAGTTTAATCCATATGTAATGTTGTTCAGAATCATTTAAAGAACCAGTAAACAAAATTTCAGCCCGAAATAATAACATCTATGGGACTAGTTCAATTTTTACTGCTGCCTTAATTATCATTCTGCCGCATTGTCGTATGCGGACGCTGTGAACGATCGCGTGACGCACCGAAGAATATATGTGTTAGGTGTTTCCAATAAATTTGAATGTATTTGAAAGGAGAATTAAATATGAGCGTGATAGTTGAACGGAAATCATCAAGCACCCCCCAGGACGGCAGTCTGAGTGCTGTGACCCCGACGAAAACCTGCCTAGCGAGGGGCTATAATACTATTTTTCTTAAAGAAATTAGTGAGTTGGGAGTTAATCACACGTTCAAGTATATTAGAAGACTTAAAGAGTCTATTAATAGAACGAGTCCGCAAGTAGCATAATTTTTTACAATAGGTTACATGATCTATTGAGTTACAAGTTGTTATGAGAAAAGATCGTCGCCTTCATCGGTGTCTAAGCTATTGACATAGTCCATCTATGTTTGTATTAGAAGTAGTTTGTGAGTTATTGAGCTGATTTATCACAGGTTAATCAGTGAAATGTCTAGGTTTTGAGACGGTGTTATCAGGAATTGGAGTTTGCATCGTTTGACTAGTAATAGTAGTTGAGTAGGCAATACGTTCAGTGAGTGCGAGTATACTCTAGCAGCAGTAATTAGGGATTCGCGAACCTTAGACTGAACACTTTTAGTCGGCTTGAGTTAGTCGAGTTCCTAAACTAACAAAATAGGCATCAGGATAGATTCCGGGGTTTCCTTCATACATACACGGAGGTTCCAGACAATCGGTAGGCAGTAGCTCAAAGCCTTAGATTTTTGGTGAGCAGCCACGAGGAGCGTGCGAATTGCTCTAAGCTATAAAGGTCTAATAAAGACTTCCGAAGGAGGACCGTCTTCAAAAATTTTGAACGCATTAGTGTTCGTTAGCGCTCTCGATCGACGAATAATATCATGAGGATCGATAGAGTTTGTCAGTTGAAATGCAAACGATCTCGCTTCCCGTGAAGCATTTAGCTGAATGCAAAAGTTGACTGTATCTGGCTTATAAACCCATGCACACGTAGCCCAATGACAAGAGCTGAAAAAAACTGAGTGTAGTCAGTAACAACTTACCTTATTACTTGCTCTGCTGGATTACACATATTTTTGTAATATACGAGGGTGTTCCGATAAGTACTTAGCCTGCAAAAGAAAAACGAAAATTTTGGAAAAGTGGCGTTTTATTTTTCAACATAGTCTCCTTTTAGTTCGATACACTTGGCCCAGCGATGCTCCAACTTCTTTAACCCGTCTGAAAAATACGTTTCCTCGAGGTCTGAAAAGTAGGCTTCCGTGGCAGCGATTACCTCCTCATTCGACTCAAATTTCTGCCCGGCGAGTGACTTTTTCAAGTTTGGAAACAAAAAGAAGTCGCACGGGGCTAAATCTGGAGAATACGGTGGATGGGGCAGCAGTTAGTAGTATAATTCGACCAATTTGGTCATGGCGATGGCGGAGGTGTGAGCCGGTGCGTTGTCATGGTGGAAGAGCACTTTTTTCTTCGCCAAATGGGGCCGTTTTTCTGCATTTCGACGTCGAATCGGCCCAATAATTCGGCATAATACAGCTCTGTGACCGTTTTGCCCCTCTCCAGATAGTCAATGTAGATCACACCTTGTGAATCCCAGAAAACGGTGGCCATCACCTTTCCGGCCGATGGGGCAGTCTTCACCTTCTTCGGAGCATTTTCGACGGGTAAAGTCCACTGTTTCGACTGTTCCTTGGTCTCTGGTGTATACCAGTGGATCCATGTTTCGTCGACTGTCACGAAACGACGCAGAAACTCCTTCGGATTGCGCTTAAACAGCGTCAGACATTGCTCTGAAGTTGTCTCACGGTTGCGCTTGTTGTCCGGAGTGAGCAAACGCGGGACCCATCGCGCTGTCAGCTTTCTCATGCCCAAAATTTCATGCAGGACATGACCCAAAAGATCTTTTGAGATGCCTACGATCTTAGCTATCTCGCGCACCTTCAATCGTCGATCTGCCAATACGAGATCGTGAATTTTTGTCACGTTATCCTCCGTGGTAGCCGTTTTCAAAGCACCTGGACGTGGCTCTTCAAAAATCGACGTGCGACCACGTTGAAACTCGTTAAACCAATTTTTGACGGTCGACATCGAAGGAGAAGAGTCACCGTACACAGCATCCAAGCGCTTTTTGATTTCGATGCGCAATTTACCTTCCAAAAACAAGAATCGAATCACCGGCCGATACTGCTCTTTTTCCATTTTTCAAAAATCAACGGATACACTTGCTTTTACACGCTCTCAAAAATAAACTACAACTCCGATCCGGCTGAAATTTTGACAGTAACCATCGAGAAGGTTAACGTGATAGAATATTTCTTTTGCGAGAGTGGCGCCATCGGGCGGTGAGGCTAAGTACTTATCGGACCATCCTCGTATACTCGTATACATATATTGCTATATATAATCTTTGTATAGTACTCTGGAATAAATACGAGGGGTGTTCAAAAAGTAAGGTGATTATGGTTTTCTAAAAAATATTTGTTTGTTGAAAATCGATTTTATCATTGAAAATCGATGTCCTTTCATAGATTTCTTAAGTTTTAGGGAAAAAAAGTCACTGGTAACCAAATCCGATGAATATGGAGGCTGAGGCATGACTGTAGTGTTAGTTTTGGCCAAAACATCTCTCACAAGCAATGATGAATGAGCAAATGCATTATCGTGATGCAAAATTCACGAATAGTTTTTCCAAAGTTCTGGACGTTTTTTATGTATTGCCTCTCACAAACGACGCATAACTTCTTGACTTGAACGCAGAATTTATTGACCATATGATCATGTGGTAAGAATTGCTGATGAACTACGCCACGGTAGTCAAAGAAGACAGTGAGCAAAACCTTAACATTTGATCGAACTTGGCGTGCATTCTTGGGTGTTGGCTGTTTTGGAGACAATTCGACTTTAATTTCGACATCATAACCAAATACCTACGATTCATCATCAGTTATAACCCAATCCTTTTGAAAAAATCAGGATCTTCATTGACTTCATTCAACATCTCCTGAGCGATGGTCATGTGACGGTTCTTTTAATCAAAGTTAAGCAATTTTGGAACGAATTTTGCTTATACACGTCTCATGTCTAAAACATCCGAAACAATATCATGTAATTAAGCCAACCAATATGCCAACATCTTCTGTAACTTCTTTCATGGTGATTCGACGCTTTTTAAAATAATATCTTTCACTGCTTCAACGTTTTCATATGTTGTTGATGTGCTGGGACGGCCAGGGCGAGGTTCGTCTTCGGCATTCTCTCGGTCTTCTTGGAACAACTTATACCATTATACATATTTTTCTTACTGAGAATAGACTCACCATATGCAATTATCAACATTTCAAGAGCTTTAGAGCTCTGGATTCCATTTTTCACACAAAATTTAATGCAAACTCTTTGCTCCATTCTTTTCGATGGAAGAAAGTCGCCGAGCACACAAAACACTTCTAACTTCTGACGCCTTTGCCAGAAAAACAACACATGTTATAAAAACAGTGAATATATGATCGTGGCAAATGTACCAACACAACAACAACAAAAACTCAAAACTTCAATGTATGTACCGCGCGAAAATTGAAAAGTCACCTTACTTTTTGAACATCCCTTGTATATAAATAAAAATAGTATGGTCTCAATCACAACAAGGAGTGCAGTTATTAGCTTTCTTGCAGTGTTCAACTAGTATATGTTTAAATATTCTGTAGTTGAACAAAATGAGCATTTTAAGTTATTTTTGTTTATATTTTAGTAGCAACTTGAATTAATACAACACACTAGCATATCTCAACAATTGGTACAACCAATTGAACAACAAATTAAAGATGCTGTGTAAAGGAGAATGCAACAGGATTAGTATGTGGATATAATGCGGCTAAAGTAGATGACAATTCTACGAGAGGATAAGAGGAAAAGTCATGAAGAAAAAAAATTAGATCATTTAATGGAGATTGCCAAGTATCGAAAACATCCCACAAGTCTTCGCAGTTGGTCAAAAATTCCGCGCTGTTACCAGCGCTACCAGCCACTGTGATCACTGATCAACAGTAACCTATGATTATCATCTGTATACCAACTCCCCCATTTATCATCACTAGAATGGTTAGTTTTATTTCTGCTTACTGTAACTGTAGCCGTCTGGTGAAATCACAGCAAAGGGATGATTGGTGTCAGATCTTAGGGTTCGAAAAACGGAAAAGGGTGGTTTCGGCCACTCTCGAACTGGCGGACTCCCCAAAGTTAGTATAGTGTATAGTGATTTCGAAAGAGTGTGGCGAGCGATTATTATGTTCATTAGTGTCAGCATCCGGAGCTAACAGAGCTCATAGCCTCTGCCTCTGCTAAGCTCGTTGGGTACCTGCACATGGTACCGGATAGTAAGTTGACTACTTACACAGCCAATGAACATAACCCTGATGAAACCATGTTGAGTTATCGCAACCCAATAACACAATAACCCAATAACCTAATAACCTAAGACATGTTGGCTATCCTCATGATTTATTGACGTATCTATGGATGAAGATGAGAAGCAAGGCCATGAATCAGATAAATTATTTTAGGTTAATTCATCAGCGAAGAGGTCAGGCCTCGATAGATTTGAAAGACAAACAGACTGAAATATTCGGTCGGCAGGAAGCAATCTCTGTCAGTCCGGCTTATTACCTTGAACAATTTTCGATCTTAAAAGTGATGCGCATAAGCTTTGCCTCAGCCACAGTCATGTAGCTAAGCTGTGAGATTAACCAGACTTAAAATTTGAACGTGACAACATAGAAGTGTCCGACTGGCAACGCGCAAATTCTGTTAGACAGGCGCTTCTTTTTGTAAGATAAATTCCCAAAGCTATGCATAAGCAGTTAGAGATAAAACTCGAGCGCGATACGCTGCTAGGGCAGAGCATAATCAAAGAAATATAATTAAGTTCCCTAAATCCAATTTGAAAGAAAAGTGAGTCGATAAGAAGATATAAATGAATTCACTTCTTGTAGGCTAGAA
This sequence comes from Phymastichus coffea, assembly GCF_024137745.1. Taxonomy (NCBI): domain Eukaryota; kingdom Metazoa; phylum Arthropoda; class Insecta; order Hymenoptera; family Eulophidae; genus Phymastichus; species Phymastichus coffea. The sequence continues at coordinate 4,973,973 of NW_026706826.1, read as the reverse complement.
AATATCCCGGTCAGGTGAAAGAAACGAAAAATTGGAAACCAATGCGTGCGCTATAGATTAAAAGAAAATTATCCAAATATTTAGTCGGCTCTTCAGGGGTGGCTAGGGCTCGATGTGCAAAAATTTCAATATGAGACTAACCCATACCAGTCCACTGTAAACAATGCTCCCAGAGAAGACATTATAGTAAGCTACGGATAAATCAAATCAACTCCGGCGAGCATAATTGATTATGATCTATCCTCCATTATAGTGAGAAGGAGATAGAGGAGGTGTGACATACCACATAAAGCTGATATTTTCCACAGCCTTGGTGCTAACGAAAATGATGAAAAATCGACTCGAAAGATATCTGGAAACTCTTATTTTAGTAGTTGAGTACATCCTGACAAGATAAATGGAAGAAGTGGCAAAGACTCAGGTCTCAAATTGAAACACTGTGCACGAATGACACATTTCAACATTTGAATGCTAGTTACCACTATTATAGAAAGAACTGCATAGGACTTGCTATCCGTACATGCTGTATCATACAAATACATCTAGAAAGTTAACATTGACAACACGCCGTTAAGCTAGTTCGACGACGAATCCTCACCGAAGGTCAATGCTTGAGGTTCGCTCTTCTTGCGTGATTCCTATGATGAGTTTGTTACTTCATTTCCAAAGATGTAGGTTGATGCTGTAAGTGAATAGAGTTCGTTCTTGACGCATAATTGAGCATGTCCACATGTAAGGTCATCACGTCGGGAGGGGAGCGTATACCGGATGGTGAAAAAGCCGTTTGATAAAGTGTCTTAAATACACACAGACGTACATTTTAACCGTAGCCATTAGTATCGATTTTTGCGGAGATTGACTGATCCTTTTATTTTTTATTTACAAAAAAGAAAAAAACTGATTAAATTGATCAGATGAAGCCTGGACCAAGCAGAATGAAATTTAGATTGTAACGGTTCTATCTAGGAGTTTCTAGATTATTTTCTAATTTTCACTGTATTACTGCAACCTGCTAAACTCACGAATTTACATCTATCAATTAGTACATTGAACGGCGCCACCTCATGTATTATATGATTGTATTTGAGCTAGAATAAAATTTCATGAGCATGTAAGGAGTGTAACGTTACTTAACTTATAAAATAGATATGATAATTTTTATTCTTCAATTAAAATGGGTTATTAAGAGTAATTTCAATGAAACAAAGTACTTTTTATCTAAATTTAAGGCATAGATTAAGATTATTATATTTTCAAGTTCTTTTAACTATTGAATAGTATTGAATTTTAATATGCAAACTTAATTTATTTATAATTTTGTGAATATATTAATTATTGTAATAAAACGGATACTCTAAGCTCAAGATAACTATCTTAGAAACATAAGTAAGAATTCGGTTCATTGATAACAACTTAATTATTATTGTCATCAATAAATAAACAATTAATAATTTATTTAAACAAATAAAAGTACGTGAATCAAAAGCGTTGATTCTGTAAATAATGAAAAAATTGTCATAATTTATTAATTTTAATTAACCGATTTTATAACTACATTATAAGATTTTGCGAAAAACGAAAATTAATTATTACTCGGATATTATTAACTAATTTAAGTAGTTCTTATTTGTAATTATATCTATAAGCGATAAATTATTTTTATACTTAAAAATAATATAAATTAATATAAATTATTTTACTGTAAATTTTGCGTTATTGTATTAACTAAATTTATTAGTTAATAACTGATAACAAAGATTTTTGCCATAAGTGCAAATTATGCTTAAATTATCTATATTACCTTCTGTATTTTTTTACATGATTTAAATTTTCCTTAGCGCTGTCTATTTTATTGTAAACAAGAGAAAATGATTTTGCACATTTGCAGAAACAGCGTGAAAAGGGCTGTTCTACGTAAATAGGGCTCTAAATTTTGTGTATAAATAGGCTCATTTTGCACAGGTGAGATATTCTCTCCTAACCTTGCAAAGTGAGCGCTCGAGATTGAATAAACTTGGTTAATACCTAAGTTGTTTCTCTCTAGTGATTAACTAAGCAAGCTTTCCCTCTCCTATTGTGATTTACTCTCAGCTTATAGAACATTTCGCGCTTTGAAAAACTTGGGCTGAATCACACGTCCTCTCAAAGAAAAGACTTAGGCTCTGCTTATGAAACACTTCGCGCCATAAGATACTAGAATAAAGTCCATCCTTAATTACATTTCAAATAATTATATATATATATATATATATTATTCTATAATTTTCAATTTCTATATATTATTACTTAAACAAATTCTTACTCATCAACGCGACAAACCACGAGAATACGAACTAAATAAAATAACAGATGATAAGTAATATCACAGAAACAAGTGAAATGCCCTCGCGAATAATAGAAAATAGCATTTTAAAAAATAAGACCAAAAAAGTAAAAAAGAATAGGTGAATCACACTTCTTGCGTAATCAGCAGAAACACTCGATATTTTTTAGGCAACAAATGAAGCTGTATCTAGCATATGGTTGTTCAAAGAAAAAAGATTAAAGTAGTTCTTTCAAAAATTTTCATTTAATATAATTTACTTAATACAATCATTTTATAAATAAAGAAAAATATCTAATCATTAGTATTGTTTTATCACAAGAATTATGTTAGCAAGAAACGTTATCTTATCTTAGAAAGCTAATAAGTCGTCGAAATCCATCGTTGTGATTGATCGATGCGATATAAGAGCGAAATTTTGCATTTTTATATACTTTGAAATAGCTGTATTATATACCTAGAAATAAGAGATTTATATTCAAACAGTGAAGTTAGTTTATTAATAATTAATATCAACAATAAATATGTAAAAATGGAAATATACGGTTAATAACTTTTTTTAAAAAAATAAAAGGTTATCTTTTCCAATTATGCAGGAATAATGAATACAAATCGATAATTTAATTACCATTTGTAAAATTAATAGTCTCGTTTTAAAATGGGATTGGAAGTGAGTAAAAGTAAATAGAATAAAATGAATATTAATATTTATTTTAATAAGTTAATATTTTTTTTAATTGTAACGGTGAAGGTATTCAGGAAACTAATTATCATAATATTGAATTTGAAGAATATTCACGAGTGTTTTCAGCGAAGTAACAAAAAAATATACGATGTTGACATGAATTACTAACACTAACATAATACTCGAGTTCACGTTTGCCCTCTGTGGATAGTAGACGTATATATACAGCGTGATCTGCTCGAGAAGCAAAACAACGTAATAAGAAATTAAGTATTGTGAACGTCAACATTAGATTAAATTTCTCTTATTCCCTTATGAAGAAACGGCTTCATGGCCTCACATTCAGAAGATGCTCCATCCACTTTATTAAAAAACGAAGACTGTAAAGTAGTAAGCGGAAAAAGATCCAGAACAAGCCCAGAGAATGCTAATCCTAATAAAAAAAAACTAACACAACTAATGGATTACTGGTTGAGCTAAAACAGAAATAAATATGAGGCACTTGAAGAAAATGGCAATAATGGCAATAATGAATCTGAAAACACAGGATCAATAATAAAAGAAAAAATCAAAGTAAGTCACCGCCAATTTTTATACTCGTATACAACGTATAGAACATCTATCCTTTAGAAAACCTGTTGAACGAAATAGTTAAATATCGCTATTCATTAAAAACAAATAAGGGGCAAAACAAAGTAAAAATCCAACCGGTTCCATCGGAAGAATATTTACCTATAGTCAGTGCACTCGAAAAGAAGAACACCCAGTTTTATACTTATCAACATAAGGAAGATAAGGGGTTTAAAATAATACTAACAGGTATTCATGCATCAATTGACACTGAAGAAATTAAAGCTGCCATTGAAGGATTCAAATACAACGATGGATTGAATAACTTATGGTAATTCAATCTAATCAATGCTTATAATTATTATAATTTTCATATAAAAATATATATTTTCAATTAAATATCACAGTCTATATCTGCTTTGCCTTGTACGAGGTATGTCCGGAAAGTATCGGGCCTACGTTTATATCTTCGCGCCATAGTGTTCGAGCGACCTCTACCGGACGAATCTATTGATTACTTACTGACACCTGCCGGACGTATAGTTCATGCACAGCGTGTCTTTATTTACAGTGCCTTTTTCGCGTTCGTCGAATTTTGATATTGTCAAAAATGACTGAAAAACAAGATCAACGAATTTGCATCAAATTTTGCTTTCAACTCGGAAAAACGAGTTCGGAAACTATTGAAATGATGCAAAAGGCCTTTGGAAGCGAGTATATGAGCAAAACACGAATAAAAGAGTGGTATAAACGGTTCAAGGATGGTCGCACTTCTGTCGATAGTGATTCTCGTTCTGGCCGACTTTCGACGACAAAAACCGCAGATAATATTGAGCGAGTGCGACTTGCAATCGAACAAGATCGTCGTATGACTGCGAGAACTAGAAAAAGACCTTGGGATACCAAAAACTATCATTTCAGAAATTTCAACCGAAAATTTAGGAATGAAACGCGTGTGTGCGAAATTCATCCCAAAATTACTCACAGCAGAGCAGAAGAACATTCGCTTAGAAATTGCTCTGGACAATCTGGAAATGGTCAATAATGATGATAATGTGCTTAGAAAAGTTATTACAGGTGATGAATCATGGGTTTATGGTTATGATCCTGAAACAAAACAACAATCTTCACAGTGGAAGCATTCTGAATCGCCAAATATGCACCAACAGGTCAGACAATCAATAAAGAATACTACGTTCAAATTTTAAAACGTTTGCGTGATGCAGTAAGAAGAAAACTGCCGCACTTTTGGGAAAGAAGTGATTCTCCATCACGATAATGCGCCAGCGCATTAATCCAATCTTGTGCAGCAGTTTTTGAGCAAACACAATATCGCATTGCTTCGACAACCTCCATACAGTCCCGACATAGTCCCTTGTGACTTTTGGCTGTTTCCAAAACTAAAAAAACCACTCAAAGGACACCGATTCGATGACAAAACAACGGTTGAAAACAATGCGACGAGTATACTTAAGGCTATCCCTAAAAGTGAGTTCCAGGACTGTTTTGAAAAGTGGAAACATCGATGGAACCATGTTATTCAATCAAGTGGGGATTACTTTGAAGAATGCCATTCACCAGATGATAAAGAATAACGCTAGCACGAAAATATAAAGGTAAGCCCGATACTTTCCGGACAGAACTCGTATATCATAATTTATATATCATAATTTCATTACGTAAATCGCATTATGTAATTTTCACTAATATCAATTCAATCCATTCTCGTGCATATTCTACATTAAACTCATTATTTAAAGAGCGAGCATTAGCAAGCAAGGTGTTTTCAACTAGTCAATAATTAAATAAAAATTCTATGAATTCTACTAATTAATATTCGAATAAAATGAATTTCCGGGTTGAAAGGCTTTCCAAATCGAATAAGGCTACTATAGTGCTTATTTAGATAAAGAGTGAGAGAGAGACCGAGTGCTATAGTCCATCTAATTATAGGCTGATTCCACCTCAAATCATGCAGGGCACCGGGTGACCGGTAACGAAACAACATCAAAATACTTGGATAATGTTCTAGGCCCAAAATAAGACGACCCCTATTTTTTCTTTTCCCCCCAAAGATGCATAGGTGCATCAATAACGTACTTGAAAGATGCACTTTCAGAAAACAGACTAACAAAAAAAAAATATCGTATTCAATTTCAATTGATTTGCGCATGCTTATTTATCATCGGAATCGAATAAATCTTTTTTTATACGATAGAGAAATACAGAGCCTTCAAATCTATGCATTAAAATAAATGCACTAATGCATTTCCGAGAAGATTATGCACTTTTTCCAAAAAAATGCATCTCATAAAAAACTCGATTTATTTAAAAAACCCCACTTTTTTTTGCGCTCATAATTTTTATGGAGATTCTCTGATACGCTACCTTCAATCCAGTATAGGTCCCATTTTCGGTTTCTACTTCGTTACTGAGAAAAAAAAATTTTTCAACTAGAAAAATTTTTATGTTGACTATCTTGCATTCACACTCACGAGCATTTAAATAACATGATAATCGGCGAGTATTGACTTGTTATGATGTCAGCTGTTGTCATAGACCTTTATGTGAGTAGTCCTGTTTGTGTATACAAATTCCATGATACTTATAAATAGTCTTATCATGTTGCGTCCAAAGCATGTTCTAATCGAACCAATGAATGACGTATGCTTATGTATTTATTGTGCCAACTTTGAGCTGTACTTAATTGCATTGAAAAACTTTATTGGTAAAAGTAGTGTTGACGTTTGCCGTTTACGTTCGACAGTTTTATCTTCTGTAGTATGTCCAGCACCTCAAGAAACGTGTTACTATCAAGAATGCGAGTTGTGTCCAGGTGCTGCGGGTGTCACATTTGACGTTTTACATATAGATGAAACAGAGAATGATAATAATATAACGTTTGCGCTGTGAAATAAAGGAAACTTAGAAACTATAACAGTATCCGTCGCTACGTTCAAAGAAGAATTTACTAATCATGTAATTACAGTAACTCACATTTACGAATCAAAGAAGTACAGCGGTTAGCAATTAAAAATGAAAAAGAAAGAGTAAAATTATATCCCCAACATTTGCTAATACATATAGATTTTGCTGAGAACTGGTCAGTGATTTCAAAAAATCCAGTTCAAGGCAATCACTGGGTAAATAAACAAGTCTCTCTCTTCACTGCTGTCTGCTATGTAGGCAATGTCACAAAAAGTTTTGTGGTAGTAAGCGATGACTTAAAGCACGATTATTCCCACGCTTTACTAGCGATGCAAAAAATTATCGAAATTATTAGCGAAATGGAGGAAATTAATGGTGGTTCAATCAATTCTATTAGTATAGTATCTGATGGAGCTGCGAGTCATTTTAAAAACCGCTTTCAAATGCACGAATTCAAAAATTCAAAAATATTTAAGAAATGGTTATTTTCTGCGACTGGACATGGTAAAGGTGCTGTTGATGGTATAGGAGGTTTGGTGAAGCACTATGCCACAGTGCATAATTTACGTAGTTCTGAACTTGAAGCCATTCAAGATGCGAAGTGCTTCGTTGAACATGTTCAAAAGTACACTACGTCGATTAAATTGATTTATATGGAAGCATTTGAGGTTCAAAACTTTCGTAATCAGAAAATGGCAGAACGAATGGTGTCAAACAAATTCGAAGGCATTCAACGATGTCATATGTGGAAGTCAGTGATATCTGAAGGTAAATCGACATCGTTCATAGCTCGCACTGCTGTTCACTCTTGGGTAAAAATAGAAGAAAATAAAAAGAAAAAAAATCAAAGGAAACGTAAAACAAAGAAAGTTTCGGTTAAAGCTGGAAAAATGTCTAAGAAACCTAAGAATGTCAAGAAGGCTAAAAAGAAAAAGAATGTAAAAAGAAACAAGACAAACAATAAAAAAATGTGATATAATCAATAAAAAGCTGTGTACTTCTTTATTCATAAGCTTGCGAGTATGAGTGCATGATTGTCAACACAAAAATTTTTCTAGTTGAAAAATTTTTTTTTTCTCAGTAACGAAGTAGAAACCGAAAATGGGACCTATACTAGATTGAAGGTAGCGTATCAGAGAATCTCCATAAAAATTATGAGCGCAAAAAAAGTGGGGTTTTTTAAATAAATCGAGTTTTTTATGAGATGCATTTTTTTGGAAAAAGTGCATAATCTTCTCGGAAATGCATTAGTGCATTTATTTTAATGCATAGATTTGAAGGCTCTGTATTTCTCTATCGTATAAAAAAAGATTTATTCGATTCCGATGATAAATAAGCATGCGCAAATCGATTGAAATTGAATACGATATTTTTTTTTGTTAGTCTGTTTTCTGAAAGTGCATCTTTCAAGTACGTTGTTGATGCACCTATGCATCTTGGGGGGAAAAGAAAAAATAGGGGTCGTCTTATTTTGGGCCTAGAACATTATCCAAGTATTTTGATGTTGTTTCGTTACCGGTCACCCGGTGCCCTGCATGATTTGAGGTGGAATCAGCCTATAGGATTTATGCAATGTCTCAAGACGGAAGCAGTCCAGAGACTGAAACATGCATATATATGCTTAAGCATAGGGCCCTATTTCCTAGCGTTCCTAAATCTGTCTTAAAACATACATTGCGTAAAAATTAATTTAAATATTCATATAATTGTAAAACTAATTTTTTCTTATATACAGACTGTCTTATGAAGATTATTTGTACATTAATCAGTTGTAAGTCATACATTTTTCAGTAAAAAACTATAAATTTTTCAAAACTATTGAAAATAAAAATAGTTTGTCTGCAATTTTTTATATGTAATGCAGAAAGTTAAAGTTTTATTACAAATTTAACTATAAAGAAAATAAAATTTACAAGTTGACGCAACAAGTTATGAAAAATAGTAACAATTTTAGGAAGAAAAAGTGTAATTTATTTCATTCATTAGCAATTCATAAAATGATTATTTATTAATAGAAACTAAAATAAATATACACTAATTTTTAAAATGGTCTATGTTTACTCATGCAAGTGTAAGCACGTACACAATGATACAACTTTCACTGTAAAATAATTCATCATGTTATATAATATTATTACTTAGGGTACATAGTTTGTACAATAATGAAATTCTTCGAAATAATTTTTGAGGCATAAAGATTTTCAACAGCATAAACATTTGATAGCAAAATTTGTACATCCAGGTAACTCACATAGAACTTAATCTACTTGTGTAAAACTAAATTCAACAAGATTTTCAAAATGGATCGGTGTTTCGTTTCTACAGGATGATTCAGAAGTGTTGTAGTTCCTGAAACCCCCTTGTAGAAAAAAATGTTCTGAATCAAATGGCGTTTTCAAAAAATGTTTATCTTTAATAGTTACCGAAAATTATGAATTTTGAAAATGAATTATTTCGACCAATCAGAGGCGTTTTCCAATGAACGATGATACTTTTTCCTCGATCGGCCACAGCAGCGAAAGCAGTTTGCGCTCGAAACGATCGTGGCAGCGACGGCAAATCAGCGCAACCAAAAAATAGCTGTCGCGCCATTTGTCTTTATCTTACATTCATAATATTTTGTTCCCGACATTCATATTTCTGATAATAATCATTTGATACCTCGAGAACAAAATTATTTTATAATATACGCATGACAGCGCACTCGTACATACTATAGCAATTTTTAAGAAATAACCTGGTGTGCACGTTTAAACGCTACAATGAACAAAACTAATTTTTTTTAGAACTCCTTCGCACGCTCCGTCACATTTACTTCACTTGCCACTGGTGTTTTTGTAAGCATAACAAAATTCAATATACAATTCGACATACACGAAAATAACGAGGAATTAATCCTTAGTATTATGAATTAAAATTTTTCACTTTATGACACAAATATTTTATTAGAATAATTTTTGGATAGATGAAATTGTTTTAGCAAACATTTAGTTTCAACCTGACGAGCCGTATTATGACCGAAAAAAATTACTATAGTATTTAATATGTTGTAAATATCGTTCTAATAAATTACATCGATATGATAAATTTTTCATTGAAGCACTCTGTAACAGTTTTCATTTTTTATGGATTAGGAGGGCTTTCTTACGTTTTAAAACCAGTTTTTCCGAAATCAAATTTTATTCCTATAACATTTAAAGAAATTCTTTTAAACATGAAAAAACAATTTTTTTGAAAATAACCCTCCTAAATCTACCTCCTTTTATACTGATCTACTAAATCTGGTAAACTTGCTTAAATTAAATATGGTAAATTAGCTTTTTTTAATTAAATAATATGTTATGCAAATAGTGGCTTTATAGAGCATAGACATAAGGTTTTTAGAAATGCGACAAAGAAAATTAAAGATTCTGATACTGAAAATTTTGAAATGGAAAAATTTTCCTATAGATATCTTTATCAGAACGGTTTTCACAAGATAACAAATAAGATTATCAATTTCCTCTAATCTTCTCTAAATAAGATTGTTAAAAAAATTTTATGTATTCTTAGAGTGATATGAAACCTTTTCATTCTAAGTGATTTCCTTGGTTCGTTCATATTTTCTGACAACAAAATTCACGAATATACTCGTGAAAATTTTGTAATATGAGCGCTCCTTTGTAAATACAAAAATGAAAAATTATTTTCTGAATTATATCTTCTTAAAGTTTAGAAATTTATTAACAAGCTAAAAATGTTCTAGGTCGTTGACCAACTGGAAGCCTTTCAAATCTCGCATTCAAAAAAAAATAGATCGAAAAATCATACTTTATTTTAACTGAATTTTTTTATAATTCATAATTTTTTGGATAAATTTTGTATTTATTATCGGAAAAAACACTTCTTAAACTTAAAAATTATGTACCTCTCAGTGTTAAATAGAAAAAATTATAATTTTTATTCGTTGTCATATAAAAATCGTTCTAGTAAAAATATCGTTATAAAACTTTTTCCAACTTAAATTATTGAGAGTGTGACTATTGTGACGGTAATCGTCAAGTTAGCGCTAATTATTTAACCTTATTGTTGTCCGTGAGGGCAGCACCTACCGGGGGGACAAAAATATGTAACGAAGGAATTCGGTACGCGAGCAGACGGAACGCGCGCGAACGAATTCGAACCAGTGAAGCATAAACTATCGTGCCATCCATCCGCTCACGCTATCGTTCGTCCATTCACGTGCCCTTGACACCCACACGCTTCGAAATCTGCTGAGATTAGCAACCCAGAGATTGTCGCCGCCGAGGAGCTGCCAAGCTGCGAGCCAGGCCCGATCGAGAGATCCTAGGAGAGTGTGTGAGGTTTCGCCATCGAGGGCGAAACCAGTGCGTGCACGCGTTCGCGACTCGCAAATATTAAGACAATAAGCGACTGTGCCGTGCTGTGCGAGTTACAGTGTTTTTCTCCGGTCGTCTGAAAGTATAAGGTAAGCTGGCCAGCTTAATTTCGCGATCGCGATCTTATGAATGATAATTTGATGCTAATATTCGATGCGTGCATGTGAGGCTCTAATATCAGAGAGCAGCGAGCGTACCGGCAAAGCATGTTGCCGATGAGCGAGCGTGCGTGTAAACAAACTCGCGGGCCGACCTTTTGTGAGTTAGAAAGATAATAAAACGTCCGATTTATAATACTAACAAGTGTTTTCGTTGATTCTCTCCTCACGTAGCTTCCACTCAGTTCAATTAGGTTATAAACAATAATCGGTTGACCGGCGTGTGTTTCCTCGTGCTCTCCCGTGTTGATAGTGAGCAGCAACGATTCACGCGTGTCCCTTTAGCGTAATCACGCGATTTATCGATTAAACGGTCATACCCCGTTACATGGCGCCCAACGTGAAAGAACCTACGGTGTTTTTGATTGTGCAAAACACCGGTTCTTTATATTAACCTCGCGCTCGGTCAACCAATAGCTCAGGTGGCAGTCAAGTGTTGTTGTGCGCACTCGACGCCGAAAGCCACAAGTGTAAACAATACCGGTTAGCTAGCTTGCGAAGGCCCGCCGCGGCGAAAATTTGTAAACAAAACCTGTGAACGCGTGCGAGTGCGACCGAAAGATTCTAGTACGTAAACACCAACGAATTTTGAAAATTGCCGCAAATAATATTATACCCGTTGGCCCGGGGAAAAACTAACACCGGCAATTTTCAAACGGGATTAATTCAATTGAATAATTTTGTTCGACATTGTATTGTGTTAGCATAACCTTTTTTAATATTATTAAAAGCGGTTATTGGTGTTTACGCACAACGCTCATTGCAACATTTTAGATACTAACTCACACAGCCGTGCTAACAAACAGTTAGTGCATCTGATAGGTAGGATCATTATATTGCGTATTTACGAGCAAAGAATCTTTCGGCAATTAATTCATTAAGCGCCCTTGATCAAGCCCAGTGTTGGCAAATAAAATTTTTTTTATTTTTTCAATTCGGCGCACGAATTTTAATATAACACTCGCACGCGCGTATAATACCTGTATTTTTTTTACAAACAAATCCAACGCAAGTAACCTAACAGAAAATCATGGACCGCACTCAGAATGAAATAGAAAATTGGGTGTTGACGCTCCAGGAGGAAAAAATCGAAGAGTACCTCGAACACCTGGAGCTCAAAACAAACGGAACCAAGCTCTCGAGAGCTGCACGTCTACAAAGCTGGTTACTCGGGGACTATTCCGCAGCGGACTTCGCGGAAACCGACAACCAGAACAGCAGCTCAGCCAAAAGAGCCGCCCTACGCTCGGAGCTAATAGCATCCATATGCCAGGAACACACAGCATCCGAGCAAGAGGGAGAACATCCGCTAGCCCAATTACTACAGAGTGCGGACGTGATATCGCGAGTTCAGAAAACCGCGATAAACATCGCGAATGCCCTGGACAGCGGAGAAAATAGTAATAGTAATAAAGAAATTACTATAACAACTGACGAAGGATTCCAGTTCAAACTCCCACCGGCATTCGCAATTATGATTCAAGACCTCATTTTCCGATGCAGGGAACATGAGAGGAAATGGGAGGTCCAAGAATCGCGAAATAGAAACGCGTCTGACCTTACCCAAGTTATGCAAGAAATCGTCCAGACCAACGTCAGGGCGCAAGAACACATGGACAACCTTGCGACCAGGATTACGGAACTGGAGAATGCCGCGAACAAAAGTACGCGGCAAGACGAATCAAACACTTCCAAGGAGGAACCGCAACCCGAAAACACGCGTAGGAGTGTCACATTCCAGGACACTTTCACATGCCATTACGACGCAAGGCTACCCCAGAGCACTCCAGCCGGACCAGGCCTGAGGCCCACGGGGGCCCCCGACAGGACCCCCCGCCGAACGCCCCCTTTTGGAGAGGGTGGACAGCATCAACTCGGTGGAGTTAATGCTGAAGTGAGCAACCACCCGCCGAGCATGTGGTCGTCCCAGCAGACGTCAAGCCCGTTATCCACAACGAGGGACGTCGGCCGCATCGTCAGGGGATGGAAGCTCAGGTTCTCCGGAGAGGGCAACGCGAGCATCGACACTTTCTTAACGAGATTAGAAAACTCGAGGAGCAGCGCTGGACTCACGGAAGACGAGATGCTCACGGCTGTCTCCGAGTTGCTCACCGGTCCCGCCCTTGTATGGTTCGAGGCGATGAGGAGTGAATGGTTCTCCTTCGCAGATTTCGAGGCAGACGCCAGAGTATGGTTTGGAACCAGCAGGCAACAGCAGCAGCGTCTAATCAAAGAGGTACAAGGCCGATATCAGGGCCCGGACGAACCCGCGAACGTGTATATCGCGAACCTGATGGGCCTAATGAGTCGGCTAAACCCCAGGATGACGCACGAGAGTCAGCTAGACCTGCTTCATACCAACCTCCTACCGGAAATCCAAAGCCAGATACGGAGATCAGAAGTGGACTCCGTACGAACCCTAAACGTCCTGGCCATGACGGCCCAGCACAACTTGCATCAGCGGAGGATGGAGCGGACGATGCCAGACCCTCAGTCGACTTTGTATCCTGAGATGGCGTATCATCCCCGCACCGACGCGAGCAAGGCTCGTAAAGGGAAAGTGGCTTCCATGTCCGGTGATAAACCGGAAGTCAGCGATAGATTGGAACGCATGGAGAAGGTACTCGAGAAGGTGACGCACCAGGTCGTCTACACACCGACGCCCTCGGGGGCAACACCTAATCCGAGCCTGGAAGCCGTCGAGGGTGAAAAGAAAGTCCCACCCATCGACGCATTCAACCAAATCCTGCTGTCCCTTAAAGAAATATCGGCGGAAATGAAGAGTAACCGCACCGATAAAAGCTCGACTTCCGATGACCGAAGCAAAAGGCCGGAGACTCCCCGTAAACGAGGGAGAGAGTTCTCCGGACCGATCAAATGTGCCGAGTGCGGCCTACTGGGTTATTATAGGAAGTTCTGTCCCCAGTGTAATAAGGGAAACGACCAAAGGAGTGGATAGGTGGGGTTGATCCCACTCCTTCATCCAATAACCCAGACCCCGTCAAAGAGATCTCGCGGCCTCCGCCAACACAGCCTAAGCCGTTAACAGCGAGCGTGTTGGGCGTCGAGGACGAGAACTCCATTCCTGACGCCAAAGATAAGCGTGGCGGAAGAGTGCACCCGGAGAAGAAAGGTTTCGACGCTGGTAAAGCCACAGACCCTGGACCAGCCGAGGCGGTGACGTACGGATCGCGCACGCCCTCGGGGGCACGGGCTAAGGCAAATAAACCGTCGAAGAAAAACCTCAAGGAAACTCCGATCGTCCGAACCAAAGGGTCTCAGACGACAAGTAACGCCACTCGACCACGCAAGAGCACAACGGTTAGCGCTATAACAAATAAAGGGCAAAGCTGTGGAGCCGTCGAAACTGTTTCCCGATATTTCCCGGAACAGGAGACGCGTTGGTGGCTACCGGTGAAGATAGGGGACTTCCAAATACGGGCCCTCTATGATCCGGGAGCTTCCACCACAGCCATGGGTAGTAATGCTCTACAAATAGCGACTGTGCTAGGCGTCAGACTAGATACCACCCACGCGGGAACAGCAGGATTGCCCGACGGTCGTAAGTTAACGATCGTCGGTCACGCCATGCTACCTTTCACCGTGGGAGGATTGACGATGCCGACGAGAGTAGCCATCCTCCCTACCCTCGTCGAGGAATGTATTTTAGGAGTGAATTTCGTCAGGTTGTTCAGAGCGGTACTTGATCCAGACGATAACACGTTGCTGTTCAAGGGATCGCAGGCCAAAATGGAGCTGGAAGTAGCTAGTTTGGAGGCTGGTCCGAGATTAGCCACAATCGGACTAGCCGAGGTTACGGCTACACAACAGACCATGCTGCAGAAGACCATCAACGAGGCCCTATCCCGAGCCCCGACGGGCTTGGGATGTGCGGCAGGCATCGAGCACGAGATTCGGGTCGGTGATACGAAGCCGATTAAACAGCGTTACTATCCAGTATCGCACAAGGTCGAGCAAGAAATGCATAGACTGGTAAGGGAGATGTTGACCCAAGGGGTAATCGAGCCAGCCGACAGTGGCTGGTCGAGCCCAGTCGTCATGATACGCAAGAAGGACGGCTCATATAGATTTTGTATTGACTTCCGAAAGGTCAATAAGGTCACCGAGCCGAATGCGTATCCCTTACCGTTTATGCAAGATATATTAAGACGCTTGCGAAATGCGCGCTATATATCTACGCTCGACCTCAGTAGCGCGTATCACCAGATCCCGCTCAAGATCGAGTCTCGACCGATTACGGCCTTTACCGTACCGGGACTGGGACATTACCAGTTCGTACGGATGCCGTTCGGTCTCTCGTACGCCGGTGCCACCTTCCAGCGGTTGATCGATAGTGTGATCGGTCCCGAATTAGGCGAATTTGCCTTCGCCTATTTGGACGATATCATAGTGGTATCGTCCAGTTTCGAGGATCACCTACGACACTTAAAAATCGTACTGGACAGGGTATGCGAAGCCGGCCTCTCGATCAATCGAGAGAAAAGTGTCTTCTGCAAGTCTGAAGCCAAATACCTCGGCCTGCTGATCAACCGCGAAGGGATCAGGCCAGACCCTGAAAAAGTGCGCTCTATCATGGAGTACCCAAGACCGGGAAACGTGCGGCAGCTACGCACCTTCCTGGGGGTAGCTTCATGGTACCGCAGATTCTTAACCGACTTCGCCACGCACGCTCAACCGCTAACGAGGTTAACAGGAAAAAAGAGCGAATATGCGTGGGGAGAGGAACAGGAACAAGCCTTCGCCAAAATTAAGGCACTCATGATGTCCGCACCATGCCTGGGATTACCAGAACCAGATGGACAGTACGTGTTGGAGACAGATGCTAGCGCTACCGGAATCGGGGCCGTCCTGTTACAAAAGGCAGGAGACGGCGACCGAATCATAGAGTACGCTAGCAGAGTCCTTAATCCGGCTGAGCAAAACTACTCAGCTACGGAGCGCGAATGCTTGGCGGTCGTATGGGCCATCCAAAAGTTTCGCCCATACATAGAAGCGTACCCGTTCAGGGTGGTAACTGACCACAATAGCCTGAAATGGCTATACAACCTGAAGAATCCAATTGGACGTCTCGCCCGATGGGCCTTACAACTTCAAGGCCATACTTTCGAGATCGAATACCGAAAGGGGGCAGACAATGTATTGCCCGACGCCTTATCACGCGCTTTCGAGCCCACGAAGGCAGAGGTTGGCGCATTGGATCAGCCGAAGCCAAGGAACAGCGCCTGGTACACGGATCAATTCCGACGCGTCGAGAACCAACCAGAGCAATACTCGGATTGGAAAGTTGTCGGCCGGGTGATGTATCACCGAAAGCCGAATTATGACCATCCAGGAGGAGATCGGTATGGCGATGAATGGAAACTCGTCGTACCCCCAGAGGAACGCAAAGCGGTGCTGTTTGAAAATCACGACCTAGAGACAGCGGGACACTTAGGACGCGAGAAGACCTTCGCCCGTGTCGCCCAGTCCTATTATTGGCCGGGAATGTACTCGGATGTGAAGGGATACGTCCAGAAGTGCCAGGTCTGCCAACAGTGCAAGGTCGAGCAACGGCCACCGCGCGGGCTCATGCAGGACCGAACATGGTCTATGCCTTGGCAAGTGGTCGCGGGCGACATCGCCGGACCCTTCCCAAAGAGCCCACGAGGGCACGAATATGTCTTAGTATTCGTCGACGTATTCACACGTTGGGTTGAATGCATACCCATACGTAGTGCTAACGGCAAGACGATCGTGAAGGAACTTCGGGAACGAATAATCCTACGTTTCGGCACACCCAAGATCTTCTTGTCTGACAACGGCACCGAGTTCCGCAATCAGTTGGTGGACGGGTACCTGAGAGATCAGGGGGTAAAACGGACCTTCACCCCAACATATACCCCGCAGGCTAACCCTACGGAAAGGGTTAACCGCACCTTGAAGACGATGATAACGTCGTATCTGCAGGGGAATCATCGGGAATGGGACCGAGCGCTACCCGAACTCATGTTCGCGCTGAATACGGCTGTCCTTAGTTCCACCGGGGTTAGTCCGGCCATGCTCAATTACGGCAGACAACCGGGAGCCCCGAACACTCTCCGGAAACGGATGGACGAGCTCGCCGAACAGGAAGAGAGTTTGCTTCGAATTGGACAATGGAACGAGCACATGCAGAAGAGCCGTTCCGCCATTCAACAAGCTCACGAGAGCGCCTCGGATGAGTCCCTGAGGCAGTCTAAGTACTATAATGCCAAACACAGGGACCACAGGTTCAAAGAAGGCGATTGGGTGTGGAAAAAGAACCGCATACCGTCCTGTGCGGCACAAGGCATTTCCGCGAAGTTAGCACCCAAGTTCATCGGCCCCTTTATCGTCACAAAGGTACTCGGCGCCAACTCATATCGCCTCGCCAATCAACAGGAAGAGGTCACAGAGCTAGTACATGCTAAGGACCTCAAACCCTATTATGGACGAGACGACGACATACCGGCAAATGGGCCTCGAACGCGAGATGACGACGAGACCTCTACCACCGAGGGAGCCGAGGCGATGAGCGACCCGCCTAACGCGAGCGAGACATCGGTACACGGAAACGGGAGCGCCAACACTTCAGACAATACACTCCGAAAGGACGACGCGACGATCCCGAACTCACCTCGCCGTACTCGCCGTAATCCCCCCAGCCGAGTTCCGCTACATATCCCTCCTACTAACCCGACGAAGCGCCCACGAGGAAGACCTCGTAAGTCCGCGCTAACAACACACACCACACAACATCAACAAACGACACGAGCCCCTCCTCCCATCATCGTGAAGAGGAAGAGGGGCAGACCACCGAAAGCGACAACCGTGGATGCGTGATACACGGCGAACGAAGGACCTGGGAGACCGACGCTAAGGACCCCACCTTCGATTCCGGCGACGAAGGCCCTGGGCAGCCGAACAGGCGCCCACCTTCGATGTTCAAAGTTGTTTTTAGGATACTAACTCGCCGGACATTTACAGGATGCAGATCACCCTCGACCAATTCGAGCAGGCGGCAGCCGCCCTCATCAGCCTGGACTTAGGTCCCGCCGTCGAGGGGGTGGTCCATGCCGCGCTCCATCTGTTGGCCGAGAAAAAGGAGGAAGAGGAGCGAGCACGGGTGCGAGCTCACGAGAGCTCGTCATCCGTGCTCATTGAAGAGCTCCCGGCCGACGACTCGATCGCGATGCCGTCGAAGACCCACGGCATCGCCCGAGGTGACACCACGCCGCTGCCCGGACCCCAGGGAGGACCAATTCCCCGGAAAGCCCCGACCGCGACCATCGGCACCCAGACGGAGGAGGGTGCCACCGACGCGACCTGGCGCCCCAGGTTCACCAGTCAGACACTCCCGTCTGGCGGGCGGACTTGGGGAGACATCGTCGAGGGGTTGAGGGAAGTCGAGCGCGGCTGGACGACCCTCAACATCCTCCAACGGACTGTGTACGCAGAGTTCGATGCGTACACAGCCGCGGGACACCACCCGGAAGACTTGGACTACTGGGAGAAGGTGGTGTCCCGCCGTCGCCAGTTCGCGTCGGCGATCAGGGGCGTGCAGCAGCGCCTCCGCCAGGCCATCGAGGGCCCGGCGAGTGACGACACCATCAGCCCCCCCCAGTCTCCGGCCGCCGGGACCAAAACAACGGCTCCGGAAACCAGGTCGGAGAGGACACCGCACCAGGGTCCACAAGAAGGCGGGGTAACCCTGGTGGTCAACGTGGACGGGAGTCAAAGCGGTCAGGCAACGGGGCCCATCCACATTAATGTGGTCCTGGGCCCCTCGGGTGCGGATTCCACGGTCGAAAGACCATTGTGGTCCGCCCCGAACCGTAGGAACGGGTTGCCGTTGACCCCCCGTGAGCGAGGGCTCCCACGGGGCACCCTCTCCCGCGCTCAGTGGGAGGGGTGCAACGTGTGCCACTACCCCGGGGTGACCCGTACGGACCGCTGCCCACGCGTGCGGCAACACGCCGACCTGGTCCAGGAGAGACTGGGGTGGGAGGCACGCGGCCGACCTCCATTGGACGACCAGGGCCAGGAGATACCACCGAGGCCAGCTAGGTGATGATGTCCTGCCCCCGTGGGCAGGACCACCGATACGTCGCCCTGTCGTCCAATAAAACACGGATTTGATATTACTCGGACTATGATCCTTTATTATCCCTCCTCACCTTCTCCTCGGAAAGTATGGCGCTAACGGTATCATCGTCAAGGACCCTATAGGCCCAGACTGGAAGGGGGCTGTGACGGTAATCGTCAAGTTAGCGCTAATTATTTAACCTTATTGTTGTCCGTGAGGGCAGCACCTACCGGGGGGACAAAAATATGTAACGAAGGAATTCGGTACGCGAGCAGACGGAACGCGCGCGAACGAATTCGAACCAGTGAAGCATAAACTATCGTGCCATCCATCCGCTCACGCTATCGTTCGTCCATTCACGTGCCCTTGACACCCACACGCTTCGAAATCTGCTGAGATTAGCAACCCAGAGATTGTCGCCGCCGAGGAGCTGCCAAGCTGCGAGCCAGGCCCGATCGAGAGATCCTAGGAGAGTGTGTGAGGTTTCGCCATCGAGGGCGAAACCAGTGCGTGCACGCGTTCGCGACTCGCAAATATTAAGACAATAAGCGACTGTGCCGTGCTGTGCGAGTTACAGTGTTTTTCTCCGGTCGTCTGAAAGTATAAGGTAAGCTGGCCAGCTTAATTTCGCGATCGCGATCTTATGAATGATAATTTGATGCTAATATTCGATGCGTGCATGTGAGGCTCTAATATCAGAGAGCAGCGAGCGTACCGGCAAAGCATGTTGCCGATGAGCGAGCGTGCGTGTAAACAAACTCGCGGGCCGACCTTTTGTGAGTTAGAAAGATAATAAAACGTCCGATTTATAATACTAACAAGTGTTTTCGTTGATTCTCTCCTCACGTAGCTTCCACTCAGTTCAATTAGGTTATAAACAATAATCGGTTGACCGGCGTGTGTTTCCTCGTGCTCTCCCGTGTTGATAGTGAGCAGCAACGATTCACGCGTGTCCCTTTAGCGTAATCACGCGATTTATCGATTAAACGGTCATACCCCGTTACACTATATTTATTTCTTATAAATTCCAAAATTTTAACTAAAAACTCTAGAAAATTCCCTTGATCGTAGTATACCGAGTGATTATTATAAACTAAACATAATTATTTATTACTCTTTGCGATCGAGTTAAAATTAAAATAATTGTTGGTAAATTATATTGAATGCCGTTTTTTCCTATTGGTAAAATTAGTTTTCATCTAGGAATTATAGCTTTTCAACTATAAACATAATTTTTTATGAAAATAGCTGAAAAAATACATAGCCATTGCACCATGTAATTTAGTGAATTTGAAATTTGATCTCTAATTTTGAATAATCAACCTTTGGTTCAACCTTTGAAATTGAATAACATTTTTTTATGAAAACATTTGCTTCTATTACTGTTCGCAGAAGATGTTGAAATGAGCCGGCTTTATTGACGTAAATCAAAACATTATCTATAGATTATCAGGTGCAAGCACTTGTGGATTTCAATTTGCAGCAAAAAATCTAATATAGTAAACATTTTTAAGATGTTGAAATATATTGTAATGATCACCAACTTCCGTATAAGAAATAACACGAAATAATTATAAAAAAAAGGATGTGACTTTATTTACAACATAACCCTAGTGACACGATTTAAGGCTACCCGACAACTAACTAACTTTACGACAACAACAACAACTGCTTGGCAACCTTCTGATCTTCTTTTCTTGACGTTCGACGGTCCGACATATAACAATATGTATAAATGAACATTGATATATGATTTTATAAATAGTGAACGCCACTTTTTTCAATACTTTACATAAATAGCTAAAATTTTGAATGATGGAAAACGTCGATCTGTGCTTGTTTACGATGGAAAATATTACGGTCTTCTCGAAGTTCCGTTCTGCGGACAGCACGGGTTGCATCGCGCTCGTGAGACAGTAGTTAGAAAGGAGTCAAACAGGGATAGAAAAAGGCGTAAAAAGTTAAAAACGCATAGAAAGTGTTTAGAAAAGTGATAAGTGCGAGTAGGGGTGGAGAAAAGGAAAACAAAAGATGCTAAGTCAAGAAAAGTGAAGAAGAAGCGGAGACGAGCGAAGAAGGTTAGGAAGGACAATGGAGAAGGAGCGCGAAGAAAGAGGCATGATCGAGAGTGACAAAGGAGAGTCCGGAGAAAAAGAAGTAATTGAAGAGAACGACGGAAAAAAGAAAAGAGGAAGACCACCAAAAAGAGGGCTAACGGAAAAGAGGAGTTGGGAGAGAAAAAGGAGATCAGGAAATTCATGGTGAAAAAGCACAAGGGGGGGGGAGAAGAGCCCTCAGACAAAAAAAAAATAGGAGAGTCAGGGGAACGAAGAAGGAGAAGAGGTAGCGGAGATGGCAAGGAGAAGAAGAGGAGAATCTGAAGAGAAAGGAGAGGCATCTGATGGTGACTTATGAGAAGGTGGAGAGGAAGCTGTCGGTAAGAAAGAGAAGATGGATAAAGAAGAAAATTTCGAAGACGGCGAATCAGTGTAGTGAGGTGGAATCGTGAACGGAGGAACCAAAAAACCGAAGAAGGAGAACTGGACAGGAAAGGAGCAGAGATACATAATTATCTGAATGAAGGAGCAGAGAATAGCTAGAGCGAGTGACGCCGGAATAAGCGAGGAGTGAAGTAAGTTTAAAAGACAAGAGGAGATAAAGGTAAGACTATTAGAAAAAATTATAAAAAAAAACGAAAAGAATAGGCAGTAGAGATTAAACGAGATAAAACGCTGGAGAGAAATTGGAAATTAAGGATGGGGAAAATGCGGGAGGAGTTGATGAGAAGTGGCGCTAACTTAAAAAAATTGCAGAAGAAGATAAGAGAGCTGGAGAAAGAAAGAGAACAGGAGAATCAAGCAGCAGACCACAGCAGAAGGCGCAGCACCTCCAAGCAGGGAGGAGGCCAGCAGACAAAGGAGCGGAGAGGACGATACGAAAAATACGCAACATAAGCTTTTTAGTATAAACGTCGTTTTTTCCTTAAATATGAGGTTTTTAATGCCTTTCAGTTTATGTAACTTGTTTCTTTAAATAAAGAAAAGAAAAGAATTGTAAAAAAAGGAAAAGAAATTTGTTTATTATGCTAGCTCACCTCAATCATAACAATATAAAAAAAAGTAGAAAATTATAGTAGTAGATAATAATCGGTAGTTTATTTACTGTTGAATATAACATTTCATTCATAGCAGCTATTCTTCGTATGCTTCTTTTGGGATCTAACACAGCATCTTCGTCTGCGACGTTCCTCGCCCTGCGAGGATCCCTCGTAACTGCTCCTTGCTCAGGGCCTTGGTGCTAAATAGGCATAAAATGAAGGTAACCATCTTCACGGCCTCGTTGTACGGTGGCTAAAATTACACGAGGACCAGGCAGCCTTCGACCGGGAAACATCTCGGCATATGGCCTTGGACGCTGCATTGGAGCTATTTTCTGCCCGGCCGAAAAAAATTATCATATCGATATACTTGGCAGCAGTATAAGGCGCACCTTCATTTCGATGAGCCGTAATGTGACGAAAAACAACACAAAGGTTACAAAGCCAGCTACTGATGAAATGCGAACTGCTTCGCCAAAACAATTGAATAATTCACATGTTGACGAAATTCTCGATCTTCTAAATTTCAAATTCGAACGCTTCAGTTCAAAATAATTATTTTTGTTTCATCAATAAAATGAAATACTTACCCTTAATAAAATTGACCGGATTCGAGGAAACGTGATCACAAAAATAATATCACAAATTAATTTTAAAAAGTAAACAAAAACACGTAACTCGTTTTCATTCATAGCAAACGTCGTAGTCTGTCAAATTTAACAATTACAAATACTAGACTTGATTTTTTGAAAATATATGGGTAAAATTCAAAAAATTTCTAAAATGACATTTTTTAAAAATGAAAAAAAATATTTTTTAATTTTACTTTACATCTTTTTATATGTTTATATATATCATAAATAAAAAGAAAACAAGAATGGGCGAGCTATTTTTGAATTTTTTTAAAAACGGCGGCGTAAAAAAGTTTTTTAATTTCTTTTTTTTTAGAGTTTCAAGTTTAAACTTAAATATCTCAGGAACGACTTGATGAATTTAAAGAAATCCAACGGCATTCGAAAGTACGGGTAAATACTATTATTTTCTGAATTTAAAAATATTTTTAATACTTTTTACTTTATTTTTTTGCAGTTACAATTTTTTACTTAGAAATTTTTACCATAAATAAATAAAGTTAAAAAATTATAAAATATACTATGTAATATTGAAATACATAGAATTGCAGTATTTGCTGTCGCCTTTAAATTGCCGTTCAATTATTTCAAATTCATCAAACAGTTCTTGAAATACTAAACTTTAAAAGCGTGACACGAGGACATTTATATTTCTTTTTTTTATTCAATGCTGTTACTTTGTAATCGATACATATAATAATAATATATACTTTATAGTCATTTTCAAGCTCTTGGCGTGTACTTTCTTTTCCCCGCTACTCGATCGCGATAATATTTTTTTTTCGTAAAAAAAGTAAGCGTGATACGAGGACATGAGAAAAGGTACGCTTTTTTACGATCTTATTTAAGTGTATTTTTTCACCTAACATACAACTTATCATACCAATAACCCCTTCAATTGATAGAAAATAAACAAATTTTAATATTTGAAATCATTTAGCATTGAATTTTTAACTTTCAAATATTTATACCATAAAATGTCGAAAGCGTGACACGAGGACAAAAAAAAAACATAACTTTAAGCTTAATTTTGAACACTGTTCATTAAGTTATTGCATTTCTGCACCCCACCATTCGATTCCTTGTTGTAAGACCTTCAAAAATCATTGTAGTAGATTTTTAATAAATATTTATTTGAATACATTTTTCTTTGAAAAACAAATACTTCTGCGCCCACGACGCGTGACACGAGAACATTTTTGCTTGTTTTTCGGTCATGCAGACCAAAATTAGTGTTTTAAATAATGTTTTAGTATCTGAACAAGTTATTTAGGGTTGTTGTTAACGAACTATATCAAGTAGACATGTGGATATAGTTTCCATAAAAAACTTAGGGCCCAAAAACATGTATTTACAATTTTTTGAATTTCACGCATATATTATTAATATTAATTATTTATTACACAGGACCACAAATGGGAACCGGAAAAAGTCCTTCGGCAAAATTGATACCCTATATGTATTTCGACGCGCTGATTCCAAATCCGAGGTCCACATAACCCCAGCACGTCGTGTTCAAGGACATTTGAAGGTCAAACGCATTTACTACGGGAAAACATAAAATCTGACCACGGATTCGGAAAGAGCGGGAAATTTTACGTCCAAATATGTATTTTCTATTTTTTCCAACATGACCCTCCAAGGTCATCTGAGGGTCAAATGACTCACCGATAGATCAAATTCGTATTTCCCACATACATCATCACAACTAAAGACATGCGTACAAATGAGTCAGGTATCTTTAGGTTTCTCGATGCGCTGAATCCAAATCCGAGGTCCACATAACCCCAGCACGTCGTGTTCAAGGACATTTGAAGGTCAAACGCATTTACTACGGAAAAACATAAAATCTGACCACGGATTCGGAAAGAGCGGGAAATTTTACGTCCAAATATGTATTTTCTATTTTTTCCAACATGACCCTCCAAGGTCATCTGAGGGTCAAATGACTCACCGATCGATAAAATTCATGTATTCCATATACATCATTACACTACAGATTTTTAACTATAATTTGGTCACGTATCTTTAGGTATTTCGACGCGCTAAATCAAAATCTGAGGATCCTCGGTCTCAAATTCAAATATGAGTTACGGTGAGAACTTAGTTCATGGTTGTGTTAGCTCTCTTTATGGTTTTCTCGCGCGGATATTGCCAATCGATTCCAGCAATTAAAATTCACCTAGCTTGATATATAGACTTGATTTCAGATAGTGATGTCGATCAAAAAGATTTACGAATGACGCGTTCTTTTATTAGCAAACGATCTGCGGAGCGCTTTTCTTTTGTGTGGAGTAGTAGTGTCTCTTTTAAGAGACCAACAATAGTCTGACATCATGTTCACATCCCAATAGCCTTGATATCTTCTTTCGATGTCTTTAAAGTCTTGGTGGAATCTCTCTCCTTGCTCCTCGCTAAAGTCTCCTAAATTTTCAGGAAAGTAATCAAGATGAGAATGAAGAAAATGAATTTTCAAATTCATCAAGCAACCCATTATTTTGTAATTACCCAACATCTCATTTACTATATCTTCGTAATCGTCGTCTTTATTATTTCCTAAAAATTTATGCTGAACTTCTCTAAAGCTTTGCCACGCGTTGCGTTCCTTTATCGTCATTCTTCTTTCAAATTCTTCATCTCGTAATAGTTCTCTTATTTGTGGACCATCAAAGACTCCTTCGTTGATCTTTGCTTCCGAAAGTTTTGGAAATTTCTCGAAGAGATACATAAAAGCGTTGCTTTCGTCTTGTGAATTTTTCATTGCTTTAATGAACTGTTTGACCAAACCAAGCTTAATATGCAAGGGTGGGAGGATGACTTTATTTGCAGGTATAAGACTTTCGTGTAAAACATTTTTATTATCTGGTGTCAAATTTTGTCGAAGTGGCCATTCTTTTCTCACATAGTGTTGATCTCGGGCACGGCTATCCCATTCACAAATGAAACATGGATATTTCGTGAAGCCACTTTGTTGACCCAACAAAATTGTTGTTATTTTCAAATCTCCAACCAACTGCCACCCGTGAGTATCATAATGCAATTTCTGTAGCAGTAAATCGAGATTACTATATTCCTCTTTCAAGACAATGGAATGACCAATTGGTATAGGCGCGTATATGTTACCGTTATGGAGTAAAACTGCTTTCAAGCTTCTCGTAGAAGAATCAATAAACAGACGCCAATCAATAGCTTCATACTCTACGTTTCCAAATTCATTTATCAGTCCTGCAACGTCGTTGCAATAAACTAAATCGCATTCTTTCGAAAAAAATTTTCTAAATTGTTGATCACGATTTCGGTAAAATGTGATGGAAGTACCAGGAGCCAGACAATTTTTTTCTTTCAATCTAGATGCTAATAGTTCCGAAAGTTCTTTTGAAAGTCCCGTGTCTCGAACTAAATCACTCAGCTCTTCTTGATTAAACCCATTAAATGTCTGGTCTTGCTCATCATCTTCTGTATCTTCCATTTTATCAGTGCAACCTCTTCTACTTGAACCCTCTCCCATTGATTCTTCTGTTTGCATTTCTAAAATCTCAGGTTCTTCAGCATCCAAGGTGGCGAGAACAGGAAGAGTTACAGACGTAACGAATGGATAACGTAATTGGGATACATTTTTACGATTATATCCACGTGTATCAGTCAAACAGAAGTAACAGTCTGTATTATGATCTGTCGGATTACGCCAAATCATTGACGAGATGTATTGCGATATTTTCTGGTGCAGTTGTATCTTACATTTTAAACATATAGTTTTTGGAGTCCAACAGTTGTTTATTTGTTCAGTGATTAAAGGGAAAACTATTTTATAATTTTCTAGCAGTTTATCAGTGAAAGAATCTCTTTGGGTTTTAAAACAAAATTTACCACAAACAACACAAAAGTTGTCAATACGCTCTTTGCATGGTGCCAATTCTATTCTTGTAGCAGTAGATCCTACACAGGCCAAGTTATCCACCAGTGTAGAACTGGAACTGCGGTCGCATGATGACGACGATTGCGGGCCCGCTTGCTCACCCCGACCAACCGCCGATACTGGGCATCCGAAACCCTGCATCGTACTCTTTCGTGTGCCGACCATGACGGCATAATGCCTTCACCCCAGGGCTTTGCCGGAAAACAAAAAAGACAAAAAAAGCCGTTACCCGCCGCCACCACGAGGAGGTGCCCTGGGTTTCGGCACACGAATACAATGTCCTCGCCACCTTGGATGCTAAAGAACTTTCGGAACTATTAGCATCTAGATTGAAAGAAAAAAATTTTCTGGCTCCTGGTACTTCCATCACATTTTACCGAAATCGTGATCAACAATTTAGAAAATTTTTTTCGAAAGAATGCGATTTAGTTTATTGCAACGATTTGGCGTAATCCGACAGATCATAATACAGACTGTTACTTCTGTTTGACTGATACACGTGGATATAATCGTAAAAATGTATCCCAATTACGTTATCCATTCGTTACGTCTGTAACTCTTCCTGTTCTCGCCACCTTGGATGCTGAAGAACCTGAGATTTTAGAAATGCAAACAGAAGAATCAATGGGAGAGGGTTCAAGTAGAAGAGGTTGCACTGATAAAATGGAAGATACAGAAGATGATGAGCAAGACCAGACATTTAATGGGTTTAATCAAGAAGAGCTGAGTGATTTAGTTCGAGACACGGGACTTTCAAAAGAACTTTCGGAACTATTAGCATCTAGATTGAAAGAAAAAAATTGTCTGGCTCCTGGTACTTCCATCACATTTTACCGAAATCGTGATCAACAATTTAGAAAATTTTTTTCGAAAGAATGCGATTTAGTTTATTGCAACGACGTTGCAGGACTGATAAATGAATTTGGAAACGTAGAGTATGAAGCTATTGATTGGCGTCTGTTTATTGATTCTTCTACGAGAAGCTTGAAAGCAGTTTTACTCCATAACGGTAACATATACGCGCCTATACCAATTGGTCATTCCATTGTCTTGAAAGAGGAATATAGTAATCTCGATTTACTGCTACAGAAATTGCATTATGATACTCACGGGTGGCAGTTGGTTGGAGATTTGAAAATAACAACAATTTTGTTGGGTCAACAAAGTGGCTTCACGAAATATCCATGTTTCATTTGTGAATGGGATAGCCGTGCCCGAGATCAACACTATGTGAGAAAAGAATGGCCACTTCGACAAAATTTGACACCAGATAATAAAAATGTTTTACACGAAAGTCTTATACCTGCAAATAAAGTCATCCTCCCACCCTTGCATATTAAGCTTGGTTTGGTCAAACAGTTCATTAAAGCAATGAAAAATTCACAAGACGAAAGCAACGCTTTTATGTATCTCTTCGAGAAATTTCCAAAACTTTCGGAAGCAAAGATCAACGAAGGAGTCTTTGATGGTCCACAAATAAGAGAACTATTACGAGATGAAGAATTTGAAAGAAGAATGACGATAAAGGAACGCAACGCGTGGCAAAGCTTTAGAGAAGTTCAGCATAAATTTTTAGGAAATAATAAAGACGACGATTACGAAGATATAGTAAATGAGATGTTGGGTAATTACAAAATAATGGGTTGCTTGATGAATTTGAAAATTCATTTTCTTCATTCTCATCTTGATTACTTTCCTGAAAATTTAGGAGACTTTAGCGAGGAGCAAGGAGAGAGATTCCACCAAGACTTTAAAGACATCGAAAGAAGATATCAAGGCTATTGGGATGTGAACATGATGTCAGACTATTGTTGGTCTCTTAAAAGAGACACTACTACTCCACACAAAAGAAAAGCGCTCCGCAGATCGTTTGCTAATAAAAGAACGCGTCATTCGTAAATCTTTTTGATCGACATCACTATCTGAAATCAAGTCTATATATCAAGCTAGGTGAATTTTAATTGCTGGAATCGATTGGCAATATCCGCGCGAGAAAACCATAAAGAGAGCTAACACAACCATGAACTAAGTTCTCACCGTAACTCATATTTGAATTTGAGACCGAGGATCCTCAGATTTTGATTTAGCGCGTCGAAATACCTAAAGATACGTGACCAAATTATAGTTAAAAATCTGTAGTGTAATGATGTATATGGAATACATGAATTTTATCGATCGGTGAGTCATTTGACCCTCAGATGACCTTGGAGGGTCATGTTGGAAAAAATAGAAAATACATATTTGGACGTAAAATTTCCCGCTCTTTCAGAATCCGTGGTCAGATTTTATGTTTTTCCGTAGTAAATGCGTTTGACCTTCAAATGTCCTTGAACACGACGTGCTGGGGTTATGTGGACCTCGGATTTGGATTCAGCGCATCGAGAAACCTAAAGATACCTGACTCATTTGTACGCATGTCTTTAGTTGTGATGATGTATGTGGGAAATACGAATTTGATCTATCGGTGAGTCATTTGACCCTCAGATGACCTTGGAGGGTCATGTTGGAAAAAATAGAAAATACATATTTGGACGTAAAATTTCCCGCTCTTTCCGAATCCGTGGTCAGATTTTATGTTTTCCCGTAGTAAATGCGTTTGACCTTCAAATGTCCTTGAACACGACGTGCTGGGGTTATGTGGACCTCGGATTTGGAATCAGCGCGTCGAAATACATATAGGGTATCAATTTTGCCGAAGGACTTTTTCCGGTTCCCATTTGTGGTCCTGTGTTATTAGTAAATTTCTTATAACCTTCATCAAAAGTAGAAACACTGGAAGTATTCGCTATAAAGAAAATTCAAATAGTAGGCGCAAACATAAAAGCATATTTAGAAAAAAACCTAAGAGATATCTAGGAAATATTTTCCATTTAAAATATTCTTAAAAAATAAGTAAAAACTTTAATTTTCTTTGTCGCATTTCTAAAAACTATATCTAAAAAATATATGCTACATAAAGTCGCGTTCGCTTGCGAAAGTAGAAAATCGGCACACGACCTTATAGGGCTCCCAACTGCTGGCCAGCCAGTTGGGAAAACGCGCAGTTGTCTGCTCGGATGCTCTCCGGCGCGGGCGAAAAATTGTTCGCCGGAGCGATGAGGCCGCTCAAGGATATTAGCCCGATTGGCTGAATCGAAGCTGGATGACCTCAGCCCTCCGTCGAAGGATCGGTGGAGTCGTTCAAGGTTCATCTCTTGTCACGGAAAGTAGCGAGCGCACGTAACTCGTGGATGTTCAGCGAGCACGCAGTTCAGGTTCGTGTCAAGAAAAGGGATGTTTTCTTATACGGGTATCAAACTATACTACCGGCCCCGGCCCGCGTAACCCGCGTCTCACGGCCATCTCTCTTCCCTTCGTTCTATCGCTCTAATACTTGATCGCGTCTGTTTTCGCGCTCTAAATCCAAATTATTGAGATGCGACCTTAACGCTTGCCACCTGTTACAGGTCAAACGACTCGTCCGTTTGAAACTAAATGTTTGCTAAAACAATTTCATCTGTCTAAAAATTATTCTAATAAAATATTTGTATTAAAAAATAAAAATTTTAATTTGTAATACTAAGGATTAATTTCTCGTTATTCTTGTGTATATCGAATTGAATATTGAATTTTGTTATTATTACGAAAACAGCAGTGGCAAATTAAGTAAGAGTGACAGAGCGAGCAAAGGAGCTCTAAAAAAATTATTTTTGTTCATTCTAGCATTCAAACGCGCGCACCAGGCTGTTTTTTAATATATAAACTTTTCCAATAATTAAAGATTAAAAAAGAAAATTGAGAGTTACCGCGTTAAGGTGTTTTGTGATAATTGCTGTAGTATGTACGAGTGCGCCATCAAGCATAAATATAAAATGATTTTATTCTCGAAACATCAAATAATTATCTAAAAAGCCTAGCAGATCATTATGCAGAAAATCAAAGTAACCCTAACCAGTTAACGGAGTCGAAAGTTCAATGTGTTCAATAATTCCTGCAACTATTCGCTATAAAAAAAATTTAATTTGTATGCGCGGGGTGCTGGCACCTTCAAAGTAAAAGCTGGAAATCGTAGTTAGAAATTAAAAAAATCTGTTTTGTGCTTATTTAAAAAATAACCATTGATTGATTATTCATTGCATTGAAATGCGAAGAGAGCTCCATAAAAATAGAGGAAATACGTATGAATGTCTGGAACAAAATATTATGAATGTAATATAAAGTCAAATGGTGCGATAATATTTTTTGGTTGCGTTGATCTGCCGCTATTGTCATGGCCATTTCGAGTGTAAACTGCTTTCGTTGCCGTGGTCGAGTGGAAAGGCGAGCGGCGATCGAGGGAAGAGCATCGTCGTTCCTCGAAGAACACCTCTGATTGGTCGAAATAATTAATTTTCAAAATTCATTATTTCGGTAACTATTAAAGATACACATTTTTTGAACACGCCATTCGATTCAGAAAATTGTTTTCTACAAGGGATTATCGGGAACTATAATACCTCTGAATCACCCTGTATATCTACTTTTAAACCAACTGTACTTATAAAGATTGACATATCTAGATGAAGACAGTTGATTGTGACTATGTGCTTGTAATTTTATGACATTGTTCCTAAAGTGTAAATATAAATCTTCATTTAATAATATTACACTCCCGGAGAATAGCCTTACAAAGTTTTTGCAAATTTTAAAACTAAAAATATCTAAAGGTTGTATCTTTCATATTGTACCATTGGCTAACTTTAGTAGTTGGATCTATTTATCTTTGACAGTAACTTCTCAAAAGTTCCTGGACAATGTTTACTTCATGAATCTATTAGAAGTACTATTTTATTGTACACATTAGAATAAAAGACTTTTTTTAACCTCGTATTGAAATTTTCTGTAAATATAATGAATACTTAAAAGGCTGTATAAAATCACAATTAGTAGACTACACATACGAGGTGTGTTCAAAAAGTAAGGTGACTTTGTATTTTTAAGAAAAAATATTTATTTATTTATCAATATTTATGTTGTCCCCTTCAAAGTAATCCCCCTCAGATACAAAACACTTATGCCAACGGTTTTTCCAATCCTCAAAGCACTTGTCATAAGCACTTTTCGGTATAGCCTTGAGCTCTTCCAGCGATGCAGACTTTATCTCTTCAATCATTGCAAATCTCCATCCTTTCATAGGTCTCTTTAGTTTTGGGAACAAGAAAAAGTCACATGGGGCCAAATTCGGTGAATATGGTGGTTGAGGCATGATTGTGGTGTTGTTTTTGGCCAAAAAATCTCTCACAAACAAAGATGAGTGAGCAGGGGCATTATCGTGATGCAAAAGCCATGAATTGTTTTCCACAATTCTGGGCGTTTTCTTCGTATTGCTTCTCGCAAACGGCGCATAACTTCAAGATAATACTGTTTATTGACCGTACGTCCATATGGTAAGAACTCCTGATGCACCACGCCATGGTAATCGAAGAAAACAGTGAGCAAAACTTTGACATTTGATCGAACTTGGCGTGCTTTTTTCGGTCTTGGCTCATCTGGGCTCTTCCATTGGGACGATTGGACTTTGGTTTCGATATCATAACCATATACCCATGATTCGTCACCAGTTATGACCCTTTTGAATAAATCTGGGTCGTCGTTGACGTTATTCAACAGTTCTTGAGCGATGCTCATGCGACGGTTCTTTTGGTCAAAATTTGGCAATTTCGGAACAAACTTCGCTAACACACGTCTCATTCCCGAAACGTTAGAAAAAATTTCATGGCACGAGCCAAGCGATATACCAACATCCTCAGCAACTTCTCTGATAGTGATTCGACGATTTTCCAGAACAATATTCTTCACTGCTTGAACGTTTTCATCAGTTGTTGACGTGCTTGGACGTCCAGAGCGAGGCTCGTTATTGGCATCTTCCCGGCCATCTTGGAAGAGTTTGTACCACTTGTAAACATTTTTTTTACTCAGAACAGTTTCACCGTATACCACCGTCAACATTTCAAGTGTTTCGGAGCACTTTATTTTATTTTTTACACAAAATTTGATGCAAATCCTTTGATCCATATTTTTCGATAGCAAGAAATCGCCGAGCACGCAAAACACTTATAACCTTTACACCTCTCACCACCAAACAAAAAATGCTATACACTTGAAACTTGGTACAGATGTTCGGGAAGAGTGTACCAACATAACAAAACAAAAAATTCGATAATCGAAAGTACGTTGCCCGTGAAATTTGAAAAGTTACCTTACTTTTTGAACACACCTCATATGTGTCGAGAGTAGGCAGTTGCCTGTTTCTTGTCGGTCCCTCTGCCTCCCGCCCTTTGCTCTTGGCAAGGCTCAGTGGTCAGTATTGGGCGTACTTTTTCTATGCACATAATACTGTACCTCTTTTTCAGCCGCCATGAATTACCAGGCCCATCAAAGATAACCTAAGGAGAGCGAGAGAGAGCGTTGCAGAAGACGCTGCAGTTGAAGATAGAGAGAGAGAGAGAGAGAGAGAGAGAGAGAGAGAGAGAGAGAGAGAGAACTAGGAAAGAGAGAAAGAGCGCTCACGTGATGGCATACTAAGCGGTTATTAGGCAAGCGGACAAAGCGCGACCAATTAAAGCTTCGTCGCACGCCGCCTAAAAATGGGCTAAGTAGGGATAGTTTGCGAGAGAGCGGTGATTGCCCGCGCAGGAGTATTGCGTGGAGTCAGACTCTACGTCAGCCATCAATCGAGGTCAGTCGATCAAGGAATTAACTCGCGTTGTCATCATCTGCCATTTTTTCCTGTGAAGGAGTTGGCTGCCTTCCATCCTGAGCGGCCTCACGTCCTGGCCTTTCGTCAAAGCGCGGACTACCTGCAGCAGCGACTACGATGAGAAGCCGAACAATCGCCTGCCCTACAGTTGTCACCTTCGCTTTCCAGGAATCATCGAGGAGAAAACAAAGGTCAGGTTATCTCTCTCCCAGTTATTCTCTCCCACGCAGTGATGTATGGCCGCACGAATTATTGTGTAGCCAGGCGATCACTTGCCGGTTACCTTTGTTTAATTCCTTTTCATCGGTAATTTGTATTGCGTGTTTTGTGTAGTTGTAAGTCCGCGGTAGCCAGGCGATCACTCGCCGGCTACTTTACGAGTTTCTTTGTATTAGAATAAGTCGCGTTTATTATTCCGTTAAGGTACAGCATATTGTAGACATACGATAAAGATACGTAACATACAGTCTTGATTCCCTTATAATTTTCTTAAATGAAAAATTTTGTAATAATGGAAAAGGAAATAGTGAGAGATAGAAATTCACTTAATTTTAATTATATTCAGCAACGTTTCGTCAGCACATTTATTGACTTCTTCAGGCTTTATTAACAGAAAAACAACAAATTATTAATAATAAAGTTTCAAATCTGTAATTTTAAAGGCAAATTATATGTATATGTGTGTACCTGATTTCTCTCGTAGTCAAATTATTATAGGCTAAAACAAATAATTCGTAGCCAGTTACGTTACAATACAGTAAGAAATCAAGTATTTCAACACACATATATATATATTCTTAATCTATCATCCCTTCCTCATCGATCTTAATAAAGGCTTATAGATATGACTAAGATATCCTCTTTTCTATTTAAAATGTTTTCATGTAAAGCGATGTGTAACATTTCGGATATTTTGCGATTATACTATTATTTACTATAGGTATGTTGATGATACTTTGATGTGCGTTCCGAAAAATAAAATTTTCTTTACTTGTCGAGACGTCCAATTCTTATCATAATAGGCTACATTTTACGTTTGAAATTGAAATGAATAATTTTATTCCATTTCTCGACTTAAAATTGATCAGAAATAATAATACGAGTAAATGAGAATTTGACTGGTTTAGAAAAACAACACAAACTGATAGAATTTTAAATTTTAACTCAGAACATATAATTCATCAAAAAGTTAATATAGTTTCAAATTTAGTTGACCGGGTGTTTTTACTTGCTGACAAAAAATTTCGTTCACGCAATTTAAAAATAGTTACTAATATCCTGAAAAAGAATAATTATCCATCTGAATTTATCAAAAAACACATACACAAAGGGATTAACAAATATAAAAACGGAAAGAATAATTCTAAAAAATCAATAAATCAAAAATTACCTACAGTCACTATTCCAAATAATTGCAACATCTTTGAAAAATATTCTTCTGTGTTAAAAAAACATGACATTACTCCAATCCCTTTATTACAAAACCCATTACAAGATTTCATTCGTATAGGAAAAGACCAATCTGATTTCTTAGACAACACTGGTATTGTCTACAGTTTTAACTACAATGTTCAGCTCACTACATAAGTGAAAGAAAGCGATCCTCAAAAATTAGATTAGATGAACACAAAAAAAACATTGAATCAGGTACAGTAGTAGCTACACATAGAAGAACTCTCTCACACGAATTTGACTGGGACAAAGCTAAGATATTAGATTATGAAAAGAATTACAAGAAACGCAGAATATCCGAAATGTTGCACATCGGCTTACATAATAACACTTTAAATAGAAAAGAGGATATACAATATCTCAGTCATATTTATAAGCCTTTATTAAGATCGATGAGGAAGGGATGATAGATGAAGAATATATATGTGTGTTGAAATACTTGATTTCTTACTATATTGTAACGGGACTGACTACGAGCTTCGTTTTAGCCTATAATATTTTGACTACGAGAATAATCAGGTACACACATATACATATAAGTATATACCTTTAAAATTACATTTGCAACTTCATTGTTAATAATTTGTTGTTTTTCTGTTAATAAAGCCTGAAGAGGTCAGCAAATGTGCTGACGAAACGTTGCTGAATATAATTAGAATTAAGTGAATTTCCATCTCTCACTATTGCCCTTCTTTCCATTATTACAAAATTTATCATACGATAAAGATGTTTAAATTTTTGATTAGTTTCATGTTGTAGACGTACGATTAAGGTGTTTATATTTGATTAGTTTAAGCGCGCGTTTGTTTGAATTATAAGATAAGAAAAGGTTTGTCATTTGGTAGTAATTAAAATTGCGTTTATATTCCCGCCTACTCTTTCGATTGCATCTAGAGTGAAAGCGCCTCTCTTACCTTCCCCTTTAGATAAAGGTAGCAGCGCATCAAAACTGTTACATATATCTTTAGTTAATTTATCAGATTTTTATGCTATCACGTAACAATTAGGTGGCTTAAATAAATTTTTTAGTATTATCAGTCTAAACCCATCCTTTGTTTGCGTCATAACTAAAAAAAGGGGCGAAAGTAATTTTCCTGCAGCATTTACTGTTGGTTGTATCATACAGCTGTGAGTTGTTGCAGAAATTGATAATTGAACAACGCACTCAACTTTTTTGTTCCATTCTCTATTAATATTTGTTTAGAATGAATTTATAACTCAAATCAACTTTGATCAGAGTTATAGATATTATC
The DNA here is from genome assembly GCF_024137745.1 of Phymastichus coffea. Taxonomy (NCBI): domain Eukaryota; kingdom Metazoa; phylum Arthropoda; class Insecta; order Hymenoptera; family Eulophidae; genus Phymastichus; species Phymastichus coffea. Next base: position 4,937,758 of record NW_026706826.1, on the reverse strand, counting down.
TTCTCCATATTAACGGATACAATTTGGTGTATTATCTACAAGTTTGTCTGCTTCATCTTTTAACTTTGATTCATCTCATAAAATTTTTTTTTTGTAATAAATTTATTTATTTTCCTGTTCACTATTCTATGCTCTTTCTTAAATTTATATAACCAAGAATCTGAAGCTTAAAATTATACGTCGGGAAAACCCATATTATTTTTGACTTGCCAATGCCTATTTGCGAAGATCAGTATCATGAATAATATTGCCCACTTTTATAGAATCTTTAAAATCATTTAGTATAATTTCAGAAATTGCATTTTGTTTTTCCATATACGTACCGCTTTTATTATTCTGATTGACCGATTTTCGTGATTTGTGGAGTATTCAAATGCTTTCTTTCTGTATTCATAACTTTATGATACGACTGTTAGCGATATTGCTTGGCCCTGTGTGAGCTATTCTTCTCGTACGGATACGGCGACCGAGCGTGGCTATGATGACATAGTGTTCACACGCTTATGTCGTTCCATGGTCTGGAGAGGGGAGAGCGTGGCTGGCGGGGACAGCCACCAAGAGGAAGTGCGAGAGAGAGAGATAGAGAGTGCGAAAAGCGCGGCACGCGCCGTGGCTTAAGGGGAAAAAGAAAGACAAATATCCGAACGAGTGGGAGGAAAGAGACAAAAAGGGAGCAGCTGTTTGTGACGGAAGTCAGCGAGAGAAAAAGCTAAGACCCAAACCGCAAGGTACGCGTAGCTTCTCCATTAAGGACAGGAGTTTTACTAATGCTGAGGAGTTAGAAGGTCCTAAGCGTGGTGGAAGCTGGGCTGCTCTCCGCGGCTTAACCATTTAGCAGCCATTTCTTGGTCATTAAGTCATAGGCGGACGCCTGCGGTCAGCAGGCTCCCCATTGTCATCCCGAGGGCATCTTTGTCGACAGGACTACGATTTCACCGGAGTTGCATCTCCACCTACGAGCTACGGATCCAGTTACCCAGTGGGTCGTACTCCGGAGCCGAATAATTTCTCTTTTCAGTATCAGATCTCACCTGGTACAACATTGTTGTCTATCGTGCTATCCGCGCCCGTAGTGTCGAGTGAACTCACTTCCACTTTACGTTTGTTATCACGATTTTGCGAGTAGAGCGAACTCGCTTCCATTTTTCTCTATATTGTCGCGATTTTGCAAGTTAAGAGAATACGCTCACCCACTTCGAAACGATCGAAGTAATTCTCTTTTATAATACAGTGGCGCAATAAAGAGGTCACCTTTTTGTAATATCGTAATTACCGAACTATTGTTTGTTCTTTGCCGATCTCCCCATACTCCTCACGCCATTGCCTTATATTCGCTCTCTTACGAGTCAGGGCCGGGTTCCTCTACCAAAATAAAACCCTTACATTGCAGGGCTTAGCAGTGGCGTACGAAGCTATCCTGGCCCTTTGCAACTTTATTTTTTATCATCCATGGTATATTTATCAGAATCAGTAGGCTGTTTGTACCATATATTATATTCATTATCTTCAACGGCCATCGGTTTACAATTTTTAAATTCTTTTTTTCAAATTCGAGTGTATTATCTTCTGGAGCTTCTATTTCGTTAATGTTATCCATAGCAGTCAAAAGAATTTTTTCAGCATTTTCTTTCACTTCTAATTCTGCATGGTTAACAGAAGTTTTTTGTATATTCATAACTTGGAATATTATCAGTAGAAAATTAATTATATTTATTAGATTGATTTTCATTGTAGTCAAATATTGGAATACTTACAATTAACACATTTGAAACATAACTACTTACTACCGGACTTCTTATTATTGAAATATCTCATTCGACTAATTTTATACTGATAAGAGTAGAAATCATCACAAGCATTAAATAAACGGAAACAGCAGCTTATCAACATGTAAACTTCCATATGCTTCTCACAAACTTTGCAATTAACTTATCAGTAAGAGTTATCACAGGAATTTAACACACGTAAATAAAACCTTTTTATGTGTAAAAATTTCAACACGTTTTTGAGTACAAATAATTGTGATAGAACTGCCATTTTGTAAGAAACAATTTACCGTTAGAATTATATCAATATTCAATTTTAATTTTAGCGATATTGAGAAAAATTTATTTTCACGGGTTATTTTTAAGGATTGTTTTCACCCCCCAAAAAAACGCTTCTCCACCGATAAAAAAAATACGTGTCTCTTATTTTTTTATATTCTACAATATTACAGTTACATATATATCGTTGGCGGATACCTCGTAAGGGTTTCTTGTAAGCTTCATCCTCGGATTCACTGAAAACTATCGTAATACGTTGGTAAATGTCAAACCACTCACTCTTGTAAGATCAAATAATGAAGTAAATGCAGTAAACAAACAATAAAAAAATCAATGATCTTTATATATTCAAAGATTTTTAAATGCGTCTAATACATGTCGAGTAGGTTATACCATACGCAAGTAACTTCAATGCATGTAAAATTCGACTACTTTATTTTTTGAAAAGAAGAGAGAAGTATTTCCATGAGCTTTTACAGCTGGGAATCGTATGAGTATCCAACGCTATCTACGAATAATAGCCATGTATGAACAGTCAATATGGCAAATCAGTTGGAGAAGCCACGCATTGTCATCTTCAGTTTTCAAACAAAACGAAAAAATGAGAAAAAAACTAATACTAATTATAACGAAAAATCATGGCTCGATTAATATTCTACCGTAGGGCTGTCGTTAACGTCCGCGCGCCGTGTCAAGCAGTGTGCGTTTCTGTGTGTGCGTACACTCATGTCTTTTTTTCTATTCGAGGTGCGATTAGTGAAACCTGGAGGGAGGGATGGAGATGCAAAGTTAAAGACAGACAGAAAGAGAGAGAGAGAGAGAGAGAGAGAGAGAGAGAGAGAGAGAGAGAGAGAGAGTGAGAGAAAGAGAGAGAGAGAGGGAGAGAGAGACGCGAATTGCGGACGCAGCTGAAGCGGGAAAAATCGGCTATTAGAAGGCAGTTGCGGAGTTAAAAGCCCCGCGCGCCTGTTTACTAACGATTTTAGAGAGTTTTCAAGTACATGCCCTCACTGAAGACTTTGTTCCGGATAAATACCGGGTATATGGTATTTACTTAACGACTGCAAGTTGCAACAGCCAAAGACAACTGTAGAAGTAACAGTAATTTGCAATAAGAGAGCAACGAGCAGCGTCATCAGTAGCAGCTGTTTCGATGTTAGGTTAATCCGTGATTTTTTCCGCTTTGTTTCTTTTGCATATTTAGGCGTCATTTCATTAAGCGTGTAGTCAAATAATATTGCTGGTTCAGTCAATTACGTTCACCATCGGTACGAGTGATTGAGAGTTAGACGAAGAATTGGCAAGTAATATTGTCGCTAATGTCTCCGCTAGCGCGCGCGTCTCAGTTTGCGTTTGACCGGATTTTGTATAACGAATTTTGTATTATGTTTTTTTGGTAGATAATTTAACGTTAACAGAAATCAGTATACAACTTTGTACAATATGTATGCTAACTATGTTACCACAAAATTTGCACTATGGTAATAATTCTGCACAGTTGCTGAAATAATCACATTTTATGAATAATATCCCGCTCATCGTGATCGATTGCTCAAAATAAAATGAACCACTGAAAAGTGCTCCAGTTGCTTTGTGTTTGGAGTTTGAAACAAAATGAAAAATTTCCACTGGAATTGCAGCATACTACCTTATTTTACACAATCGTATCATTTAATATAATACAATCAGCGGTGATGTGAAAATCTATTTGAAAAAAGTATATATTAGTTTATAAAACATAACTAGCCTTCTTCTTTTTACAGCACTTCACAATGGAGTATGTAGTTGACATATAGGGCATTATGTTGTTTGAGAAATATCACATGCGGCTCAAAAGCTTGTGATACCTACAATGAACTATCACGAAGAATTACTTGTTTGATTCATTAAATCACCTATTCTTTCACCTAAGCACCGTTCAAAACGAAAATTGCGAAAAAAGTCATAATTTGTCCATATCGACCTCCATATTGATTGCCATTTTAAACCATGTAAAAATAAACCAGGTGTATACGTTAATGTTGAATGTAACGTTAAATAATATTGTTATGGTGAAAACCGCATGAATATTCGATAATAAGATATACACGAAAACTCCGGATTGCACAAAATTTTATGTCATTTCAGCCATTTTTTAGAGGTTATGATGATTTGAGGTATAATGAAAAAATATTCTTGTCAACTTTAACTACCATTATTACGATTGATCAGATTTAGAATTCAGTCCGAATAATATTTCATCTCAAAAAAAAAATTTGAAAAAAAAATTTCTATTTTTTCGCATTTTTTTTCTTTGAATCCGCCATTTTTTTTCTTTGAATCCGCCATTTTTTTTTCAGGGCTTCCGAAATGGAAATTTACCCCGGAAATCGAAAGAGCATGCCAGAAAAAAGTTGGATGTGCTATTTTGATAAATATTTACTTGATTTTTCTTATGTAACGGATGCTTAAAGCGTTTTAAGCTTAGAGAGCTTTAAAGCGTTACGCTTATAAAGTTTGAAGCTCAAAGATCTATGTAAAAATCAGCATTCTTCGGTGTTAATGGGCTAACATGAAATTTCTCCAAAAATACCAATAATATAACCCGAAGAATTTCAATGAGCTTAATACAAAATCGTTCTTAAAATTGCTCTATTACGTCAGACTTTTGGTGATGTGGGATATTTTAATGAAAAGGTATATTTTGATTGAAACTTTTTGAGAACAACAAAATTCGTATATTGATCGGTTTTTTGGTACAAATAGTTTCTAATACACCTAACATAAAGTAATTTCAGTTGCGCAAAATTATAAATTCTTATTTCATTTATTATAACCAATAATGCAATATTGTTAAGTGTCATCTCCGAAGTCTTTGTTTAAAATTAATTTGGATTACATACACTACTACATAACGAATAGCATTTGCTTTCGAGGTATTTTTTGTCAAATTTTTTTACATCTTCACATTTTGCCTCACTGTAACATAAGAATTTAAGTTAAGTATATTATTCATTTCTCATATTCATATAAAAAATTTTTATTCATCAACTTCTGAAAAAATATCATGAAATAATATTAAAAATGCCCTAAAAAATATTTATTATAGTCTGAGATAAAGGGTTTCGGAGATGACGTGATTCGTATTGTTTTCCGAAATCGGTTCTTAAATACCTACATTCGTTTTCGCATAAATGGAGATCTCAGAGCACTAGAAATCTTAAATAATTACAGTGAAATATTTTTCAAAATCCTTGTAGTATTTGAAATAACAATTTGTCAGAGATGACGTTGAATTTTTATTCGGAAAAAAAGATTTTATATGTGCTGTTAAAAGCAGTAATCGATATTTGACCTTAGCTTTAATTTGGTCAAATGAAAATTACAAGAATATGCATAAATGGATAAGTTATATGGGCAAAAGTCATAATTATTAACTTTTGGCAAAAATTGGAGACAAAATTGAAGACGATTTAATGAATTTAAATCACTCATTAAAATTGTTAGTATGTATCCGTTTAAGTACTTTAATATATATATATTTGAAAGCTCATTTATTTCAATACAGATTAAAATAATAATTTTAGCATTTGCAACGGTAGTCGATTCAATTAATCGAACCGTTCGCGATTCTGATTTTCGCGCGTTAGTTCTAAGTATTGAGAGAGAGAGGGGGCGCGCGATCTTTTAAATTAGCAGTTACATCTCAGCTGTTACGTGTGTAGTACCGCCAAAATAGTTTAGCACAGTGTTTCACTGATTTGCCAATAAATAGTTTATTTGGATTTTGGATACGTGTGCAAGGGTGAGCGAGGAAGCAGCAACAGTAGCAGCATCACGGAAGCAGCAGCAAAAGTGACAGCTATTAAACAGCAGATTTGCGATCGAGGCAGCACAGCTGATTTGGATCGGAGGAGCACCTTTAATTTGCTTCAACAATTACGGCTGATCACCGTAATTGCACCGCAGGGTAGGTGCACCTCCCTTAATTATCGCGTGACAAAATACATTTGATATTTTATACAACGGTGTTAGTGTTAATTTTTTGTATTCGCGTCGAGCGTTAGATCGCGCCAATTTTCGTATCTTCTCTCTCTCTCTTTCTCACCGAAAGTAATTTAATTGTAAATCCTATTCGCGTGCGTCAGTCTTTCGGCCCGACAAAGACTGTAGAGATTTTTATTAATAAAATCTATTAAACTTATTCGCCGATTTCGTCATATAATTTTTCCTAGTAGTTTAAACAATTGGAAAAAGCTTAGGTTTTAATCCTATTATAGCTAGGGGATTAAGTGGATTAGGAGTAAAGTCGATTACACTTAAAACTCATCGAGTATCACAAGGCACGTGACTTAAGGTGAGTTCAACTCTGCTTGATCGAAGACAACTAAGTTAAGGCAGCTGACGTTAAGGCGAATACACGTATTAACATACGTGTTAACGGAGCGGCGGTTTGCTCTGCATCGTGGGAGTTTGCTCTTAAATAAATTTCTCATTTTGCAACTTTACCCCCCCGTTACACATTATTATTATATCTGAAATTACTGTTGGCGACATCGAAAAAAGACGTCGGAGAAAGCATTTTTTCATTTTCCATTCTGAAACTATCTGATGCATACTTGTTCTTTTCTTTCTTTTAAAAAAGAACATTTTTTGCTAAATATTCACTATGTGAAAGGAATGCAAACAATTGATAAAATAACATTATTGACCTAGAACATTACTTTGTACCTTTTCAGTAGAATATCCCATATCGTTAATCTAAAAGTGCAAAAAACATGTTTTTTTGGCTATATTTGAGCTTTTACTACATCATGAAAAATTTTTTTTTAAACACCTTATACACTCGTATTTCCCATGATTGACACCATTCGTTTACCTCTTGATTAACTCCACTTCTATTCCTTCTGATATACTTCACTCGCTTATCTCCTGGTCAACTCCATATATCTTTTGAGTGTGCCCTCTGATTAACTCCACTACACTTTGCTACGCAGATTAACATTACCTTTAAATTATGTATTCTACAGTTATACACAAGGTGATAATTGCTTAGTTGTTTCATCAATCACTCGATTTATGAAATCGTTTTCTTTTCATATCCAGGGTTCTGTTTCCTCATTTTCCTTTATGCTGTATTCCATCATTTTCACGTGTCAAATCCCAGCAGTCATCTGCCAACATGCACTTGTTCTATCCTCTTTCATATCTTCTTTCTATTTCCTGAATGTCTTGATGAAATCTTTCTCCTTGTTCTTCGGTCAGATCTCCAAGATTTTCAGGAAAAGAATCGAAGTGAGATTTCAAGAAAAATACCTTTAAGCTCATGTTGCATCCTAATTGTTTGTAACTGGTAAGCATATTCTTAACAACTGTTTGATAGTTTTCTCCCTTTTTATTACCTAAAAATTCTTCTGTAATCGCTTTAAAAATTATCCATGCCTTATGATCTTTTTCTTCGCCATTGTACGAGGGTCGTTTGAAAAGTCCGTGTAAAAATAAAAACTGCTTGATTTTTTTAATAAATCTTTTTTATTTTTCAACATGTTCCCCTTTTACGCTTATACTTTTCATCCAATGCTGCTCTAGTTTGTTAATCCCTTCCAAATAATAGGATTTGTCCAAGTCTGTAAAATAGGCATTAGTTTCTGCAATCACCTCTTCGTTTGAATAAAATCTTTTCCAGCCATTTTTTCATATCAGGGAACAAATAGTAGTCCGACGGAGCCAAGTCTGGAGAATAGGGGGGATGTGAAACGAGTTGGAACCCTATCTCCATCAGTTTTGCGGCCACAACTGCTGAGGCGTGAGCTGGCGCATTGTCGTGGCGGAAGAGGACTTTTTTGTGGGCCAATCGTGGACGTTTCTTTAGTAACTCGGTTTTCAAACGATCCAATAACGATGAATAATATTCGCCTGTAATGGTTTAACCCTTTTCCAGATAGTTGATGAAGATTATTACTTGCGAATCCCAAAAGACAGTCGCCATAACCTTCCCGGCCGAAGGAATTGTCTTCGCTTTTTTCGGAGCAGATTCCCCCCTTGGTAACCCATTGATTAGACTGTTCTTTGGTCTTAGGAGTGTAGTGATGTATCCATGTTTCATCTACAGTGATGAAACGACGCTTAAAGTCTTGCAGATTTTGCTGGATCAGCTGCAAACAATTCTTGCAACACTTCACACGATCTCGTTTTTGGTCAATCGTGAGCAATCGCGGCAGCCATCTAGTGGATAGCTTTTTCATGTCCAAATGTTGGTGCAAAATATTATGTACTCGTTCGCTCGAGATGCCTACAGTACTAACAATCTCACGCACCTTCACTCTTCTGTCAGCCATCACCATATCATGGATTTTATCAATGATTTCTGAAGTGGTAACCTCAACAGGGCGTCCAGATTGTTTAGCGTCTTTTGTGCTCATATGGCCACTTTGAAAATTTTGAAACCACTTATAAACCATTCTAATCGAAGGTGCAAATCACCATAATGTTTATCAAGCTTCTGTTTAATCTCCTGAGGCGTTTTGCCTGTGAAAAAGTAATGTTTAATCAATACACGAAATTCTTTTTCGTCCATTTTTTTACAACCACTCGATTTCTTTGATTGAAACGAATGTAAAACGCAAAGTAATTGGCCGATCTGGCTGAAACTTGGTGTGTGTTCTTCCAAGATATGCCACTAACTGAAAATAACCTTGATACGCACTAGTAACGCCATCTCTCTGACTTTGCACGGACTTTTCAAACGACCCTCGTAGGTTTAAAATCTTTCGATTTCATCAATATCGTTATGTCAGGGTCTGTGAAAATTCCTTTCTTTATGTTAGCATCAAACAAACCTGGGAATTTATCCAGTAGGTATTTGAAGTATTGTCCACTTTAACCGAGCGTTTTGATGAATTGCTTTAGCAGTCCTCATATGCCGAGGAGATAAAAGTATCTTTTTCGGATGACAAAGCGGATTCTTTAGAACATTCAGTGATCCTGGATTAAGACACTCGCGTAATGGTCAATCTGCTTTTACCAATGATCTGTAGTAGCTCTACTATTCTATGAACATATATAACATGGAAATGTTCTATACCCTGACTGCTATCCAAGAAGTCTAACTATTACCTTCAAAATTACTTTTACACCACCTCACGTAAGCCATTTATGTTAGTCATATTTGATTTTCTCTAAGACTACTTGCATATTCTTATAACTACATTGAATGAGCAACAGGAATGGGAGCATATTTGTTATCATTTTTTAAGAAGAATAGCTTTCAAACTTCTTTTGGAAGAATCGATAAAGAGATGCCATTCAGAGAGGTTATAGATTAAGCCTAATTTTATTATGAAATCATTTACGTTATGGTCAATTGATTTTTCTCTGTAAAGAATTCAATATATTCTTGCTCTGTTCCTATACCAAAGAAAAGTTGTTCTTGGAAAGAGCAAATTCATTCCTTTCAACCTGGAACCTAAATGTTCAGATTTATTCTTAGGCAGATCTAAATCTTTGACCAAATTATTCAGAAGATCTTGCGAGAACAATTAAGGAGATTCATGTGTATCAAATTGTACACTTTCATCTACTTGTTCATCTTCTTCCTCCTTCATGTTTCTCATTTGCTTCGAGTTCTTGAAACATCCAGGAGAAAATGCGTTTTGCACGAGAGGTAATGGCTTCTCACAGTCAGAAGATTCCCGTAAAATTGGTTTGGTAACGGAAGAGACATTGTAAGATAAGATATTGAAGATTTGCTTATAATATTAAAAGCTGTTAGATCAATCAAATAAGAAAAACAGTCATCATGACTACAAGGTTTACGCCAGATCATGGGTGAACTGAAAGGAAATTTTTATGAGATAAAACCGTTGTTTCATTCCATAAACCGTAATTTATTCCACCGTGTTATTATTAAACGACACAAATCACAAATTTTCATTGGCACCCATGATTTGTCTTGATTCACGATTAAATAACTAAATAATTGCAATAATTCTTGTATGCATCTATTATAGAATCTGTGATGTTTCTACTTTGCTTCGGGATAATATACGAGAAGTGTTCAAAAAGTAAGATGAATTTTTTAATTGGGCGGACTACGTAGATTCGATCATCAATATTTTTTTTATTATATTCATATATGAGGTCTGTTCAAAAAGTATTACGAATTTCGAATTTCCGCGGGCTACTTAAATTTGATTTTTGATTTTTTTGTAGCGTTGTGTTGGTACTTATGTACTTACTTATGCTGACAAGATCGGCCATTCTGAATGTTTAGTTAATTTTTGACAGCTGTTTTGCTTGGATGTGTTTTGGCTCGTCTTCGATTTTTGCCTATTCTAAAAAATGGATCAAAGAATCTGTATCAAATTTTGTGTGAAAAACAAAATAAAGTGTGCGGACGCATTCCGAATGTTGACTGTGGCATATGGTGAAGCTATCTTGGACCAAACCAACGTTTATCAGTGCTCCAAAATGTTCTCAGAGGGACGAAAAGATGTGAACGACGAACAATGTGTCGGATGCCCGAGCACGTCAACAACAGACGAAAACATTGATAAAATGAAGAAAATAGTATTGGCCAATCGTCAAATCACCGTTAGAGAAGATTCTGAAGATCTAAGCAGATTGATTGGCTCATGCCATTCGATTTTAACCAATGATTTGGGCATGAGTCGGGTCACCGCGAAATTCGTGTCAAAACTGCTCCATTTCGACCAAAAACAGCATCGTGTTAACATTACTCAGGAGAGGTCGGACTCGATCCGTGACAACCCAAATGTGCTCCAGAGAATCATAACTGGTGATGAATCATGGGTATATGGTTATCATGTGGAAACCAAAGCTCAATCATCCCAATGGAAGCTGCCGCATGAGCCAAGACCGAAAAAAGCGCGCCAAGTTCGGCCAAACGTGAAGGTTTTGCTCACAGTTTTCTTCGCTTACAGGGGCGCCGTGTATCACGAGTTCTTGTTACAAGGGAGTACGGTCAATAAAGAGTATTACCTAGAAATTATGCACCGTTTGCGAAAATCAATACGAAAAAAATATGGATTTTGCATCATGATAATGATGCACCTACTCATTCATCGTTGCTTGTGTCGAACTTTTTAGCTAAAAACAAAACCACAATCATGTTTCAGGCACCATATTCACCGGATATGGCCCCCTGCCACTTCTTCCTGTTCCCAAAACTCAAGAATCTCATGAAAGAACGGAGGTTTGGAACGATTGAGGAGATAAGGAAAAAATTGCTGGAAGAACTCAAGGCTATGCCAGAAAGTGCTTACCAGATGCTTCGAGGATTGGAAAAAATCGTTGGTACAAGGGTATTATATTTGAGGGGGATCACTTTGAAGGGGACAATATAAATATTGATGAATAAATAAATATTTTTTCGTAAAAATAAAAATTCACCTTACTTTTTGAACACATCTCGTATAATCCGCAAATGTAACAGAACTTGTCAGAATCATTCTTATAACATTCATGAGAAAGTATAAAAATTGATTTAGATAACTTGAAAACAATAAGCAATGATAAAAAACTTCTTATGGAAAAAAGTAAATATCCAGACAAAAATTGATTAGATTAAGAAAAACTAAGAATAAAAAGAAACACATGACTATCCTGAAAAGGACTGTCAAAAGAGAGGGCACTCAAAATGTCAACCGAGAATAAAGAAAACTCCCGGCTATCCTGAAAAAGACTGCCGAAAATATTACATTCAATTGTTAATCGAAATGTTGAGTCTCTTAATTATCCTGAAAAGGACTGCCGAGTATATTGCACTCGTTTACCAGTGGAAATGTTGAAACTAGCCACTACTTCAATGATTCGATTGACAGTTGTAGTGCTGAAATCTCCAAGTACACTAAAACAGGCGAATGAGAGAAAGTATTGCTCATGTCATGAAAAATTGGATTTGCTTGTGTGTTCGGGTTATGGAGGTGGTATCGAGGGGTTATTCAGGGGTATACGGAAGGTATTATCAGGGGATATGCAAGTAGATCAGGGGGTACTCAGGGGATATTTGAGTGGAATTAATCAGGCGGCATGAGCAAATGACATACTTGGATTCTAGGATTCAATAATTATACATTTAACTTTTTCTTATTTCAGAATGATTTGACCTTTAAATGGTCTTAAACTTCATGTGATAGAGGTCAATCCAGCTCGAATTCGTACTGTGTGATCCAAAACACCTTAATATATTTTTTTTTCATATTTTTCTTGAAGGTTTTTCAAAATTAACGTTGATTTGACCCTTCCATTTCTTTAATTAACCTTTACACAGAGGATCACACCGATGATGGTTAAATTCCTTGATTCAAAAAATATAAACCTAATTTTTTCAGATTTTTTGAAAAAAATGACCTTGAACTTGATGTGATAGACATCAAACGACCTTGGATGATCAGCGACCCGATAACCTATATATATCCTTACAATGTCACCTACTACAAGGTCTGGTGATCGGTTTAGATAAAACAATGACCTGTTCCATGTTGAGATACCATTAAAATACTTAACTCCAATTGACGATATCTCGATGAAAACAAAGATGTTCTAAATCTGAAAAATGTATTTTGTATGGTAAAAGTTGTATTTTTAGATGGTATAAACCGTTTAAAAAAAATTTTCTCGTGATGTAGTAAAAGTTCAAATATAGCCAAAAAACATTTTTTTTGCACTTTTAGGTTGAGACATCTCAAAATTGAGATGTGATAGAGCAATTTTAAGGTCACATTCGTGTTCAGCGCATCCAATTTTTGTAGGATACATTAATGGTAATCTTGGAGTAAAAAAGTCTTTCATTTTGCAGAACTGTATTATTTGATATCCTAAACGAATAAATCACGATTTTGGACTCAACAAAATCATCTATTTCTATGTAAAATATGTAAGATTGAGGCTTTTGACACAATCAAGAATAAGACCTTCGTCTTGTTTATGGAAATTATTTCGTAATCGATGGAAATGATTTCGTAATTATAAGCTTTTTTGAATAAGATTATTTGTAGATAAATTTTGTGATAGACTACGTAATTGTAAATTTGTTTGAAAAGTCATTTCATATGAATTAGAGATGGTTGCACTCGCGCTGAAGGAGTTTTTGGAGAGCTATAACTTTATTGCGGAATTACTCGCACCATAATTTACTGATCGGAGCGAAGATGTGCACATCAACACTCAATGAAGGTACAGAGTGAACTATATTTAATTTAATAATGATAATAATAAGAAAAGCATATTAACAGGTTACATGTGTATTCTGGCTTCCTCATAAACCATATCATTTCAACTTTATTTGCTTGACTTTTTAATTTATAACGAGAGATCGATTTGGCAAGTATAGTACTGCTAGTATATACAATAAATATGTTGTCAAGTGTACGAATGGTCGTGGCTCAAGTGATGGAGAGCTGGTCTGTGGATCCATAGGATTAATTCTCGATGCGTCCGTTCATTTTTGAAAAATAGTTAAGATGAAACCCCATAATAACTTTTACTAAGTGTTAATGTTTCATGTAATTTAAATACCGGTATATATTGTTTACGAAGAAAATTTAATTCAAAATAATAATTCAATATGGGTTAATATTAAAATATCCAATAGCTGTGTGATTTGTTATATTTTTACGTAAAATTATAAATTCTTTCCAATTTTTCATGCACAGATTCTTATTATCATGACATCTACAGGATGTCTGAGAAGTTCTGGGACAACATGATAACTCGGCGGGAAAAATGTTTCATACATAACTGATAGGATTTTTGCCTGGCTATTGAATGGTGACTTTGAATTTGACCTTTAAGATCAAATGAAGGTCAAGTTTAGTTTTTTAAACATAAACCTTCATTGTGTATTGCTAGAATAAAAAGCAGGAAAAATTCCCTCTCTAACAGTCTAAGATATATGGAAAAGCAAACATGATTCGAAGGCCATTTGAAACTTAACTGTCCTTGACATACAAGAATTCTCGAAACAGCATTATGGTATGACTGTATTGTGTTTTCAGAAAAAATTTTAATTTGATCTTGGGCTTTACCTTCAAAGTCATTTGATGGTAAAATTGAGTTTTTTCAATGGAATCTCGTCTTTTTAACCTCGGAGAGAAAAAGAGTAAGTTATATGATGTTCGGATAAGTCTGCATTTCTTCCAATTCAACCTTACATTGTAGTCAAGGTTAAATATCGCTAAGGCAGAATATCTTGATGAATAATGATAAAGCACTACTTTGTGAATACCCGAAAAAATTAGCTAGGTTTGCCTCCATTTTTTCTCAGGTTTTGGTTAGACAATTAGAATTTAGAAACCGCCAATACATCTATAACAACTACTCACAAGCTCTGAACAAACAAACAAATTTTCTGTTAGCACAGAGATCATATTGGATCCGTCATTTTGTAAAATGAGAAACTAACTTAACAGTTGCATTTATATAACTGCTAAAACATGAGTAACTGTACCAGCTTAAAAATGTTTATTATCGTATATATCGCTTATTTCCTCGTTCTATCTGAGGAAATCATTTCCTAGTACTTCCCTTGTCAAAATCACTGTTCGTTATCAATGTTAACGTTATTGTAATCTGATCCCTTTAAAGATGGCTTTAAATAAAAAGTTACTCGCTGCAAATATTTTGCAGTAGATTTTTCCAGCAATTAGTTTTCAACGTGATCTTGTTGTTCTTGAATTATTAGTGAACTATGCCATTGGCTGAAGTCATTACCTTACCAGCCCTACTTTAGCCCTATTGAAACATTACACAGGCCGACAAAATTTAAAAAATGGAAAAACCCAGAAACCAGACAGTACGTTCCCAAACGTTTTTGGTGCGCTGAAACCGAATCTGAGCTCAGAATTGCTCCATCACCCTAGGTTTTCGAGAAATCTTAACCTCAAAGTTCAAAAAATACGATTTTTCACTATATTTCGCGTAGTATTACGTCGTAAGCCAATTTTATTTAAAAAAACGAGTAATGCCATCTCAAATTACTACTCTTACTCTTCAAAACCCTTTTTTCAGATTTAAAAAATCTTTTTTTTCCATCGAGATATCGTAGATTGAATTTGAGTGATTTACCGATTTCGTTACAGCACGAAATAGTGGCATATTTCCGAATAAGGAGTTATAGTGTTATTATATGTTTTTTGGGTCACTGAATCCAAATTTAACGTCAGAATGACTCTATAATCTCAATTCCCTTAACCCTAGAGCCTTCAACCTGCAAAGCTATAACCCCCGGCCCTATCGAGGGTTCAAGAAATTCGGGTTAAAGAAATTGGTGGACGGGGAATACCGCTGGGTCAATGGAACAATGATAGACGTCATTTCTGCGGTAAAAGAAGGTAGAAGAATTTGTGTCTGTGATAGGAAAATTCATATCCAACTTACGTATACAAGTACAATTTACGTTTACATACAAGTGTCTATAACTTGCGAAATCGATCAGCTAGGATTTTTAATCTTACATTTTTCTGGTCTACTAACGATGAAGAAAGTATCTACGTTAGCAGATATCGGATTCACTTAGGGTCTACATTTCCTTAGTTGAGGATAACCGTGTATGACATTGCTCAAAAACTACAAATTTTTGTGCTTCGTTCTTCATCCGTGTTAGGGATCGTGTTTGAGCGTCAGGATAATGGATAAGTCACTGGAATTGAATTTTTGGTATTATTTCTCGTACAACACTGCGTGCAGTACTTTCATTGATTTTTATTATAACTTCATTTTTCAGAAATTTTATCATTACCCCATTCCGGTATTAGAATAAGTTTATAATATTATTCGTGTTTTAACACTGCTCGAAAACTCCAAGTTTTTGTGTTCTACTCTTCATGCGTGTTAGAGATCGTGTTTGAGCGGCAGGCTAACGGAGAAGTCACTGGAATTAAATACTTTCTATTATTTCTCATATAACACTGCGTGCAGTACTTTTACTGATCTTTATTATTACTTTGTCTTCTAGAAATTTAATTATATTTACCCATTTCGTTATTAGAATAAGTTTATAATATTACTCGTGATTTCCAATTAACTTATAAGTTATTGAAGATGTCGGCATGTAGAATTCCATGCAAAGGAAAAATCGATTCCTTTTGTAATATCTGCGGTAAATTTGAGGTAGCTCGACTTCGTCGATCAATCACTGATATCATTAAAGATCAGTTTGAAGAATGTTACGAGACACCTATGAAGAATTTAGACAAACCATGGATTCCTAAATATATTTGTGAAGACTGTCGCCGAAGTTTGAAAAACTGGAATAAAACTAAAACCGAACTTGTTCTCCAACCAACAATATGGCGTGAACCTAAAAATCACCATGATGACTGTTACTTTTGTAAATGTGATACTTTAGGTTTTAATCATAATAACAAAGCTTCTCTCCTTTATCCGAACGTTTCTAGTGTAACAGCAGCTTAGTATGGAAAAATAGAAAGAAAGAAAAATTCTGATTCTGAGCCAAAAAAACTTCAACCAATAGAAGTTCCGGTAACAGACAAAAGAAGCAGTAGTGATGAAGAAGATTTTTCTGACTCAGAAAAGCCCAAACTTTTCGACCAAAATTCTTTGGATGATCTGATCCGTGATTTGAATCTTCCGAAAGATTCTTCAGAACTCTTAGCTTCAAGACTAAAAGAAAGAAATCTTTTATTACCTGAGACAAAAGTTTCTATTGACAGGAAGAGAGATATTAAATTTCGGCCATATTTTACTTGCGTGGGTAACCTTGTTTACTGCAACGATATAAAACATCTCATCAGTTTATATGGAGTGCAAGGAGGTTATAATCCAGAGAACTGGCAACTCTTCATGGATGCATCTGTACAAAGTCTCAAGGCAGTACTTCTGCACAATGAGAATGAGTATGCAGCTATTCGCATTGCTCATTCCACTGTGATGAAAGAGTCTCACGATAACTTTCGATTCCTTCTTGAGAAAATCAATTACAATGAACACAAATGGCTCGTTTGTGGCGATTTCAAGATGATCAATATATTAGTTGGCTTCCAATCTGGAAATACGAAGTACCCCTGTTTTTTGTGTCTCTGGGACAGTCGTGCACGAGAAGAACATTGGGTTCGGAAAGAAAGACGAATCGGAATGGTTGTTGGATCACACAATGTCGTCCATGAGAACCTTGTTGATACTAAACATATCTTGTTAACTCCACTCCATATAAAACTGGGCTTGATGAAGCAATTCGTCAAGGCACTAGATAAGGAAGGCAAATGTTACAAGTATCTTCAGGGCAAATTTCCTAAATTGTCTGAAGCGAAAATTAAGGAAGGCATATTTGTAGGGCCAGACATTCGAGCACTTATGAATGATGATGAATTCCTCTTGACAATGACGACTAATGAGAGAAATGCTTGGATAAGTTTCAAAAGTGTCACCGAGAATTTTCTCGGAAACCACCGGGACCCTAAATATAAAACTATTGTGTCGACAATGCTAGAGAATTTTCAAAAATTAGGGTGTTTGATAAGCCTGAAAATACACTTTTTGTTTTCACATTTGGAATACTTTCCGGACAATGTTGGGGCGTTCAGTGAAGAAATGGGTGAAAGATTTCATCAAGATTTCAGAAACAAAGAGGAACATTATCAAGGTAGATGGAATGAGAGCATGATGGCTGAGTATTGCTGGGCTCTACACCGACACGATACATTGACAGATCATCATAGACGCAAATCTCTTAAACGTTCATTTCAAGATAAGCGACAGCGATTTCATAAAAAAAAAGAAGTGAAAAACTGTAGGGTTGCAGATATTCAGAAGCAACACTCACAAACAGAATAAATGTGATTTAAAACGCGTAATTGAAAACTGCGTAGAATACAAGGCTTGGATATTGAAGGGATTGAAATGTAGAGACATACGGTTATATGATAGCAGCTTGAAGTGCTGATTGAGGAAATTCTGGCAAAGGAGTCTGAGGTTGCAGACTTGCAGGGCTCGGAGGCTGAATATAATTTGGAGGCTTGAGGTATTCTGCGTAGCGAATTTTGGTATGAGGGTTGGGGGTTATAGCGTAGCGGTAATAGGGCTCGAGGGTTGAGGAAATTGGGGTGTGAGGGTCGGGGGTTATAGCTTCGCAGGTTAAAGGCTCGAGGGTTGAGGAAATTGGGGTATGAGGGTCGGGGGTTATACGGCAGCAGGTTAAAGGGCTCAAGGATTAAGGAAATTGAGGTGTGAGGGTCGGGGGTTATACCGCAGCAGGTTAAAGGACTCTAGGGTTAAGGGAATTGAGATTATAGAGTCATTCTGACGTTAAATTTGGATTCAGTGACCCAAAAAACATATAATTACACTATAACTCCTTATTCGGAAATTCGCCACTATTTCGTGCTGTAACGAAATCGCTAAATCACTCAAATTCAATCTACGATATCTCGATGGAAAAAAAAGATTTTTTAAATCTGAAAAAAGGGTTTTGAAAGGTAAGAGTAGTACTTAGAGATAGCATTACTCGTTTTTTAAAATAAAATTGGCTTACGACGTAATACTACGCGAAATATAGTGAAAAATCGTGTTTTTTGAACTTTTAGGTTAGGATTTCTCAAAAACCTAGGATGATGGAGCAATTCTGCAGTCAAATTCGGTTTCAGCGCACCAAAAACCTTTGGGAACGTACTGTCTGGTTTCTGGTTTTTTTTTCTTGTCGGCTTGTGTTATTTATCAAGATATTCTGCCTTAGCGATATTTGACCTGGACCACAATGCAAGGTTGAATTGGAGAAAATGAAAAATTATCCAAACATCGAAAAACTTAATTTTTTTTCTCCGAGATCAAAGGGAAATCTCATTGAAAAAATTCAATTTAACCTTCAAATGACCTGAATAGCAAGCTAAAGGTTAAAGATCACCATTGAATTGCCAAGAAAAAATCTGATCACTTTTGTATGACACATTTTTTCCGAAAACACAATCCAATCAACCCATAATACTGTTTCGAGAATTCTAGGATGCCAAGAATAATTCAATTTTTATCCCCCCCCCCCCTTCTTGTATTTTATACGGTTGGAAAAGAAATTTTTTCCGCTTTTTATTTCTGCAATAAAAATGAGGATTTCCATTTAAAAAAGTGAATTTGACTTTCAAATAACTTTGAAGTTTAAGCCCAATATCAAATTCAAGGTCACCATTCAATAACCAGGGAAAAAACCTATCAGTTTTGTATGAAACATTTTTTCCAAAAATGTGTTTCCACTGATTTATCGTGCTGTACCGTAAACTGTTTCGGATTTCCTGTATAATTTTGTAATTGTAGAGTTAGTGCTGTGCATTTATTTTATATTATTGTACAGTTGTACGTTTAAATTATTTTAATTTTATGTTCAGTTCTGTTTTCAATATTATTTTTAATATACATTACGATTACAGTAATCGTTGTACTAAATTCTGTGCAATAAATTCTCTATTTTTTCTGTGAAATGAACAAATATTAAAAATAGCTTTCTATAAACCTCATCTCGTTCAATAAAAAAATTAACCAACAGTTTTTATAAAAGTTAATTTTTTTAATTTTTCAGTACGGCATTTATCTGTGCTCGAAGTCGCTCAGCTAATGACTATGGTCAGTGGAGGATACCGTGATTAGGAAGCCGCTGATAGGCTGGCTGTTAGTTCCTCGGTTTGATCTCGTACATACAATCGTTATTTGAAAACTGATAGATACAAACACTAAGCTAAACAAGGTTGAAGTCGTGTAACGACTCGTCGAGACAACTGGGCAAACATCTAATATGATCGTCAGAACCTTTCGTTCCTACAAACGTTATCGCTCAAGACTTTTTAAACCGACGACGGCTGCGAAACATTTTCAGACAAACGTTTTTGTTCTATAATCAGCTTTGTGAGGCTAAACTATGATTTAGAAACTCTGCCTCTGTACCAATGTTAAGCCTCGTATATCGTAGATTTTGCCATGTGTAAACTAGACAAAATATGAATTGAAACGCAAGACAATGGAGTAAGGTGCTGTTCTCTGACAAATTTTGATTTTGTCTCTATAGGAACGACAGGAGATCCCAAGTTGAGCATTGTCAAGGAAAGCGTTTTTTACGAAACTTTACTCGTCCTATAACTATTTAAAATGGAGAACCGGTAAATGTTTGGAATGGAATTTTCGCGCGTTTCACGGACTTCTTTAATTATTATACGCTATAATCAAAATACCAGGCGCTACAGTGACCAGATTTTAAAGTCCCTTGTGTTGTCCTATTGACGTAATGGGAGAGGGTTCATTTTCATACAAGACAATGTTCACTCTCATACAGCGAACATTACTTATCAGTATTTCTAGAGACATAACATTACGTTCTCAATCTCATTAAGTACGTCTGGGATATCATGATTCATCGACTGCGTCAAAATTACTCAAATCTCTACAATTTATCTGTACTAGAGTAAGCCTTTAATGACATTTGGCGAAGAATTCCCCAGTCAATGATTCGAAATTAAATTTCGAATATGTTTGAAAATTTGCAAGCAGTTTTTCAGAGTAAAGGTGTCAATACTAGATATTAACTCACATATCCTCACGCATGATCATACCCACCCATCCTTGCATACTCGTACACACATACACACATATACAAACAAATATATATAAACAAATAAAAAAATAAATATATACTTTATATATATAAATATATAAAGTATATATAAACAAATTCCGCTATACTGTTTCTAAGCCTGCGGCAATCTATGTCTGTAAGGATAATTACTACGATACAAGAGAGTTATCGTTAGGAATCGGTTTCGTAAGGGCGGGCAATAGACAGCTGGCTATATGCAGCTACTATTATTCTCCTAATGCATCAGAATTTATCTGTACTAATGAAGGAGTTGAGAAAATGGAATCGCCCGGTCATAATGGCAAGCAAATTCAACGTGAAAATAAGAACGTGGATAAGGAAGCCTCAAAATCACAGAAGTAATTTATTAGAATAAATTATGGTAACACTTAATCTGACAACAGTGAATAATTGGGAGCGCAAACTTTCAAGAGAGGCGACTCCAGTTCTGTCCTGGACCTGATATTCGCGTAATCGACAGCGATGACAACCATCTCATCGTGGAAAATATTCGAAGAGGAATCACTTAGCGACCACCGACATATATCGTTGAATATCGTAAAAAACGAACACACAAGAAAGAAATACCTGACGAGAGGGGGTTTGTGCCTCTCAAAAATGGACCAGGAAACTTTTGTATTAAAAATCAGGAGAGCAGTTGACCTAGAAGGTCTGACAGTAAAAGAAGCAACAGAAACTCTTATACAGATCCTAACGAAAGCTTGAATGCTTCGATTCCTCGCAAACCTTTGATGCCCCATAAGAAATCAGCTTACTCGTGGAATGAGTAACTGGCTAAATTAAGAAGGAAAAGTGTAATAAACGTCGCAGAATACATCAACGAGTGAGGAAAATAAACCGACCGCATGTGGTAGGGGTACAGAAGACA
Organism: Phymastichus coffea; assembly: GCF_024137745.1. Taxonomy (NCBI): domain Eukaryota; kingdom Metazoa; phylum Arthropoda; class Insecta; order Hymenoptera; family Eulophidae; genus Phymastichus; species Phymastichus coffea. Next base: position 4,916,253 of record NW_026706826.1, on the reverse strand, counting down.
TACAAACAAGCCAGAAAAATTTTGTCGATAACAAATAAGTTGAGTAAATATAAAAACTGGAAGATCTCATAGAGTCGATCTATTGATACCTTTGGGGTCTACCTCATAAAATAGTAATGGGTAAGCTCTGTAAAATATGAACGACAAGCGCACCAGAAAATAAAGCGAACCTACGAAGAATCATGAAAATTCTTTTTCCAAAAGCGGATCCTCGGTTTTACTTCTCAAAAGGAATAAGGAGCCCGTCAAGAGAACCCTTTACATTCTAAAAGCTTAAAACTGCAATGAGCAGACTAAGCACCGAGAAAAGCTAGTTCTGAATGGTATCTTTAATAAGGTTTCGCAACTAATTATACAAAAGAATCCACAGTGACTACTGAGATTTTCAATATATGCTTAGCCGCAAGAGTGTTCTAGGCTAAATGAAAAAGACATAAGTTGGTTCTGATTCGAAAAGGTAAAGTATGATAATCTATGTAGATAGTCTATGTATGAGCATTGATAGACCTATCGTCATATAGACAACTGAGTATGGTGGATTCGACAGGAAAGCTCTTTGTAACACTGATTTGAATAAAATGGATTACACAGAAAAAATTTTAAGTACCAAAAACTAGACAAATACCAAACACTAGACTACCTATATGTTTTCAAGGTCGATGATTTCAAAACTCATCAACGTCATGATCAAGGTCATTTCAAGATCAAATCCGCAGAATCAAAATTATCTTGAAATAATGGGTCTATAGGTTTTCTGAATAGCTAGTTTCGTATTTGGGATCGATTTGACTATTAGATAAGTTTTAAATTCATTTTAATGTCTCCCAGAGAAATAGACAAATTTAACTGGATTCGTGCTCACAAAAGCTATGACAAGGGATAATGTATATTTTCATACGTTAACAAAGGCACGTAAAGACAAAGTAAAAACACAGAATACAAAGAGTCATAACGGCAACGAAAAAAATAAATATTACATATGCAAAATGTATCATAGTAATGTGTAATCAAGCAGTAAATAGGATTTGTACCTTTAGAAATTATAACTTAATTATATTTAACGAAGAGTATTGTAACATGAAGGTAATCTTAGACAGAATCAAGTACTACTAGGTTAACAATTTGGATTAATGAAATATCTTTGCTTTTTATGTGAATGGAATAGTAGAGATTCGAAAAACATTATGTAAATAGTGTCTGGCTTCCGAGAACATCGGACCCTTGAACCTCGGTATAAGAAGATAATAAAGGAATCACTCGTTGATCCATCAAAAATTCTTATACTTCCTCTGCACATTCAATTGGAACTTATGAAACAATTGGTAAAATTTTTAAGCAAAGATGGATGATGTCATAAATATATCCATAATTAGTTTTGATAATAAATGATGATAGTTTTCTTAAAAAAATAAATAAAAAAGAGTAAATATCAAGGTTGTATTTCAAGGAAAAAAATATGAGCGGAAAAAAATATGGACCCAGCAAGAAGAATACCGACGAAGACGAGCACAGCTAACCGAAGAAGAGAAGATGGTACATACGAACGGATGCAAGGCCTTTTCAAAAAGAATGGGATGCGTCGAAGGATGGACGATGGACATAAATCTTCATATCTAAGGTCAAGGAATGGGTACTCCGAGATCACGGTACCATGTATTAAGGACTGACGTAGGGACTCAGCGACCATAGACGTTTTGAAGTATATCTAGACGAAAGAGGGCATAAATTCAATAGTAATTGCTGCTTTTCTGGAGAAGAATAGGATGAGATAGAGTACACAAAGTTTGAGTGCTCCGCACACAAATGTGAAAGAAAAAAGATGAAAGTAAAATTAGGATCGACTCGGCTATCGAAAGATAACTTCGTAGCTATCATCCTGACGATGTAGGTGAGATGGAACCTCATAGCTAGTTTCGTTAGTGAATCAATCTAGATCGAAGAAGAAAAAGAGAGAAAGAAATGAAAAGCAGAGACTGGAGCGAATTTAAGACTAATAGGCTAAGAAATACAGCATTTGAAACGGGATCCTTCGGAATCATAATAAACCCCACCGAACTAATATTAAGGAGTGCCGGTGGGTGTTCGTAGAAAGGAAAAGTTCACAAAAGAAAGGGTGTTAGTGGATAAGAATTGCCACACATCCCACGAAAATACACCTCGTAGGGTTATTATAGGGTCCACTGCATGCAAAGTGCTCTTGCTACTTTCGCTAATCTAATATCTAATAATAATATATAATAAAAAATCCCATCATAATCGTATTGTAGGAAAGTATGTTTATTATTTCAAAATTTATCTGGCATAATCATAGAGAAGCTTAAACACTACTAACAATATACAAATTATAGCAATTAAAACGATTTTTAGTAATAATATCACTAATACTTATGTAAATAATGTACTCACTGGATAGATTGCTGGAGTTCCATATTGGAAACCACTAGCAGGCATTATGCCACCACCATAGAAATACGCGTATCCTGGCGGTATGGGATTTATCAACGGTTGTTGATGTTGGGTAGTCTGAAAGATAATACATCAAGTATATTAACCAAATTTGATATATAATATATGTCGTAAAATATATGCTTCACAAACACAATCATATATGCACGCGCATACATAAATATAGACATTCACGCGTGCAACATACGTTAAAAAAAGTAAAAGAAAGAGTCTTCAAGACAATGTATGAAATAGAACCACATGCGAGAAGAAATAAGAAATACGCTTTTCTAAAAATGGCAAGAGGAATGGAACACGTATTTGTGACGGACGATGGACTAGCACATTGATACGTAGAGTAATGGAATAAGTTACCAGAGAGAATGATGCGATGAAATACCACTTGACGCAAATACTCAGTAACCATAAGTGATTTGGTATATTTCTAGTAGATATCTAATTCAAACAGCTTATGTAACAACTGCTAACTATATAAAGAAAATGACATGGATTACTAACGAAGAACGACATAATAGCGACTACGTTTATATCTTAGAAAAAAAATAGGATAAGATGACAACCTAAATTAGAAATCTAACTAAGACCAAAAGAATAAAGAGAGAAATAAAAAGAAAAGACTACATGAAATACAAGACTGACAATCCAAACAATACAGCATCCGGAGAAGAATCTTTTGAAATCCAATAGGTCTCACCAAAAAATACCGAAAAAGAGAAAAAGTCCGGTGGACGTTAGAGATCGTAAGAACATCTGAGTCTACTATTTGCTAAAGAAAAAAAAGACTTTTAGTCAGCGAGAATTCAATATGAGATGTTATTGAGATCACACCCCATATGGCCATTATACTTGCAATTGTCTTCACATGCCCATCAATAATGCTTACAATGACTTCTTAAGTATCTTCTTTATCCTCAACACTTCCAAATATCTAAAAAGGTATACATATCTACTAGTAGAGACGTCTCCCCTCCCCACGATCATCATTTAATTGGATTCAATAATCTTTGTAATAAGAACAACAATAAAAAGTAATAAAAGAAACTATAACAAACAGAGAAAATTAAAATTAAAAAAAATGATAATAATAAATACAAACGATTTGGTTTGTTTTTACAGTATAACTTTCGTTATCTATCAATTTTTATTTATTTCATAAACATACTACTCCTCTAACAAATCTTTTGACACTAACGTTTATGAATTATCTGACATGATTGTGTTCTAAATCTGATATCAAAACTAAATTTCACGGATTAAACTATATCAGAAACATTGTGGATACTATCAGAATAAAACATGGGTTTATTTTTTGCTTAGGATTTTGGCTTCCGTAGAATTTTGAAATTATAAATATCGCATAAATGTATCGATTTTGCAAAACATAAATGATATTAAAAATAAAATGAAGTTAAGTTTTTCAGAATAAAGCCTTTTTAATCGTCATCTGATTAGCTGATAGGTAGGTAACTGTTATGTGACAGTATGTACATATATACATATATTAGACAATTTAACGTAGCAGTTAACATCCATAAAATTACATTGTTCCTTAGCAGTCTAAAGTTTTTCAAAAAATACGTGAAAAATGGCACACGCTATTTTATTTGTGAAAATTTGGTAATTAACATTCATTGATCCGGTCATAGAAATTGCTAGGATTTTCAAGAGCCTATCTATAAAGAACTAACATATACAAGGTTTATTAGGTTATATTCATAATGTACTCAAAAATATATTCTTTTTTAAGTAACAGTGTATACTAAAAAAAATTACAATAAACAACTGTAACATCAATGAAATAATAACAATAATAATAACATGAAACAAAAAATAATCAGTCGCTACAAAAAATCATAATTTCTTATCATCTTTTACTTTACGAAATCTCGCAATACTAGTTAAATAAATATTTACAGCAAAATTGATAGTACTAGTTAATAGTAACAATATATGTAGACACAATTTCAAATTTTTGCTAAAGAATTACAGATATTATCTGTAGATAGATTCTCCAGTCGGTTTTGAGTGAATTCTAAATATGTTATTATTTAAATAATTTTCAATTTGTCGAGTGTATTCTACAGCTACATACTCTTTCAATAATTACGAAGGTTTTGTTATTCCAAATGCTTTTTCAAGTGATAATATCAGGATTCAAATTAGAATCCACTTTATTTTATAAAATATTTATTCTCCATATTATTTATAGTTTTCAAAGCACTAACAAGAAAGGTACCCCAACCTGAACTCACCGATTTTGATAATTCTTGTATATGTTGTAGTACATTAAAAAAGCAACAGATTGGTATTCCTTTTATCGGCGGAAAAATATATTTAAGGGATGAAATCCACCCACAAAGTTCACCCTCAAAATCATTTTTTTCAAATAATTTTTCTTCCAGTCAATATTTTTTAGTAACACTAAGTGGATAATAATCCTTATAAAAAGTAAAACAAACTCTGGTATGTTTGACTTTTGGGGGTTGCAAGCCCTATTTTTAATACACAAAAAATTGAAAAATTGACATCATTCTCTGCAGGAAAAATTTTCAAAATAGTGTAATTATAACCAAATTTTTATATTTATAAAGAAAATAGAAAAAATAAGTTTATGTTTTTCAGCATTTTTAATAAAAAATATTTTTAGAGGGTAAAGCTACCCCTATTAATGAAAATTAGAACTTTCGATATTAAAATTATTTAAAAGTGAATTTTTTAATTTTTACTACTTTATAGATATTGTAATAATAAAAATATTCTGAAAACACATTTAAATGGTGAAATCTACCTTTAAAGTTCACCCCCAAAAACAGATTTTTTAAATAGCTTTTTTCCTAACCAATATTTTTTAGTAAAACCAAGTGGGTAATATTACTTATCGAAAGCATAACAAATTTTGATGACATTGACTTTTAGGAGGTTGCAATCCCTATTTTTGATAAGTGAAAAATTGAAAAATTGACATGAATTTTCGAAAAATAGTTTAGTTTTGAGCAGATGTTTATGTTTTGAAAGAAAATAGAAAAATAAAATCCTTCAATTTCTGAATTATCAATAACAAATAATTGGCGAGGGTAAAAATACTCTTATTAATAAAAATTCGTAATTAATGAGTAGATAATGCGAAAGTTTTAAATAAATTTTCTAATTTTCAGTACTCGATGGCCGTCGCCATACTAAAAATGTTAGAAAGAAGAGAATAATCTAATTATTATTATAATATTATTTTAACTTTTTCAAACGCGAAGGGTCAAATATTAAATTTTGAATAATTATAATAATAATGGAATAATAATGTAGGAATAATAATAATAATAATGAAGGAAATAACATTCGTTTGTTTATTAGTAATGTAGAATATTATAGTATGATAAAACGTTTGTGTACAAAAGGTTTTTCAATTATCTGATTTAATTTAACACATAGAAAATAAATATCAAAACTGAACCAAATGAAACGATGTTATTAAATTCTCTAATTTTATTCATATGTTGAAAGTGGGAATTGAGAATACTTACAATTAAGAAAACAAGATAAAAATACTATCAAATGAAATGTGTTATCTGTCCTATATATATCGTACAAGTTTTTGTAAACATAAGATATCAGTTGGAATTCCATGTCTTTACTGGATGGACGTGATTCGGAGAGGTAAATAATTTCTTCATTATTTTCAAATTTAAATTTATAAAATAATTTATTCTTAATTCCTGTTTGATCAAAAAGGTAAGAAAATTCGAATGTTTATTTTTCATTCCATTAACACAGTCTATTCACAAAAGTAATTAATGCAATTGCAGTAATTCATCATAAGAGTCAATCCTTTAAACGTAACAATTTATTGCTGGTATACTTTCAAACATTGGAATTACCGATTAATAGCCAACTACTTATCAAGAAAATCAATTAGCGGAAAAAATAAAAAATATTTTACTAGATTCGATGGATGAATTTCACGATATAGAAATAATTTCAGCAGAAACGTTAGATTTCCAGGAGTAATACAAGGATCCTGATGCACAAATTATCGAGGACGATATAATGTATCATTTTTCTCCTCCTATAGAATTTCCACCAAATTAGTGTAAAGAAGATAGAGAAGATTTATCTTTTGATTATAAAGAAACAGCAGTGAATTATTGGCGAAGTGGAAATTAAAAAAATTTAAATATTGAGAGTGTGAAAAGAAAATTACACAGTCAGCCAAGGTGGTACATACAGAGAAAAAATTGCCCGAATTTGTGATTATGTATTACAAAATTTTAAATCTGCTGTTGACGCTGGTTTTATTGTGCATGATCAAGATTTGCGTCGTTGGGCATTAGACGCAAAAAAGGATTTAGAATTTGAAGATTTTAGGTTTAAAGGTTCAAAACATTGGCTAGCAAGATTTAAAATTGCTCACAGAATTGTATTAAGAAAAATTAACATATCGTTATCCGAAAAACTTTCGAAAGTAGTACAGAACTAGAGAAACAAGCTCTTATATTTGTTACCAATGTGAAGAAAGCTATTCAAGAAATTGGAATTCATAATACATATAATATATACGACACACAGCTATACTATAAAACCTCTAATATCAGGTAAAGAAAAACTTTTGTCACCTCTCTTTTTAGTTTTAAAGGAAGAATCTGGCCAGTTTAGACCAATTGTAGAATCCAAATTGTTCAAATCTCAAAATGTATACGTAGAAGCATCTAAATCTGGAAAATTAACTTCAGGTAAGTAATAATTAAACATAATTTAAAAATAATAGAATGCTGGTAGAAAAATGTTGAACAAATTCTTTTATTGCAGATCTTTTTAAAATTTGGTTGAAGAACATTTTTCATACAAATATTGGTCCTACCAGTATATTGCTGCTAGATTCTTGGAATGGTCACTGCGAAAAAGTAATTGAAGAAACTAGACCAGAAAATAAGATCGTTAATGTTGTGAAAATTCTAACTGGAACTATAGGAAAAATCCAATAATTAGATGTATACGGATTGCGAGTGTGGAAAAACTTTGTTCGACGTTTTTCATATAACGTTATTTTAATGGATTACGATATGAATTTATATTCGAGAAATAATATTATTAGGCTTCAGTCATTGGTTTATAACGAATTTTCATCACCAGGATATTTTAAACTTTTCATCCACTGGTTGATTTCAGTTTCAGGGATTCTTAGAGTTTAAAAAGCGAAATCTAAGGCTACCAATATACTGTAATTAAATGTTGTGGCTAGTGTACAAAGTCCCTATGTTTCAAACATTTTTTTGATGATTATCATTACTGTTCGAACTTTAACAAATAAAAAATGTTGTGACGGTAAACGTCGAATTAGCGCTAATAGCCTAACTTAGTGGCTGCCTGCGGGGGCAGCACTTACCAGTAGACGAAAAATGTAATGAGGGAATTCGGTACGCGACGAGGCGGAACGCGCGCGATTGAAAACGAACCAGTGAAGGATCAGCCATCGACACGCTTAGCCGAAAGTGCGGAATCAGCTACCGATACGAGCTAAAAGTCGAGGATTAGAACTCGATCGCAGAGCTGCGCTACCAAGACTCTTGAGATTTCCCGAGCTTTTCCGGAGTGCCGATACGAGCCGAGTCGGAGCTGCAATAGCGGTGCCTCCGCCTGCCTGAAAAACGTGTGTGAGAGTGCGCGTGTGAGGAGTTTCGCCAGCGAGGGCGAAACCGAAAACGCAAGTTTCCTCGTATTAAAGACAGACTTTCCCGCAACGAGAGTGCGAACTGTTTCTTTCGTTCTTCGTACGACTGCAAAAAAAAAGGTAAGCTGGCCAGCTTAATTTCGTGGTCGCGATATAATTGCTACATGACTAATCCCTCGATTCGACAAAAAGCGTGCATGTAACATCTCGGCAAACAAAGAGCGGCGAGCGATCCGACACTGCATGTTGTTGTCGTGCGCGCGGCATGTAAACATAAACACGCGGGCCGAATACGATGTAATGTTAAAAGATAATAAAAGTTCTCGTATGTGATATTAACAGTACTTTCGAAGTGTTCTTTTCGTATTTGTAGATAGTTGGTTGACAGACACCCGTTCCCTCCTGCTCTCCGATTTTCGTATTTAACATAGGTAATTACGTGCGCTTTTCGATACGATTACGCGGATAAATTAATTAAACGGAATACCCACCCCGTTACATGGCGCCCAACGTAAAAGAACCTATGGTGTTTATGATTGTTCAAAACACCAGTTCTTAACATTAACCTTACGCCCAGTCAACCAGCGACTTACGTGGCAATCAAGTGTTGTTGTGCACACTTAGTATTGAAGGCCACAATAGTAAACATAGCCTGTTAGTGAGCTTGCGAAGGCCCGCCGCGGCGAGAAATTGTAAACAGTAGCTGTAAGCGCGTGCGAGTGCGACCGAACGACTCTTAGATAAGCGTAAACACCAATAAGTTTTGAAAGTTGCCGCAAATCAATAATATTGTACCCGTTGGCCCGGGGAAAACTAACACCGGCAACTTTCAAACATAAGAAACTCAAATTGATAATTTTATTTGATATCGTGTTGCCTCAACGTAAATGTGTTTTTTTTAAATATTATTAGCTGCGGTTATTGGTGATTACGCGCAACGCTCATTATGATATTTTAGATACTAACCAACACAGCCGCGCCAAGAAACAGTTAGTGCGCCTGATAGGCAGGATCATTATATTGCGCAATAACGAGCAAAGAGTCTTTCGGCAAATACACTATTAAACGCCCTTGATCGAGCCTAGTGTCGGCTAATAAAATCTAAATTTTTACTTGCGTACGGATTTTTAGTGCAGCACTCGCACTCGCACCACGCATAGCAAACGTGTAAATTTTGCGTGAAATTAGCCGCAAGACAACTAACAGAAGAAAATGGACCGCACTCAAAAAGAGGTAGAAAACTGGGTGTTGACGCTCCAGGAGGAGGAAATCAACGAGTACCTCGAACACCTGGAGCTTAAAACAAGCGAGAACAAGCTCTCGAGAGCTGGATGACTGCAAAACTGTTTGAAAGCTATAAATAATATGGAGAAGAAATATTTTATAAAATAAAGTGGATTCTAATTTGAATCCTGATATTATCACTTGAAAATCATTTAGAATAACAAAACCTTCGCAATTATTGAAAGAATATGTAGCTGTAGAATACACTCGACAAATTGAAAATTATTTAAATAATGACATCTTTAGAATTCACTTAAAACCGACTGGAGAATCCATCTACAGATAATATTTGTAATTCTTTAGCAAAAATTGAAAAAGTGTCTACATATATTGTTACTATTGACTAGTAGTTGTCAGTTGTCTCTAACTAGTAGTGAGTTGATTTTCTGCTCGTATCTGTTTTTCTTCCACTGTAAAGGTGGCATATCTTTTTTTCTTCGTACGGGACATGAATACCGCTTCTGTTTTTTCAGCCTGGGGTCTTGTAGGCTTAACTCACCACAATCATGGGAGACGGTAGTGACATTTTCTACTTCTGTTGTGAACAAACTGATCATCGGAAGAGAAAGCGAAATAATAGGTCACGATTAGTCTAGCAACATATAGATAGCGCTAAGCGCCAGACTATGGGAACAAAAGAGTCCTCCTAATTTACCGAAAAGTAGTAGGTAGAGCGCGGTCATCTCACCCGAAGCAGAGAAACGTAGAATTCGAGGTCGAGTCTGTCTAGAGGATGACGGAACGATGCGAAGAGAAAATGACACCGACGTCTCCGCTGCGAAAAAATACCTAGCAACGGTTCCCACGGGAGATACAGGCAGAAGAGAGAGAGGTAGGAGTTTAGTAGGTAGACGAGTTAGGTCAGTCCCGCATACGACGAGCCACCTAAAGTAGAGTAAGAAACTTTCTTTGCTGATATAAGAAATTTGAAAATTTTCCTTTACTACCGCCATCCGGCATGACGCCATATGGTGTCAGACCATGATCGGCCCACATATACTATTACTTAAGAAATATTTATATGAAAAATTTCGAGAAAGTTACACGTTTTCAGTAGGAAAAATACCGGCTATCAAAAGGTTAATCAAACAAAAAAAGATGGATTTAATTTATTCCGAAATACTTACTTGCTGTGATATAGTAGAAGGTACCGGAGATGCATTACTATCAGTTCTAGCAAATCTACCATCATTTATACTTGTATATTGTGCTTGAACAGTTTGAACACCTTGAACACTCTGTACTCCAGACAGAGTATCACTTCTGCTGCTACCAAGGCTTGTAACAGGTCCTGTTGTCTGATAACTTAATGCAGCATCGTAGTAACCAGTAGTAGGCTGTAATGCCAGAAAAAGTTCAGTTACATAGTACATATGCTTATATATAGACAATGTTCAATTAAGCTATATTGAGACATCTTAAATTTATTATTCTAAACGTGTTATTAATTTGAAACTTTGCAATATGTTCTCTTATTGAATTTAGAACTATTTAAGTTTTTAAGACGAACGGTTGATTTTTTCCAATTATTAAAATTTTTCATACTATGATTTAAAAAATTTTTTTCCATGTTTAGCCATCAATTCTTAAACAATTTATAATGTAACTAGATATTTTTGTATAATCTTTTGATATTTATATTCTAAATGCCGGTAATTACTTAATATCATGACACAGAACAGAGTGGTACAAAAATTGATAGATCTGTAGCTAGAATATAAGAAAAAAATACTTAAGAAGATAAAGGCGAAAAACTGATAGAATAATCCATATTGAAGAATTTAAATATGACACCTCGTTATTCAATAATAGTTTACATAAATTATTTGGTTTTACGAGCTCATCGCAAAATTAAGACAATAAAATAAATCACTTTTATTCATTTAGTTCACTATAATTCATAAGATTCTAAATGAAATTTTAAAAGTTAGTAGGCGTTTCGTCCTTACTGTTGGACTAGTGTCCTCAGTGTGGGTCCAACAGTATTTCTTAGATGCCGAGCTGCTAGATAGTGCATGGCCAAGTACGTAAGAGGCTTCTACTGATTTCATCTAAATATGAAAGTCTTCTACCAGAAATTTTCTCAACGGAATGCCGAGTTCCGAAAATTAACATATGACGGCTCGTTATTTAATAATGAATTACAAAAATTATTCGGTCTTGCAAGCTCTCAATAAAAATTGAGACTATGAAATGAATCACTACCACTAATTTAGCTCAATCTTGTTCATGAGATTCTAAATAAGTTTTCAAAAGTTAGTAGATATGAATGAAATAAGTAGCGGCCTTTTACATATTTGACTGTGCAGCACCTAGCTAGGTGTCTAATGAAGACTGTTTAATCCTTACTGAGGAATCTAATCAAATAGTAAGGATGAAATGCCTATTAAGTTTTGAAATCTCATTTAGAATCTTCTAAACCAAAGCAAGTGAAGTAAGTGGTCGTGATTCATTTCAATATTAAAAATCTCGTTAGGAGCATCAAAATTATAAAAATAATAAGATAAAAAAAACTGATTCTATTAGACATCAAGCTAACTATAAAAAATAACTTCGTCAATTAAAAGATAAAGTCTATCATTAATAAACAATAATCCATTAATATTTTAAATGAAAAGGCCAGTACTTGTAATAAAATTATAAATCGCAAATGAATTAATATAGAAAATATAAATCACGCAAAAAACTAATGCATTAAAATTGTATTGAATCAATGTTCAAGCGTTCACCGATCAATAACCCAATAACCCAAAGAGAAAAAACATCAGGTATTAAAAAATGTGAAAATTGTAAGTTTGTTGAATCAGAGTCTTAATTAGTAAATATGATAATAAAGAGAATCAGAAATTATATCTCCAAAATATAAAATGGAAATAGAGGGTTATATTGTGACTTGGACGAGAGTAGACGTGTCTTGTGTGAGTGCTGAATATAGGCCGATTCTGGAGAGAAGGAGAGCAGGAAGTGAAGAGAAAAGTGGAGAAAAGGTGCAGGAGGAGTGGAAGGGCGTTCGGAGAAGAGAAAAAGAGAACGAGATAAAGGGTGAAGGAAGAAAGGTGAAAAAGAAATAAAGGGAGAAAGGATAGGTTAGGGTAGATAAGACAGAAGGCGGGAAAAGAGGAGCGTAGGAGAGGGGCATAAAGGCGAAGACAGAGGGAATAAGAGAGAAAGTTAAGGCGGGAGCAAGGCGGGGAATAGGAATAGGAAACAGGAACGAGATGTTTACAACACCAGGAACAGCGAGAGAGAGGGACGGTAAAGGGGATAAGAGGAAGGCAAAGGGGGTGAGAGGTAGAGAGAGCGAAGAGGGCATGAGAGGGGGAAACAAGGAAGAAGTGAGACAGGCGAAAAGGTACAAAAGTGAAAGCGAGGGGAGTGAAACAGAGGGGGACGAAGGGAATGAAATGGACAGAACATTGATAGGGGTGGGGGAGAGTAAAGGAGAAGACAATGCATTTGAAAGAGTACTAGCAGAAATGAGAGAGCTGAGAAGAGAGGGGAAGAAAGAGAAAGAGGAACTGCTAAATGAAATGATGAGACGAATGGAAGAGGCGGAGAAAAAAAGAGAGGCAAAATGGGAGAGAGGTTTGGAAAAACTTAGAGAAGAATTAGAGAAAGATAGAGAGGAAAGGAAAAAAGAGAAAAGAGAAGAAAAAAGAAGACAAGAGAAGTGGGAAGAAAGAATGAAAGGATTGGAAGAAGAGATGAATAAGATGAAAAAATACATGGAAGGAAGAGAGACAAGGGTAGAAGAAAAAAGAGTAGATAATAGGGAAGAAATGGATCACATGAAGGAGAGGATGGATAGAGAAAGTAGGGTAAATAATATAATTGTTACAGATCTGGAGAGAGAACTAAAATGGGAAAAAAAAGGAGACACAGAGGAATGGTTAAAGGCCAGAATGGGAATAAAGGGGGAAATAATAAGCCTAAGGAGCATAGGAGGACCAGAAATAAAACAGAGACAGGAAGGGATAGAGTATAGAAGGAAGAGGATGTGGCAAATAAAGTGTGCCTCATGGGAGCAAAAGGAGGGAATAATGAAGAAAAAAAGTAAATGAGGGGAGAAAAAAATATATATAGATCACGACTGGACGTAGAAACAAAGGAAAATAAGAGAGGAGGTAAGAAGAAAAGCAAGAGAATTGAAAAATAAGGGTAAGGAAGTTAAAATATGGCACAACGGGCTAAGAGCAGGGGAGGAAGAGTGGAGGTGGAACGAGAGAGAAGAGAGATCGACAAAGAAAGGAATGGAGGGGTTTCGGAAATAAAGGGGGGAGAGGAGAGAAGAGAGAAGAGGTGAAGGGAAGGAAAACAGTTAAAATGTTATTTTGGAATGTGGCGGGAATAAAGAGCTTGGAAGAAGAGGACTGGAAATATATTAGAAATTTTGATATAGTAGGACTTACGGAGACATGGGTGAAAAGTGAAGAAGCAGAAATAGGAATAGGAAGAAATCTGAATGGGTATAACATTGAATGGAGGGACTCGAGAAGGGAAGGAAAAAGGGGTAGGGAGATAGGGGGTGGACTGATGGCAGTAAGAGAAAGACAAGAGAGAATAAAGGTAAAATGGAAGGAAGAAAGGACAGAAGAAGTCATAGTAGGGGAAATAGAGATAGAGAGAGAGAAATGCACGGTTGCATCAGTCTACATGCAGCACAAGAAAAAAGAAAATTATGAGTACCTAACCGAAGAAATAGAGGAAAATAGAGGAAAAATATTAATAATAGGAGGAGACTTTAACGCTAGAACAGGAGGCGAAGGAAGAGAATGGGACAGCGAAGGACAGATAGGAGAAATAAAAACAAAGGATAGTATGATAAACGCAGAAGGGGAAGAGATGGTAAAATGGCTAGGAGAGACGGGATTAGTGATTATGAATGGGAAAAAAGAAGGAGATGAAGAAGGAGAAATTACATATATAGGAGCGAGAGGGATGTCGACAATTGACTACATAATAGGAAACATAGGAGGGGAAGAGAGAGTGAAGAAAATGCAAATGGGAGAGAGAACTAAATCGGATCACCTACCAGTAGAAGTGGAACTAGAAAACAGGGTTGAAGAAGAAGAAAGGTTAAGAGAAGACTGGAGCGAAGAAGGAATAAAAGAGTATCACAGATGGATAGGAGCAGTAGAAGGAACGGAAAAATGGGAAGAGATAAAAATCAGAGTGCAGAACGCTGTAACAAAAAAGAAAATAAGAAGTAAAAAAGGAACAAGGAAAAGCTGGTGGAGAGAAGAATGTAAGGTAAAAAGAGACAAGGTAATGAATGCTCTGAAAGAACTAAGAAGAGGAACTGGGGATAGAAGCAGATACTTAGAAGCAAAGAGGGAGTACAGAGAGGAAATAAGAAAGGCAAAAGAAGAGGAAGGAAGGAAAGTGGCGGAGGAAATAAACAAAGATAGAACGAGAAGGAAATTTTGGGAAAAAGTGAGCGGAGGAAAGAAAAAAAGAACAAAAATAGACAAAAAAATAAGTAATGAGGAATGGCTAAAACACTTCAAGAAGCAGCTAGGAGAAAAAGAAAAGGACTACAATCAAAAAGAAGAAAGAGAAGAATGGGAAAAAGGTGAAAAAGAGGAGGGAGGGGAAATAAAAGTAGGGGAGGTAGTAGAAGTGATAAAGAGAATGAAAAAGAAAAAAGCATCAGGAGAAGATGGGATTGTAAATGAAGCGTGGATGGCAGGGACAGAAAGCCTAATAAAAGACCTGACAAAATGTCTAAATGGAGTATGGAACGGAGAAGGATTCCCGAAGGAATGGAGAAAGGGAATAATAATACCAGTCTACAAGAAAGGAAAAAAAGAAGAAGTAAGTAATTACAGGGGTATAACGCTGATGGACACAGATTACAAGATATATGCAGAAATAGTAAGGAAAAGACTAGATAGAGAGATAGAAGAAAAAGGAATACTAAGCGATACACAAATGGGATTCAGACTAAAAAGAGGAACAACAGATGCAATATACGTGCTGAAAACGGCAATAGGAAAAGAAATCAGGAAAAAAGGTGGGAAATTGTTTGTCTTCTTCGCTGATATGAAAGCAGCGTTTGACAGGATAAGAAGAAAGAAGATATGGGAAATAATGAAGGAAAAAGAAATAGATAAAAGGATCAGAAGAAGTATAGAAGAAATATATAAAGAAACAGGATGCAGATTAAAAATTAGAGGAGAGATAATAGGGGAATTCGACACAGAAAAGGGAGTGAGGCAAGGGTGCCCGCTGAGCACCACGCTATTTAATCTTGCCTTTGCGGAGTTAGAAGAGAAAATGAGTAAAATTCAGGAAGGAGGAGTGGTAATAGGAAGAAAGAAAATCTGGACGATAGGATATGCGGATGATATAGTAATGTTGGCAAAAAATGAAAATGGGATGAAAGAGATGCTGAAAAAACTAAGGATATTTTTAGAGGAAAGAGGGTTGGAATTAAATGTAGAAAAGTCAAAAATGATGAAATGTAAGAAAGGAGGAGGAAGAGGAAAGGAAGAAAGTTTTGAGTGGATAGGAAAGAAAATTGAAATGGTAAAAGAATATAACTATCTGGGATTCACAATAAACAAAAATAATGGGAATAAGAGACATATAAAGAAAACAGAAGGTAAAATAAATATGGGACTAGGAAAAGTATGGGGGTTGGGAGAAAGATTATTTAAAGAAAATTGGAAGCTAAGGATGATGTTATTTGACGCGTTAATGAAAAGCGTGATAATGTATGGAGCAGAAATATGGGGGTGGAAAAGATACGAGGAAATAGAAAGACTACAAATGAAATATATAAAATGGGTACTGGGTTTGGACAGAAACACACCGAGTTATCTGATAAAATGGGAAACAGGAAGAAAAGAAATAAAAGAAAAAGCAATAGAGAGAGCGATGAGATATGAAAATAAAATAAAAGAAAAGAGGGATGGAACAATAAAGAAAGAAGCATGGAGAGAAATGAAGAGAAACGAAAAGAAAAGAGAAGAAAGAAATGAAAAAAAAGGAGAGAGAGAAGAAAGACTAGGGGAAAGTAAAAAATACAGAGAGAGAGAAGAAGGAGACGATGAAAGAGAAGAGTTCTGGGAAGAAGTAAGAGAAGAATTGAAGAAAAAAGAAGAAAAAGAAATGGAAGACAAGATGGAAGAATCAAGATATATAAGAGAGTGGAAGGGGATAAGGGAGGAAATGAAGAAGAGTAGACTAATAGAAATACAAAATGAAGGGAAAATAAGAGGGCTACAGATAAGAGAGAGGTTTAGGTTAGGGAACGAGACAAGAGGGTGTAGGTACTGGGAAAAAGATGAAAATAGGAAATGTAGATTATGCCAAAAAGAAGAGGAAGACTGGAAACACATAGTAGAAAAATGCGAAATGACAAGAAAAGAAGGAGAAAAGTGGGAAGAAATAATGGTTGGGAGCAAAGAAAAAATAGCGTGGATGAGGGAACTAAAGTGGAAAAGAAGAAGAAAAGAAGAAGAAAAAGAGAAAGAAAAAGAAAAGTGAAAAGAGAGAAGAAAGAAAACGGTAAGAGAGAACCGTAGTAAGCATGAGTGAAAGCAGAGGGAGCGGAGGATATCGCAGTAAAGGTGTAAAAGCCCTAATACGGACAGATGAAAGAAGAGGAAAAGGAAGCGCAAAAAAAAAATACTAACTCAACGAAACACAATCACACACATATACAACACAAAACACTAACAAAGAAACAAGACACGTCACTCAATAAAATTGAAATGTATACTGTAAATAATCATTGTAACATTATGTTGAATAAACTCAATATATATATAAAATGGAAATAAACGATGAAGGAATAAAGGTAATAGTAATGATCTAAGTTTATAGTAATTTATTAGTTGTCGCAAATTTAGAAAAAGTTTATATATTTTGCTAATAAAGTTAGAAATACATTTTACATCCAACAGTAATAAATTAAGTAATGTTGATTATGATTTTGACCAAGTTTTGTCAAACTTATCTATAAAAATTTGAGATCAAGTTCAACAAAATTATTTGTAAGGATGCCGCACTTGTATCAGACTCAATGTTTATAACTAGTTTAGTTAGCTAAATAGCCCTGAAATTTAAACGACGATAATCCAGTTGAATTTTTTTATAAATTTGAATTATTCTAGCTTATAGATACAGATATCTCATTTAACTTTAAATAAAACTGTCACGGTTCATCTCACATCACAGTTATCCGACAGTTAGGTCAATATTAATTTTGATCTGCAGCTTCATAACAAGCTACAAAAAATGTAACAAACGTGATTTGCTGGCAAGAGGAAAGCTCAAATTTAATTGTAATCTAACATTGTTTTTTTATGAACAATAGTTAATTTAAAGATTATATAACATTTCTCAAGAGAACCCCCTAACCCGACTTCACCGATTGTAATATTCATTTGATATATTGTAGATCATAGAAAAATAAATAACACGTGTTTTTTTATTTGGTGGAAAAACACTTCGAGGGGATGGAATTCGCCTTCAAAATTAACTCTCAAAAATAAATTTTGCAATTTACCTCAAATTCTAAATAATATTTTACAACGAAATAAATTTCATTTCACTTCTCATGTAAATGCCAAATTAGTGCATTAAGTTCCGATCATAAGGGATGCAACTCTTATTATTTTTATTGAAAACTCTGCCATTATTGTGGCTAACTTTACGAAAAAAATTTTTAATTGAGCCAAAAAAAACTGAAAAAATTATTATCGCCGATTAATAAATAATAAAGTTGATTCGTTAGAGATGATTTTTGGAAACACCCTGGAAATAAAACAAAAAAATTACCCCATAAAAGGGTTTTCCAAGTTAAAAGCAAATTTTGATGCAAATTCACTGATCTTGGATCTTGTTTTTCAGTCATTTAACAATCACAAAATCAGCCGAACTGAAAAATTGCTTTGTAAACAAAGGTACGCTGTGCGTGAACAATACGTTTGGCAGATGTCAGCAAACAACCTATAGGGTTATGAGGTGTCTCTGTTGACATTCATGCCCCGCAGAGGTAGCTCGAACCCTATGGTGCGGAGATATAAAGGTAGACCTGATATTTCCTGGATAGAACTTGTATACGTCCTGCTCACACACTTTTTAACGCACTCACTAGTACTGCGCGCTACTAGTATATGTAGTCGTATGTATGTTTCGTATATAAATATAGTCAAATGTACACTATATTTCAACAATACGAAAACGATGCGTATAGTGTTTTATACATGTGTGTATGTGTGACTGTGTGCGTGCGAGCATACGTGCGTGTGTTGTAATTGCACTAACAATGATTATGCTTTATAAGATCAAATAAAGGTAATTATCATTGAATAAGTTGGAGAGAAGTCATAATGACATTAACAAAAATTTTAACTACAAATTTATACATGTATTAACTTCTTAAAATCTATAAACTCCTACTTATATGTTGATAAGTTTAACCCCTTTTTCTGGATGACCGTAACAGGGAAGAAATATGTAGTTATATATTCATTTGTTTTAGCGCTGCAAGATGAAAAATTATAAAGTTTATATTAAAATTATAAGTACCTTAGTCGTAAAAAAATTAATCAATAGTATAGTTAAAATGAATGAGTCACATTTTTCAAATCGCTCAACTGTAACATCTTCAAGATATTATTTTCATTTTGTGAATTCTTAGATAAATTTTTCATAAAAAGAATTATTTCAGTTTTAAAACATTGTCAGATTAACTTTCCCATTATTATTCCATCTCAAAATATTTTATTTTGTCAAAAGATTAGTAGATATGCAACATACTGTATCAGCTGTCGCACTCCCATTAAGAACGATGCTTCCGAATTGCACTCGCCCTAATAAACGTCCAGTCGCTTATGTGAAAATAAAGTTATTGAATAGGACTTCTAGATTTACTGAAAACTATGAAAGGTAGCCGATCTACAACTGCGTCGTCTTCTCGTATTTTATAGTGCGATGCGAACGTTTACTCGAAAATCGGCCGGCTAGCGCATGATTCGTCGGTCTGGTTCAGAATCTTGAAGCGCACTAGAGTCAGCATGCTTGTTTGCGATTGCGTCGCTGAAATATATGAGTTTTTCTTGCACTTATCTTGGTTTCTTGACAAGAAAATACAAAGATAAATGCACAATAATAAATAGACGGAAAAAATAGGTAAATAATAAATAAATAATGATAATAAATAATACATTAATAATAGTATATATATATATACGAGGGTGGTCCGATAAGTACTTAGCCACTCTCGCAAAAGAAATATTCTATCACGTAGTACAACCTTCTCAATGGTTTCTGTCAAGATTTCAGCCGGATCGGAGTTGTAGTTTATTTTTGAGAGCGTGTGAAAGCAAGTGTGTCCGTTGATTTTTGAAAAATGGAAAAAACGCAGTATCGGTCGGTGATTCGATTCTTGTTTTTGGAAGGGAAATCTCGCAGCAAAATCAAAAAGCGCTTGGATGCTATGTACGGTGACTTTTCTCCTTCGATGGCGACCGTCAAAAATTGGTTTAACGAGTTTCAAAGTGGTCGTACGTCGATTTTTGAAGAGTCACGTCCAGGTGCTCCGGAAACGGTTACCACGGAGGATAACATGATAAAAATTCACGATCTCGTATTGGCAAATCGACGATTGAAGGTGCGCGAGATAGCTAAGATCGTAGGCATCTCAAAAGACCGCGTGGGTCATGTCCTGCATGAAATTTTGGGCATGAGAAAGTTGTCAGCGCGATGGGTGCCGCGTTTGCTCACTCCGGACAACAAGGGCAACAGTGAGACAACTTCAGAGCAATGTCTGACGCTGTTTAAGCGCAATCCGCAGGAGTATCTGCGTCGTTTCGTGACAGTCGACAAAACATGGATCCAATGGTATAGACCAGAGATCAAGGAACAGTCGAAACAGTGGACTTTACACGGCAAAAGTGCTCCGAAGAAGGAGAAGACTGCCCCATCGGCCGGAAAGGTGATGGCCACCGTTTTCTGGGATTCACAAGGTGTGATCTACATCGATTACCTGGAGATGGGCAAAACAGTCACAGGGCTGTACTATGCCGAATTATTGGGCCGATTCGACGTCGAATTACAGAAAAAACGGCCCCATTTGGCGAAGAAAAAAGTGTTCTTCCACCGTGACAACACACCGGCTCACACCTCCACCGTCGCCATGGCCAAATTGGTCGAATTAGGCTACGAACTGCTGCCCCATCCACCGTCTTCTCCAGATTTAGCCCCGTGCGACTTCTTTTTGTTTCCAAACTTGAAAAAGTCACTCGCCGGGCAGAAATTTGAGTCGAATGAGGAGGTAATCGCTGCCACGGAAGCCTACTTTTCAGACCTCGAGGAAACGTATTTTTCAGACGGGTTAAAGAAGTTGGAGCATCGCTGGGCCAAGTGTATCGAACTAAAAAGAGACTATGTTGAAAAATAAAACGCCACTTTTCCAAAATTTTCGTTTTTCTTTTGTAGGCTAAGTACTTATCGGACCACCCTCGTACATATACGTAGGTTAGGAAGGTCGGTGGAACAGTGTGGACGTGTCTTGGCTGTGAGTGCGAGTTTTGGTGAGAAAGTTAAAGAGGAAAAGTGTTTGAGGAGAGAAATATAGGTGAAAAGAGCGTGAAGCCGGAAGAGGAGTGGAGTAGAGAAAGAGAGGCTAGGAGAAGAGCAGGAAACAGCAGAGAGAGATAGATAGATAGATAAGAATTTATTTACCGTGATGGCAAAACATAGAATACAATAATATATAAATATATACAGTAATTGTCACAGCTTTAGTTTACATTATGCCGTACCGGCATCACATTTCATCACAGTTCGATTACAATTTTAGTTCCTCAGTCAATAAATAAAATTATGCTTGTAGTTATTACATTAACCCATTAAAGCCCACGCTAAGACTGGTTGAGATAGCGACAAACAAACTGTGCTATCTTTTGCATAAGTGAAAAATAAAATATACGTATTTTTTTTATGTTATTTTCAATTGTTTATAACAAATTATTTAAACAAATTACAAAAAAATTCATAATTATCAAAATCTAAATGCGGGAATCGATTCTGGGGATAAAATTGAGATGAAAACCTATATAACACTTTTTTGTCAGAGTTCAATTTGATATCTTTATGTAGAAATAAACTATTGACAAATAAGTGTTTTCATTCTCACACATGGTATCTGGAATCATATCAGTATTTTTTACTGATAAATTTTGAGATCTTATATTGTAATTGGATAAGTTTATTTCATTTCGTAAATCCTTCCGTGTTAGAGATCACGTTTGAGTGGCGGGCTAACGGTTGAAAACATTTATACATTGGATCTATTCTTTGAAATAATAATTTCGGAAAACTTTTAGTTTTTATTTTGTTCTAAATTGGTAACGTTACTGATAATGCCGAGACGGAGAATTAGCGATCTACCAAATTTAGTTGAAGATTCTGATAGTGATGAAGGTCAACATATTGATATAGCATTCATTCCTAATGAATATGAAAGTTCAGATGGAGATTCGGACGGTGATCCAAATGAAGATACATTATCAAATGAATTACCATCAGGTTCTTACGAACATGTTAAAAGTACATACACAAGTACTCAGAAATTGTTGGAACCGAATCATAAGTACAGTTAGAAAAATGATGCTTTGAATGATATTTCTCCGCATGTCGAGAGCAACTTCAATATTTCACCTATTTCATCATTGCAATCCAAAAATGCTTTTGAGTTGTTTGAGGTTTTCTTTTCGAAATCAATGAAAAACCATATCATTGAAGCCACTTCTGAAAATCATTTTGATTTATGTATGGATGATCTAGAAAAATTTATTACAATCATAATGATTACTATCTTCAATTCTAGAAAAAGTATTCGTGATTACTGGTCAAAAAAGCGAATACTTCAGTGTCCAGTAATTGCGGAACTTATGTCTAGAAATAATTTCGTTGCCATAAAAAAGAACATACGATTCTATAAACTTCAAGAAACTGATCAAAATGATAAAGTCTGGAAGGTTAGAACTCTGTATGATATGTTTCGTGAGAATTGTATGCAATTTAGTTTCTTTGACTATAATTTATCAATAGATGAGATAATGGTAAAATACTTTGGTAGGTTTGGTATCAAGCAATGTATAAGGAATAAACCCATTAGATTTGGAATAAAAGAATGGGCAGTCTGTTCTTCTGATGGGTATATATATGATCTTGATATTTACACTGGTAAATCAGGAATCGATGAACGAAATCCTTTAGTTGCCGTTGGTTTAGGGTCTAGAGTGGTGATAAAGTTACTTTCGAATTTATTAGAAAAAACACAGAGAGAAGAACTGAAAAAGTATCATATTTATTTTGACAACTTTTTCACAAACCCAGATCTTATGATTCATTTGAAAAAAAATGGTTTATCGGCGACAGGAACTGTTCGGCATAATCGTGTGAAAGTGAAAGTCGAAATGCCAAAAAAAGCTAAAAGAGGATACACTATTTCAATGCATGAAGTGAATTCAAAATTGAATTATATTACAGTTATGGACTCAAAGCCAGTATCGATTCTCTCTTCGAAATATGGAAATGAACCAAAAGTTGAAATGCAGAGATGGCAGGAATCATCGAAAAAATCTATTCTTTTTCCTCATTGTTTCTCTATGTATAATGAACACATGGGTGGCGTCGATCTACATGATCAACACTGTAATGCTTTGATGCCTACAATTCGAAGTAAGAAATGGACATGGTGCCTTGTATTACGGCTCATCCAAGCATCCTTAGCAAACGCTACAGTGATTTACAATAAGTTACATCCAGACGAAAGAAAAGGTTCCAAAGATATTGTTCAAGAAGTTTGTGAATATTATATTGACAAGTTATCTTCCAAACGTCCCCCCAAACGACAGAAACAGAGTGAAACTTCATCCCAAGAACACGTGATGAAACATGGGAGTCTTAGGAAATGTGGAATTTCAACATGTCGGACAAGAACGGAATGGTATTGTGAGAAATGTTCTATGCCTGTCTGCAAAAGTCATAAAGAAGGACATGGCAATGAACAATAATTCAATCCCACCGATTATATTTACAATAATTCATGCCAATATTGATGGATAAATACAATAATTAGCTTCATTTTATACGATTTTTTGAAACACTCAGGAGGCCGAATGTTTCTTCCTTCATTACAATAACTAATTGGCCTCTGACAGAAAAGTGTTATATAGGTTTTCGTCTAAACTTTACCCCCAGAATCGATTTCCGCATTCAGATTTTGAAAATTATAAATTTTTTTATAATTTGTTTAAATAGTTTGTTATAAACAATTGCAAATGACATAAGAAAAAATATATATATTTTATTTTTCACTTATGCAAAGGATAGCACAGTTTATTTTTTGCTATTCCAGATAGATTTTGCTTGGGACTTGACATGGTCACTTTTTCTCCCCAACATGCAATTGTTTATTCCTACGTTACACTAACAAATTGAATTCTGACAAAAAAGTGTTATATAGGTTTTCGTCTTGATTTCACCTCCAGAATCGATTCCCGCATTTAGATTTTGATAATTATGAATTTTTTTGTAATTTGTTTAAATAATTTGTTATAAACAATTGAAAATAACATAAAAAAAATACGTATATTTTATTTTTCACTTATGCAAAAGATAGCACAGTTTGTTTGTCGCTATCTCAACCAGTCTTAGCGTGGGCTTTAATGGGTTAAAATAAATAGACTAGGATTTGACTAGTTCACAGTTCGATATTCCAGAGGAAACAATAATTCTTATCACTACAGTCTAGCTTGCTTATAACTAGTAATGCAGTCAAAAGTTTAGGCTAGTTTTCGTCATACAGACACAAAACAGCACAAAAAATAAATAAATAAATATAATTCACTACAACACGAAAATAAATAACTGTACAAACATTTATACAGTAATCTAATACAAATAAAAATACTCCAGAGGTACCACCCTACGCCCTCAATGACGCAAAGTATTCGCGCGCCCCCCTCTTAAAGCTGCTAAGCGACGGCGCGTGCCGCAGGTCAGATGGAAGAGTGTTCCAGAGATGGGCACCCATCACCTGGAAAGACCTGCGAGCCGTCTCCGTTCTAACCTTAGCAACTCTAAGCTCAGCCTGCCCCGCCCTACCCGGATACCTTGACTTGTGCCCTATGAAGAGCTCAGCCAGGTAGCCAGGCTCGCGCATGGTCAAGCACCTGTACATTAGCAGGGACATGAAATATTCCCTGCGTACGTCCACGCGAATCCAACCTAACCGCGACCTATATGGAGAGACCGAGACATCACGCGGGATACCATAAATGTATCTTACGCACGCGTTACTCAGTCTCTGCAGCCGCTCCCTCTGCTCCGCCGAGGCCCCCAGACACACCACGGTGCAGTAGTCCAGGTGAGGCTGGACCATCGACTCCACCAGTCTGCGCCGGAGCAGCTCCGTAGTACACGGCCTAACAAAACGCAGGCCGTACAGAGCTCTCCAAACCTTCGCCGCGACCCGGTCAATGTGCGATCTCCACGACAGCTTGCTATCGAGAACGACCCCGAGACTGGTCACTTCATTACTAAAGGGAACAAATACACCCTTTTGCACCTCAACACCAGGCAAGACCTCAGCGCAAATGTCATTGACATGTTTGTTAGTTCCAAACATGATAGCTTTGGTCTTGCCCGCGTTCAGGCGCAGATCCGAATCCCGGGCCCAGTTCGCCACCAATCTCGCAGCCTCCGTCAGCATTCGGATGCCCTTTGTCAATTCATTTTTATGTATATGCAGATAAATCTGCAAGACATCCGCATAGAAGAGGTATGAAACCTCATGTCCACGGAGCACATCTTTCAGATCGCCGACATACAGGCAAAACAAGAGCGGTCCCAGCACCGAGCCCTGTGGAACCCCCAGATTCATCTCTCGCCACTCCGAGCCCCCATCCCCAGCAGTAACCCTTTGCGAGCGACCACCGAGGTAGGACCTCAGCCATTGGAGAGCAGAACCAGAAAACCCAAGAGCACGGAGCTTGCGCAAAAGTCTCGAGGGTGATATGGTGTCGAACGCCTTGCTGAAATCGAATAACAGCAAGAGCATCATCATCCTTTTGTCAACGCCCATTCGGATGTCATCCGTCAACTTTAATAACGCTGTCTGAGTACTGTGGCCCCGCCTAAAGCCGGCCTGGAGGGGATCAAAAAGATTTTCTCTATTCAGATACTCCGTGATCTGGTCATGGGCAAGCTTCTCGAGAACCTTTCAAAGAAAGCAAAGCAAAGCTATCGGACGAAAGTCCGAGGCCGAGGAAGGGGTGTTGTTCTTCCTCAAGGCAATCAGCTGTGCCCGCTTCCAGGCTCCCGGGAACTCCCCCTTAGCAAATGAGGAATTAAATATTAACCCCAGGTGCTCACCTATGACTGGAAGAGCCTTCACCACCACCCCATGGGGAATCCCGTCCACGCCGCTCGCTTGCGATGTAAAATGGGAGACAGCTAGGATGACGTCATCGATGCCAACAGGTTTGAAGGTAAAACCTCGCTTATCCGCGACATCAACTCCATTCATCCCACTATCTATATCCTCAAGCGGCGAGGCCGAAACCCCAGCGAAGTGGTCATTCAGCTCGTCCAAGGTAAACCCATGAAGGCCATCCCCACCCGCCCCTGGCAGGAGGCCGAGGTTCCGCATTTCCTTCCAAATATTTTTACCTTCATCAAGAGCGCTAGCCAGATGATTTTGAAGGAAATTGACGCACTCCTGAAGAGAGAGAGAGGAATAAAGAAAAAAACGAAAATTGAGGTTAAGAAAGAAAATCAGGAAGCGGGAAAGGCAGGTAGAGACGAGGGGCGGTAAGAAGTAAAGACGGAGATAGAAAAGGTAAAACAGGGAATAAAGGTGGGATCACGAGTAGAATTAGAGTCGAATTAAGGCGTACGGGATAGTGACGGAAAGATTTGTGACAACAGAAAAATTAAGAGATAAAGGTGGAAGGATGGATAAGAAAGGTCCAGAGGAGGAAAAGAAGAAAAGAGTGGTAAGGGAGAGAGAGAGCGGAGAGGGGCTGAGGAAGAATAATAGAGGAGAAAAAGAGAGGCAAAGAGATGAAAGAGTGAAAGCTAGGGGAGTGAGACGGAAAAGGAGGGGGGAGAAGGATTGGACAACACGATGAGAGAAGTGGGAAAAAGTAGTGGTGCGGAAGATATAATGGAAAAGATACGGGCAGATATAAGGGATTTAAGAGAGGTATGGGAGGATGAAAGGAAAGAATGGACAGAAATGTTTAAAAAAATAATGGGAAAAATGGAAAGAATGGAGGCAGAGGGGAAAAGAAGAAAAGAAAGATGGGAGAAATAAATAGGAAAAGTTAGGAGAGAACAAGAGAGAGAGAGAAGAAAGAAAGAAAGAGACGAAAGAAGAAAGGGAAAAAGCAGAACGTAGAGAAAAGAAACTGCAGGAAAAATGGGGAGAGAGGATGAACCAGTTGGAAGAGGAGTACGTGAAACTAAAAGAAAGTATAGAAGGAGGAAACAAGAAGCAAAGAGGAACAGAAGTAGGCAATAAGGAAGAATTAGAATATATGAAAGAAAAAATGGATAGAGAAAGTAGGATAAACAATATAATATAACAAAATAGTGACAGATTTAGAGGGTGAGTTAACATGGGAAAAGACGGGAGAGGCAGAGGACTGGCTAAGGGAGGAACTAGAAATGAAAGGAGAAATAGTGAATCTGAGAAGAATAGGAGGGACAGCGGGGAATGATGATCGGAGAGAAAGAGGAAAAAATATGTGGCAAATAAGATGCGTTTCATGGGAACAAAAAGAAGGAATTATGAAGAAGAAAAAGAAGCTGGGACAGAAAAAGATATACGAGGTGTGATCAAAAAGTAAGGGGAATTTTGAAATTTAGCGGGCTACGTCCGTTCGATCTTCGACTTTTTTATTTGATTATGTCGGTACACTCGTCTAGAACATACGTTCCGAATTTCAGCTTTGTAGTATGTTTGGTTTGTTTGTGAGAGGCATCAAGGTTAGAAGTGTTTTGCGTGCTCCACGATTTGCTGCTGTCTAAAAACATGGATCAAAGAGTTTGCATTAAATTTTGTGTGAAAAATGGAATCAAATGTTCCAAAACACTTGAAATGCTGAAAGTGGCATACGGTGAGTCTACTTTAAGCCAAAAAAATGTTTACAAGTGGTATAAACTCTTCCAAGAAGGCCGAGAAGACACCGACGACGAACCTCGTTCTGGACGCCCCAGCACATCAACAACTGATCAGAATGTTGAAGAAGTGAAGAAAATAAAGTTGGGAAATCGTCGAATTACCATTAGAGAAATTGCTGATGATATTGGCATCTCATTTGGTTCGTGCCAATCAATTTTGACGAGTGTTTTAGACATGAGACGTGTGTCAGCGAAGTTTGTTCCGAAATTGCTCAATTTCGACCAAAAGAAACGTTGCATGAGCATCGCCCAAGAGCTACTGAATGACGTCAACGATGATCCAGATTTACTCAACAGGGTTATAACAGGTGACGAAACATGGGTATACGGTTATGACGTCGAGACTAAGACTCAATCGTCCCAATGGAGGCATTCTGGATCACCAAGACCAAAAAAAGCACGCCAAGTTCGATCAAATGTAAAGGTTTTGCTTACAGTTTTCTTTGACTGCAGGGACGTGGTGCATCATGAGTTCTTGCCACAGGGTAGAACAGTAAATAAGGAATATTACCTGCAAGTTCTGCACAATTTGCGCGAAGCAATCCGCCAGAAACGTCCGAATTTGTGGAAAAATAAAAATTGGCTTTTGCACCATGATAACGCCCCTGCTCACACATCGTTGCTTGTGCGCGAATTTTTGGCTAAAACCAACACAGTAACGATGCCACAGGTACCGTATTCCCCAGATCTGACCCCCTGTGACTTCATCTTGTTCCCAAAACTGAAGAGGCTCATGAAAGGACGACGTTTTGCCACGGTGGAGGAGATAAAGACGGCATCGAAGGATGAACTAAACAAGATCACAAAAAATGATTTTTGAAATGCTTTGAGGATTGGAAAAAGCGTTGGCACAAGTGCATTATATCCGAGGGGGATTACTTTGAAGGAGATAAAATAAAAATTGATGAATAAATAATTATTTTTTGAGAAAAATAAAAATTCACCTTACTTTTTGATCACACCTCGTACATAGATCAGGTCTGGACGTGGAAGCAGAGGAAGATAAGAGGGGAAGTAAGAAGGAAAGCGAGAGAAATAAAAAGTAAAGGTAAAGAGGTAAAGATGTGGCATAACGGGACGAAGTCAGAGGAAGAAGAATGGTGGTGGAGCGAGAAAGAAGGAAAAATAGTAGGGAAAAGGGCGGAAGGGTTTCGAAAACAATAGGGATAAAAGAAAGAGAGAGGAGGGAAGGGAGAGAGAGGGAAGAAAGGCAATAAAGATACTATTCTAGAACCTGGCGGGGATGAGGAGCATGGAGGAAGACGACTGGGAATATGTTAGGAAATTCGACATAATAGGGCTAACGGAAACCTGGGTAAAGTGGCAAGGGGTAAGAACTGGTGTGGAGAAACAACTGAAAGGGTACAACGCAGAGTGGAGAGACTCAAGAAGGGAAGGAAGAAGGGGGAGAGAAATAGGGGGAGGAATAATGGCGGTAAGAGAGAGGAAAGAGATGAGTAAGGATGAATGGAAGAAAGAAAGGACAAGTGAGGTAATAGTAGGAGAAATAAAGATCGGAGGGAGGAAATACATGATAGCATCGGTGTCTATGCAACATGAGAAGAAGGAAAACTATGAATACCTAAGCGAAGAGATAGTGAAGAACAGAGGAAAAACAATAATTATAGGAGGAGACTTCAACGCAAGAACAGGAAATGAAAGGAGAGAATGGGAGACAGAAGAAAACCTAGAAGAAATAAAGGCCAAGGATAAAGTGTTAAACGCAGAGGGAGAAGAAATGACAAAATGGCAAGGAGAAAGGGGCTTAGTGATAACGAATGAGAGAAAAGAAGGAGATGAAGAGGGAGAAATAACATATATAGGAGCGAGAGGAATGTCAACGATAGACTATGTAGTAGGTAACGAGGAAGGTGATGAGGCAATAAAAAGGGCTTAAATAAAAAAGAGGTTAAAGTCGAACCACTTACCAATAGAGGTGGAATTGGGAGACGAAATAGCGGAAGAAAGAAAAGAAGAGGAAGAAAGAATGATAGACGACTGGAGCGAAGATGGTATAAGGGAGTATCAGAGATGGATAGACGCAATAGCGGGAACAGAAAAATGGAAAGAGATAAAAAATAGAGTGAAGAACGCAGTTGTAAAAATAAAGATAAGAAAACAAAATGGATCGAAAAAAAGCTGGTGGAGAAAAGAATGTAAGATAAAAAGGGATAGGATGATGGCAGAGTTAAATAAGGTAAGAAAAGGGGAAGGAGACAGAGGCAAATACCTAGAAGCAAAGAGAGAATACAGAGAGAAAATAAGAAAAGTAAAAGAAGATGAGGAGAAAAGAGTGGTAGAAGAAATAAGAAAAGATAAGACGAGAAGAAAATTCTGGGATAAAGTGAATGGCAATAGGAAGAAAAGAATTGGATTAGATGAAAATACAGGAAAAGAAGAATGGTTAAAGCACTTCAAGGAACAACTGGGAGAGAAAGAAAAAGAAGAAAGCAAAGGGAAAGAAACCGAAGACAGCGAAGGAGAGGAAGGTGAAGAAATTAAAGAAAGAGAAGTAAAAGAGATAATAAGAAAGATGAAAAAGAAAAAGGCGACAGGAGAAGATGGTATAGCAAATGAAGCGTGGATGGAAGGCACGGAAGGCTTGATAAAAGATATGACAAAATGCTTAAACGGAATATGGAGCGGAGAAGGATATCCGAAAGAATGGAGGAAGAGAATAATAGTACCAATATATAAGAAAGGGAGGAAAGAAGAAGTAGAAAACTATAGAGGAATAACGCTGATGGACACGGGATATAAAATATATGCGGTAATACTGAGGAAAAAGCTGGAAAGAGAACTAGAATCTAAAGAAACGCTAAGCAATGCGCAGATGGGATTTAGGAAGAAAAGAGGAACAATGGACGCAATATATATATTAAAAACAATAATAGGGAAGGAAATAAGGGAAAAAGGAGGAAAACTGTTTGTATTCTTTGCCGACATGAAGGCCCCTTTTGTCAAGATGAAGAGGAAGAAAATTTGGGAAATCATGAAAGAGAAAGGGATAAATAGAAAAATTAGGAAAAGAATAGAAGAAAAATACAAGAAAACAGGGAGTATGGTAAAAGTTGGAGGAGAAGTAATTGGGGAGTTTGAGACTTACAAAGGCGTAAGGCAAGGGTGCCCTTTGAGCACCACGCTATTTAATCTTGCCTTCGCCGACCTCAAAATGAAGATCAAGCAGATGCAGGAAGGAGGGGAAGTGATAGAAAGGAAGAAAATATGAACATTAGGATATGCAGATGATATAGTGATGATGGCAAAGAGTGAAAGTGGAATGAAAGCAATGCTGAAAAATTAAAAAGATACCTGGAAGAAAGGGGATTAGAGTTAAATGTAGGAAAATCAAAGATGATGAAATGCAGAAGAGGAGGAGGAAGGAAGAAGGAAGAAGAATTCGAATGGGAAGGTGAGAGGATAGAGATGGTTAAAGAGTACTATACAACTACTTGGGATATGGGATAAGCAGAAATAACGGAAATAAAAAGCAGATAAAGAAGGTAGAAGGGAAAATAAATATGGGACTCGGAAGACTATGGGGGCTAGGAGAAAAGCTATTTAGAGAAAATTGGGAGCTAAGGATGAACCTGTTCGATGCACTGGCGAAAAGCGTGATTATGTATGGAGCAGAAATCTGGGGATGGAAGAGATATGAAGAAATAGAGAGACTACAACTAAAATACATAAAGTGGGTATTAAGATTAGATAGAAACACGCCAAGTTACTTAATACGATAGGAAACAGGAAGACAAGAAATGAAAGAAACAGCATTAGAAAGAGTAATGAGGTATGAAAACAAAATAAGAGAAGAAAGAGATGGCTCAATAAAAAAAGAAGCATGGAGAGAACTAAAGAAAAGGGAAAGAAATGAAAAAGATAAAAAGGGTAAGAAGGAGGAGAGAGACGAAAGGCTAGAAAAAAGTAAAATATACAGAGAGAGGGAAGAGGGAGATGAAATGAGGGAAGAGTTTTGGGAAGAAATAAAAGATGAGCTAAAGAAAAAATAAGAAAAAGAACTAGAAGAAAAACTGGAAAAATCAAGATACATAAAGGATTGGAAAGAACTGAAAGAAGAAATGAAAAGGTATAGATTAAAGGAAATGCAAGGAGAGGTAAGAATAAAAGGCTTACAAATAAGGGAAAGGTTTAGGTTAGGTAATGAAACGAGAGGAAGTAGGTATTGGGAAAATGAAGATAATAAGAGATACAGAATGTGTATGAGAGAGGAAGAAAATTGGAAGCACATAATAGAAAAATGTGAAAAAAGCAAAAAGGAAAGGGAAGAATGGGAAAAATAATAATAGGAAGCAAAGAAAAGATAGCGTGGATGATGGAGATCAAATGAAAAAGAAGAAGAAACGAAGAGAAGAAAGAAAAAGAAAAACAAGAGGACGAAACTGCAAGACCCTAAGGAGAGACGGAAACAGAAGACAGAGAAGCAAGACTCGCAGACACATCTACATACACATACATACACACACACACACACACACAAAACACACACACACGCGCAAACATAAACATACACATACACACACGTATACATATATATATATATATATACAGGGTAAGGAAAAAGTATGGAAACCCCGGAAAATCGATTGAAGTTAGTCACGAAACAAAGGTCTTACCCTATGTAACTTACAACGAGGGATCCAACGGTGACCTCTTATTTGACCTTGAACCTCATTTTCAAGGTTATTTCAAGGTCAACCTTATTTTTTCCTATGGGAACCCCTATTTTTTACCAATCTCGCGGCTGGCCTTCGATAGCGTCTAAGCTAGCCACTCGAACTCGCAACAACAACAAAGGACGATCAACCATTTCACGTTCACGCTCCTTGTGGCGTTCACACGCACACACGTCGTTGCCGGTGCTAAAGGTACTCCTAAGTTCGGGCACGCTATTCATGACATTCGGGTAGCTGCACAACTCTAGCATTAGCGCTCCTGGACTCCTGCACGTTGTTACCGGTGTCAAAGGCGCTCTCCCACAGGTTCTTTTCTGTTCGTGCGCGTTCCTTCCCATTTCGGACCGAGTTCCCGTTTTCAACTTACCTGGGCCGGTAGGTGCTGTCCTCGCAGGCAGCCACGCGATCCAGACGGTAGCGAAAACCGGACATTTACCATCACAGCACCCTTCCAGTCTGGACCCACAGGGTCCTTGACGAGAGAATCGTTTGCGCTACTCACGTCGAGGTAAGGTAAATAAATAGCAATGAGGAATCGTATTTATTGGTATACTCTTTATTGATCGGGTATTACCTGGGGCAGGTCCTGCCAACAGGGGCAGGTACCCTTACAAAGGTGGTCGAGGATATCCAAGGGCTGCTTCTTCGTATCCATCCTCGATTAGATTGCTGCGTTCACGTGCTTCTCAATCTAATCGCTCGGCCACGATCTCCGGATTGCCGAGCGCGGGAGCACCGATCTGCGCGGGTCACACCGGGGTAATGGCAAATATTGCAGCCTTTCCATTGTGCTCGCGACATGATGGTGCCTCGTGGAAGTCCTCGCTCTCGCGGGGTCAACGGCAGCCCATCTCGCCGATTGAGCGCAGACTACAGCGGTAGCTCTGCTGGAGGCGCTTCGTCCGTGGATCCCACCACTAGATTAATGTGGATAGTTTCCATGCCTTGGTCCACGCTACCGCTGTTAAGATTAACTACCAGGTTTACCCCGCACGTCCGTTAGTTTTAGTTGACGGTCGCCGTGGGGGTAGATACTGGGATCTTGGTTACCGGAGGTTGGTCGGTGGCCGAAGATCGGTCGCCAGTCGGGTCCTCGAGGGCCTGGCGGTGCCGTCGTTGCACCTCCTTTAACGCTGCTGCGAACTGGCGACGACGAGACACCACCTTGCTCCAGTGATCTAGATCACTGGGGCGGTGTCCCTTGGCCGTGAAGGCGTCGAATTCAGCGTATACTGCTCGCTGAAGTGCGTTGAGGGTGGTCCAGCCTCGCTCAACCTTCCTCAAGCCCTTAACTATTTCCTCCCATGACCGGTGACTACCTGGTGCTGTTGACTGGTGGAGGAATTTTGGACGCCAGTCGTTATCGATGGGAGCACCGTCGGTTTGGGTGCTCGTTGATACTTTCAACGCTGCTGCCGGAATAGCTCCAGTTGGTGGTCCTGGCAGCGATGGGGTTTCTTCATATACAATGCCCGGAGCAGACGATGGAGTCTGGGGTTCGTCTTTGCCTACCTCCTCGATTAACACGGATGACTAGCTCTCGCGAGTTCGTGCTCATGTCTGCTCCTCCTCTTTCCTTGTTTTTTTAATAAGGTGGAGGGCGGCGTGCACTACTCCGTTGACGGTGGGGCCCAAATCTAATCCTATGAAGGCAGCCGCCGCTTGCTCGAATTGCTCTTGCGTGATCTTCATCCTGTAAGATTTCTATATGTCAATACCGGTAATCTTTTTCCATTGATATCGAAGGTGGGCGCCTGTTCGGCTGCCCAGGACCTTCGTCGCTGGATATGAAGGTGGGGTCCTTTGCGTCGGTCTCCGAAGTCCTTCATTCGCAGGGCGTCATTCATCAACGATCGGTATTTTCGGAGGTCTCCCTCTCTTGCTTTTCACAACGACAGGAGGGGAGACACGTGGATTCTGTTGGCACGACGGGGCTCGAATAGTCAGCGCGTTCTTGCGAGGTTGTCCTCGCCGGCGCTTTACCGTACTATTCGATGGGAGCTGTTATCGGGGTCTTATCAGGGTGATTGGAATTATACAGTCATTTCAGACTGTTGTGGTCCGTCACAACTTTGAATCGGTACGCTTCTATATATGGGCGGAACTTTTATATAGCCCATACAACCGCCAAGTATTTGCGCTCCGTGACAGAGTAGTTCTGCTCCGCCGGGTTCAGAACTCTACTAGCGTACTCGATGATTCGGTCTTCGTCCCGTACTCTCTGAATCAGGACGGCATCGATTTCCGTAGCGCTAGCGTCTGTCTCCAATACGTACAGTCCATCGGGTT
Source organism: Phymastichus coffea (assembly GCF_024137745.1). Classification (NCBI taxonomy): domain Eukaryota; kingdom Metazoa; phylum Arthropoda; class Insecta; order Hymenoptera; family Eulophidae; genus Phymastichus; species Phymastichus coffea. Next base: position 4,881,648 of record NW_026706826.1, on the reverse strand, counting down.
CTGGCAATCCGAGGCATGGTGCGGATATCATGAGTGTCTTAAGTTTGGCGAAAGCTTGCTCTTGATCTGGTCCCCACACATATTTGCACTTTTTCCCCATTAATTTCATTAACGGTTGAACGTGTGTGGCGAAACCACTCAAGAAACGGAGATACCAGGAAGTAACTCGTAGAAAAGTACGCAGCTGTCGTACGTTTCCTGGTTGGGGGTACTCCACGATAGAGCGCACCTTTTCAGGGATGGGTCTGATTCCTTCTCGGTTAATCATCAAACCTAAATATTTAGCCTCCGGTTTGCAGAAGACGCTTTTCTCTCGATTAATCGAGAGTCCGGCTTGGCTTAACCTATCCAATACGGTTCTAAGATGCCTTAGGTGATCTTCAAATTTGGACGACACTACGATGGTATCGTCCAAATAGGCGAAGGCGAAATCGCCAAGCTCAGAACCGATCACGCTATCTATCAACCGTGGAAGGTTGAGTTTCACAGATCTGTTCTATTTTCGGATGAATGTACCTTCAAGAGTGATGCAGAAGTTAATACGTGGAATTGTCGTTATTGGTCACCACAAAATCCCCGGACAACCTCCCGCTGCAGTTACGGCGTGACATGTGGTTTCAGCAAGATGCATGTCCTGCACATACGGCACATATCTGCCGAAATAGTTTGAATCGTATGTTCCCCAATAGGTGGTTTGGAAGGTTTGGTCCTGTCAATTATCCACCTCGATCCCCAGATCTAACTATCCTGGATTACTATTTGTGGGGAAGAGTAAAGGACATAGTTTACCAAGAACGTCCGACAACGAGAGCCAATATGATTGGCAGAATCACGGATGCAATTCGGTCGCTGCAGGCAGCAGAAATTAGAAGAGCTGTTGATAATTTCCAATGAAGAGTTCAAGCATGTATTTTTCAAGGCGGAGCGCATTTTGAACATTAAAGTTTTTGTCAAATCTTCACCGTCTATTTTCGCACAGTTATTTCAGCGTTATTCATAAAAAAATTTTATTTACAGACCAATAGAAGATAAAATCTAATTATATTATAAAAATTTTCATTTTATTAGGTTCTAATAAAACAAATTATCATTATTTATGTTATTATAAACAAATGTTGCTACTACAACGAAATCTATTATGTTTTGAGAATAAAGATTTTTATCTCGCTAAACTAATTTGTTTTGGAATTTCATTTCCCCTAATTTCATAAAAGTACGCTATGTAAATACATAGATTAATAATAACAAGAATAAATCAAAAAACGACGAGATTCATATTTTTGTAATATTAAGGCTAAAATTTTAAAAGTACTTCATTATTGATAAATCTAATATTTTTTTTGTTTTACCTCTAAATGACCTTGAATTGACCTCAAAATGACCTGATAAGATCAAACTCACCTTGGATTCGGACTCAGCAACCCCGAAAACCTCTTAGAGGAGCCACATTATCCTATTCCATTGTTAAAACGTGCATATCGTAGCTTGAGTACGAACTGGTGGATTACAGACTTCAGATGTCAATTAAAGGTCAAATATCAACTTGTTTCAAAAAATTCTTCTTATGAAATTTTCGTATTTTTTACCGTAGAATCTGAATCTGAAAAAAAGTATGCATGTTCCATTTAAAAAAATGGATTTTCATGGACTTTCGGTCTGAATAGGCCATTTCCGGTTGGAACCGGAAGTTGATTTTACGTCCAATCGATAGAGCGTACTTGATTTATATATAATTGCGTTATCAGTTTTTGAAAAAAAAAAACTTTTTCGGCACACTTTGAGGGGTGGACGGGTGGTCTGAGACACCCTGTATATATATACAAGGTGTCAAATAAGTAACGGAACAAGGCTGTAGCTTTTTAGGTACAGATTATTAGACCAAGGTTAAAGTCATTCCTTTAGTAACTTTCAACGCGGAATCCGATGGTGACCTTGGATTTGACCTTGAGATTGACCTTCAAGGTTATTTCAAGGTCAACTTTGTTTTTTTAAATGGGAACCCCTATTTTTGACCCCTATTATATGCGAATCCGGGGTCAAAAATAGGGGTTTCCATTACAAAAAACACTTCGACCTTGAAATGACCTTCAAAATGAGGTTAAAGGTCAAAGGTTTTTGGTGCATTGGGTGGCCCACTCTGTTCTGAACAAATTTTGTAGAGGTCATTTTTCGATATCTTAAAAATTAAAAAAACGCTTTTAGACAGTTTTTCAAGCATTTGACCTTAAATCGACCTTCTCAAGGCGATGAAAAAAAATTTAAAAATACCGTTTTGGACGTAAAATTTTCCGCTCTTTCGATTGCCGTTGTCAAAAATAGGGGTTCCCATTTAAAAAAACAAAGTTGACCTTGAGATTGACCTTCAAGGTTATTTCAAGGTCAAATCCAAGGTCACCATCGGATTCCGCGTTGAAAGTTACTAAAGGAATGACCTTGACCTTGGTCTAATAATCTGTACCTAAAAAGCTACAGCCTTGTTCCGTTACTTATTTGACACCTTGTGTGTGTATGTGTGTATATATATATGACCGAATCCATGTCAACCGGATCACTGCTGTAGACAAAATTATAGTCAACTTACAGAAACTATTGTGAGCTCGAAATGTTCATATAAATGGATACTTCCAAAAGCATAGTGGCGCTTTTCGAAAATCAAAATGGCCTCTGCGATATGGCGGCTCAAAATGGGATAAATTGTGTGTGCTTAAAGGAAAAAGAAAATAAAAATTAGGTTACAAGCATAAATATATAAGTTTTATTCCTTCAAAGTAAGCTTATGAGTTGTACTTAAAAAGGCTAATATGATTTGTCCCAAAATCCAAAAAACGTCAGCAATATGGCGGCTCAAAGTTGCAAAAATCACGAAAAATGTATAGAAAGTAGGCATAAAGTCATACTATGAGCATAAATGATTAAGTATATTAGCTTAAAAGGTAGCTATCAGAATTGATAAGCTATTTTGATGTTTTCAAAACACCAAAATGACGCCGGTAACATGGTGGTTCCAAGATGAAAAATTCACAAAAAAGTTAAACAAGTAGATCTAAAGTCACGCAATAAGCATACAAAATTATGTTTATTAGCTTGTAAAATAGTTTAGTGCTCAAGGTTAGAATTCTACTTTTAATTTTACAAAAATTTTAAATGTCGCCAGCAATATGGCATCTCAAAAATAATGAAAAATGACATAAAGTAATATAAAGTTACTTAAAACCTAGCCTATGATTATATTAATATTCTTTGCACTTCAAATGGTCTGAAATTTGTGCTTTATTTTCCTTTGCACTTCAAAACGGTCCATAGTTTGATTGTAGGCCGCTTTCCATCGAGTAAAAAACACTGATCTCTAATAATTTAAAATAGCTTTTTAATCCTGAGACATAAGCTACCTTTTAAGCTAATATAATTAATCATTCATGCTCATAGCATACTTTATGCCTACTTTCTATACATTTTTCATGTTTTTTGCAACTTTGAGCCGGCATATTGCTGACGCCATTTTGGATTTTAGGAAAAATCAAAATAACGCTTTAACAATAACATTCTAGCTACCTTTTAAGCTAATGTACATAATATTTTTTGCTTATTGTGTGACTTCATGTTCACTTTTCACCATTTTTCCTCAATTTTTACTATTTTGACCGCTATATTACTAGCGCTATTTTGGATTTTTGGAAAAATCGTATTAGTCTTTTTAAATACAACTCATATGCTTACTTTGAAGGAATAAAACTTATACATTTTTGCTCGTAACCTAATTTTTATTTTCATTTTCCTTTAAGCACACAAAATTTTTCCTATTTTGAGCCGTCATATTGGAGAAGCCATTTTGATTTTCGAAAGGCGCCACTATGCTTTTGGAAGTATCCATTTATACGAACATTTTAAGCCTACAATGGTTTCTGTAAGTTGACTACAATTTTGTCTGCAGGAATGATCCGGTTGACATGGATGCGGTCATATATATACCGGGTGTTCCATCCAGACCATCCGTACAGCCATTTTAAAATCGAAAATTCGTGTTTTTGTGAAAAATGTTTCAGATGAAAGTTGTTTACGACAAAGGGGGCCATCTATCTGTCTAATTAGTTTTGACCTTGAACATCGTTTACAAGGTCATTTGAAGGTCGAATTGTTTTTTTTAATGGGAACCCCTAGTTTTGACATCGGATTCGAAAAGAGCGGGAAATTTTACGTCCACAAAGATATTTTAACATTTTTTTTCATGACCTTGAGAAGGTCGATTTAAGGTCAAATGCTTGAAAAACTACCTAAAAGCGTTTTTTTAATTTTTAAGATATCGAAAAATGACCTCTACAAAATTTGTTCAGAACAGAGTGGGCCACCCAATGCACCAAAAATCTTTGATCTTTAATCTCATTTTGAAGGTCATTTCAAGGTCGTAGTGTTTTTTGTAATGAAAACCTCTCTTTTTGACCCCGGATTCGTACATAACGCGAAATCCGACGTTTGGATAAGGTATTATGTTGAGTTTCGATTGATCCACGACGTTCATCGCTAAGACCATGTGAAATTTAGATCCAATATTACACAGGCCGACAGAATTTGACAAAAATATTTTACCAAGAACCCGAGTATAGTTTTCCGAAGGTTTTTTGCGCGCTGAATCCGAATCCGAGGTCAGAATTACTCTGGTGGCTCCGGTTTTCGAGATATCCTAACCTTAAAGTGCAAAAAACGCGATTTTTGCCTATATTTGAGGTTATGTAGCAAAGAAAAGAAATTTTTTTTCAAAAAACTGTATACATCAAATTAAAGTATGAGTTTTCTTCTTTCAAATGCCGTTGAGTATGCTCGGATATATTTTTTTTTACACGAAGTTACACAAATTTGAAAATTTCAAATTTTATGAATTTAAAAAGCACCACACCATTCAGCCCAAGCTATCTAACAAGTAACCACATTAAAGAGCCACTCACCAATTTAAACCAAACTTGGAAATATGACAAAACACTAAAAAATATTGTGAGCATCGTGCTTCTATTTACAAAATGCTCTCTTATGGGTAGAAACCACCCCTGCCAACCCCTAAACAGGCTCACCCATATAACCCTGGGTACAGCAAGTTTAATTAACTGCTTTTCGATAAAAAAAACTCATTTTCCAATCACAGGTATGCGTACTAATCTCGACCTAGATAAGCCTTATCCCCAAATACCTGCTGAACCCTTTAAAACCACCCCTACCAACCCCTAAGCAGGCACACCCACATGACCCTGGGTAGAGCAAGATTAATCAACTGCTTTTCGGTAAAAAAAACTCATTCTCGGGGGTTTTGGAAACCCTTCAAGTTACTATTTTTCGAGCGAAATATTGATTTCAAAAAAATATCCTCCACCATTTTGAATTCGCTATCTGGCGTTCGCCATCTTGGATTTGAAAAAACGAAATTTTGGTAGTATATTCGAACTCAGCGACCTCGAAAACCCCCGAGTACTCATTTCCAACCAAAAATATGCTAATTTTATGATATTCATCCACCATCTTGAATCTGCCATCTTGGATTTTCAAAAATGAAAATTCTGACTGTAGATTCGTATTCAGCGACCCCGAAAACCTCCGAGTAAGAAATTTTAAGCCAGAATAGTCAATAGAAAAATGTATGCCGAAAAGGGTTAAAAGCCACCCCTATCTACCCCTTGCAGGCTTATATACGTAACCCTAGTTACACCAAGTTTAATTAAATCCGTTTTGATGAAAAAATTAATTTTTTAATCACAAATAGACATACACATCTTAACCTGGATATACCTTATCCCTGTATACATGTACAACCCTTAAAAACCCTTGGGCAGGCTAATCATAGAACCCTGGGTAAGCTATTTTAATCATGTGAAATTCGATGAAGGAATTAATCACAGATAGACATACGCAGCTTATTTTTTGTACGCGGTTGGGAGGGCTGGTTTTAAAGGGTTGAGGAGGTATTTGGGGATGAGGCCTATCTAGATCATATTAGTACGCATACCTGTGATTAGAAAATGAGTTTTTTTATCAAAAAGCAGTTAATTAAACTTGCTCTACCCAGGGTTATGTGGGTGAGCCTGTTTAGGGGTTGGCAGGGGTGGTTTCTACCCGTAAGAGAGCATTTTGTAAATAGAAGCACGATGCTCACAATATTTTTTAGTGTTTTGTCATATTTCCAAGTTTGGTTTAAATTGGTGAGTGGCTCTTTAATATGGTTACTTGTTAGATAGCTTGGGCTGAATGGTGCTTTTTAAATTCATAAAATTTGAAATTTTCAAATTTGTGTAACTTCGTGAAAAAAAAAAGATATCCGAGCATACTCAACGGCATTTGAAAGAAGAAAACTCATACTTTAATTTGATGTATACAGTTTTTTGAAAAAAAATTTCTTTTCTTTGCTACATAACCTCAAATATAGGCAAAAATCACGTTTTTTGCACTTTAAGGTTAGGATATCTCGAATACCGGAGCCACCACAGTAATTCTGACCTCGGATTCGGATTCAGCGCGCAAAAAACCTTCGGAAAACTATACTCGGGTTCTTGGTAAAATTTTTTGTCGGCCTGTGTTATTCGCGAAACATTTACAAAATGTTTAGGGCTAAATTTATTAAATTCTACTGGGAGCACGTCGTGGATCAATCGAAACTCAACATAATACCTTATCCAAACGTCGGATTTCGCGCTATGTGCGAATCCGCGGTCAGAAGAGGGGTTTCCATTACAAAAAACACTTCGACCTTGAAATGACCTTCAAAATGAGGTTAAAGGTCAAAGATTTTTGGTGCATTGGGTGGCCCACTCTGTTCTGAACAAAAATTTTGTAGAGGTCATTTTTCGATATCTTAAAAATTAAAAAAACGCTTTTAAGTTGTAAAATAATATATAAATAATATATTTATTGCTAAAAAAATATAATATATTTCTAAAATAATTTAAAATAATATTGAGTATTATTTTATTTCACATTAATAATTTTTGAATCGATAGAAGTAGACGTTATCTTCATGATCATCGATTTTCCATCAAACTAAATGTAGCAATGATGAATTCTCGTATTTGGAAATGTTGTAACGTTTGCGAATCGTTTATTCAATTTTTTTCGTAATTTTTGACATCTGTATGAGAGACCCACAATACTCTAAAATGCATATAAAAGTTCATTTTATAGATGTCTTTATTCTGATTTCTTGAGATATTTAACAGAAAATTTTACTTACCTGATTTTTCCAGATGCCTTGTCAGCGTACTCGTACATTTCACGAGCACTAGTAATTTGTTCCTCTGGGGAAGACTTACAGTAACGCATAACTTAACGTTTCAGAATCCCACCAGTCGCATCACAAGGAGACTTCCCACGGCTCATTGTAAAAAAGTTATATGACTCAATTTTTATTGCAAAGTCTCCTTCATAGCACAATATATTAACCGAATGATTCCTAAATCAAATAAAATTCAATTTTAATTAATTCATCTTTTATACAGTAATTGTTATGTAGATGAAAAAAAATTCTTTACTTGATTTTGTATTACTGACGTACCTATCAGAAAAATGTCTGACTTTTTTAACCCAAATTCTTCTTTGATTAGGGACACGAGTTTTGCTGTAAAATCATTTATTGAATATGCACAATGATGCTTGGTATCACTTATTATGCAAAAATTTACATTTTGGATTTCACCATTTTCTTGATTTCGAAATATAGACTAAAAGGATCAACAGTTGTTCTCGAATTATTATAATAAAATGCCTGGACTTAGTGCTGAATGATGAATGAGCAGTTTTTAGAAAAGTCCATTAATATTATGCATGTATCATGTGCTAGATTATTTTTACAATGATGAAGGTATTGATTCTGAGTTTTTGCTACATAATGATGAAATCTCAATTTGCATGTGTCTTTATATAACTCATTTTCAAATCTATTTGAATCAGCTTTAAAAGATTTTAATGCAGCTACTGTTCGCGATTCAATCCAATTTTTACATTTGATATTTCTTTCTTATATGACTACGAGGGTGGTCCGATAAGTACTTAGCCTACAAAAGAAAAACGAAAATATTGGAAAAGTGACGTTTTATTTTTCATCATAGTCTCCTTTTAGTTCGATACACTTGGCCCAGCGATGCTCCAACTTCTTTAACCCGTCTGAAAAATACGTTTCCTCGAGGTCTCAAAAGTAGGCTTCCGTGGCAGCGATAACCTCCTCATTCGACTCAAATTTCTGCCCGGCGAGTGACTTTTTCAAGTTTGGAAACAAAAAGAAGTCGCACGGGGCTAAATCTGGAGAATACGATGGATGGGGCAGCAGTTCGTAGCCTAATTCGACCAATTTGGCCATGGCGACGGCAGAGGTGTAAGCCGGTGCGTTGTCGGTGGAAGAGCACTTTTTTCTTCGCCAAATGGGGCCGTTTTTTCTGTAATTCGACGTCGAATCGGCCCAATAATTCGGCATAGTACAGCTCTGTGACCGTTTTGCCCCTCTCCATGTAGTCGAAGTAGATCATACCTTGTGAATCCCAGAAAACGGTGGCCATCACCTTTCCAGCCGATGGGGCAGTCTTCGCCTTCTTCGGAGCACTTTCGCCGGGCAAAGTCCACTGTTTCGACTGTTCCTTGGTCTCTGGTGTATACCAGTGGATCCATGTTTTGTCGACTGTCACGAAACGACGCAGATACTCCTGCGGATTATGCTTAAACAGCGTCAGACATTGCTCTGAAGTTGTCTCACGGTTGGGCTTGATGTCCAGAGTGAGCAAACGCGGCACCCATCGCGCCGACAGCTTTCTCATGCCCAAAATTTCATGCAGGACATGACCTACGCGGTTTTTTCAGATGCCTACGATCTTAGTTATCTCGCGCACCTTCAATCGTCGATCTGCCAATACGAGATCGTGAATTTTTGTCATGTTATCCTCCGTGGTAGCCGTTTTCGGAGCACCTGGACGTGGCTCTTCCAAAATCGACGTGCGACCATGTTGAAAAATTAAAGAAAGAGAAGTAAAAGAGGTAATAAGAAAGATGAAAAAGAAAAAGGCGACAGGAGAAGATGGTATAGCAAATGAAGCGTGGATGGAAGGCACGGAAGGCTTGATAAAAGATATGACAAAATGCTTAAACGGAATATGGAGCGGAGAAGGATATCCGAAAGAATGGAGGAAGAGAATAATAGTACCAATATATAAGAAAGGGAGGAAAGAAGAAGTAGAAAACTATAGAGGAATAACGCTGATGGACACGGGATATAAAATATATGCGGTAATACTGAGGAAAAAGCTGGAAAGAGAACTAGAATCTAAAGAAACGCTAAGCAATGCGCAGATGGGATTTAGGAAGAAAAGAGGAACAATGGACGCAATATATATATTAAAAACAATAATAGGGAAGGAAATAAGGGAAAAAGGAGGAAAACTGTTTGTATTCTTTGCCGACATGAAGGCCCCTTTTGTCAAGATGAAGAGGAAGAAAATTTGGGAAATCATGAAAGAGAAAGGGATAAATAGAAAAATTAGGAAAAGAATAGAAGAAAAATACAAGAAAACAGGGAGTATGGTAAAAGTTGGAGGAGAAGTAATTGGGGAGTTTGAGACTTACAAAGGCGTAAGGCAAGGGTGCCCTTTGAGCACCACGCTATTTAATCTTGCCTTCGCCGACCTCAAAATGAAGATCAAGCAGATGCAGGAAGGAGGGGAAGTGATAGAAAGGAAGAAAATATGAACATTAGGATATGCAGATGATATAGTGATGATGGCAAAGAGTGAAAGTGGAATGAAAGCAATGCTGAAAAAATTAAAAAGATACCTGGAAGAAAGGGGATTAGAGTTAAATGTAGGAAAATCAAAGATGATGAAATGCAGAAGAGGAGGAGAAAGGAGGAAGGAAGAAGAATTCGAATGGGAAGGTGAGAGGATAGAGATGGTTAAAGAGTACTATACAACTACTTGGGATATGTGATAAGCAGAAATAACGGAAATAAAAAGCAGATAAAGAAGGTAGAAGGGAAAATAAATGGGACTCGGAAGACTATGGGAGCTAGGAGAAAAGCTATTTAGAGAAAATTGGGAGCTAAGGATGAACCTGTTCGATGCACTGGCGAAAAGCGTGATTATGTATGGAGCAGAAATCTGGGGATGGAAGAGATATGAAGAAATAGAGAGACTACAATAAATTTGGACCTGCAGAATCCAAAAAAGTGGATCCGAAAATCGTATCAGATCCCCTTTGCAAGATACGGGCAAAAAAATATATCATTTGATGTTGTAAATTGTAGCACGTTATTTAACAAGATAAGTTCGCATATCAACACAAAAAATGGTTCAAAACATAATGTACATTAGATTCATAAATAATCAATAAATTTACATTTTCCATCGTTAATTTCATAATAACAATTTTTCTATATAAAACAACGCGTAACACGCTCGAATTAATGCCACTTCATCGCGATACCTATTTAATAACACAATATTTCGGGGATTAAATACTTATAAGTAGAAGGACAAAAATTCAATAACAGATTCTTTCAATCTTTCTGGATGTGAACTTTTAGTAATCAAATTGATATTTATTTTTTCCCAAAAGTTCAAAAACTCCCTATTTGCAGAATGCCCAGGTGGCTTAGACCATAAGCACAAGTCTTTCGAATGATCAAAAAACTGTAAACGTTCTTTATGATGTTCCATAAGCACATGTAACTTTAAAATTATCGATATGTTTGTCTCAAGTAAAGAATTAGATAGTTCTTTCAGTAATTTATCCAGTTTATGAAAGTTGTCTGTATCTTTAGAAGAAAAGCAAAAATCAACTATTTTATTTATTGCTCTAACAGCAGCTATATAAAAAATCAAACTTAAATGGCCTACAGTTTTATAAATGTCAAGAAGAAGGAATTGATCAAATTATTTTAACAATTTTCTGCATCTATTTCCCTCAAAAATTTTCCCGTGATAATTCTTAGATACTATCTTAAGCTTGATAGGCCAAAGTAATACAGTTTCTCTTCCAACTAATGGTACCAAACCATCCCAGAAAAGGTGATTCACAAAGCCTTACATAATGTGAAGTCCAGGTATAATGTATTTTTCTAGTACACATACACTAGCGCTTTCTTTAACCCATTAACGTCCAAAATGTCAAAATTTCTTGCACGTTTTCAAAGTGATTTTTTCCTATGTAATTGGCGTTGAAAAAATTCTTGAACCACATATTCTGATGTAAAATTGCACGCTCTTTCAGAATCCGTTGCCAGAATCATGATAAAACTCACAAGAAAAGAGATATGCTCGATTGAAACATAAAAAACACCTAAATTTTCGAAAAAAAAAAGTTTTTAGGATTTTTTTTCGAAGTGTTACGGTGAAGATATCACCTTGCGACCGTGATCAAAGGTGATCATGGGATTTGAAGTTTAACAGGGAATTTTTTTGTTTACCTTGAACCATCGCTTCTTTACAAAATGGCGGAAAAAACGAATTTCTTTTTTTTCAATCTTCATCAACTTTTTTCTCAAAATTTATGGTCTTTAGAAAAAAATTCATAAAAACAAAAATGCCTTAGAATCGCTCGAGAAACATTCTCAAATTTTTTCAGAATTTTTTGAGACAATTTTTGATTTTCCGGGAAACTTGGGAAATGGAATTTTCAAAAATGTCTCCAAAAATTCTGAAAAAATTTTAAGATATTTCTCGAGTTATTCTAAGACATTTTTGTTCTTATGAATTTTTTTCTAAAGTCCATAGATTTCGAGAAAAAAATTGATAAAGTTGAAAAAATAAAAATTCGTTTCGGCCGCTATGTTCACTTTATCAATTTTTTTCTCGAAATCTATGGACTTTAGAAAAAAATTTATAAGAACAAAAATGTCTTAGAATAACTCGAGAAATATCTTAAAATTTTTTCAGAATTTTTGGAGACATTTTTGAAAATTCCATTTCCCAAGTTTCCCGGAAAATCAAAAATTGTCTCAAAAAATTCTGAAAAAATTTGAGAATGTTCCTCGACCAATTCTAAGGCATTTTTCTTTTTATTAATTTTTTTCTAAAGACCATAGATTTTGAGAAAAAAGTTGATGAAGATTGAAAAAAAAAAAAATTCGTTTTTTCCGCCATTTTGTAAAGAAGCGATGGTTCAAGGTAAACAAAAAAATTCCCTGTTAAACTTCAAATCCCATGATCACCTTTGATGACGGTCGCAAGGTGATATCTTCACCGTAACACTTCGAAAAAAAATCCTAAAAATTTTTTTTTTCGAAAATTTAGGTGTTTTTTATGTTTCAATCGAGCATATCTCTTTTCCTGTGAGTTTTATCATGATTCTGGCAACGGATTCTGAAAAAGCATGCAATTTTACATCAGAATATGTGGTTCAAGAATTTTTTCAACGCCAATTACATAGGAAAAAATCACTTTGAAAACGTGCAAGAAATTTTGACATTTTGGACGTTAATGGGTTAAATAGTGGGTTATTTATTGTGGTGTAATAGTTCTTTGCAAGATTTGCTTGGTTATTATCAAAGTTAGCGAATTTATTTCAGAGTATAGGTGAGTAATGTAAGCATAAACTCAAGGTATTCCTACTATTCCAAAAACCTTATACTATTGGATTCAAAACTTTCAGTCATTTACCTATTGCTTACTTATTAATATTATGAAAAAATTTGCACTACATAATTCTTATCATAAAAGGATTATTCAATAAAACTAATATACATTAACTATTATGTTTTGAACCATTTCTTATGTTGATATGTTAACTTATTTCGATAAACTTCTAAAATTTAAAGCATGAAATAATATATATTTTTTTACCCACATTTTTCAAAGGGGATCTGATACAATTTTCGGACCTAATTTTGGGATTCTGCAGGTTCAAAATAGTGTAGAATTATCATCCATTTTTTGCTACATTTTCGTAAAACTTTCAAGCCTCAGACGATCACCGTGTTGGAGAGCTTATCACCTATAATCGCTGCATAAAGTCAGCAAGGGCAAACGTCATGGCGAATATAAATATTGGACATGATATGATAACAGTGTTATCGCCGACTAAGAGTGAGAGCAACAACTGGAGTTGACAAAACCTGCAGATCAAATTTGCAATGTTGCGAACAGCGGACAAAAGGCTGGCCGTGGGTGAGATCCAGGAAGGAGATCCAGGCCAATTTTTGGCTTTACTGTTAGATAAATTCGTCTTCTTCCAAACTAACTATTACATACGAGAATCAGAAGTTAAAGGTATATACATATACCACGACGTATAGCGTATGCCGATTCTTAAGACTCGACACAAGAACCATTCTAGATTTAAAACACGATTTTAAAATGAAAATATCAAACCACATGACTAACCTAATTTGGATCTAAATTTACGATCATTTCTTAGTAATACTTCTTGAGTACGAACTACGTGACGCATTAATTTAACTAACTCGTGTTGATTTAACTACGATGCCAGTGCTAGCCAGTGAATATCGTTACGATAAAGAAAGCGCCATCGCTCTGTCTCTTTTTCTTTCTCTCTCACTCTCAACGTTCTTGGAGTAAACATAAATCATATTATATCCGTTGAATTTATTTTACTTCCATTCTTATAACTATCTTCATTATTATGGAGCGAAAAAGGTATTAAAGACTCGCCACTCGTGACACCATCTATAAGTGAAAACGATTATTACTAAGTATTCAATCTGAATATTCAATAAAAATCTCAAATTTGAGTATGAGTTATTTATATAAAGCATAGGCATTCCTATCCTATTATATACGTAATCGGTACATGACTTTATTATTATTCAAATATCATGTATAATTTCATATATTATAATGTAACATTATTTTAAAGATAATAAACTAATATGTGATTTCAATGTACTCGTAATGTTTTTTGTAGAATAAGGTCGTACTATTAGTTTAGTCATAAAACCTTATTAAATAATGATAGAAACAAAAAAACCTTTGAAAATATCTGCAAATATGGTTTCAAGTATTTACAATAAAGAAATAAATTTTTCCGCATTCTAAACTCCAAATTATACCTTTAATGCTTCTTTCTAGCTCTAATGCGGAAAAATATTGTCCCTAACTGATATAAAAAAATTTTTTAATTAAACACATCACAGCACTTGCTTGCCTCCGGCTCACCTCGTATACCTCTCTATTCATCAAAAAAGCATTGCACACCGATTAATAAATGTACTATCAATGTGATTTGACAGTAAAGTATATAGAATAACAAGAAAACTTAAAGTTTATATTGTATCATTGAAATAGAGGAAAAATTTGATCTAAATCTTGTAGTACTTTAATATTATGCTGAAAAAATATATATTCTGACATAAATTTTATTTGAATGAGGAAATAAAAACCTGATAAATTAAATATATTCATAATTTAGAACCAAAGTACATTTTATATGATAGAAACTTTACATATATATTCAGGAAATTAAGTAGAATATTTCACTGAATAAATAAAATATAACAAAGTATAATTGTTATGTATCTAACAAAAGGGAAGGCAGAGAAATAAGCAGGAGCAATAATTAAGAATGGATGTACATTAATAACCGAGATTTATTGAGATACTGATGCAATGAATGTCAAGCGTGTTACAAGCATGGTAGCCATTTTTTTAGTCCGTCTGCGGCTCGCTCTGCAGCCGCTCGCTCGACTTACATACACACATATCTTGAGGCACACACATACGCGCAGACCGTTTTACCCTAGCGCCCGAGTACACTTACGCTATTGCCACAGCTGGCTTGCCGGAGAGATAAATTGTTGATTTCTTCAGTATCGACTTTGCATATGTCCATTAATTCCTGTCCATAGTAATCGTCGTCCTCGCTTTCATGGTCGCACACTTGATGTACTTGGTTGTCTGTGTAGTCGGATTTGGATCTGCATACCCTAGCAACATGTCCAGGTTTGTTGCAAGAAAGGCAAACTGTGGAAACCGGTAATCGGCAGGCATTTGCTTTGTGGTTAGGATTGCCGCATGTGTAGCAGTAAGGTTTCGTAAAATCCACCGGTGGTATTTTTCTTTTAGAATTAAAATTGTTTTTCTTCTTATGTACATCCGTCCTTTTCTTCTGAGCATGTAGATAATTTATGGCGGGTGGATCTTTACGAAAGCATGACGTCTCGCGTTCGCAAGTTTCCATCGTGAGTGCCGTAGTGACTGCTGTTTCAAAGGTTAAATCTTTAGTTTCGATCAACCTGCTTTGAATACGAGGAGTGGCTAAACCGTAGACGAATTGATTCCGAAGAGCTTTAGACGTGTGGCTGCCAAAACCGCAATTTGCACTCATTTTTGTGAGAGCCGTTGCAAATTCTTGAATGCTCTCCCCTGGTTGCTGTTTGCGTGAGTTGAATTTGAAATTTTCGGCTATTTCAAGTACCGGCGGAGCAAACAATTCTTTTAATTTAGCCACTAAAGTCTCGTACGACTTTGAATCAACTTGATCATCACCGAATGTGTCACATAAGGCATCATATGCGGCATCTCCAACATAATGGAGCAGAAACGTTGCCTTATCGGCAGTACTAACCTTCATGATTTTAATGGCACCTTCAAATTTCTTTTGCCAACGTACCCATTGCATTTCTCCTGGAATGAATGGATTGATGTTTACGGCACTGGGACTAGGTGCAGCAGGTGCAGCAGTAGTAGTAGTATCATTATTATCAGGCATCTCTGATTTAATTGTAGAAAAACTTGCAATTCTAGATTTTGCAATTCTAGAGGAAGTGTTTTGAATTTGTCAGTATTGTTGACGCACACGCGCACATTCACTAGTAGGCACTAAAATGTATGAACACAGTTTTATATGTAATTTGTGATTTGTATGTATGTGACGCGCAATTGTAGAATGTATGTATGTATGTAACGCACGATTTTCTAACCTCAAAAGAAAATACGTGTTATGCACTGAGACAGTAGAAGCAGAATGTATGTAAGTATTGTAACACACGCGAACACTCGTAATAAAACACTTGAAGTAATGCAGTTAAGTTATTATACCCCGTAGTATGCACCACGTGTATTGCGAAAGGCAAAAATTTCACTATCACTTTCGATACAAAAATATAGTAGAAAATAATATCCTCGTCGCCAATTTGTTATGTATCTAACAAAAGGGAAGGCAGAGAAATAAGCAGGAGCAATAATTAAGAATGGATGTACATTAATAACCGAGATTTATTGAGATACTGATGCAATGAATGTCAAACGTGTTACAAGCATGGTAGCCATTTTTTTAGTCCGTCTGCGGCTCGCTCTGCAGCCGCTCGCTCGACTTACACACACACATATCTTGAGGCACACACATACGCGCAGACCGTTTTACCCTAGCGCCCAAGTACACTTACGCTATTGCCACAGCTGGCTTGCTTACGCTCTATACTACATATATATCTTAATATGTATATATATATAACAATAATAAATTATATCAAAAATTGAAAATAATTTAATTTCGTAATTTGAATTTCATTCACGAAAGTTCCGTTGAAATAAGCTATTAATCACCTTTTGAATAAATTAGTGCACTTCTATTTATTCAAATACTTGTATCAGTGTTTATATAAAAATTCGAAAATTAACTCCAAAAAGGAAAAAAAAACACATATGTTTTAAATAGTAACGAATAGAAAAAAATTATCAAATATACCTCAGAAGTGATAATAATCAATTGTTTAATACATAATTATCCAAGCGAAATTCAAACTAGATACATATAGTACCTAACAAATTATTAGATCATTGTCCAAACGAAAGAAATTTGCTAGTATTTTTCTTTTTGCGATTTTAATTGATTAATGACATAATTTAAATATATTGACAACATTTTTACAATTTCAAAATACTGATTCTGTCGATCGATTCTACGGGAAAAAGAAGTCAAAAAGCTCTGTATCATTTTTTGGCCATACTTGACTAACTTAGTTTATTATCGTTCTATATAATAACATTATGAGGAAATAATCCTCCCCATTCTATTCAAAACTAATACAATGCTAAACATTTGATTTTAGACTTTAGAAATATAAATAAGTTATTTAAATAAATTACTTTTGTAATAATTATATAAGAGTATATTTCCTCAAAATGTCATTATCTATAACGATAATAGACTAACTAGAAAGCATGCCCAATCCTCTGCTTCCGATTTCGCTGTAATTTGGCTATGTTATAACTTATTGAAAAATAAATAATACGTTTTTTTCATCGGTGGAAAAATCTTTCTAAACTGTGAAAGCTACTCTCGAAAATCACCTATCAGAACAGTTTTCTATCAATATTTTTGGTTTCAAATAATATTTTTTAATGAAACAAAAAGAAAAACATTTGCTTAGGTAAAGCAACTCACTTCCATTTTATTTAATTGTAAAATATTAATTGAAATTAAAAATACTGACAGAAAACTGCTCCGAGGGGTGATTTTCGAGGATGGCTTTCACCTCTTAAAAATATATTTTCATCAATAAAAAAAACACGTATCTTTTATTTTTTAATAAGCTATAACATATCCACATTGCAGCAAAATCGGGAGCGAAGGGTTGACAACGTTCCCTTATAAGTAAATAGTGTGACGGGCCCCTGGCTAGGATAGCCGGCCCTGTCTGGCTCGCTCTCTCTCTCTCTCTCTCTCTCTCTCTCGCAGCCTCGCTCCTTCGCTGTTGCCCTGGCGAGCGTTTGAAACTACAAACCGATACCGATGCTCGCATCGCTTTATTTCAGGACCAATACCTGAGTCGGGCATCGTCATTTGGAGCCAATTGGGAACGAGAGCGGTTGCGGTAAGAAGAAGAGAAAGAGAATGACGCGTCGCGAGTAGAGAGTAAGCGAGCGCGAGTGACCTGCGGCGATCCGCCCGCGAGAGCGAAGCCGCCGGCGTCGCTCGAGCCGATGCGCGAACGATTAGAGGGGAGAGTTCGAGCCGAGATTCTGAGTTCGACGGATCGTTTGACGGCCGAGCGTGCGCACGCGAGAGAGACGCCAAGCAGTTAGAAGCACAGGGAGAGGATTTCCAACGACGATAGTATCGAGGAATCCACATCCGAGCCTGCCACGAGCCTGCCTGCAGACCAGCAGCATTTCCTGCCTGCCAGCAATTACCAGCGACGGTTTCTGCAGCGGCATCAGCGGCGATTCCTGCCAGCAGCCCTCACTAGGTCAGGTCGTCTCTCACTCTCCCTATCTCTTTCTCTCTACATCCGCGAATGCGAGACGCGTCGGCGAAGTAATCGCGATCTTCCGCGATCACGGCGAATTCCGTAATTGTAACAAGTCCCTCTTTTGTATTCTCTCAAAATAATTGTAACGTGCCCCAGTGCGATTGTTCGCACGAGCGCAGGCACGCGGCGTTAAGGACGACGTGTGAATTCGCGTCGTCGCTCTTTATTGTTAAAAGTCGAGAATCAATATTGTTAACGGTTATCGCGAGCGATTATGGTGTGCGCCTTACATTCCTTTCCTTTTAAGCGGAAGCCCAAAACGCTAATTTAATGACGAGGCCCATCGTCATCGTTCAGAGGAGCGAAAGAGCATCCCTTACCTTCCCCTTTAAAAATAATTTGTTATACGACGCTTGGGCACGGGCCTTTGCATTGCTCGTGGGAATTACCATTCCCCATAACGCGTTAGATAGATTTTTAATCTCCAGTGTCACAATAGTGGAAAAATATAAATAATTCATAGTTGCCTCATAGTAAATAGCAAACTAACAAGATAAATAAAAAAAATTACTTTATTACAGGAAAGAAAAATATAACTATTCAAAAAACTCACTTTCTACAGAAAATCGAAAATTGGACTTATCATTTATTTAAGCGTTAGTTTTTTATTATTACATGTTTTTGTTATTTTTGTTCTATTGTTTATTTATATTTATATCTTTTATGTTAGTTCTTTTGTCTTTTTTATTCGTATATATATTTTCAAGGGAGTTTCTTCCGCTTAATAACAAAAAAAATTTGGTTTATAAAAAATTGTATCATTTTGTTAACTTGATAATATGGAAATTCAGTTTAATACTGACCATATGGGGCATTCGTTGTTGTATTAATTGCAAATCTTCGTAACTATACACATGTGGCTGCTGAAAAGTTGCATAAGGTACACTCTGTCCCATTATATATTGATGACTTAATATAGGAGCTAGACTGCCACTCGCTGCTGATCCAGATATACTGCTCGAACTGCTATTACTACTTGGAGTCAGGCCACCCACACTGCATTTTGGTATAACTAAAAATAGCAAACACATACTATTCTAGATATCTATTTAAGAGATAAATATAAGAATAAAGATATAAGTATAAGATACATTTATGTAAATAATTAAGGAAATATATTCAACTTTGAAAAGATAAAGTATTTATATTTATTGTTTTAAAATGCATCACATAGTTATTGTTATTATGTAGTACGTTACCTAGTTATTGTCTATTGCTCGGTGAGGAACCTGGTATCAAATAATAGAGTATTATAAAGAGTACAGTACCTAAAGTATATCATAGCTGAGATTTTTATGACCCTAATCGTATTAAAGTATCTCTTTTACATACTTTTTCAAACGGCCCAAAATAAGGCACAACGCTTGTATATGTATTCAGTTAAATTAATGCTCGCACACATCTACATATAGATAGACGGATGTACAAATGAAGGACTTGAGAAAAGTGCTGACCATGTCGGTTAATTCATCCATGATTCCTATTTTGGTGGAAGTTCAAATGTTAATTTCATTTCTGGCTTCTCGGATTTAAGAAAGTTAATTGCACAGTAATAACGTTGTAATGGTGAAATACTTCAATACGCTAATAAATAAAGCTACGGCTATTAGCAATACCATTAAGATACGTAAAAATACAAAGTAATAAAAATATTATATTCTAAGCTAGAGAAGACACCGGAAGATGAAGTATCGTAGAGAAGTCGGTCGTTTCAAGCTCTCTCACAAAAAATAACTACCTGTGTAAGTTGTTACTCTTCGCAGTCTCAGAGTGGAATAAATCACAAGTACACCTGTACCTGCAAACCTATACTATCTCTTGCGGATAGCGACAAATATACATAGTTGCACGCCAAATCCACAGTTTTTGAGTATGTATGTATGTATTTATTAATTTCAGCTTACATAGCCCAGAAATAGACTTGGTTAAATTATACATTTTTCTTATTCCTATAAATATTTATATAAATAATTAAATATTTTATCGCTACATTTCACATTTATAAATTTATTTTATTACATTTTTCGATAATTTTTGCTTAATACTAGTACACAAAATTTCATTAGCTATTGTAATCTGTCTATTAAATATTTTATATCATCTCTTATGTTTTATCTTTTATGATACATATTTTTACCTATTTTTACATATTTTTACATATTATTACACATTACTACATATTTCTACATATTTCTTCATATTTCACATATATTTCCCATATATTACATAGATATTTATACATTTTTAAATATTTTACATGCCATTTCTACATATTTTGCCTCTGGTGCTAAGAGGCATTATATTATCCTAACATTTGTGTGATTTTTTATTCGTTTTCTAAATTTATACCTCGTTTATACCTGCATTCTTTTTCCAACTTTCTAATCCATTTTACTACCACATCGCTATTTTTTCCTTCCCAGATTTTTTCTATATCTTTAAATTCAATTTTTCGTGTACCCATTTCCCAATTTTTCGTTACCTCGCAATTTTCAATTAGGTGTTTTAATGTGCTTTTTTCTTTTCCACACAGGTCACATATTTTTTTCTCTTCGGTCTCCCAGTACTTATTTGCATTTTCTAAATTTCCACATCTCAGTTTGCAATGTCTTTGTAGTTTCTGTATCCCTTAGTCAAGTATTCTGGTTTACCACTAATCATTATCTCTTTATACCTTACATTATATCTCGACCTATATATTTTATTAGTTATGAATTGCCCTTGTATATTTATCTCTCTCTTTAGAATCTCTTCGTGTACTTCTTCTTGACTTGTCATGCTTTCTATTGCTATTGTACTTAATCCTATGCTATTTAAATAATTTTCTTTTTCTTTCATATATTCGTCTTCTAGTCCGCTTTCTCTTTTTTCTTTCCAGCACATTTTTATTAGTCTATTTTCCTCTTCTTCTCTTATTCTTGTTTCGAATTTCAGTGCCCTAATGGCAAACCTTCCCTTCATTTTTTCACTATTGCTTTCTCTGTAAATCAAATATCTCGCCGTGCAAAAATCTAAGCCTAATGTCCATCTCCAATATGTCAACAGAATTTCTTCTAATTCTTTTCTCTTTTCCCATCCCCAAATTTCCACCCCATATTCCATTACGCTTCTTACTAAATAATTAAATAACAACGTTCTCCTATTAATGTCATTTTTGAATGCTCTTTCTCCTAATCCCCATACTTCTTTAACTGCTGCCATACCCTTCTTTTTTAGTTCTTTTATGTGATCTCTGTAGTTTCCTTCTGAGTTGAATATAAAACCTAGGTACTTGAATTTCTTAACCTCTTCCATGTCACTTCCTTCATATTTCCAGCTTTCTTTTTTTTCATTTGTCTTTTTGTTAAAAACTAAAATTTTGCTTTTCTCTGTACTCAATATCAAGTCTCTTATTTTCAAAACCCTTTTAAGCGTGTCCATCATATCCAAAAGTGCTTCCCTATTCAAGGCTAATAATACTAAATCATCAGCATAATCCAGACTCCAAATTCTAATATTACCTATTTTTATTCCCCCTATGTTTCTTTTTCTAAATTCATTTTCAAGTTCACTTATGTATAAACAAAATAATATTGGGCTCAACACACAACCTTGTCTCAACCCAAGACCTATCCAAAGGTCTTCGGTAAAGCCTTTATCAGTTCTAATTCTAGCTTTAGTTTCTTCGTACATTCTCTTCAGCCTTTCAATCAGATATTGACTAATTCCTATTTTTTCTAAAATTTCCCATAGCTTTTTCCTATTAATCGTATCGAAAGCCTTCTTTAGATCTATGAATAAGGCGTATAACTTTTGTTTTTTCTTTTTCGATCTCCTAATTAGATGGTCTAATACAAATATGTTGTCTAAGGTCGATCTTCCTTTCCTGAATCTGGCTTGACATTCTGGTAATAATTTTTTTTCTTCTACTTCATCAACAAGTCTTTTCTTAATTACTTCTGCGTATAATTTATACGCTGTCGGTAACAAGGTTAATCCTCTGTAGTTATCGGTATCATTGGCATCACCGTTCTTATATATCGTAACTATAACTCCCGTTTTCCAATCTTCCGGTATCTCTTCCCCGTCCCAGATCTTTCCGATTATCGCTACTAATTTGTTTATTATTTCATCACTCCCGTGTATCCATACCTCGTGTGGAATATCGTCCCATCCCGGTGCCTTTTTTTTCTTTAAGTTTTTCCATGCCAGTTTTATTTCTGTAGCCGTGATTCTTTCCCTATCAGTAATTTCAGATTCTAAAATTCGCTTTTCACCTAAAATTCTATTATTAGACCCTTTTAAAAGCTTTTCAAAATGATGTTTCCATTGTTCTAATGTAATTTCGTTTTTACCCATACCCTTGCTATTCTTCTTCCTAAATTTACCTATGTATTCCCATACTTGACTTTCTCTTTTCAAGTTTTTCAGTTCGTTTAATTGCTCATCCTTCCATTCAAGTTCTCTTTCCTTGCATTTTAATTTCCAGAGTTTCCTTGCCTCTAGATAATTTTCTTTTTCTACTTTACCTAATTTCCATTTTCCATATTCTCTTTTTGCTTTATTTTTTAGTTTTGAACAGTCTTTATTCCACCACGTTTTATAACCTAGTTTTCTTTTTTTTATAATCTTTTTTTCTACCTTTGTCCATGATTTTTCAATAATTTCTTTAGTATCTTTCCATCTAGTTTCAACACTATCCTCCTTTTTTTCTTCTATTTGATTGTTTTATTCCCTTGTTTTAGTTTTAAAATATGCAATTGTCTCGTCGTTCCAAATAATAACTTTTTTTGTTGCTTCAGGTTCTCTTTCTATTTTTTGACTTTTTTCTAATATATTTTCTCCTTTTATTTCTAAAATTAGTGGTAAGTGGTCTGATTCTACACGTTCTTGGATTTCATAATTTATATCCTTTTCCCATATTTCATCATTGACTAATATACAGGGTGTCCAAAAAGTAACGATACACCTGAGAAATTTTCTAAGCCGGTTATTTTTTTAACCGGGTGAAGGTTGTTCTTGAAGTAACTTTTTACGAGGAATCCGATGGTAACCTTGGATTTGACCTTGAACCTCATTTTCAAGGTTATTTTGAGGTCAACCTCATTTTTTTAAATGGAAACCCCTATTTTTTATGGCGGAATCGGAAAGAGCGGAAAATTTTACGTCCAGATATGTATTGAGGTATGAGGTTGAGGTAACCCCTAGAGGTCAACTGGAGATCAAAGTATGAATTCTTAAAAATCTCGCGAATTCAGTGGTTAAACAAAACAAACAAAAGGATAACCCCAGGTAACATTCAACGGTGCTCTTTAATTTGTCCTTGAACCTCAGTTTCAAGGTTATTTTGAGGTCAACCTCATTTTTTTTAATGGGTACCCCTATTTTTTATGGCGGAATCGAAAAAAGTGAAGACTCTCACGTATGGATGAGTTGAGGTTTGAGGTTAATGTGACCTCTAGGGGTCAGATGAAGGTCAAACTGTGGCTTTGTAATAGTACCGGGATTTTAGTGGTACAAGGAAGCAAATAAAGGTCATGGAAACCCCCATTTTCGACAGCGGCAATCGAAAGAGCGGAAAATTTCACATCCAAATATCTACTTAGATCATAAGTCAAGGGCGAACTTAAAGTTTAAGGTCAGTCGAAGGTCATCCAAACTTAAAGACGCCCTAAAATTTTTTAAAGTTTTTGTCATAATGGAGAAGGGTATTTATTTAGTAATTGCCCATCGGAGATCTGTAACCTTGAATTTAACCTTCAACCTCATTATCAAGGTTTTTTCAAGATTAATTTGTTTAACTTTTAGCGTTACCCAGGAACAACGACGTGGACGTAGTAAAATCTGTCCCTTTGGGGTGCTTTATTTTCGTAAGTTCCCCTTGCCTCTCACGATCGGGGTGCTTGATTTTCGTGAGTTCCCCTCGCCTATCAACAATGATTTTTTACGCTTATTTTCTTAATAACTTGATTAGCCGGTTAAACTTTTTAAGGTTACTATCCCATACCTATTCATTGAAAATCCACTAACAATTTCACTTGGTTCTATCCTTAGGAAATGTACTATGCCTAACTTTATCGTTTTGAGCTTATTCTTCGGGACAATTGCATTTTCAAAAATTAATATTTAAAAAAGCAACATATTTGAAAAGATTTTACCATTCGAAAATCTCCATAAAGCATTAGTGCATTAGTCGGACTGTAGTAGAACTTTTTTGTAAAAGTACTCAAATTATAATTTTCATTTTTTGAAAACATTTATTTGGGTTGCAAACTTTTTGTTTTTAATTCTGATTGATTTTTGAGTAAATTTCGATTCGCTGACTTAAAATGGAACGCCTCACTGAACGAGAAAGAATATCACTTCTTATGATGAGAGGCTGGGGTGGAGTAGAAAGATCTTACAGGGCAGTGAGAAATCTTTTTAATGAGACATTTCGGGTTAATAGAACTCCAATTGCTGTGTCTACTGTTCAGAATACTATTTCAAGGTTTGTAAATTTTGGCCATGTCAGAAATCTACCTAAGTCAGGCAGACCACGCTCAGCAACAAATGAAGAGAATTTATTAAATGTTCTATTATCATTCACTGAAAATCCACATAATTCCATCCGCAGAGTTACTCAAGAGCATGACATAAGTACATCGTCCGTACATATCATTTTAAAAACAGCAAAATTCCATCCGTTTAAAGTACACCTGGTTCACAAGTTGAATGAAGACGATTTCGATCGTCGTGTTGAGTTTTGTGAAGATATGATGGCACGCATAATTGAAAATCCAAATCTTCCATCAAACATAGTTTTCTCTGATGAAGCAACTTTTCAACTTGACGGAACATTAAATCGACATAATTGCAGGTACTGGGCTGCGGAAAATCCACACTGGATGCGAGAAGATAAATCGCAATATCCGCAGAAGTTGAATGTTTGGGCTGGAATAGTGAATAATCGAATCATAGGGCCATTCTTTATTGATGGTAACTTAAACGCTCAAAATTATGAAGAGATGCTTCGTAATCAAATAGTTTCAGCAATTAGAGAAATAGTCGGAGACAATTTCGAAAATACATGGTATCAGCAGGATGGTGCTGCAGCTTACTATGGACGAGACGTTCGAATTTACTTAGATGAGGTGTTTGATAATCGGTGGATAGGAAGGAGAGGCACAATTGAACGGCCAGCTAGGTCCCCCGATTTGACGCCTTTAGATTATTTCTATTGGGGTTATCTAAAGGATCGGGTATACAAAACTAAACCCCAAAACTTGGACGAATTACGTCAAAGGATCATAGACGAATCAGCTCTCATTCCCACTGAAATGATCCAAAATGCTGTTGATGCTTTTTACCACCGATTAGCTTACTGTCAAGAAGTGAACGGTGAACAATTCGAGCACTTAAAATAAGATGTGCTGATGTAAGATAAATCATACGTGAGAGGCCAGGGAAACTAACGAAAATCAAGCACCCCGATCGTGAGAGGAGAGGGGAACTCACGAAAATCAAGCACCCCGATCGTGAGAGGCGAGGGGAACTCACGAAAATCAAGCACCCCGATCGTGAGAGGCGAGGGGAACTCACGAAAATAAAGCACCCCAAGGGGACAGATTTTACTACGTCCACGTCGTTGTTCCTGGGTAACGCAAAAAGTAAAAAAAATTGATCTTGAAAAAACCTTGATAATGAGGTTGAAGGTCAAATTCAAGGTTACGGATCTCCGATGGGCAATTACTAAATAAATACCCTTCTCCATTATGAAAAAAACTTTAAAAAATTTTAGGGCGTCTTTAAGTTTGGATGACCTTCGACTGACCTTAAACTTTAAGTTCGCCCTTGACTTATGATCTAAGTAGATATTTGGATGTGAAATTTTCCGCTATTTCGATTGCCGCTGTCGAAAATGGGGGTTTCCATGACCTTTATTTGCTTCCTTGTACCACTAATATCCCGGTACTATTACAAAGCCACAGTTTGACCTTCATCTGACCCCTAGAGGTCACATTAACCTCAAACCTCAACTCATCCATACGTGAGAGTCTTCACTTTTTTCGATTCCGCCATAAAAAATAGGGGTACCCATTAAAAAAAATGAGGTTGACCTCAAAATAACCTTGAAAATGAGGTTCAAGGATAAATTAAAGAGCACCGTTGAAAGTTACCTGGGGTTATCCTTTTGTTTGTTTTGTTTAACCACTGAATTCGCGAGATTTTTAAGAATTCATACTTTGACCTCCAGTTGACCTCTAGGGGTTACCTCAACCTCATACCTCAATACATATCTGGACGTAAAATTTTCCGCTCTTTCCGATTCCGCCATAAAAAATAGGGGTTTCCATTTAAAAAAATGAGGTTGACCTCAAAATAACCTTGAAAATGAGGTTCAAGGTCAAATCCAAGGTTACCATCGGTTTCCTCGTAAAAAGTTACTTCAAGAACAACCTTCACCCGGTTAAAAAAATAACCGGCTTAGAAAATTTCTCAGGTGTATCGTTACTTTTTGGACACCCTGTATGGGTAATTCTAGGCTATTTCGATTGACTTGTAACCCTTAGGTTACGGATTTTTTTGTAATTTGGCACAATTGTTGTACACATAAAACTGAGATTTTTCCCAAATTTTGGAGACGATACATTAATTATATCAAAAGTTATTAACAATTAAAGAAAAATGATAAAAAATTTTCAAACAGCTATATTTTAAAAACTAATAAAGATATCGAAGTCGGATTTTTTTCAAAATACTTATAATGCCTTAAAATTTCGAAATAATTACAACAATAAACAATACAAATTTTTTTTCGAAAGTTATTAACTTTTTGTTTAAACAATTGCTAATATCTCAAAAAGTATATTTTTTTTTTGAAAAATTCTTGCTCCTACGTATTCCTGAGGATTTTTGCTATCGAAATCAATCATAAAATTCAAGGGCCCGACATATCGGAAAGCGTAGCCCTAATCAAAAGAAGACGCCTCGGCGTAAGGCTGCGGTAGCGCTCCAGCGGACTCACGGTCGAAAGGTACTTTAGCTTTAATCTAAAAAACTAATAAAGATACCGAATCGGATTTTTTCCAAATTACTTATAATACCTTGAACTTTCCAAATAATTACAACAATAAACAATAAAAATTTTTTTTCGAAAGTTATTAACTTTTTGTTTAAACAATTGCTAATATCTCGAAAAGTATTTTTTTTTTTTGAAAAATTCTTGCTCCTACGTATTCCTGAAGAAGCGACCGGACACCGAGGCGTCTTCTTTTGATTAGGGCTACGCTTTCCGATATGTCGGGCCCTTGAATTTTATGATTGATTTCGATAGCAAAAATCCTCAGGAATACGTAGGAGCAAGAATTTTTCAAAAAAAAAATATACTTTTTGAGATATTAGCAATTGTTTAAACCAAAAGTTAATAACTTTCGAAAAAAAATTTGTATTGTTTATTGTTGTAATTATTTCGAAATTTTAAGGCATTATAAGTATTTTGAAAAAAATCCGACTTCGATATCTTTATTAGTTTTTAAAATATAGCTGTTTGAAAATTTTTTATCATTTTTCTTTAATTGTTAATAACTTTTGATATAATTAATGTATCGTCTCCAAAATTTGGGAAAAATCTCAGTTTTATGTGTACAACAATTGTGCCAAATTAAAAAAAAATCCGTAACCTAAGGGTTACAAGTCAATCGAAATAGCCTAGAATTACCCATATAATCAATTACAGTGTTTCCCCTTGTGCCTATAAATGTGAATTCTCCTTCTCCGTCGCCTTCTGTATTTCCATTTAAAATTTTCCATCCCTTGTTTTCACTAAGGTCAATCAATTTTTCCCAGTTATTACTACACTTTTTATCCTTGCTTTTTCGGTGTACGTATTCCCCACCTCTATCAAAGTCTAAGTATTTTCCCTCTTCACCTATCCTTATATTAAAATCTCCTCCTATAACTACTTTTTCTCTTTCTTTGTGTTCGAATTCGTCAAGTTTTCCTAGAATTTTTTCAGTGTTTTGCGAGTTATAAACTGACCATATTATGTATTTGTCTTTTTTATCTATAATCTCTGTTTTTACTAGCCCTTCTTCTACTTCTTCTATTTTTATGCATTCTTTTTTTACCCAGTTTTTCTTTATTCCTATAATGAAACCTCCTGCGGCCCTTCCTTTTTTATGTTTTTTTCTCGCATCTATTATTTCCCATTCAAAGTTTTCCGGGAGTATCGATTTCACCTTTTCTGCATTTTTATTTTCAATCCAAGTTTCCGTCAGGCTCACAAAATCATTTTCATCTATGTACCTCCAGAAATCCATGTCTTTACAAAATATCCCTGCCACGTTCCAAAACATTAACTTTTTCCTATTTTTCTGTTTTTCTTGTTTTTCATTTTGGCGTACCGTCTTTTTTCCTCTATCTATAGTCTCTTTTGTCCTAAATTTCTCTAGCTTTTTCATCTTCCTATTTGGTTTGTCGTTTGTTTTGTTTTTCTTCTCTGCAAAATATGATTTGCTTTTTACTATATACTCATCCCTACTTATTTTATCTACGAACCATTTCCGGGCTGTTCGAAATTTTCCCTGTTTTCACAACTATCTTGCTTTTCTATCCCTTGATCATTTTCTTTCCTAACTTTGTCTAATCTATTCATCTCTTTTTTTAATTCTTCGTATTCTATTTTTCTAATTTTTTCTTTCTCATCTCATTTTATCCATTGTCCCTCTACATTGATTCTACCTATTCCAATTCTAACATTGAGACCCTTACCTTTTCTTTCATATACCCATTTTTTTATTTCTTCTTGCTTCCTCCTTTCCTCATACGTCAGATCGTTTTCGATATATATAGTGGTGCCCTTTAATTTACTTTTATTCCTCATAATATTTTTTTTTACATCTTCATTTTCCAATTTAACTATAATCACTCTTTCTTTCCCACCGCTCACCCTTGCATTGACAGCTTTCACTGAAGTTCCCAGCTTGAAGCTTAAAAATTTTTCCACCCACCCTTTATAGTCGCCTTTTGATTCAGTGTTCTCGTTTTTTTCTATCGCTTCTATATGCTGATTAGCACCCTTTATAACAATATTGCATGCTCTTTCTAATTTATCCTTGTCATACATCATTTTTTTCATTTTCAACACTTCCCTATCAGTAAAACGTTCCGAGTTAACACTTACCCAGCTAGTCGCACCACTGGTAGCGCTCACGCCGCTCGCCAAACTTCGTCTGCTCATGTGGCTTCTTCCGCTTTTCACACTCCACGTCGAACCTTTGTCCCCGTCTGTGCTACCATCAGTCAGGCCGCCTTCGTACTGCGATTCTTCCGTCTCCGACTCCCTCGCTGTTTCCACCGCCAGCGCCACGTCTAACCTATCCTTAACCTCTGATATAAGTTCTTCCAGATTTCCCATTTTCACTTCCATTTCCTTTGATTTGTCAATCAGCTCTTTAATATTCTCTTCTTGTTCCTTGCATTTCTTTTTCCATTCACTTTCCTCCTCTTCCGTTTTTTTACTTTCTGCTTTCAATTTTTCCCTTAATTTCCTATTTTCCTCTTTCACTCCTTCCAAATCATTATGCAATTTATCCAAATCCGGATCTTTCAACGTCACTTTCTTCGTACTTCTCAATTTGCCGTCAAGCGTTTGTTGGCCTCCGCTTAGCGATGTCTTCGAAGCGCCTTTTCCTCCCATAGCTTTCCTATACCACGGGCAATCTAACCTCCAAGAACCCCTCCACACCAAAATCGTTTGTTTTGCACTTTTTCCTAGGTTTTCACCCAAACTTTATTAACTACGTCGTTCTTCGCTCTTTTACGCTTCTTTAGATCACTATTAAATTATTTTCTAAAAAGAATTACTAGCTCAAATTCGTACGGATGTTCAGGGTCGCTCAAGGCACGTGCGCACGCTCTCGCGTCATCCAACCAAGTCCCACAGTTTTTGAGTATAAAATTGCAAGAATAAACGAGTCTTCTCTTCACGTTTCTTCTCTTTTCCGCTTCACATTTTATTCCTACCTACACATCTACTCCCCGCGTCATCCTACTCACTCTCCTCAACTCAGCTTCACTTGTTCTCACTTTTGCTGTTGTGAGAGTCGTCAAATGAGACGAGGGAACTGCTCTTTTTTTTTATAGTAATGAAGGGCTGAGTAATTAGCCCATTGGTGGATGACGTTTGTTATCGTGCCAATAGGCAATCTACCTCTGCCTTCGTTTATGAGAGCCAGCGACGAGGAGTTCTGAAGATTTTTGACAGGCAGGAGTGATTGTTGCATTGCGACTTAATATTGACACTACAAATTGGCGTTACGCGCTGCAAAGAAAATAATATTACAAGTTGCAAAGTTGTGGCAGATTTAACATCGGTATCGTTCATTTATTGTTTTTAAAATAAAGCAAAATATAAATATGAGTTAAAGGGAATCCTTATTCTTTATTTGTATTTATTACATTGACAAGTGGCATTACAACAGACATATATTCTTCCAATACTCATAAATTCACACACACTAACTTTACTATCGGAGTCTTTACACTCGAATTTTAGGCAACTCAGCCCTCACCAAAATTCTAAAGAGTGCATCGTACTGCTAAGTTTTACATTCTATGTAATGTATTGTACTACTGAGCCCAACATAAATTTATTTCATATTCTAACTTGGGTAACGGAGCTAAACTTTTGCGACGAACAAATTCCAGTGGAGTTGTATGTTTGAACCAAAACAATTAGTTGATCTGCCTCTACTTGGAAAGTATATACGGCTGTGAGCGGCTCTTTAAGCATATTCGACTACTTTATTTGATATAGTTACGATGGAAAGTAGACGCAGGGTTTACTGAGCCACTGTAGGAGCAGTCAGAATGAACGACAGACAAACGAGAAAACATAGGTGGCAAAAATGGTTCCGTCAGTTAGGTTTTTCAAATCAATACATCTTTCACTATCCATTTTTCAATGATTAAATATAAACTTCAAAGCTGTTAGAGAAAAGCTCCAAAAAACTAAACTAAACTAAACTACAAAAAAAAACTACTAAACTTGACCTTTGTAGACTAAAACTATAAAAAAAACTTTCAATACATATTATTATTTATTACGCATGTTTTGCCAATAACTTTTGACCTAATCAGATTTTTACGAGGTCTGTTCAGAAAGTATCGGGCCTATCTCTATATCTCCACACTGACGTTATTCTTTATCATCGGGCGGATGGCATTTTTCAAAGTAATCTCTACTTGATTGAATAATATGGTTCCAGCGATGTTTCCACTTTTTGAAACAGCGCTAAAACTCAGTTTTAGGCATGGTCGTATTTTTACGTACACTCGTCGTATTATTTTCAAAAGTTGTTTTTTCATCAAATCAGGGTCTTTTGAATAGTTTTCTAAGTTTTAGAAACAGCCAAGTCACTGAAAGCTTTATTAGGACTATACGAAGGTTGTCGAAGTAATACCATACTGCGTTTATTCAGACACTGTTGCATAAGATTTGATGAATGCACTGGCGCATGATCATGATGAAGAAGTCAGTCACTGTTTGGCCAAAAGTGCGAGCATTTTTTTCTCACTGCTTCACGCAAATGTTTCAAAATGTAATATTCTTTATCTGACTTGTCGATGCGTATTCATGGTGCATAACACCTGACAATCTAAAAAAATAACCAACATTAACTTAACGTTGCTCCAACTTTGACGTGTTTTATTTTGGTCTTGGCGATTTCAACAGCTTCCACTGTGACGACTGTCGTTTGATCTGAGGATCATAACCATAAACTTATGATTCATTACTAGTAATAACCTTTACCACACTGCCACCACAGTATCATCGTTATTGGGCATTACTAAATTGTCCTGAGCGATTTCTAAACAAGCTTTTTTTTTGTTCTGCACTAAGCTATTTCTGAATGAACTTCGCACACATACGTTGTTCTTACGTGAATTAACCTAATATTCCGCAGGTGGCATTTTAGCAATATTATTGAAATCTATTTATTTGTTGAAACTTGACAAGATTGTAAGTTGTCGCACCTTTGTTTTAAATTTATTTTTTATCACGTAAATTTACAAAACTATATATTTATTTTATTTTTTGAGGAAAAATTTTGTCATTATTATATTTAAAATTTAAAGGAGCACTGGCAAAAATAAAACACTGAACTGTGGGGAAAAAAGCCTTTCGGCATAAAAAACCCAATTTATTTGAACACACAAAACTGAAGAATGAAATAATGTGAATGATATCAAAAAGGAATGTTGACGTCACACAAAGTGATACGAATTAGTTCGATTATCTGCACAAGAGGATTAATTGATAATAGCCACGTGTTTATGCGAATATCACGCACGCGCGCACGCGGAGGAATTCGCACACAAATTTAGTAGATGAGATGATGATGATGATGAGATGGTAGGCACAGATAACTTGATGTTGATAATAAGTAGGCAAGATCGTTGGTAATAGTTAGGCAAGATTGATTGTTGTTGTCGATGACGACCACGTGGCAGGAGCCACTGAATTAGTTGTTGGTTTAGGCAAGATGTTAAGATTTTTGCGCAATACTTTTTTTGCGTCTTTGTTGTTTCCTCGGTTGAGGATTCTTGTTCAAGATATTGTTGATGACATTCGATTCCTTAAATACTTACAGATATGTATGAATGTAAAATTCGCGAACACAAGGCCTACTTACGCGATGGCCGTTTGAGCTATACTAGCAACGACAACGTTATTAAGCCGGCGCGAAGTTGCAGAGAGAGCAAGAGAGCACTCGATTGGTGGCGCCATCTCCCATCGCTCTCGCACAAGTTCGACCGTCGCGCTCACACACACATACACTCATGTGACGATGGAACACATATAATTTGTAAATTTGAGATTAACATTTACCAAATTATAGTTTTTAGCATTTCAAGGTCTTCTTCTAGTTTCCACAATTATACAACGATCTCGTTCGATCGCAAGTTACATCCGCTCAAAATTATCCAATGTTTTTGTCCTCGGAGGTCGATCAGAACAAAAATCACCTTCAATAGAAGTGGGGCATCCTTTTAAACAATTATAACACTCTATTAATCATGTTTTACTCATATACTCCCATTCCCTCAGATCTTCTAAATCATCGGAATAGTTTCCGAATTTGTTTTTTCCAGTTAAAAGTAAAATTTGATGCAATTTGGTAGATATTATTTTTCAGTCATCTTGAATAAGCAGAAAATCTGCCAAACTAAAAAATAGGTTTATAAACAAAGACCAAACACGAGCCAACCGCGATGGAAAAGCCATCGCAGTGCAAGTAAAAGGAGCGCGTAAAATCAGGGCGCGCGAGTACCGGCGCCTCTGTTAATGCGCGCTTCAACCTCTCAAATGTAACTTGCTGTTCTTTTTTCCATTTCCATGGCTGGTCCTTTCGAATAAGCTTGGTCAACGGGACCTTTATCTCACTCTCATGTTCGATAAAACGCGCGTACCATCCTACCATACCTAGGAAACGTCGCAATTGAGCTATGTTACTCGGTGCAGGATAATCTACTATTGGCTTTACTTTGTCATCATCCGGACGCAAACCCTCACTATCTAACCTGTACCCTAAATAAGTTGCCTTGGTACAGAAGAAATCGGACTTTTCTAAGTTGATTTC
The DNA here is from genome assembly GCF_024137745.1 of Phymastichus coffea. Classification (NCBI taxonomy): domain Eukaryota; kingdom Metazoa; phylum Arthropoda; class Insecta; order Hymenoptera; family Eulophidae; genus Phymastichus; species Phymastichus coffea. Next base: position 4,847,820 of record NW_026706826.1, on the reverse strand, counting down.
TAAGCCGACACTTACTAAATGCTTCAAAACCTTCTCTAACCAAATCACGTGGCTATTCGAATCCGCGCTAACTATCAGAAAATTGTCGAGATACCAAAAAACATGCGACTCGTATTCTGGACCAAAAAGTGCATCCTCATCAGACGCGTGAAAGTAGCCGGCGCAATTTATCAAACCAAATGGCATTCGCTCGAACTCCCATAAATCAAGACCAGGGATCGCGAACGCCGTATATTGTTTGCTATTTTCCGATAGCGGAATTTGTCAAAACGCCGCTCACAGATCTACACTGCCCGTCAATCACTTTTGTCATGTTTACCTCAAAATTAGGCAAACCTGAAAATTTTGTATCTCGGTCGGAAATCATCGTATCACAAAAAACAGCAGGGCATTTTAAAGGTAATTGCAAAAGCTTCCATTTAAGATGTGCAGAGACTTAAAAATGAAAATATGTGTTTTTTACAGTAAAAAAACTGATTAAAAAAATTTCAATTTTTTTAACCTCGACTTAAATCAATGCCAATTTAGAACCAGGCGATGGAGAGCAAATCGACCCGATGGGGTCGGAGGGTAATGTCTTTCCCTTTAAAATTAGCCCCCGCGGGGTTCTATTCGATGTTTTTTAACCGAATTACGGCGTTTTTTGTAAAAAAATAACCTTTTTTTTCAATCCTCAATTACTTCGACTTGCATAAGTTTTGGAAAAAAATGCCAAAGAGAAAAAAGTTTCATTTTGTGCCCAAGAATACGAAAATAAAGTCAAAATAAAGAAATAGAGAAAAAAAATTTTTTCGGTTTTTTAGCGCATTAAAAAAATAAAGGAATTTAACTTTTTTTTTACGCATTTTTTTAAAATATCTAGGGACGTAGTAAATCACAAAAAAACTAAAACTAAGCGTAAAAAAAAAATTAAATTCCTTTATTTTTTTAATGCGCTGAAAAACCGAAAAAAAATTTTTTCTCTATTTCTTTATTTTGACTTTATTTTCGTTTTCTTGGGCACAGAATAAAACTTTTTTCTCCTTGGCATTTTTTTCCAAAACGTACGTAAGTCGAAGTAATTGAGGATTGAAAAAAAAGGTTATTTTTTTACAAAAAACGCCGTAACTCGGTTAAAAAACATCGGATAGAACCCCGCGAGGGCTAATTTAAAGGGAAAGACATTATCCTCCGAACCCCTCCGGTCGATTTGCCCTTCACCGCCTGGTTCTAAATTGGCATTGATTTAAGTCGAGGTTAAAAAAATTGAAATTTTTTTAATCAGTTTATTACTGTAAAAAACACATATTTTCATTTTTAAGTCTCTGCACGTCTTAAATGGAAGCTTTTGCAATTACCTTTAAAATGCCCTACGGTTTTTTGTGATACGATGATTTCCGACCGAGATACAAAACTTTCAAGTTTGCCTAATTTTGAGGTAAGCATGGCAAAAGTGATTTACGGGCAGTTTATCTTCGACAGGTAGACTGCTCTGCGCAACCTGTCCAAGATAGCATCAATGCTAGGCATCGGATATGCGTCTACTTTCGTAACCATATTTACCGATCTAAAATCGAGACAAAATCTATAACTACCGTCCAGTTTACGTACGATTACCGACGCGCTACTCTATTGACTATTCGGTGGCCTAATTATTTTCGCCTTCCATAGTCGCATAGTTTCTTCTTGCGTGAACGCTAATATAGGAGGCGATATTCGACGCATCAGAGTCTTTATCGGGCTCGTATCACCTACACCGATGATGGGCTGGATAACTCTGGTAACTCTGGTACAAGGCTCCGGGACAATCCGACGAACTAACGCCAGGATTGTCTCTCGCTGAGCCTGCTTGTACTTACTTAAACCTGCACATTCCGCAAAAACGTCTACCTCTTTCAATGTCGAACTACTAAACTCGCCTTTAAACAAGTTTTTAAACTCTACAATTTCCCTACTACCTTTTTACGGATCCACATATTCTACAAATACTGCACACTTGACTTTAGCCTTGACTTTCAAATATTCTCCTATTACCTCGTCTAAGAGAGGTGGCGCAGAACTAGCAGTTCTTCCCTTGTTCTCGCCTTCCTCTTTTACTAAATTCAAGAGAGGAGGCGCAGAACTGGAAATTTTTGCCTTGTTCTCGCCTTCCCTTTTTGCCTCAACTCTATTCCTTTCTTCCACGGTGCCTTTGCTCCTTGCGCGAAGCACCTTCTCTACCTCAATGACCCGCTCGATCCATCTGAGGCAGGAGTCGTCGAGCGGTCGACGGCTCCCGCACTGAAGTTTCCCTGCTTCACCTGGTTGCACGTAGGGCAATCTCTATACACGTACCCGATTGTCCCATAAACCTGACAGTAAAGCGTGGGCTTCGAAATTCGCGTCGGGCAGTTGTTAGCATAATGCCCTGGTTATAAGCATTTGTAGCAAACTACCCGCGGATTAACCTGAGCTATAGAGCATTGAGCCTTCCTATGCCCTAACGCGTCGGAATTCAAAGAGGCCTCCTTAACTGCGCTGCTGCGGAACTAAGCTAAGGGCTACACCTGCAGCGCGGACCTACAAATCCTGCGTGCTCTGACGAGCAACCACGGCTCCGTTCGCAAGTTGGTTCGTCGCCTGTGGCTGTTGCTTATCAGCTGTAGCCACGGCAATTTCACCATTTTGCTTCTTGCCCTTCTTTCCTAGCTTCTTGCTCTGCTGCTTCGCTTTCTTTTTAGAGGGTTGGGTTCAACCGTTAGGACCTCATCGATCGCGTCATTTAAATTGTCTATAGTTTCGGCCGATTTCTGTTTACCGGTAGACTTCTTCGTGTCTGCATACGCCGATTCGGGAATTAACGTCGCGTCGGCCTTTGGCGGCTTTTGCCACCTTTCCTAACCGGCCATACGATATTCGAGCGCCAAACCTGCCTCTTTAAAACTGTTTAGATCAGAGAAGATCTTAGTTTCAAGATATCTCTTATATCTTGGATTTAGATCCTCTATGATCATCGCTAGCTGACGTTTTACCGACACCGGTGGGTCAAAACGACGTAAAATCGTCTGGAAAGCCGCTACCTAATCCGGTATCTTCTTATTTTCACCCTGTGTCCGTTGACGCAACTCACCGTAGAGTTACTCTCTATTTAATCGACGGCAGAATTCGCTAGAAAAACTTCTTTTGAAGTCTTTCAGCGTCTTCCACATACCGCGATTAACCTCATACCACGAGCGCGCCTTATCGCGAAACGTAGTGCCTATCGCGATAAGCTACTCTTCGTCGGGAATACCGTCATAGCGCCGACAATCGCTTAAGCCCGATAGAAAACTTAACGCGTTCATACCGTTTTTACCCGAAAAGCGGAGAGACCATGCATTGAGTGCACTTACCCCGTCTGCAGGTATACCATTGATATACTTTATTCGCGGAGGGCCGCTTTCTCTGCTTGGCTTCTTTACCTTTTTTCTAAGCGATTTTTCTGTCCGTGTATTACAACCATCAGTATCCGACGGGCACGTGCTCGTATCGCTAATACCGAAAGTTTCTATCTTTCTAGCTTGTCTTCTCTTAGACCGCTTCACGCTGGCTACGCTACCTTTGCCTAACGAGGCTGGCACCCGTGCTTCATTTGCCGTAGTTGTCCGTACTCCGCGCTCCTAGTCTTCGTACTTCGTACTCACCCATCTATCAGAATCGGCGTAGATGGACGCAATACCTGCTAAATTGTTTCGCGCACTCGCGTGAGCCGGTGGCTCAGTCGCAACCGCTGGCACGTTTAGCGCCGTGCGATAGCTGAGCGGCTTGGCCTGAGACGGCAAGGAAGCCTGCTGCTCGGCCTGAGTCGCTCTACTGTGCCCCGCCTCACTCTCTACCCTAAAAACTGCATTCGCGCCATCCGTGATACCTTGTCTCACTTCGCGCTTATAAATCCAGCGCGGTACTGACGTAAGGGCTCCCAGATTTGGCTTAGCGCACTAGTGCTGCTTTCGCCCTGGTTTCGGCGTTTCTGCTCCCGCGCGCTTAAGTTCGCGCCATCCGACGGCAACCGTGCTGTCGACGGTGGCTAGACCGCCGAAGGTCCATCCGAAGGACATCTTCGTTTACAGCCGCATCTGTGCCTTTGCCCGGCGACTGAGCTTGCATGCGCGGAGCGGTGACGCTTGATACCTGCGTTGTCTGCTCTTGTTCGTGCGGCAATTCAGTCGCCAAGGGCGTAGCATCTATTGAGGGCTCGTCGCCGAAATTTGCGCATCGCGCGCTGTCCGCTGCTGCATCACGAGATTCGTCATGCAGCAAAACTGGGATCCGACCAAGCGTAAAATCGTTTGGATATACCGGTGGCTGCAAATCTGGTCGCTTTTTCATAGTAAAAACCGCAAGTATTGGTCTCGCAGCTCTTCTAAGTCACCGCACAGAATAAGTATACGCGATAGCTCATTAACTCAAGCAGTACGGCCGGTTCTGTTGAGTCAATTTCGCGTTTAAGACTTTTCGCGTGCGCGTCACGTAATATTCTACGCATTATGATCCTGTCTCTACAGGCTACATTTTCCGTGGGAAACCAAGATTCAAAATATCGAGGCAGCGTACCTTTATCGCGTGTTATGCAGTTCGACACCGCCGAAATTTTATCTCGAATTCTCTTTCAGGCTTTGAGCCGGCGAGCGATCGCCTTGCATAAGCCTAACAAAGAAAACTCGAGATATGCCTAATTCCGATGTTTAAGTTCGGGTCCGGTGTCAAAACAACCAAATGACGCACTCGCGGCAACCGACTCCTCCACCAAGAAAAGGTCACTGGTAATCGGAGACAAAACACTTATAGAAAAATAAACACGGAACTAGAAATTCTTTTCTTTGTGCGCGCGTTTTGCCCTTTGTATACAACGGAAAATTCCCAATTAACCATTCATTAATTTACCGTTTCCGTTCCCGTTACCTTAATTGCTAGGCCTACAAAGCCATGTAACGAAAGCTCGTTCATTATCCATTTTTAAGGTGGGTAAGTGAGGCGCACTCGCTCATAGCAGTCGAGGCGGGAAGGGGCGGAAAGGTAAAGAAATGAAAGTGATTAGGGAATTATATCCGCAACAAAAATCGCATTCAAATCAAATCTAATTCTAATCAAGTTAAATTGAAATAACACTTAAACTTCGAAAATACCGTACAATAATAAACCGTATAATAATACGAACTCTTAACCTAACGAACGCAACGGTGTTGCAAACACGTCTTAACACTAACGAACACAAGGGTGTTCTTAAGACCTAACACAATACCAAAACTATAACCAAATTGACTAACTTATCGGGCATACAAATCAAAACAATATACAGTACGCGTCACCCGGCAGATGACCGGCATGACGACGATCCGACTTAGCCTACTTAAACTAAAAGAGAAAGCCGCCCGGCGAGGGATCGCCTGGACGATTTTCTATCTGACAATTTATGACGCCGACTATAATTAGGGCAGGTAGTCGGCGCGTGTACGCCTTGCTACCTACCTGACCCTTACAATTATGCGCTGTGCCATACCGCTGAAGAGAGAGAGAGAGAGAGAGAGAGAGAGAGAGAGAGAGAGAGAGAGAGAGAAATTAGATTGCGAGCCATCCAAGCAGGAACGGGAGGTCTGGTTGCGCCCTGCGGACGATGTTGCTGGCCGTCGCTGGGCAACACCTGTCAGCTTCTCCGGATAGCATCCCAAGCAGATGCTGGAACAAGGCACTCGTTCTCTTTCTCTCGGTCCTCCTCGACTCCTTGGCGGCGTGTGCGTTCAGCTGACCCTTTGTTCTCAACTGGACTTTCGACTCTGCACCGCTGACCGTCTAAATCGTCTTCATAACTAATCGACTGGAAACCTTCTGACTGACTGACTGCTCGACTCGCTACCGTCTGTCTCGCTTGTATTTCCTGCAGCTTCTTCCACGTTCTTTCGCTCCCCACTTGACCTACTTATTAGACGGCGCGCGACCAATGCGCTAATTGGTTCGCGACGCACGCCTACCTAATCTTGCGTGGGGCACGCACCCCCTTAACTCTATTTCTCTCTTTCTAACACCTCTATACTCTGTCGTCAGCGTAATAGCTTTGGGCCAGCTAGGCCTCGCTCGGTAATCTCCGTCGGCTTAAACAAAGACCATGCATGAGGCGCATTTAAGAATGCGCCTAACGCTGGTCACCGCGCTTTGCCGAGAGAGAGGGGGAATTGCGGAAAATACCGACGAAAACAAGCGCAACGTTTGCTCTTGTCACAACTATATTTCTCCTATAGAAGTAGATAAGAATGAAACTTATACTATTGTTTTGGTTAAACTACATACACTTCATTCGATACCAAATATTAATGCTATATTGGCATTAATGCCAGTTGCTGAATCCGTCCAACTATATTAATGCTATATTCTAATATAATCCTGCCATTATATATATATATATATATATATATATATATATATGTATATATATATATATATATATATATATATATATATATATAATGGCAGGACTTATCTGGGTTGTTGATTCTCAAATAAATATTATTTCCAACTCTTACTTTACTGCTGGATAATCTGGATCTATCTTTATTAGAGGAATATTATTTCCGATTCTTACTCTCGTTGCTAGATGTCTTCCTATTAATCCCAATGGAAGTGATAGCAATAAATTTTAAGCACAATACATAAGAACACTAGTAAAATCTCACTTTATTTAATAAATAGAATTAACTCCGTGAACGGTAATTGAATTAATACAATTGAATTGTCACATGTCGTGAATCAACTGCCGAAAGAAATCGGTACGCTCTTTTATATATTGAATATTGACTCATTAGCCTACATTTATTTGTCGAGTAATCAATAAGTTAATATGTCAGTGTTACGATTTCTGGGTTGGAATTCTGCTGAGTTCGGTTAGTTTGATAATTTTGTGTTTCGTGAAGCTGTAATATATTTTAGTGCTTATTTTGCTATTTTGAGCTTGCTTCATTGCCGCTGACCCTAAAATAAGTAGAGCTTACGTATCAGGACGTAACACCTCCGTGTCTAGATAGTTGCATATCGGTACGATATCAACGTAGAAAAAAGAAAACAGAATATAGTTTATAACGGGGTTTGAATTCCGTTTTAATTTCTATGTCTCGCCCGATGCGCAGTTGTACCGGAATGCGCGCGGCGAGATTCAAATAATCAATTTTGCTAGCTAACCGAGGATCAAGAGAGGACGGGTGACAGTCAACCAACTTACTAACTGCAAAGACAACAATATATTAACGTTTCAATCATACACAGACTAATTTATTCATCCAGTAATCTACAACACGCTTGGCCCGCGCATTTACGCTTATACGGTACACGACATTCTTACGTATCGTCATTTCATTTACAATCAGTCGATCGAGTTATTCGCTTGCATGCTCGCTCGCCGATTTTTTGTATTTGCAGGTGTGAGAGGAGAGCTAAGATGTTTGGCGATAAGGGTCACTTATCGAAAACACTAACGCGAAGCTGGCCAGCTTAACTTATGCGATTAGTCGCGCTATCAGGGGGAACAATTAAACGTTGTAGTTCAGCGCATGGCTCAGGTTGCCACTTTTCCGAATTAAAGACGAGGCTCTCTCTATCGTCGTGCTGCTTTTGTCGGACGGATTTAGCAACCTCGTGGCTGGCCCCCGATGGTGTCTCAACTAGCCACTCGAACTCACAGCAACAAAAACTACCGACAGTCTAATAGTCGTACTCTTCGTGACGTTCACACGCACGCACGTCGTTGCCAGTGCTAGAGGAACTCCTGGGTTCAGACACGATATTAGCGACTTTTGGGTAGCTGCACAACTCTCGTGTTAGTATTTCCGGACTCCTGCACGCTGTTGCCGGTGTCAAAGACGCTGTCGCACTGGTCCTTTTCTCTTCGCGCGTGTTCCTTCCCATTTTGGATCGAGATCCCGTTTTGACTTACCCGGGCCGGTAGGTGCTGCCCTCGCAGGTAGCCACGCGATCGAGACAGTAGCGCAAACCAGTAAATATAACTTGTGACGGTAAACGTAGTTGGACTTCAGTAGGCGTACATTGTATGATATGTACGACTTTCCCTGCCAGCCGAGCTATGTACCTAGGCTTCTCCATGAGGTTATATGCAAATTGAATGGATGCAATGAATAGGGAAATTTCCTTTCCAATTCACATTTTTGTTTCAAAATATCTAGGTAAAGGTTTTTGGTTTCTGATCTGATATTTTTCTTTACGTACACGAACTTACTATTAAAATAGGTGAATAAATCGTAATTAAGTATTCCTTGCTTTGTCTGAATATCATTGTCGAATAGAAAATTGAGTTCCGATCTTTCGTATATAAGAAGTTTTGGATGTTTAGTTTTTGTCAAAAATCTATTACAAAAACTTGTATTTCCTATAGTTGACAATGCAAAAGATACTTCTTTTGTGCTTATGCTAAATCTTGTTTCTTGATTGGGCGAGGTTATTTTAGTGACCGGACCTCTATATAAAACTTCGTATTGGTTCATAAAACGGTCTTTGCGTGGTAATAATGGCCAGAAAGTGTAACCTTTTTCCATATCAATACAATGTTGGTGTGAAAATTTATATACTGTTTCCGAATTTAACCTGATTTTGTCACTTTCTAACTTAAGCGCTGCGTAACTCTCCTATAGCGTTATTTTTATAAGACCCTGTACGAAAACGTTACTACATGTTCCAAAATTGTCGGCATAGGCCGCTCCCGAACAAGATTTTCCCTCAACATTTCCTGCTAAATCTAATCCTGAGGTTTTTGTAGAGTTAATTTTTAATCTCGCTATAATATGTACATTATCATATTTGAAAATACCCTTTGATAGATTTTATTACAATCATCGTGTGTTATATCGTAGATGTATTCTTAGAGTGCCTTTTCTGTTGGACCTAAATGGCTAAACATGCCGCAATGGAAAACCGTACGTTGTATTACTATTTTACATTGGATAATTTTTATTGGCCTAAATTCGATTTTTTTATAGTAATTCTATTGTAGATTGTATTCCATTTATTTTTGTTTCGTGGAACATACATTTTCCAGCGTCCACAAGGGAGTATGTTGTTGAGCCGCAGTTGAACCCGATGAGTCCTTTGCATGTTTGTAGAAGAGTGATTACTATTAATATTACTAATGAATGTCGTTCCATTATATTTTCTGGAATAAAAAAAATATTAATATATTTTTATAACTAAACTTAATTTATTCGCATTAACTGTTTTTGGTTTTGCGTTGTCGTTAGTTACAACGCTGCAATTTTCTGTTATTTTTAATATTTCAAAAGGTCCTAAATATTAATTTTTTTTTAATTTTCCCGGACTTGGTTCTTTGATGAACCAGACTTTGTCTCCAATATTGAATTATATAGGATTTATAAATCGGTCATAGTATTGTTTTGATTTTTGTTTTGAAATTATCAAATTTTCTCTATCCATGTGTGCTGGTTCGATCATATTTTTTTATTAAGTTCTCTAAGTATCCATTAAAGGTGATAATTGTTCGGATTTTTTTTGAGGTACACTGGATGATAGCTGGAAAGGCAAAAACAAGTTCATGTGGTGTAAAGTTGTGACCAGTGAGAATGCCGGTGTTATAATTGAATTGTGCTAATTTTAAGAGTTCGTCCCATTCACATTTTTTCGATGTGAATTATTCGATATATTTACAGAGAGGGTTATTTGCTCTCTCGACAGAGCCATTGGATTGTGGGGCGAATGATGTTGTTTCAATTGCTATTTATTTTATCTATAAAAGCTTCGCTTACTATTTCAGCGGTTTGGTTTTTTAACGCTGTTAGAGTGATAAATTTTGTGAGTTGATCTTGAATTGTAAGTATGTATCGATTATTATTTTTTGTAATCTCGAATGGTCCCATTATATCCATGGAGACTTTATCAAACGGTTTGAAAGATATGACAGTCAGAGTCATCGGTTGTCTCGTTGGTTTAAGTTCTAATTTGTTTCTTTGATATGCCTGGCACATTGAAATTCTTCTTTGTATGTCTTTCTATAGATTTTGCCAGCATCATTTCTCTTTAATTTTATTGTAAGCTCGGTTAATTCCTGAATTACCTCCAAGTTTAGAAGTGTGATATATTTTAAAGAGTTCGTTTCTCTGATCTAAATCACTGACATATTCGATATGATTCAAGCAAACGATGATTTAAATATTACTTTCTTTGAAAGTTGTTTTGATTATGTTTTCTATTTCTGACCACCATATGTTTATTATGTTGCTATTTTTTTAAATACTTACCGTTAAAATGTTATTTTGTATTAAAAGGTGTTTCAAATTTTTCAACAGCTCGATTAAATTTTGCTTTTTTATTTCTACTGATGCAGCAGTGTTCAAAAATAAAATAAATATTTTCTTTTTCCTATAATCTTATGTTTCTATTTCATTTATAGACAAGTTTTAATGGATTTTTATATTCTTTTTTATTAGTATAGTATTTGTTTTTTCATCTAATTGTTTATATTTCTCAGAGATTATGTGAATTATGTTATCGTTTTGAAATTGTATTGAATTTTTACTATAAACGATATTTTCACTATTTGTTTTGGTAATTCTGTCCTTGTTGATAAGTTGATTCTTTCTGTTTTGAATGTTACTAGTACTGCTGAGTTTACGTGTTCATTTTTTTTATTCTTTTCTTGAATTCTTTTGTTATTCATAATGTTTCTTTTTTCATTGTTACTTAATGTTTGAGTTGGTATTTTAATTTTGCTTTCTGTGCTCGCATCATGACCTCAAAATAAGTAGAGCTTACGTATCAGGACGTAACATATTTAAAATAATAATTTAATGTTATTTGGCAGTAAACTTAATCTTAATAACTTCGTGTAACTATATCTCATTTATCCAAAAACCAATATACAGCAAAAATAAAACAGCATTCTACAATAGTAAATCTAACATATAATAAGTAATTTATTTAATAAAATATAGTATAATGAAAATTTATATAATTTTCATAAACCAGCACTTTTATTTGCTATTCAAACGTATATTTAAATATATTGTAGGTATAAAGGTAAGTATTTATGTAAATTGAAAAAATTAGTTGAAAAATAATATAAAAAACAATACATTTCAGTTCTAAGGAAAAAAAGTTAGAACAAAATCCACCATATGAATGAATTTAGCTTTGTATTTATCTTTATTCTTACTCCATTTTCAGCTGAACAAGTAGGTAAGTATACGAGGTCTGTCCGGAAAGTATCGGGCCTAAATTTATATTTTCGTACTATCGTTATTCTTTATCATCTAGTGGGTGGCATCCTTCAAAGTAATCCCCACTTGATTAAATAACATGGTGCTATCGATATTTCCACTTTTCAAAACAGTCCTGGAACTCACTTTTAGGGATAGCCTTAAGTACACTCGTCGCATTGTTTTCAACCGTTGTTTTGTCATCGAAACGGTGTCCTTTGAGTGGTTTTTTTAGTTTTGGAAACAGCCAAAAGTCACAAGGGGCTATGTCGGAACTGTATGGAGGTTGTCAAAGCAATGCCATATTGTGTTTGCTCAAAAACTGGTGCACAAGATTGGATGAATGCGCTGGCGCACTATCGTGATGGAGAAGCCAGTCACCACTTTCCCAAAAGTGCGGCCGTTTTCTTCTTACTGCATCACGCAAATGTTTCAAAATTTAAACGTAGTATTCTCTATTGATTGTCTGACCTGTTGGTGCATCTTCGTGATGTACAACACCTTCACAATCGAAAAAAACAATTAACATTGACTTAACATTGCTCCGACTTTGACGTACTTTTTTTGGTCTTGGCGATTCAGAATGCTTCCACTGTGAAGATTGTTGTTTTGTTTCAGGATCATAACCATAAACCCATGATTCATCACCTGTAATAACTTTTCTAAGCATATCATCATCATTATTGTGTAACGGTCCTATCTATGAGCTAGTTTATTATATCACTGAATCACCGCAACCCGTCAAACACATCTATCTGTTTACTCAAATCAGCACATTAAACGGCGCCACCTCACCGATTATGTGATTGTATTAGTACAAAAGTCTAATTTCATAACCAAAATAAGGAGCGTGACATCACAAAGTATTAGATATAGATATAATGATTTTTGTTATTTAAGAAAAATATGTTAATTAGAGATAATTTTGATGTAACAAAGCATTTCTTATATAGATTTTAGTACGTAGATTTAGAATATAGTCATACGAATTGCGTTTAATTATTAAATAATAATGAATTTTAATATGCAAAGTTAATTTATTTATTACACTAAAAATATGAATTATTAGAAAAATGTTAATAGTCCAAATGCAAAATGAATAAGAAATGAACATGTGTAAGAATTGGTTTCATTAATAACAGCTTAATAATAACTGTTATTAATAAATAAACAATTAATAATTTATTTAAACAATAAGTTGTATATAGAACAAAAGCGTTAATTTTATACTTAATAATGACAACTTTATAATTTATAAATCTTAGATAATAAATCTAATAATTGTGTTATAAGATTATAGAAAAAACCGTTAAAAATATGAAAATTTGTTATAATTCAAATGTTATTAACTGATTTGAATATTTCTTGTTAAAAAATACTTCTAAAATTAATAAACTATTAGGTTATGTAAAAATTTAATAATTTTCTATTGTAAATATTGTAATATTACATTTATTAACTTTATTAGTTAATAACTTTTGACGATACTATTTGCGATAATTGTAAATTACACTAAATCAACAAATAACGAATTCTGTAAAGTTCAAATGTGTTAAAAGCTCATTATTAATGTTTATTTACTTGTAAATCAAGAAAACTCATTTCTCAAAATTCACGAATGTTTCTCCAATATTCGAAAACTTCTCGAAGAAACCGCTTCTACAAAAATAGACGGGAAAATTTGTGTATAAATACGCCCACTATTGCACAGTCTGGCATTCATTTCTAGCCTTGCAAAGTGAGCACATGCGTCTGAATAAACTTGGCTAATACCTAAGTTCTTTCTCTCATTGTTATTAACTGAACAAGACTTTTCCTCTCCTATAATTCAAGCTTAACTTATAGAACATCTCGCGCTATAAGAAACTTGGGCCGAATTATATCCAATCCCAAGAAGACTTTAGCTCTGATTATGGGACAATTCGCACCATAAGAAAATAGGGCATAGTCTGACTTTCCTTAAAACATTAGCCATATTCGCATATATTTGATTTTTCAATTTATTATTATCACCTTATATTTAATTTTTCAATTTATTTGACAAGTAGAGTAGATTTATTAGAAACGAATTCTTACTCATTAGCGCAACTAGATACGAGAGTTTGAATTATTTATAAGTGATACGAACATCACAATTGACCATTTTCAGATTGTCCAGAGCGATTTCTAAGCGAATGTTCTTCTGCTCTGCTGTGAGCAATTTTGGGATGAATTTCGCACACACGCGTTTCATTCATAAATTTTCGGTTAAAATTTCTGAAATGATAGTTTTTGGTATCCCAAGGTCTTCTTCTAGTTCTCGCAGTCATACGACGATCTTGTTCGATTGCAAGTCGCACCCGCTCAATATTATCTGCGGTTTTTGTCGTCGAAGGTCGGCCGGAACGAGAATCACTATCGACAGAAGTGCGACCATCCTTGAACTGTTTATACCACGCTTTTATTCGTGTATTTCAATAGTTTCTGAACTCGTTTTTCCAAGTTGAAAGCAAAATTTGATGTAAATTCGTTGATCTTGTTTTTCAGTCATTTTTGACAATATCAAAATCCGACGAACGCGAAAAAGGCACTGTAAACAAAGACACGCTGCGCATGAACTATACGTCCGGCAGGTGTCAGTAAGTAACCAATAGATTCCTGAGGCTTTACTGTTGACGTTTCTGTCCGGTAGAGGTCGCTCGAACACTATGGCGCGAAGATATAAACGTAGGCCCGATACTTTCCGGGCAGATCTCGTAAGATACAGATATTTTTAAACAAGTTAATTCAGTTTAAAAAATAACGAAATAATAATTTTTTTCATAAAATCATGAAGTAATTATCCAGTACATACTATCTTTAGAAAGAGCGATAAGCTCAAATAACTGAGCGTTGTTGTCGCGATGCATGGAGCGCGGATACGATTCCCCATGTATTTCTATTACTTTATTGTTTTTGTTTTTAAAAAAATTGTTATGATCAGTTGTATATTTTTTTCTAGAACTTTGGTACAAATAAATCTTTAAACTAAGCTCAATGATCTCATATGTATAGATAGTTAAGTCGATGCTCCAAGCGTTTCATTTTTCAATTGAGTTGCTTGGCACATTAATATTTGTGTGTGTATGCCATGAAAAATTAAATAAATTATTTTATTAAATAAATAAAATTATGTCTATTTACTTATACGGTTTCTGAAAAGTCATGTTTTTTTTAATAATATGCGCACGGTGATCCTGTAAGGCTTGAAAGTTTTACGAAATTCTGGCAAGGAATGGATGATGGTTCTACCATACTTTGAACCTGGAGAATCCAAAAAAGTAGGTCCGAAAATCGTATGAGATCCCCTTTGCAAGATATAGGAAAAAAATATATTACTTTATCTTTTAAGTTGTAGCACTTTATTTAACGAGGTAAGTTGGCATATCAAAACAAGTTCAAAAGATAATACTTAATCTATATTAGTTGTATTAAATAAGCCCTTTATGATAAGAATTATATAGTGCAAATTTTTTCGTAATATTAATAAGTAAGCAATAGGTAAATGACTGAAAGTTTTGAATACAATAGTATAAGGTTTTTGGAATAGTAGGAATACCTTGAGTTTACGATTACATTACTCACCTGTACTCTGACATAAGTTCGCTAGCACTAATGATAACCAAGCAAATCCTGCAAAGAACTATCACATCATAATAAATAATCCACTATTTAAAGAAAGCGCTAGTGTATGTGTACTAGAAAAATACATTATACCTGAACTTCACATTGTGTAAGGTTTTGTGCATCACCTTTTCTGGGATGGTTTAGTACCATTAGTTGGAAGAGAAACTGTATTACTTTAGCCTATCAAGCTTAAGATAGTATCTAAAAATTATCACGGGAAAATTTTTGAGGAAAATAGATGCAGAAAATTGTTAAAATAATTTGATCAATTCCTTCTTCGTGACATTTATAAACCTGTAGGCCATTTAAGTTTGATTCTTTATATAGCTGTTGGAGCAATAAATAAAATAGTTGATTTTTGCTTTTCTTCTAAAGATACAGACAACATTCATGAACAGGATAAATTACTGAAAGGACTATCTAAGTCTTTACTTGAGACAAACATATCGATAATTTTAAAGTTACTTGTGCTTATGGAACATCTTAAAGAACGTTTACAGTTTTTTGATCATTCGAAAGACTTGTGCTTATGGTCTAAGCTACCTGGAGAGTCCGCAAATAGAGAGTTTTCAAAATTTTGGGAAAAAAGAAATATTAATTTGATTACTAAAAGTTCGCATCCAGAAAGATTGAAAGACTCTGTTATTGAATTTTTGTCCTTCCACTTATAAATATTTAATTCCCGAAATATGTGTTATTAAATAGTTATTGCGATGAAGTAGCATTAATTCGAGTGTGTTACGCGTTGTTTTATATAGAAAAATTGTTATTATGAAATTAACGATGTAAAATGTAAATATATTGATTATTTATGAAACTAATATACATTAAGTACAATTTTTTGAACCATTTTTGTTTTGATATGCGAACTTATCTCGTTAAATAGAATGCTACAATTTAAAACATCAAATGATATATTTTTTTACCCGTATCTTGCAAAAGGGATCTTATACGATTTTCGGACCTACTTTTTTGGATTTTACAGGTCTAAAATAGGGTAGAATCCATTCTTTGCCACAATTTCTAAATTCTTTCAAGGAATATAATTTTCTGTTAATCACATGTATGGAATATATACATGGATTTCTAATTTTTCAATGGAATAATGGAATATCTGGAATATACAAGATGGCTCATTTTAATGCTTTTGGTGTAATTTATTTTGACCTTGAACTTTATTATCAAAGTCATTTGAAGGTCAACTTCATTTTTTTAAATAAAATCCCTATTTTTGACACCGGGTTTGAAAAGAGTGGAAAATTTTACGTCGGAAACAGTATTTAAAAACATTTTTCATGACCTTCAGAAGGACATTTCAAGGTCAATTATTGAAAACCTGTGATTTCAAAGCAATTTTTTAAAGTGGAAACTCCTATTTCTGACCTTTAAATCAGGAAGAGCCACGTAGGAAATGATATTTCAAGTTTATTTTTGTTTGAATGAACCTAGGGAAAGTCATTTCAAAATCAAATAACAGAAAATGCTTATTTTATGTTTAGTATTACTTAGGAACAATGACGTGGATATAATGGAATTGTGTTTCCTTTGAGCCCTAAGCTTGGCATAGGGGCTAACAATTCTGCCAGGCCGCACCTGTGCAAGTGCATACGTACCCGCATATGCAAGAGAAAGAGAGAGAGAGAGAGAGAGAGAGAGAGAGAGAGAGAGAAAATGACCGGCACTGACCTCTACCTTCGCTGCTGATGCGCCTCCACTGACTAAGCTTGCGCTACTACTACTGCCTCGCCTCAGTGCTTCTCCCTCACTCTACTGCTTCCTGCTGCTGCCCTGTTATCGCCCGTCGAGACAGTACGCGTATCTGGCGGCAGGAATTTGACTGGGTGCAACCCAGCTAATCACAAACAGCCAAACAGCAGCCTCGTCTCATTCACACGCCCGCACATCGGGTGCGTATCCGTAAAAAGATGCGACAAAGCTCTGCACTGTTTTCTCACTTAACCCTTAACTTGCACACCTCATTTTGACCACGTAACTGCTCGGTGGGGTAAATCTATGCCAGCCCGACAAACATCGAATAAATCAGAGAATTTTAGATATTTTGCTATGAAAATTTTTTCTAGTATATTTCAAACCTTTTACTACAAAAAAAGATATTCAGGTTAACAATTTTTAATGTTACACATACTGAAAAAAATTGTTGAAAAAAAAAATAAAATAAATTTTATTTATTGTTAAAAATTGTCTGGCGTAAATCTACCACACATAGCAGTTAAGGGTTAAAACAACAGAAGAAACACCTCACTAACAATAGAATAAACTACTCGCGCGCACGCTCTCGACTTGCTGCCGCTTGACTACCGATCTTATTGGCCTAACCGTTGCGCGTCAGATCAGTGTGCAACCTACATCTTCTCCGTCTCTCTTTCTCTCTCACCCTCTTACACAACTCCTCTGTACCCCTGGTTGCTCTGTCGGGAGCTCTTGACTCCACCAATCAGTCCGGTCGCCGCACATCAAACAGAGAACATCAGGCATGAGGGTGTGCACAAATACACCCTCAGCCCAAATGTCAGCGAACAAAGCCAGTGAGAGTCAAGGGAGAAGCCGGCAAGGGAGAATTCTCCATTACAGAATAAATAGTTCGAATATCCATGCTATGAGTGAACTATGGATAGAATATTGATTGACAATGTATTTTTTAATGAGAGATTGAGTATGTTCTTTGTAAATTTTCTTGCCTCTGAAGATATATCAATTTTTTGTACTCGACCTTTCACTAAAATAGATTTCATGGCCGCTACCACATCACTATCGGTTTTTTTGACATTCGCACAATCCATGCGTACTTCAAAAAATTATCAATTATTGTGAGAAGCCAATTACAGCAACGATTTTGTCTAAAATAAGCCGAAATAACGAGATCAGCTTGACAGATTTCATCGATCACGCGAACATCATCTTGTGTCGCGAATAATAATTATGTCTCGAGGGCTTATGACGCTCCTCCGTGACTCTCACTTACTAAAGTTTCCATTGACTCCATTATGTTTTATATTTAATAAATAAAATTGTAGATGATGCGATATCTGCAAAGCAGCATTTAACAGAAAACAAGAGATCCAGTACAACGATGGAAAACGTTATTCTAGGGAAAGGTTTGTATTTTAAGCCATATGAAGCAGATTATAGACTTTATCTCAAACCTTACTTAGGATCAGGTTAAAAAAAAAGTTTTAAGTAAATCTATCAGACAGAGCTTTCACAAACGTCGTTTTATTGAAATAAGCAAAAATTTCAAATATACCATATTTTCGAAAAGTGTCTATAAAAAATGACTCATAAAATTCTAGACCATATTATCATGAATCAGCAATGATTAATCTTAGTGATGCTAACGGTTCTCAAACACATTAGGTTGCGGAAAATCGGAAACAATGTTAAATATTTTGATAACTTTGGACATCTTAGACCTCCTCTCAATTTAGTGATGTATTTTGGAGTTGGTAATATCAAATATAAATCAAAAAGACATCGAGATTTCAATACTTACATTTGCGATCACCTTTATTTGCGTCTTTTGTGCAGAGCTATGTAAATAAAGACAATATAAAAACAAATTATCAGTCGCATTCGAACAGTCATGGAAGATTCATTACTTCGATCCTCTCAGGTAATTCTTGGCTACTGGAAGAACAATATTTTCCTGCAATCGAACTATCACCACGTAAAAATGACGTGTTCGATTTAGTCAAGTTTTTAACATTCAACATAATATCCAGTATAAACGCAAACAACAATAAAATTTACGTTAATGAGAAAGTCATCAACTATCCTATCGACAAATACGAAATCGAAAATATTGAAAAATTCCTTTGCAAGGCCTTAGAGTCTGAAATGACAGTGAGTTAAAGCCATATAATAAGACATTATATTGAAAATGTATAAATAAATACAATTAACATAGAAAAATTTCTGGATAAATATGATTTTCGGCCACTTATCGTACAAATGGACTTCGTAAAAATTTTTTTTATTACTCCAAGAATTCTTATACTTTTTACAGACACCTCAGTAACAAATCTCAAGGTAGTAGTTCTGCATAATGGGAATGAGTATGCACTGGTCTCTATAGGACATTCTACTATATTAAAAAAATTCTATGAAAGTTTCCAATTCCGCCTTGATAAAATAGATTATAAAAGTCAGAACTGGTTAATCTGTGGGGTCTTTAAAATGATAAATGTCTTGGTAGGCTTACAACCTGGCAATACGAAAAATCTATGTTTGCTCGGTTTATAGGATAGTCGTGCTCGACAGCAACATTGGCCAAAGAGGGAAGGGATGATCGTTGGGAAGAATAACGTTATTCATTAATGCTTTGTCAGCACTAATCAGATTTTATTTCCCCCTTTGCCTATCAAGCTAGGCTTGATGAAGCAATTCATGAAAGCATTGAAACAAGAAGAGGATACAAGTATTTGTTTTCTCAATTTCTAAATTGTCTAATACCAAAATAAAAAGAGATATATTTATATAAGGCTTGATATTCAGAAATTGATGAAGCGTGATGACTGAAAAAACGATGACAACTGTTGAAAAAAAAGTATGGACAAGTTTCAAAAACGTAGTAGAGAACCTCTTGGAGAATCATAGAGATCGTAATTATAAAGCAATTATATCTACAATGTTGACAAATTTTGATGCATTAGGTGTCTTATGAGCTTGTAACTCCACCACTTCTTTTTTCATTTGAAATTCTTCCCGGAAAACGTTGGAGCATTTAGTAGAGAAATGGGTGAACGTTTTCATTAAGATTTCAAACAGAAAGAAAGATATTATCTAGGTAACTGGGACGAGAAAATGATGGCTGACTATTGCTGATCTTTACAGAGAAACGACTTATCGATAGAACATAAACAACGATCCCTGAACCAATCTATAAATTGTATAAATCTATAAATTATAACTCGATGTATAAATTGGAAAACCGTAGGCACATGAATATACAAACACAATCAAGATGACCACACATCTAAAGACTTGTTCAAAACTTGTTCTAACACAGCTTAAGCCAAAAAAAATAATTGCAAACAGTTAAAGTTTGAACGACAGACCAAAGGGCAGAATAATCTGTAAGTCTTAAGCCCTAGGAAAGTAAATTAAAGAATGCAATAAACTGAGAAACTTAAGCCCCAGGAAAGTAAAACCAAGAACACAATAACCGGCGAGCCTTAATGCACAGGGAGGTAAAACCAATAACGCAATATCACTTTTAGATTATTGCGTTCTTAGGTTTACCTTTAGGGATTTGAGGATCGCAGGTTATTGCGTTTTTGGATTAACCTTTCTGGGGCTTGAGCGACAAATACAGCGACATATAAAAGTAAAGACTATAAGTTTTGCGGGATTTCTGTGCCGCAATACACTGCTATATATATGCGAAACAGTGTCTTGTATTTACAAAAATTTTTCGTGACCATGGTTCAAGGAGAGTTACAAGTTTAATATAGTTTTTTTTTTTGATGGGGTGGCCAAATTTATGTGAGCGGCAGTGAATATCAAGGTATATATATGCCTGCATTCATTGTATACGAACTACTATTATCATAGGTACGATACCATTATAAAGTAGATTGTATACCGATTGTAAAAAATATCCATTTTATTTTATTTTAATCAATACTACGTATACAAGTCGTATAACTCATTATATAATATTTCACTAAAAGTTTAATAAATAATTGTAAATAAAAATATTTTTTTCCTGGTAAAAAAAAAAATTTTTTTTTAAATTTGAATATTTTACGTTGAAATCGTATTCGTTGAGTAAAAACGCATAATTTTTGCTCTTATGATTTTTTTAGTTTGACTCATAGTTTTTGAGTTATGAGCTGTTGAAAAAAATGTGATTTTTTTTACATAAAATTAAAAAATTCTCTAAAATTAAATGAACCGAAATTCTGCATAGCGCATTTTAAAGAGAAGTACCATAGCTTTAACCTCCATTTTGTTTTTTTTTATTCCGATTATTTTTAACAAAATTATGCCAATTTGAAAATGGACGAAAAAAATTGAAATTTTTTTTTTTTCATTTGTATATTGTAACGGGGTTAAACCGTTTAATTATATTTTATTCGCGTAACTAAATCGAAGGGGCGAATGTAATTATCAATGCTCAAAATGCAGTCCGGAGAGCATGTGAAGACAGGCGCCAGTCAACCAATAATTCTTAATAACCTATAATCAATTGAGTGGAAGCTGTAAGGTGTGAGCGAGTCGGAAAAACACTTGTTAGTAATGCGGACTAAACCTTTTATTATTCCTCAAATACTACACAAAGTCGGCCCGCGCGTTTGTTTACATCGACGCTCGCTCATCGACAACGTACAATGTCGGGACGCTCGCTGCGCTTTGTCATCGCTATTACATGCACGCTTCGGAAACGACACTTTATTTGTTAATCATGTAACCGCGATCGCGAGATTAAGCTGGCCAGCTTACCTTGTTATTGCAGACGTACGGAGAAAACGACAGTTACACACTGCGCGGAATTGTTTTTTTTGTCCGTTTATCGCAGGTCGCGAATGCACGCACACACGGTTTCGCCCTCGATGGCGAAACCACACACACTCTACCGGTCTCCTGGAGGTCTACGCTTCCTCGCTGGCTCAGGTCTCTCCCCTGGGCTGCTGAACGACGCCTTGACGATAGCGATGGCTCTGGCTACTACTGGAACGGGCGTCCTCTCGATTTTCTTTGGCGTTAACTGCAGTGGATCGGTAGTGGCAAACAAACAAAAGCGGACGAGCGTGTCGGTGATCTAAGCTTCACTGGTTCGAATTCAATCGCGCGCGTTCCGTCTGCTCGCGTGCCGAATTCCTTTGTCACGTTTTTCGTCTCCCCGGCAGGTGCTGCCCTCAGATGCAGCAATTAAGTTAGATTATCAGCGCTAATTTGACGTTTACCGTCACAATATAAAAAATTAATTAAACATTATTTTTTTAAATATTTTCATCACATATTGAAGGGCTTGGTACAAGCTTCAAAACGTACTTTGAATTTTTTAGATCGGTTGATTCCTTATAGAGGTACAAAACTTCAAAGTTTGACAGATTTTTGATGGGGTGGCCAAATTTATGTAAGCGGCAGTGTGTGTAATGTACAATGAATAAATACTCGTTCAATACTTTTCCCATTGTAACAGTCACCATCAAATCTCAAATTTTTTAAACTTCGATAAACGTTCCTCAAAGAGTTCAGAATCATAAAAATAATCAGGTCTTTTTAAAGCTAGAAAGTAGCTCTTTCAGGTGGTTTTTACACTTGTTATAAGATAATTTTCCGCGAAATTATAAACCCCCAAAGATGGTCAAAAACCATGTTTTCAGTACTTTTAGGTTAGGATATCTCGGAACGCTTATGTGATGGCTAAATTCTAATGTCAGATTCGAATTCAGTGCGCCAAAATACTCCGGAAAAGTGGTATCACACCTCTAGATCATTTTCTTTATTAGTCTGTCTAATTTATGTATACAATGATGGAGAGTTTCGGTTGCCATTTTTGCTTCCGGATACGATATTAATATGGCTGTATCATCCGCGAATGTTGCTGTGGTAATATGTAGATATTTTGGTTGATCAAAAAAATACGAGGTCTGTTCAAAAAGTATCGCGAATTTTGAATTTCCGCGGGCTACGTAAATTTGATTTTTGATTTTTTGTAGCGTTATATTGGTACTTATGTCCCTTACTTATGCTGACAAGGTCAGCCATTTTGAATGTTTAGTTAATTTTTCACAGCTGTTTTGCTTGAATATGTTTTGGGTCGTCTTCAATTTTTGCTTATTCTAAAACATGGATCAAAGAATCTGTATCAAATTTTGTGTGAAAAACAAAATAAAGGTCACAGACGCATTCTGCATGTTAACTGTGGTATATGGTGAAGCTACCTTGGATCAAACCAACGTTTATCAGTGGTACAAAATGTTCTCTGAAGGCCGAGAAGATGTAAACGACGAACAACGTGCCGGAAGCGCGAGCACATCAACAACAGACGAAATTATTGATAAAGTGAAGAAAATAATATTGGTCTATCGTCGAATTAACGTTAGAGAAATTTCTGAGGATCTAAACATATCGATTGACTCACGCCATTTGATTTTAACCAATGATTTAGGCATGAGTCGGGTCGCCACGAAATTCGTGGCAAAACTGCTCCATTTTGACCAAAAACAGCATCGCGTTAACATTGCTCAGGAGATATTGGACTCGATCCATGACGACCCAAATGTGCTCCAGAGAATCATAACTGGTGATGAATCATGGGTTTATGGTTCTGATGTGGAAACCAAAGCTCAGTCATCCCAATGGAAGCTGCCGCATGAGCCAAGACCGAAAAAAGCGCGACAAGTTCGGTTTAACGTGAAGGTTTTGTTCACAGTTCTCTTCAATTAGGGGCGTGGTGTATAATGAGTTCTTGCCTTAGGGTAGTAAGGTCAACAAAGAATATAACCTGCAAGTTATGCACAATTTGCGCGAAGAAATCCGCCAGAAACTTCCGGATTTATGGAAGAACAAAAACTGGCTTTTTCACCATGATAACGCCCCTGCTCATACATCGTTGCTTGTGCGCGAATATTTGGCCAAAAACAGCACAGTAATGATGTCGCAGCCACCATATTCCCCAGACCTGACTTCCTGTGACTTTTTACCTGTTCCCAAAACTGAAGAAACCCATGAAAGGACGACACTATGCCACGATTGAGGAGATAAAGATGGTGTCGAAGGAGGAGCTGAACAAGATCACAAAAAATGATTTTTCAAGTGCTTCGAGGATTGGGAAAAACGTTGACATAAGTGCATTATATCCGAGAGGGACTACTTTGAAGGAGATAAAATGGATATTCATGAATAAATAAATAATTTTTGATAACATACGA
Organism: Phymastichus coffea; assembly: GCF_024137745.1. Taxonomy (NCBI): domain Eukaryota; kingdom Metazoa; phylum Arthropoda; class Insecta; order Hymenoptera; family Eulophidae; genus Phymastichus; species Phymastichus coffea. The sequence goes on along the minus strand of NW_026706826.1, from coordinate 4,824,071 downwards.
GTACAAAATTCGCTATACTTTTTGAACAGACCTCGTATAATAGGTCGAGTGTTAGGCCTAATATACTACCCTACGGTATCCCTGCATTAATTGACTGTAGTTCAGACAGGCTTTATCAATTGGTTATTAATTTTTACTTGATATGATCTATTTTATATGTATAATTTGAACAACTCGTAGTGTTGCTCAGAAAAGAATCTGTTGAGTTTATGCAAGAGCCCCTTGTTTTTATGTTCAACGGATTTTCTCACAATGGCTACTGTCCTATTTACTTGTTCAATCGTTGAGTACTTGCACCTGAAATCAAATTGGTGGCTTTAGATGAGCTTTTTATCTATTATTGGATAGGTTCTATCTAATACTAATTTTTCAAAAATTTTTGAAAGTATAGGTAGTAAACTGATTGGCCTACAGTAGTGCTCAAAATGATAAGACACCCCTGATATAACTTTATTTTATTTAGGATTTTTAAGCTTTACAGAGCCTTGGAGGTTTGAATTTTCTAGTAGTCATTCCCAATATTTTTTTTTAATCAAAATTGGTGTTTTTCTAAACAAAAAAATGTCAATCCCATGTAGCTTTGATCCACTAGAAAATTTTCATGCAGATTTGAATTTAAAAAGTAATATTTTTTGAAACAATAAAATATCGTCGATTTCATTGCACTTAAAACACTCTACAAATGTTGTATCAGTATATGATGGCATGATTCTTTTTCTCGTATTTTTTCAACTTTCAGCTTCAACTGATGAAAATCGCAAATGCTTTTTTATTATTAATTGAATTGATTAATTGTAATATCTCCTTTATTTTAACCGATGTAATTGGCGTATTGTCTTGAATGTTACATCCTTCTATTAGGGTTTTTTCTTCTTATTCTGAAATTTTTCTTTCATGGGGTTGGAATACTGAATTTTCATATTTGACGAACATTTCTGTTTTTTTACTATCTGATCTGGCTCACCCTCTAAAAGATTTTCTTATAGGTCAAATACAATGTGATTTGTCTTTAAGGTCGTTTATTGAATTTCCAAAGTCAGTTGCTTATGTCGAACTCAGTGCTATGAGTGTTTTCTGCATTTGAATGTTTCTCTCTTCATAAAGCATTTTCTTAAGTTTTTTGGTTGCCTTATACAATTTTGTTTTAACTTACCTTAATCTAGTTATTTGGTACCTTTTTCTGAATTCTCTTTTTTTTTTTATTTTTTCTATAATTTTATTTAAGGTGAATTTCTCCATATGTTGTCTATTTATAATATTAGAGTTAATAATATAATATTACTCATCTAATTATGCAGTTAAAAGTGTGTTGATTTTTTTAATGCTGTTTTCAATCTTGATGGTTGTTTTGAGAGGAATGTTACATGTGATTCTTTTTTCAATGAGTTGTGTGTATTGCAACGGTAGTCGATTTAATTAATCAAACCGTTCGCGATTCTGCTTCCCGCGCGTTAGTTCTAACAGTTAAGAGAGAGAGGGGGCGCGCGATCTTTTGAATAGGCAGTTACGCCTCAGCTGTGAACGCGAATTTACCGCCGAATTGTGTCGCACTTATTTTCGCCAAAATAGAGCTTCCTTGGGACAATTACGTGCCTGTTTGCAACGATAGTATTGCAGCAGCAAGCGGCGGTGCAAAAGCAGCAGATTGCAGCAGATAAAGGCTGATCGAGGCAGCGCAGCTGATAATCAAGGGGCAGCGGCAGTTGATATTATGCAACAACAATTACGGCTGATCACCGTAATTGTACCGCATGGTAGGTGCACCTTCTGTCATTATAAGCGATACAGAATACATTCGGTATTTTGTCTACTTTTTGTATTTTTTGTATTCGCGTCGAGCGTTAGTTCGCGGTATAATTCGAATCTACTCTCTCTCTCTTTCTCACCGAATATAACTAATTGTAAAATTCTATTCGCGTGCGTTAGTCTTTCGGCCCTACAAAGACTGTAGTCATTTTTATTAATTAAAGTCTGTTAAATTTATTCGCCGTTTTCCTTCGTCATTTAATTTTCCTAGTAGCTTAAGTAATTGAAAAAGGCTTAGGTCTTAATCCAATTACATCTAGGGGATTAAGAAGATTAGGAGTAAAGTCGCTCACACTTAAAACTCATCAAGTGTAACAAGACACGTGACTTAAGGTGAGTTCAACTTCGTTTAATAGAGGATAACTAGGATAAATCATCTGACGTTGAGGCGAATACACGTACTATCATACGTGTTTAACGGAGCGGTGGTTTGCTCTGCATTGTGGGAATTTGTTCTTAAATAAATTTTCCATTTTTCAGATAACCTTCCCCGTTACAGTATTTAATTCAGTCAATTTTTTTTGTAGGTGCCTTTAATTCTATTGAATTCTAATTGTAATGTGACTACAGAGTGATGAGATATTTAGTTTAAGTAAGACGATGCTTCGGAGTATTTTTTATCAATACCCTTTATAATTGCAAAGTCTATTAGATCACACAGGTAATTTATTTAAATCTGTTGGCCAATAGGTTGGGCTTTCAGTCGAAATCGGAATTCAACTATTTTTTTGTAAGTCTTCATAGAGTACTCTACCTCTACTTGTTGGAGTTGATGATCTGGATCCCCACTATGAAAGTTTTGCTTTGTCTCCTACGATTAAGCAATTTCCTTGTGTTTTGAAAAAATCTGTACAGTTTTCTTTTGTTATTGTTTTGTTCAGTGAGCAGTAAATAGCTGTTACCGTAATCAAGCCTCTGTTATCATTTATACTCAAGCTTCTTGCTTGTAAGTTAATTTGCTTGTGAGCAATTGAACATAATGTTTTGTTTTTGTTTTTATTATGATTGCAGAACCTCCGTGTGCTTTATTCAGTGGGCAGTTTGTTCTGTATACAGAGTAATTTGGTATATTTAAGTCGTTTTTGCTTGTGAAGTGAGTTTCAGAGATTAACATGAAATCAATATTTTCGTATAGTAAGAAAGCTCTTAAATCGAGATGTCTCTGCATAAGTCCGTTGGCATTCCTGATTGCTAGTTTTAATCTGCTCATTATGCCAATTTATTAACAAGGATGGTTAAAAGATTTAACATCATATCCATTCTTTATATTAATGGCTCCATCATATTTTCAAGTTTGTTTTTATTTACTTTAATATTAAGTCTACTGCTTTCTATCTGGGTGTTTGTTTTGATTCGTCTGTTTCAGGCTATTTGTTTTGATTTGCTGTTGCTTGAGCATATGTTTTGTTTTATCTTGCTTCGTCTGTATTTAAATTAGGCTGGTTTGATGTGTTATTGTTTTTTCTCATAACTTCGGGTATAATTTTCATTGTAGCTGAATACTGTACATTCCTTGTAGCTTGCAGTGTCGTTCTCTTGGTAATTAGCGTACTTTATTTTCTTTAATTTTTTTTTTTAATTGTGCATTCTGTTATTGCATGTTGTTTTGCATATTGTACATACACTGTATTTTTGTAAAAAAGTAATTTTTTGTATGTCTTTATTCTTGACAGTTTTTACATTAGAGAATGCCTCTTTTAACGTACGGTGGTTCAAATTTGATCATAGTATTTAATAATCTGTTCGCCTTATATACCAATTCTTAGTTTTTGTAGTTGTGTTCTGATTCAACGATAAAAAGTGGTAACGGAATTTTTGTTCACTCGATGACGGATGTTACGGATAATTCTTACGTTGTGCTTGTATTCCTCTATGACGGGTTTAATTTCATCAGTATCTATTGATAGATGCATATCTTGCAGTATCACTATGAATTATTTATCTCCTTTATATTGATACGTGTAGAATTGAACTTTCTTACATTCTAGTGTACTGACTGTAAGTATGTATTTCTCTGACGAGACAGTTGAATTTTTACTTTACTTTAGCCAGTACTTTTAATGTATAGCAATCTTTAGCTACTTGATTTAAAAGACTTTCTAAAGGAAGAATGTTTACAACGTTGTACACAAAGATTAGCGGTGATTTAGTTTGATTTATCTCGCTTGTTATTTCTGTTTCTTCAGTTTCATTTTCGCAATTTTCTTAAAAAATCTTTTATTTATGTAAGTTTTGGCTCAGCCAGTAATCAGATAGTTGTATTTCTTTCCTTTTATTAGAATATTCATTCTCTAGGCACATTCGAAGTTTTTTTTCTAGTTACCATTTTTCATTCTTCCTTATTTTTTAAAGGACTGGACCGGGCGTTCCTCGAATGTAAGGCCATAAGGCCGTTTTTTCGTTGAAATTTACGTAGAATTTAAATTCAAGTTGACGGTTACTCTACTTGGTTTGCTAGTTAATACTTCGTTTTGATTTTAGAGCATATTACACTGCAAATAAGTCTACTCTCGACAGAAGGCAAACGTGAACTGTAGCAGAAAATAGAACTGCAATTAAAAAATTGCTTTTTAATTGCAGTTCATTCAAAATCATGAAATCATGAAATCATTCAAAAAATACAAACTGATTAGAACTTTAGTAAAATTCAAAACGGCACTGCAAAGCATTTAAAAGTTAGATTAGCGTGCTTCGAGACCATAAAGTAGATATAATATAGGAACTGATGTTGCACTATAAACTAATAACGTTGAAACAACTAGACGTGATCCTTTATAACGGTCATATCTATAAACTATTTTCTTATTTCACTGAATCACTATAACCCTCTAAACTCATCAATCTGTTTACATCAATTAGCATATTAAACGGTGCTATCTCACATATTATTTGATTGTCTTAGTACCAGAGTCAATTTTCATATAAAGAGCGTAACGTCGCATACTTATAGATATAGATATAATAGTTTATATTATTTTATTAAAATATGTTAATTAAGAGTAATTTTGATGAAACAAAGCAATTTTTATATAGATTTTAGGACATAGATTTAGATTATAATAATTTTAATTGCGTTTAATTATTAAATTATATTGAATTTTAATATGCAAATTGAATTTGTTTATTACATTGGGAATATTAATTATCAGAACAATGCGGATACTCTATATTCATAATGAATATCTTAGAAATATGAGTAATAATTGGTTTCATTGATAACAGTTTAATTATTACTGTTATCAATAAATAAATAATTAATAATTTATTTAAACATAAAGATGTAGACACATCCAAAGCGTTAATTGTGTACATAATAATGACAGCTTTATAATTTGTTAACCTTAATTAATTAATCTAGTAATTACATTATAAGATTTTAGAAAAAACCGTTACAAATAAGAAAATTTATTATTGTTATCTGTGGCTCATCTGAAGAGCAAAAGAACGTTAACGTTGCTAAGCAACCTCTCTCTCGTCGGTGTTATGATTTTTTCAGTTAGTTGTATTAATAGCTCGATTCTAATAATACCTGTTGTTAACCTATTTCTGAGTTTCGAAAATAAAACTCGTTATCATTCTTTAATAATAAAATTGTTATCATTTTTTGTGAGTGTGTGAGTTTAACATTTTGGGGACTCGTCCGAAGATTTTCTTGAAGACTACTATGTCCGGAAAAACGCCACGAACACCTCCTCGAGTACCATTTCAAATAAAAACGAGATCTCGAACTGCTGCTGACGCTACTCCTGCTAATGTCGAGGGAGCTGCTGCTGTTACTGCTACCAATGCCACGGACACCGATTTTGCCGCTGCTAATAACCAACAACATCAAGCAGGTACTCTTGACTGTGCACATGCTCATCCAGTGCTCATCGATTTAAGCAGTCCACGTGACAAGCTGCACTCGGCGGCTGATGACTCGTGCTCCGATGATTTGCGCGATGGTGTGCACTCGACGGGTGGCGCAGCGCCGCCGGCAGATGGTGCCTCGTTGGCAGCCGCTGACGGCGCGTCGATGGTGCCCAACATCTTATCGACGCCGGCCGATGCCTCTCCGCTCGTGCGTGACGTCCCACCACCGCTGCCTGTACCCCAACCACCTCTCCTTCGCGAGTCGCTCTTAGAGCTCAACGAAGCTAGGACGCAATTGGATGCATACCGACGACGGCTTGAAACGTTGGAGTCTATTCGGGAGATCGAACGTCAACATCGTCAGCAACTTAATATAGAAAAATTAGCTGCATTAGCTTATCCAGAATGTCGATAGAAGTTCAGGATAAAATTGCTTGTTTTCAATTCATCAATGGAGTTTATCACACGGGGGTCAGAGAAACTCTACAATTAGAACGTATTACTTTTCTCAAAGTAGCTCTTGCACGAGCCTTGGAAGTGAAAGTTATTAAAGAACAAAATAAGAATTTGGCTTCTCAACGTTTAAAAGGTTCTTCAAATAATTATCAAAATTCTTCACAAAAGAGGTTTGACGATGACGCAAAAAGTTCTGACAAACAAGCCCAATCTTTCGATCATCAAGAATGGTTGAAAAATCTTGAATGTTGGGGTTTCATAAAAAAGGACACACGCGTTCTCGTTGTCCTGAACAGGGAAACTAGCTCGTGTCAAATTTTCAGGGGCAAGTTTGACACCCGATAAAGAGGCTTCTACTGATTTTACTGGTGAATCGGATTATAAGAGTTTGCATGTTTGTAGGGTTCTTCAGAATTTAAAAACTTTTGAATTTGAGGGTAGCATAAATAAAAAATCGTGTATTTTGAAAATTGATTCAGGTTCAGACGTTACTATTCTGAATTCTAAATTTATTACTCCGAATTGCCATCAAATCTCTCTCAATAAAGAAAATTTGAAGTATTCCACTGGTAAAAATGTTCCTCTTAAGATTAAAACACATGCTAGAATTGATTTAGGTCAGTATTCAGTTTAGATCATTGTTTTTGTTGCAGATATTACTGACGATTGCATACTTGGGTGTGATTTTTTGAATAAGACTGGAATTATAGAGTCGATGTATAAAATTTTTAATGGTATCCCAAGTAGAATCGACAGTGATACGGATGGGCAAAAGTGTTACAGAATTATGGAGTGGGCTGGGGAATGACCAGATCTTTTGAAAGATGTTTTTGAAGATAATTCCCGAAATTCGGATTCTTCACAGAAAGAAAAATTCTCTCAGCTTTTAATAGATTTTAATAGATGATGTTGCCGGAAAATGTAATTTGGTTGAGCATAAAATTGAATTGAATGATTCCAATCCTGTCAAACAGCCGGTTCGTCCTCTTCCTTTTCATGTACGAGTAGAAATTGATGAAATGATTAATGATATGCACAAACAAGGGATTGTCGAGGAATCATCAAGTTCTTGGTGTTCCCCAGTAGTGTTAAAACGAAAGAAAGATGACACTTGGAGATTTTGTATTGATTTCAGAAAGTTGAACAATAAGACAATCAAAGATTCTTATCCTTTACCTAGAATCGATCAAACTTTAGATAAGTTAGCTGGTAACTCTTGGTTTTCGACTTTGCATCTTAAGAGCGGATATTGGCAAGTTAAGATCCATCCAGAGGACAGAGAAAAGACAGCTTTTTCGATAGGTAATGGTTTATGGCAGTTAATCGTTATGGCTTTTGAACTATGCAATGCTCCAGCTACATTCGAACGTTTAATGGAAAAATTACTCCATGATCTTTTAAATAAAATTTGCTTGATCTATTCGTACTTAGACGATGTCATGGTAATGGCAAAATCGTTCGATGATATGCTTGTTAACTTTCGTACAATCTTTACAAGGATTCGAGATGCTAATTTGAAGCTGAATAGGAAAAAATGTGTTTTCTTTCAGCGTGAACTCGAGTATTTGGGGCATATAGTTTCGGAAAAAGGAAAGAGGACCGATCCTAAAAAAATAGAGGCTATGGTTTCTTGGCCAGAACCCTTCTGTAAAAAACAGATCTTCGATACATGCAACAACAGGAGTTACTCCAGCCGAGATGGTTACTGGATTTGACTTACGACTTCCATTGGACCTGATGCGTGGATCTCCATCCACTGATGATCTATTCACCCCCGGAACCTACATACACAAACTCAAGACCACACTCAACAAAATCCACCATTTGGAAGACTCAACATTGGAATTTCTTCTCAAAGAAAAAAAGAAAGCCTACGACAGAACAGCTCGAAAAGTTGATTTTCAAGTTGGTCAAAAAGTTTGGTTTTACAATCCTCGGCGCATCAAGGGTAAAACACCAAAACTCCAAAGTAACTGGGAGGGACCATTCAAGATCATAAAGAAAATCAACGACGTGGTGTTTTGCATCCAAAAGACTCCAAAACACAAAACAAAGATAGTCCACATTGACCGACTGGCAATTTATCGCGATAGGTAACTCATCTGCTCTGCTTACGGTTATTTTGAGCTGTGGTTTTTTTCCCGTGAGCCACAGGGCAAATGCCAGAGCAGGAACAGAGTTGTGGTACCACAGCACATCAACATTCCCACTCTTGTTCATAACTTATCAAGTAATACATCTGCTTATAATCACAAGATCCCGACGATAACGATACAATTCTACTGTTAAGAGACTGGTCCTTTGACCGGATGAGTTGAGGATCAACCTGCTTGACAAGTGGATGATTCCTGATGATTCTATCGAAATTTCAAGATGGATCAATTCAAGAGACGGACCCTTTGGCCATGAGAGAAGGAACATCCCGCTTGAAGAGGATGCCATTTTCGAGAAGTAAAAGATTTTAAGAAGAATGTGCTAATTTTTAAGAGACGGGCCTTTAGTTGAGAAAACCAAGAGTCAACCAGCTTGATGTCATCGGTCTTTTCTTCCCTCTCTTTTTGAGATTGTCGGGACGATAATCTGAAAGACGGGGGGATAATGTGATGTGTGGCTCATCTGAAGAGCAAAAGAACGTTTACGTTGCTAAGCAACCTCTCTCTTGTCGGTGTTATGATTTTTTCAGTTAGTTGTATTAATAGCTCGATTCTAATAATACCTGTTGTTAACCTATTTCTGAGATTCGAAAATAAAACTCGTTATCATTCTTTAATAATAAAGTTGTTATCATCTTTTGTGAGTGTGAGTTTAACATTATAATTTAAATGTTATTAATTAATTCGAGTATTTTTTTTTAGAAATTACTTCTATAATTACTAAACTATTAATTTATAAAAAATTTTATATGGTTTTATTATAATATTGTGCTATCACATTAATTAACTTTATTAGTTAATAACTTTTGACGATACTTTTTGCGATAATTGTAAATCATACTAAAATTATCAATAACTACTTTTGTAAAGTTTACATGTTTTAAAATTTCAGTATTACTGTTTATTTACTTGTAAATTAAAAAAATTCATTTCTCAAAATTACGTAAACAACTCGAAGAGAGCTGTCCTGCGAAAATATGCGAGAAAACCTGTATATAAATACGCTGATTTTTGCACAAGCTAGCATTCACTCCTAGCCTTGCAAAGTGAGCGCATGAGATCGAATAAAATTGGATAATACCTAAGTTCTTTCTCTCATAGTGATTAACTGAGCAAATCCTTTCTTTCCTATTGTAATTTACGTTCGACTCATAGAACACTTCGCGCTATGAGATACTTGGGCTGAATCACATCCTTTTTCAAGAGAGACTTACGCTCTGCTTATGGGACAATTCGCACCTTAAGAAACTAGGGTAAAATCTGTCTTTTCCTTGAAGTTCTACTTATATACTCATATATATTATTTATTGCGGTATTTCGTAATAATAATTAGAATCATATTGAAAGAAACGAATTCTTACTCATTAACGCGGCAGACCACGAGAGTACGAACTATATAATAAATAATAAGTGATACGAACATCATACACTTATGAAAAAGGAATTCCAGATCTATATTGTATTCGATGCAAGGGCTAGCACTCAGAAGTATCAGCAGAGGGGGCGTGTGCTAGTACGCCCTAAACGCACTGTTTAGAATAATCATAAAATTTAAATAAGTTATCTACTAATCAATTGTAAAGTGGTTACAAATATATAAGATTAAAGTTAAACTATAAGTACTGTAATTCATAGATAAAAATAAGTATACAGCCAACAAAGCTGACGTTCGAAAGTCTAAACGAACCATACCAGAAAATACAAAGAGAAAACAACAACTAAGTCAGAAATTGTAAGAAACACGAGAAATAGGAGCAGTCTTATAGAAAATGAAATTATTAAGTAAAGATCTGTTCAAAAAGTATCGCGAATTTTATGTTTTTAAAAATTACACAGGTCAACATGATTTATATCGCACGAGCATGAGCAACATATTTTGAAGGTTTTTGATACGCTGAACACGAACCTGGCATCAAAAATGCTCTATCACATCATATTTTCGAGATATTCTAACCTAAAAGTACGAAAAACACGTATTTATGTGAAGAAAAGTGCAATAGGTAATACCATTACATTTATGTTTTTGGGATCGCTGAATCCGAATCCATGATTCATTTGACCCGATTAGCTCAGGGGTCAAAGTTAGTTCAAGGTCAAATCAAGATTATCCCATTAATCTTGGTCCAGGTACTGTTTCTATAGGTTTTTCAGGTCGCTGAATTCGAATCTGGGGTGCGTTTGACCTGGTCGGCTCAAAGTCAAGGTTAGGTCAAGGTAAAATCCAAAAAATGCATTCAATGAACCCGAATTTAAGGTTTATCTGACCAATAACCCCCTAATATTTCTATGGCAACGTTAGCAACCCCCTAATAACCCTTTAATAACGCCCCTAATATAAACTATGCTATGAACCCCCTAATAACACAATTACCATGCTATAAACCCCCAATAACGTAATGACAGTGCTATCAACCCCCTAATAAACCTCTAGTAACCCCCTAATATAAACTATGCTATGAACCCCCTAAAAACCTAATGGTAATCCTATCAACCCCTTAATAACTCACCCCTCTAATAACCCCTAATAAGAAATATGCTAATAACCTCCTGATGACGCAATGACAGTGCTATAACCCCCCTAGTAACCCCATAATAACCCCCCTCATATGAAGGGTTCTATGAACCCCGTAATAGCGTAATGGCAATGCTAAAATGCCCCTAATGACTCAATGGCAATCCTATCAACCCCCTAATAGCCCCCCCTATATACTTCCCCCCTAATAACCCTCGAATATGAACTAGGCTAATAAGTCCCTAATAACGCAATGAGAATGCTAGCAACCCCCTAATTACCCAATAGCAATGCTATTAACCACATTATGTCAGATGCTTCAATGTTATCAATTTTCTCATTTGTGGAATCGTTTCCTTGTTTCGTCTAGGCTTCTGGTTACTGACTTTCTCTTATGCTGTAGACCATCATCTTCACGTTTAAGAGACCAGCAGTAGTCAGCTAACATATTAACATTCCATCTACCTTGATACCTTCTTTCCATCTCTTGGATGTCTTGGTGGAATCTTTCTCCTTGCTCCTCACTTAGGGCTCCAAGATTCTCAGGAAAAGAATCTAAATGAGGATTCAGGAAGTGTACTTTTAAACTCATGTTACAACCCAACTCTTTAAAACTGGTAAGCATATTTTGAACGACTACGTGATAATTTTCTACTTTTCTATATCCCAAAAATCCTTCTACAACCGCTGCAAAATTCACCCATGCAGACTTCTCTTTTCTTGTCATCGTTTGTTGAAAATCAGCCGATTTCATCATCTTTCTTATATCCGGACCTGTGAAAATACCTTCCTTTATTTTTGCATTAGATAATCCTGGGAATTTATCCAATAAGTAGTGTAAGCATTTTCCATTCTGATTAAGGGCTTTCATGAATTGCTTAATTAATCCTAATTTTATGTGGAGGGGAGGTAAAAGTATTTTTTTTTGATCACACAAGGGTTTTTTGAGAACATTGTGTGATCCTGGCTTCAGAGACGTGCGAAGTAGCCACTTAGATTCTTCCTAATGACGTGTAGTAGCTCTACTATCCCACAAACAAATGTAACATGGGTATTTGGTATACCCCGACTGCTGTCCAAGAAGTATATTTATTACTTTCAAATCACCACATATGAGCCATTTATAATCTTCATATTTAATTTTCTCAAGAACTATCTGCATATTCTCGTAAGATTCTTTTAGATACACTGAATGGGCGAGTGGAATCGAAGCATATTTATTTCCACTGTGAAGGAGGATAGCCTTCAAACTTCTTTTAGAAGAATCGATGAAGAGACGCCATTCAGTAGCGACGTATATCAAGCCTAATTTTGTCATTAAGCCAGTCACGTCATGACAGTAAGTCAATCCATCTTTCTCTGCGAAATATCTGATATATTCTTGCTCTCTGTTTCTGTACCAAGAAAAAGTTGTTTTTGGAACCAACAGATTCATTTCTTTCAATCTAGAACCTAACAATTCTGATTTATTTTTTGGCAGGTCCAAATCTTTAACGAAATTATTTAGAAGAGCTTGTGTAAATAATTGAGGACTTTCGGTTGTATTGAAATGTGCACTATCATCTGACTGCGGATCTTCGTCGTCCACCTCGATATCATTTATTTCGTCTGGGCTCCTGGAAATAGTAGGTAAACATTCTGCTTTCTTTAGGGGTGATGATTTCTCACAGACAAGAGTCCCCTGTAAAACTGGTTTAGTAACAGATGAGACATTAGGATACAAAATTGCAGATTTATTCTTACTGTTGAAACCTTTCAGGTCAATAGAACAAAAGTAACGGTCATTATGATCACGTGGCTCACGCCAGATCATCGGAGAACTGAAAGGCAATTTTTGCGAAGAGTCCTCTTTATTCTGACGACTTAATATTGTATGGCAACTTGCACAAATTGTGTTTGGCACCCAAGATTTATCTACATTCACGATAAAATAGCCGAAATAGTTTTTGTAAGCAGTTTCGATTGAAGGCGTAATGTTTCACCTTTGGTTTTTAGTGGCATAAAGTCCACATGCGTTGCAGAACTTGTTAGGATCGTTCACGCAACTCCGTGGAGACATTATAAAATAGATCTCAGGAACACGAGGACGATGAAGATTACTAGAAACATCAACTGGGATTCTCAACTATCCTGAAAGGGACTGTCGAGAAAATGCCGCTCGATCGCAAGAAGTACGCCGCATCTTTCAACTATCCTGAAAAGGACTGTTGAAAAGATGCGCATAAGGTGGGCCAAAGCAGAATTCTCAACTATCCTGAAAAGAACTGTCAATAAAATGCCGCTCGATCGCAAGAAATACGCCGAACCTTTCAACTATTCTAAAAAGGACTGTTGAAAAGATGGGCGTAAGGTGGACCAAAGCAGAATTCTCAACTATCCTGAAAAGGACTGTTGAAAAGAAGTGCGTATGATCAATGGAAACCGGACTCACAACTATCCTGTTGTGAAAATCCCGCTTGATCGAAAGGAGTAACGTTTGCCTTTGCACTATTAAGGGGTTGATAGGATTGCCATCGCGCTATTAGGGGATTCATAGCATAGTTCTTATTAATGCGGTTATTAAAAGGTTCATAGCATAGTTCTTATTAATGTGGTTATTAGGAGGTTATTAAGGGTTGATGGCATTGCCATTGCATTATTGGAGGTTGATAGGATTGCCATTGGGTTATTAGAGGGTTATTAGGGGGTTACTAACATTGCCATAGAAATATTAGGGGGTTATTGGTCAGATAAACCTTAAATTCGGGTTCATTCAATGCAATTTTTTGGATTTTACCTTGACCTAACCTTGACTCTGAGCCGACCAGGTCAAACGCACCCCAGATTCGAATTCAGCGACCTGAAAAACCTATAGAAACAGTACCTGGACCAAGATTAATGGGATAATCTTGATTTGACCTTGAACTAACTTTGACCCCTGAGCTAATCGGGTCAAATGAATCATGGACTTGGATTCAGCGACCCCAAAAACATAAATGTAATGGTATTACCTTTTGCACTTTTGTTCACATATGACTTTTTTCGTTGGGCTGTCATATTTATATTGTTGGTACTGTTGTTATGAAATCGTTAAAGTGGTGAACTTCATTCGATGATATCTCCACGAAAAAAAAGATTTATTAAATTTGAAAAAGGCATTGGAAAGGACAGAAGCGGTACTTTGAGATGGTTAGATTCATTTTTAGCAAAAAAAAATGTTTTGCGGTGTAATATAGCTTCTAAAACAGCAAAAATACGTGTTTTTCGCACTTTTAGGTTAGAATATCTTGAAAACGTGATGTGATAGAGCATTTCTGATGCTTGATTCGTGTTCAGCGCATCAAAAACCTTCGGAATACATGAATAGCGTTCTTACGATAACTCAAAACTTTTTTTTTGCAGACCTGTGTTATTTATTTATTCATGAATATTCATTTTATCTCCTCAATCGTGGCGTAGTGTCGTTCTTTCATGGGTCTCTTCAGTTTTCGAAACAGGTAAAAAGTCACAGGAAGTCAGGTCTGGGGAATACGGTGGCTGCGACACCATTACTGTGTTGTTTTTGGCCAAATATTCGCGCACAAGCAACGATGTATGAGCAGGGGCGTTATCATGGTGTAAAAGCCAGTTTTTGTTCTTCCATGAATCCGGACGTTTCTGGCGGATTCCTTCGCGCAAATTGTTCATAACTTGCAGGTTATATTCTTTATTGAGGCACTACCCTGAGGCAAGAACTCATTATAAACCACGCCCCTAATTGAAGAGAACTGTGAACAAAACCTTCACGTTAAACCGAACTTGTCGCGCCTTTTTCGGTCTTGGCTCATGCGGCAGCTTCCATTGGGATAACTGAGCTTTGGTTTCCACATCAGAACCATAAACCCATGATCCATAACCAGTTATGATTCTCTGGAGCACATTTGGGTCGTCATGGATCGAGTCCAACATCTCCTGAGCAATGTTAACGCGATGCTGTTTTTGGTCAAAATGGAGCAGTTTTGGCACGAATTTCGTGGCGACCCGACTCATGCCTAAATCATTGGTTAAAATCGAATGGCATGAGTCAATCGATATGTTTAGATCCTCAGAAATTTCTCTAACGTTAATTCGACGATAGACCAATATTATTTTCTTCACTTTATCAATGTTTTCGTCTGTTGTTGATGTGCTCGGGCTTCCGGCACGTTGTTCGTCGTTTACATCTTCTCGGCCTTCAGAGAACATATTGTACCACTGATAAACGTTGGTTCGGTCCAAGGTAGCTTCACAATATACCACAGTTAACATGCAGAATGCGTCTGCGCCCTTTATTTTGTTTTTCACACAAAATTTGATACAGATTCTTTGATCCATGATTTAGAATAAGCAAAAATTAAAGACGACCCAAAACATATTCAAGCAAAACAGCTGTGAAAAATTAACTAAACATTCAAAATGGCTGACCTTGTCAGCATAAGTAAGGGACATAAGTACCAATATAACGCTACAAAAAATCAAAAATCAAATTTACGTAGCCCTCGAAAATTCAAAAGTTGTGATACTTTTTGAACAGACCTCGTACATCCATCAACCAACATAAACAAACGAAAAGCAAAAATTGTATTACCTAATCATAATTTTATTAGAATCTCAAACGTCAAATGCAGAATATCAAACCAATACCTTTACGCTCATCTTCATAGAATTAAAAACCAATGAAAACAATAAAAAAAATCATTTAAAATCAAAAGACTAAAGACTCAAATCATTAGTTTTGCATTCACTACTAGAATTTTGGACATACCTAAAACTAGTACGAGGGAGGTCAATAAGTCTCTACAAAATCCAAGATATGGCGCTCGACACGTTTAAATTATGATGTTTTTGACGAGCAATACTACTAACTAGATATCGTACAAAGTTTCAGCTCGATTCATTAAGTCGTTTTTTGTGAGCGTTGGTTGAACAAAAAGTTATTGGTTTATTTGAAAAATGGAAAATGGATTAAAATTGCAGGAATTAGTTGAGGCCACAGGGGTAACTGAAACATTATTAGGTCAGCTGAAAGAAAAAATCAGAGAAAAATGTCCTAACTTGAACAAAAAAATGCCTCTTTTTTCAAGAGAATGCTCGAGTTCACACGGGTGCAGTTTCGATGGCAAAAATTAACGATTTAAAGTTCGAATTAATGAACCATCCACCATATTTGCCTGATTTGGCTCTCAGTGACTTTTTCTTATTTCCTAACCTCAAAAAATGGCTTGCCGGACAACTATTCACGTCGAATGAAGAAGTCATCGCCGAAACAAATACATATTTTGAGGGTTTTCAGAAATCATATTTTTTTGATGGCTTAAAAAAAACTGGAAGGCCGTTTAATAAAATTTATCGACCTTCAAAGAGATTATGTTGAAAAATAAAAAAAAATTACATACGCAAAACTTTTATTTCTTTTTTTTGTAAAGACTTATTGACCCCCCTCGTACCATAAGATTCTTATTGTTCACGGCATATGACACGCGCGCGCTGTATGCTGATAAAGATCGGTCCCAAACACATGGGCTCCAGGCGCTCATCGGCCGAGCTCGTTATGTCTGGGAAACCTGAGTCCCAGTTCGGCCGAAACATATTTTCCGTCCGAATAACGGGTGAGCATGTTTTTTCTTCTTCTATCTCTCTCTAAATAAAAGAGAGAGCTACGAAGGACTACCTTCCTAAAAATCGCTTCGAAACATCGCTTCGCACGGTCCACCTAGTTCGTTTCTGTGAGTGCGATTTGTCAGTGCCTAGCTATAAACGTCGTGCAAACCGCATTTTTTGTAAGTGTACCCGCGCCTGTGCACTCGAACATCGACAACTCGGCGATCCAGCGACCGCAACAAGGACTAGCAGAGCCATAGGCCTAACTGAGGATACACAAGGTATCCTCTGAGGCGTCCTCCGCCCTGAGGCAGCCCGAACGGCGGCTATTCTTCCACTTACATCACTAGGAGCAGTGGGCTGTGCCTGTAACCAGAACGTTAGCACCATACTACTCCAGGAGGCGCCTTCCTTATCGCGCAAGGTGCACAGGCGGCGTCGCGAGGTGAGCGAGTTAGAACCGTTGAATGGCCATCCACAGACAGGTAGAGCGACTGACCAAGCTAATCGAGTCTGAGCCTTCCTTATCCGTTGTATTTTAGCGATTAGTTATTTATCTTTGTCAAGTTATTGCGGGTTAATTGTATTCGGTTGTAAGCAATTTTTGTTGTTATTGTTGTATTTTAGCGGCTTTTTCCCTACTCAAACCTGGAGTTTTTTAAGCCGCCTAAATGCAAAATTTGTTCTAATAAAATAGTTTGTAAACGGTTTAATTAATTATTCATTTACTAATCACACACCTCTCCTTTTTACTGTAAGGCACAAGATTACCTTACACTCACCCTTTTGTTACTTATTCTTTATCAATTCTAATTAAATTTAAAATTCATTACCCTGAATCGTTCAGAGTAAATACTTATTTTGAAAAAAAAAATTAAACATTGATATAATTGGAAGATTAAAAAAAATGTATAGTTAGACTGGTAATAATTTACATTCTCTAATTTACATATATATTTACTCCTCAAACATCCTGATGATGTCAGCGTAATTAGGAGCTTCAAGAAGCATTCAATGCTGATGAAATAGTACGTCGTGAGAGGTTAGAAGAAACGCGATAACATCGTCATTGAACGTTACTTTACTTTTGAAAATTTTTATCTACATTTCTTAAAGAAAAAACTAGACACAATCATTCTGATCCGATGAGGTCGAATGTTTATTGATTCAATTTTTTTCATCTGCGAATACAGAGATTCTAACGCGCACAACAACAAAATGCCACTAGCATCTCATTAGAAAAAGCAACGGCCATGAAAAGTTGTATACACTCGTACATACCCTCAGCTTAATGGAAGCACACTCATGCTATGTACGAGGGTGGTTCGATAAGTACTTAGCTTACAAAAGAAAATCGAAAATTTTGGAAAAGTGGAGTTTTATTTTTCAACATAGTCTCCTTTTAGTTCGATACACTTAGCCCAGCGATGCTCCAACTTCTTTAACCCGTCAGAAAAATACGTTTCCTTGAGGTCTGAAAAGTAGACTTCCGTGGCAGCGATTACTTCCTCATTCGACTCAAATTTCTGCCTGGCGAGTGACTTTTTCAAGTTCGGAAACAAAAAGAAGTCGCACGGGGCTAAATCTGGAGAATACGGTGGATGGAGCAGCAGTTCGTAGCCTAATTCGATCAAATTGGCCATGGCGACGGCGGAGGTGTGAGCCGGTGCGTTGTCATGGCGGAAGAGCACTTTTTTCTTCGCCAAATGGGGCCGTTTTTTCTGCAATTCGACGTCGAATCGGCCCAATAATTCGGCATAGTACAGCCCTGTGACCGTTTTGCCCCTCTCCAGGTAGTCGATGTAGATCACACCTTGTGAATCCCAGAAAACGGTGGCCATCACCTTTCCGGCCGATGGGGCAGTCTTCGCCATCTTCGGAGCACTTTTGCCCGGTAAAGTCCACTGTTTCGACTGTTCCTTGGTCTCTGGTGTATACCAATGGATCCATGTTTCGTCGACTGTCACGAAACGACGCAGAAACTCCTTCGGATTGCGCGTAAACAGCGTCAGACATTGCTCTGAAGTTGTTTCACGGTTGCGCTTGTTGTCCGGAGTGAGCATACGCGGCACCCGTCGCGCCGACAGCTTCCTCATGCCCAACATTTCATGCAGGACATGACCCACGCGGTCTTTTGAGATGCCTACGATCTTAGCTATCTCGCGCCCCTTCAATCGTCGATCTGCCAATACGAGATCGTGAATTTTTGTCACGTTATCCTTCGTGGTAGCCGTTTTCGGAGCACCTGGACCTGGTTCTTCAAAAATCGACGTGCGACCACGTTGAAACTCGTTAAACCAATTTTTGACGCTCGCTATCGAAGGAGAAGAGTCACCGTACACAGCATCAAAGCGCTTTTTGATTTCGCTGCGCGATTTCCCTTCCAAAAACAAGAATCGAATCACCGGCCGATACTGCTCTTTTTCCATTTTTCAAAAATCAACGGACACACTTGCTTTCACACGCTCTCAAAAATAAACTAAAACTCCGATCCGGCTGAAATCTTGACAGTAACCATCGAGAAGGTTGTACTAGGTGATAGAATATTTCTTTTGCGAGAGTGACGCCATCAGACGGTGAGGCTAAGTACTTATCGGACCACCCTCGTATGTGAATAGGACATCTGAGTATTTCTGGACAAGAAGGTGAAGTAGTATTGTAAAATGCTCTATATTCAGGCTACATTAAAACTAGTGACATTTTATTGATGCGCTGTCGCACACATCTCAATCGTACAATGTGATTTGCCACATATACAAATTTATCCATGTATAGGCATACAACACGTAAATTTTATTATTTTATTAAGAAATAAGTATCGTATTCAATCGTATAGAATGAAACTTTTTCTTCAACAAAACAAACCAATTGATAGTAAATAAATACTATGTACCTGTCTAAATTAAACTGAACTATTATTTATTCGTGCACAAAACACATAATTTTTATGTTATCGGTCGTATATAAAATGTAATTTTTACTAGTAAAATGAATGATCAAAAAAATATGAAGCTTACAAAAAATATTGTTTTTCCATTATCATAATTTAGTTTCTTAAAAAGATACAAAATTGTTATCAAATTCCAATACAAGAAAACGATAAAGATTACAAACGAATGAATTTTATTAGTCCGTATTAGAATAAGTATAAAAGATAATATATAGAAATAAATCAAAATTTAGGTTATGTAATGATACGCATTTATTTAGAATAAAACAAATTAAAATCAGGTTATCATTGAGCAGAACCTTACTGGGGGAGTGGGCTTACAAAATTTGTTAATCAGTGAAGTGTACGAAATAAAGAGATCTTTTTATTAAGCAGTCTATTCAAGATTTCGTAATATGAACGTAGGATTTCTCAATTTTTCTTTAATATATGTAGAAATAGTATAATTCAAAGCAAAGTTTCAAAAGAAAATTTACCATTTGTGATTGTAGTTTTTGTTTGAGATGTGCTGACTGAAGTTGATGATAAATTCAAATTGCACGTGGTGCTTGTAACTAGAGATGAACTGCTTGTTGTTTCGAATGAAATATCTTTGTTTGTCATTACT
This sequence comes from Phymastichus coffea, assembly GCF_024137745.1. Lineage (NCBI taxonomy): Eukaryota > Metazoa > Arthropoda > Insecta > Hymenoptera > Eulophidae > Phymastichus > Phymastichus coffea. The sequence continues at coordinate 4,804,137 of NW_026706826.1, read as the reverse complement.
TTATTATCCTGAGATCCTTGTTGATTTTGTGAAACATAATTAGGATATGTGTTAGAATAAACCTAAAAAAAATATATTTTATTAGTTTTTATTTTTAAAGCTGTTTTTGTTAAATATTGAACATTATGACTGTTTCTTTGCATCCTCAAAAAAATATCTATTAACCATCCAGTTTGTGAGGTTTTATTAGTTTCAATGGTGTATATATTGATAACTTGATAGTGCAAATATATTACACATTGTGCATCAAGTGAGGATATGGGCAGTTGATACACGGCATAAAGTTACCGACCGAGTGCAGAGATTCGGCATTTTATACAGTGCGTAGTTTGTTTACTGTACACCTGTAGTGCATATACTTATTTTTCGTACATCTTTATAAAGGGATGATGCTGTGCTCTTACTAGGTGACACAGAAACGTATTGATTATGTAATAGTAAAGTAATTTGGGTACGCGTGATGAGCTACGTTTACCGCTTGAGGCGTAAGGAGTCTTTGTGAGAATATTTGAAAATATATATTTAGGTATTGACAAAATTCGTTTCTTATTAAAACATTATGGATACTATAAATGCCATTTGTTCTCTAAATTTTATTGAGATTTATTATATATCGTATTAGTCGAACGTGTTATATTTTTTTTTTAATTTACGTTATTAAGCTACCAAAACTAATAGATCTAATCGTTAATCTTTGATATATATTAGGTTTAAAAATAAAATTACTATTGAAATATTTATCTATCGAATACGTATATTGCTAAGTACCCGAACCTCCAACCTAACCTAGAAGACAGTATACATGACTTTTGGTTCATATCATGGCTGTCTCCCTTCTGATTTAAATGTTCATATTATGAAGCCATTAAATAGAATACATAGTTGTAAATATTTAGAGATTGTGGGGAGAGGGAAAAATCGTTGATTAAGGCCCCAAGTCTTATTGAAAAACCAAATATATAGCCATATTTGGCATAAAAGATAAGTCTTGTCACAAGTTAAAGAAAAAAAATTGCAACAACCGTTTTTTAAAACTTTTTTCACTCTTTTGCCTATAGTTCAACCACGTTTCAATATTTTTCAACGACATTTTTCTACCTTTATACCAAAGGAAATTTACTAACAACTGCATGCTCTTTCAAGCATTGTTCCAAGAAGGTACCTTAACCCTACCTCATTGATTTTAATAATTTTTTTATACATTGTAATACTTCAAAAAATAAGACTTACATATTACTTTTTATGTGCCACCGTTTTTAGAGATTTTTTTGTCATCTTTTGCTTCTAGCACTTAACAGGGTAAGTTTTATAACAAATCTAATATTTTGGAAAAAAACTTAAAATAATATTTGACATCTCTTCGCAGTTATCGACAAACATTGAAGGCATTGATTTTAACCCTATCTTATGATTACTCAACGTTTTGTTCAAAATTTGTAATACGAGTTTTCGTCTCTACATAACTTAAGTATTTTACAAACTTAAAACTTTTCAATCAGTGTTTACAAGTTTGCTCGGAAAATTTAAAGAATGTGTTTGATGAAGTATTCTCACAAGAACCGTCAAAGAAAGCTTGCAAAATTGGTAATGATATGGTAGTAATCAAGTCTTCATAATAATTTTTTCGACACTCCGTGCGGAAAGTGCGTTTTACCTGCATGCTCGGCAAAAAACGTGCATTGAAAATCGCACTTTCCACACATCGTATTAAAAAATACAGTACGCCTCACGAGACCAGAATCTATTTTCCCGCACTTGTATCGTAATGTACTAATACCATTTGTAAAACTCACGAAATAATTACTCACACACGAAATAATTTTTTGATAAACTTATACATTAGTTTGTGTACATATCTAAATAACTTTATTGACAGTCAAGGAAGTCATTACCAATCTGAAATCAAAAAAATGAAAACAAGATTATTCAGCTATTCCACTGAAAATTAAAATTAAATATGTAAATTTAGAAGAAAATCATGGTTGGTTGCTTAACATTCTGCAACAAAGACGATTTTATTTTTCTACTAAATGGAACATACTAGAGATTAGAAAAAAGATATTCAAAAAGGAGGTACTCAATTTCATAAGCAAAAATTCATAAACAAATGAAAATATGACAGAGTTTTCGATGGCACAGAGAAAAAACTTTTGCTAAGTACTTAGAACTTACAAGAATGGGCAGTGCAAGGTGCTATGTAATTTAATGAAAAAAACTTTCAATTTAGTGCTTCCTTATCTCGGTAAACAGATTAAAAAATATTACCGAATTAAGCAAAGAAAAGTCATGAAATCTGTAAAACCTGTAACAGAATATAAATCATTAATAAAAATATTTTCAATCGTTGAAAAATTCTAAGATGATATTCTAATACAATAAAAGATATGAGTAAGAGCTATGTTTTCAACACAGATCAAATGGGTTGCGAATACAGAACAATATAAATAACAACCTTCTCGATGGTTACTGTCAAGATTTCAGCTGGATCGGAGTTGTAGTTTATTTTTGAGAGCGTGTGAAAGCAAGTGTGTCCGTTGATTTTTGAAAAATGGAAAAAGAGCAGTATCGGTCGGTGATTCGATTCTTGTTTTTGGAAGGGAAATCGCGCAGCGAAATCAAAAAGCGCTTGGATGCTGTGTACGGTGACTCTTCTCCTTCGATGGCGACCGTCAAAAATTGGTTTAACGAGTTTCAACGTGGTCGCAAGTCGATTTTTGAAGAGCCACGTCCAGGTGCTCCAAAATAGGCTGCCACGGAGGATAACGTGACAAAAATTCACGATCTCGCATTGGCAGATCGACGATTGAAGGTGCGCGAGATAGCTAAGATCATAGGCATCTCAAAACACCGCGTGGGTCATATCCTGCATGAAATTTTGGGCATGAGAAAGCTGACGGCGCGATGGGTCCCGCGTTTGCTCACTCCGGACAACAAGCGCAACCGTGAGACAACTTCAGAGCAATATCTGACGCTGTTTAAGCGCAATCCGAAGGAGTTTCTGCGTCGTTTCGTGACAGTCGACGAAACATGGATCCACTGGTATACACCAGAAACCAAGGAACAGTCGAAATAGTGGACTTTACCGGGCAAAAGTGCTCAGAAGAAGGCGAAGACTGCCCCATCGGCCGGAAAGGTGATGGTCACCGTTTTCTGGGATTCACAAGGTGTGATCTACATCGACTACCTGGAGAAGGGCAAATCGGTCACAGGGCTATACCATACCGAATTATTGGGCCGATTCGACGTCGAATTGCAGAAAAAACGGCCCCATTTGGCGAAAAAAAAAGTGCTCTTCCACCATGACAACGCACCGACTCACACCTCCGCCGTTACGATGGCCAAATTGATCGAATTAGGCTACGAACTGTTGTCCCATCAACCGTTCCAGATTTAGCCCCGTGCGACTTTTTGTTTCCAAACTTGAAAAAGTCATTCGCCGAGCAGAAATTTGAGTCGAATGATGAAGTAAACGCTGCCATGGAAGCCTACTTTTCAGACTTCGAGGAAACGTATTTTTCAGACGGGTTAAAGAAGTTGGAGCATCGCAGGTCCCAGTGTATTGAACTAAAAGGAGACTATATTGAAAAATAAAACGCCACTTTTCCATAATTTTTGTTTTTCTTTTGTAGGCTAAGTACTTATCGGACCACCCTCGTAGATTTGATCATCGATATTTTTTTTCATTATGTTGGTATACATGTCTCTTTACATAAGTTCGCAGTTTCAGCCAGTTTGTATGTTTACTTTTTTTTGCGAGACAGAAACGTTTGACGTATTTTTTGTGCTCGACGATTTTCTGATGTCGAAAACAATAGATCAAAGAATTTGCATAAAATCTTGTGTAAAAAATAGAATTAAGTGTTCCAAAAGACTTGAAATATTGACAGTGGCATACGGTGAGACTACTTTAAGTCAAAAAAATGTTTATAAATACACCGACGACGAACCTCGCTCTGGACGCCCTAGCACTTGATGAGAGTGTTGAAGAAGTAAAACAAATGCTGTTAAAAAATCATCGAATCACTATTAGAGAAGTGGCTGAAGACGACGGTATACGAGGTGTGTTCAAAAAGTAAGGTGACTTTGTATTTTTAAGAAAAGATATTTATATATTTATCAATATTTATGTTGTCCCCT